>NW_024080922.1:1549192-2183649 GCF_003009895.1 Hyaena hyaena
TGTGTGTATATATATATATGTGTGTGTATATATATATATGTGTGTGTATATATATATATGTGTGTGTATATATATATATATGTGTGTATATATATATATGTGTGTATATATATATATATATGTGTGTATATATATATATGTGTGTATATATATATATATATGTGTGTATATATATATATATATATACATATATGTATTCTATATACAGTTGACATTTGAACAATGGAATGGTTAGGGGCACTGACCCCCACATAGTCAAAATTCCACATATGACTTCTGACTCCCCCAAAACTACTAATAGCCTACAGTTGACCAGAAGCCTTCCATAAATAGCAGATAAACACATATTTTTCATGTTATATATGTCATGTACTGTATTCTTATAATGAAGTGAGCTAGAGAAAAAAATGTTATTAAAAAATCGTGAAAGAAAATACATTTATAGTACTGTACCATATTTATAAAAAGAAAAAAATCCACATTTAAGTGGAGTTCAGACCCATGTTGTTCAAGAGTCATCTGCACCTCAAGTTCGGAATGCTTCAGACTGAGCTGCTTAGGCTCATCAGACCTGTTTCCTCTGCATGCGTGGCACCACCAGCCTTCCAGCCAGGTGCCCGAGCCAGTGACTTGGGAGTCCTCGGATACTCTCTCTTTCCCCTGCATATCTAATTGGCTGCCAGGTGCTGATGGTGCTGTCTTTCATATCTCTTGAATTTGTTGTTCCCTTTCCACTCCTCCCTTCCTCAAGTTGGTCTGTTGTTTTCTCAAATACATGCAGTTATAACTGTCTCCTTACTGGTCTCCTCTACTCTGCTGCCCAAATGATCTTTTTAAGGTACCCCAAAATTTTCAGTGGCTCCTTATGCTCTATGGGACACAATGTAAGCACTTTCACGTAACAGCTATGGTCCTGGGTCTGATTCCTGCCTTGCCACACTGCCTTAGTTCCTTTCACTCCTGCTCGGTACTTTATATGCTATAGTGGACAAAACAGTAGACATGAACCCTCTCCTTAGTGGAACTTATGGTCTAGTGGAAGAATAATCTCAAAATTTACTGAGTAGTATGTGCCAGTCTACTGAGTAGACTGCCTTTCCTCTTCTGAGAAGCCTTTCGTGGTTCTTTTCTTTTTCTATACTGTATTACCATTGTATTGTCAACTTTGTTCATCTCTTCAGAGGCTGGACTATTGAAAGGCCTTTAAAAGTCTCTTTATTTTTCTATCCTCAGATGTTAGAATAGAAAGCCAGTAAATATTTACTGAGTGAATGGATCCTTTACTATCCACGACTTGTATTCTCATTCCCTCCTTAAGATCCCGGTTCAGGAGCACCTACTTGGCTCAGTTGGAAGAGCATGTGACTCTTGATCTTGAGGTTGTGAGTGTGAGCCCCACTTTGGGTGTAGAGGTTACTATAAAAATAAGTAGATAAACTTAAAAATATATATAAATGATCTCTGTCCAGTTCTCTGTTAGGACTGATACTCAGGTCTTGCTTATCCATATGCACCAGCGCTTTTATTGTATTTGCCGTTTTAGAATGTACTTTAGACAAGCAGTCCTTGAAATATTACAGTTAAAAGTAGGAAATCTGGTTTTCCCTATTGGTCACATTGCTTTTACGAAATACTTTGCAGCCGTAGTAACCTTTATAGACTCCCTACGAGTGCTGCAGATGCCCCGGAGTTCTAGAGCAGAGAGTGAAACTGGGCATTCATAGAGCATAAACTAGACCTCCAAGAGCTTTACAACTTTTGTTTAAATGAACAACTTTTATTGCTCTGCTATTACGTGCCAGTTTTAACATATCTTCAAAAATTGAGCTTAATTTTTTTCTAATCTCTTTTTTTAATACATCATTCCTTTTTTATTTATTTATTTATTTGTATTTGGGAAGAGAGCGCAAGTGGGGAGGGACAGTAGAGGGGGGAGAGAGAAAGTATGGATTCCTGACACTGACAGTGTGGGGCCTGATGGGGGGCTTGAACTCGGGAACTGTGAGATCATGACCTGAGCTGAAACCAAGAGTCAGATGTTTAACCAAATGAGCCACCCAGGTGCCCCAAGTTTTTCTAATCATGAGTATTCTAGAGATATTGGTCACTTTTTGATAATGCTGCTGCTCAAATTTAGATGTATTTTTGAATCATAAGTTTATATTTAGGAAAGCTAGAAGTAGGTGAGAAATATTTCAGACCTTTGTGCTTTGTCAAATACTACACGTGACTTCAGGACTCCTAATTTCTCCTTTTCTTTTTTTTTTTTTGGCCTTGTAAAGGGAAAATGCTCTAGCAAGTGCTGACTTAGAAGAAGAAATTCACCAAAAACAAGGACAGAAAAGAAGTTCATCTCAATATGGTATTAAAGCAACAGATAAAAAAGTACTTGATGATGTAGATCACACAGTTGTAAATCAAAGAAAGAAAACTGAAATCAACCAAGAAGAAGAGAGATTAAAGAATGAGAGAACAGTGTTTGTTGGGAATTTGCCTGTCACCTGTAATAAGAAGGTAAGTGTGTAATCTGCATGTTGTAAGGTGCACGTTGTAAGGATTCAGAGAAGTTAATAACTCATAACTTTTACACTTTGTTTACACTTGGGTAATTAACAAGTCATTAACATATAGCTTCATTGTAAATGACTACATGAATCATTCTGTAGATTGATTCCAGTATGCACCCTCTCCTTTCCATTCCCATAGTCACTGCCCTTATTCAGCCTTTTGCAAATCCTACTTGAAGTATTGCAGTAACATATCTCGCTTTTTTTTTCCACTCCATCCAGACCTCTCTTCTGTTACATATCACTAGAATGTAAACCTGAAATCGTGCCTGGCGTAGGGCATGGGGCTTAATAAATACTTGTTGTATAAATGAATGAACACATCCTAAGTACTTTTATAGTTTACATGTGGTAAAGATTATAAAAGATTCAAAGAAAAAATGCGTGCCTTATGGATACTAACAAGAATTTGGGGTGCGTTTTATGTATATGTGTGTGTGCGTGTAAAATATTTTTTGTCTTCCAACTGAGTAGAGTATAGCTAGTTATTCTTGAAATGTTCTTAAAATAAAACCTGGCAGTAAAAGATTATCAGATGGTTTTACTTAATTCTTTTCTGTGGCACTTTTTTGATGTTCTGAAAGTAGACTAAAGTATATATATATATATGTTTTTTTATTTTAGAAGCTGAAGTCATTTTTTAAAGAGTATGGACAGATAGAATCTGTACGATTTCGTTCTCTGGTATGTTTTCTCCCTGCCTTGAAATTGCAAATCTTGAAACGTATTGCATTTAAGTCTGATGTATTAATGTTGTTGGTATTAGTGAGATGGAGAGGCGCAGCCTTTTGAATCAACAGGTTCAAATCTAGCTGCAGACAAGAGGTGCGCTGAAGATCGACTTCTGACTCTTGGACCATGTTAAGAAATTAATAAGTTCACCCAGGAAAATGATACCGTTGTTGGGGGGTGGACTTTTGTTTGCGGAACATTAATACGTGTTGAATAGTATTTCTGGGCTCCAAGGCATTCGGTATGCGAGTTGGTGTACTGCAGACAGTACTTACGCTCCAAACACAGGTAGATGAGGTTTTTTTTTTTAAAAAAAAATTAATGTTAAACCTTCATAGAAGTATGAAGCTGCGCACTCTAGGCCAGTTATAGCTATGCTCCTTGGAGCACAAAATAAGCATCGTTCATGTTTTCTAAATGTAATGAATGGTATTAGAATATAAGAAATGTTTATTCCTTGTATCTAACTTCTCTGTCTCACGTGATTCTCTGAAATAGAATTTCTCAGCCTTGATACGAGGGACGTTTTGTGCCAGATTATTCTTTTGTTGTTGGAGGCTGTGCTGTGCCTTGTGGGATGTTCAGTGGCATCCCTGGCCTCTGCGCACTGGGCGCCGGTAGCACCCTCCCCACCCAAACTGCCACATCCAGAATTTTTCTAGTCTTGCCAAATGTCCCCCGAGGGCGTAATTGCCCACTTCCGTAAAAGTAGACCTCTTCCCAGGTTTGGGCGCAGTGTCCATAATTTCTGTCATGGTGTTCGTTTCTCGCTTTTTCCATATATATTTTGCCCTTCAGAGTCCCATTTCTCGAGAGCAGATCCTTGCCTGACACATCTACTTGGGTATCTTCTAGCACCCCAGTTTCAGCATCTCTCCCCCAACCCCATCCCAGGCTACAAGCCTCATTGTTGCCTTGGACTCTTCTTTGGGCCACCCAGCCTATTGTTTTTATCCCTGTCTGGGTTCTGTTTTTTGTTTTTAACATGTATTCATTTTTGAGAGATAGAGATGGACTGAGCAGGGAAGGGGCAGAGCAACGAAGACACAGAATGGGAAGCAGGCTCCAGGCTCAGAGCTGTCAGCACAGAGCCCCATGCAGGGCTCAAACCCACGAACAGTGAGATCATGACCTGAGCCGAGGTTGGACACTTAACCGACTGAGCCAGCCAGGTGCCCCTACCTGTCTGTTTTTTTAACTGTTTTTTGTTTTTGTTTCTGTTTTTTCCCAAGAGGAATGCTTCCTTTTTTGCTTTGTTCTACCTGTGTTCTCCTTACCTTTTGCTGGAATAGTTATAGAGGCTCCCTTCAGCCTACCTGTGTCCAGCATACCACTGTCATCTTAATTTCCCTGAAGTACTTCTTCCTGGAACTCAGGATCATTCCACTTATAGACACCACACCACTTAGGCGCGTGTGCATGCATACACACAACACACCTTGGCCTGGTATTACTTTGGGGATCTTGGTGTATCCCTGGATTACTTGTCTCTTTGATGGCCCTGCTGTGCATTCTCTGGCACCCCATACTTCATTATAGTCCTTATGACACTGTCCCTTACTTGTTACATTATTCATCTACCCCACCAGACCGAAAGCTGATTGCAAACAGCGTGTTTGTCTTGCTCGTTCATGGGTCACCAGTGCCTGCACATTGTGCACCTCAAGCATACACGGAATTGCCTAAAACCCTTATATTCTTCTTGCTGTGAGTGCAGTCCGTCCTGGTTCTTAGCCTGACAGTTGATGCAGGGTGACCCTGAGGCCCTCACTTCCCCCACGTGTGACTCTCCTGCAGGCCCGGAGCTGCCCTCGTTGCTGAGCAGACCCTTGCACTTTCTCACTCTTTTTTGCTCCGTTCTTTGGCTTTGTTGGGACTCCTCCTTAAAGTCTCATTTTGTCTAGTAAAATACTGTCTGTTTCAGTAGGCATTAAAATGTTACTTAAGTTTTTCTTCTTATTTTATGTCATCAAGTGGTATTTTTTCTCTAAATTGTTTCTATACCTTATTTGCTTTATGTTATACCTACTCATTTGTATCTTCAGTAAGAAGGTATAGATGCTTGAGGGCTCCTAGAAGGCACCTATTACATGTGTTTGGATGAGCATCATTCACCTGTTGATGGTTCACTTGGGCATTTCTCATGTCCTGCATGGTGGCACTGTCTATATTTTCAGAGTTTGTGAATAAGACAAAGTGAGAATTTCTTGGTTTTACTATATATCGGATGACTAAGAAAGATTTCCAGAGGACATTTACAGTATCTGTCCTAAGTTAAATTGACATTCTTAGATGGTGCTGTTCTGTGAACTTGCAGGGTCTGAATCTTTTCCCCTTTGTCCTCTCAGTACCCGGCTGAGGTATCTCAGTGCCCCAGCCTGTATCTCAGGATTGGCACATTGCTGACGGTCAGAGTCACTGACTTGAATTTCCGTCTCCTCCATAACCCCCTCACTCTGAAGTAGTATGAAAGTTCTTCTATATACGACTGGAAAGAAAGTGAATTTGAACGTAAAGGAAATTACCTAATTTGCCCAATTAATTAAAAAAATTTTTTTAATGTTTATTTATTATTGAGCCAGAAACAGAGGATGTGTGGGGGAGGGACAGAGAGAGAGGAAGACACAGAATTCAAAGCAGGCTCCAGGCTCTGAGCTGTCAGCACAGAGCCCGACGCAGGGCTTGGACCCACAAACCGTAGATCATGACCTGAGCCGAAGTTGGACGCTCAACTGACTGAGCCCCCCAGGCGCCCCGATTTGCCCAATTAAAATATACCATGTTTTTTTTTTTGCCAGCTGGCATATACAACCCCTTTGATATATGGATGCTAATAATGTCTTTACATCATTTGCCAATTTAGACATTCAAATCATACAGAATGTACAAAAAATAAAATATAGAATGTACAATAAAAAATTAATATAGAAATGTTGCTTTTTTCCAAGCTTATTTTATAAAACAATTTTCCGTACATTTTTCATATGTGCCTTTAACCTCCATATCCTCTTATGACCAGAGATCCCTTTGAGTCATCTGACCCCAGTTGAGGACACAGTATGTTTACTTAGATTTAGATTAAAAGTCGTTGCTTGCAAACTCTAAACATGGTCTTATATCATTGGAAAATTTTGTCCTAAGCCACCAGAGCCCGTTCATATGACATTAGGACAGTTGTTTCTGGTCCCCTAGAATTTTTTAGGGGATGTTTTAATTACATCGCATCAGAATAAGATATTTAGAATTCAATTCATTAAAATATAATTAATTTGAAGTAATATTTCAGATAATGAGTTTTCTTTAAAACCCTTCCCTTTTTTTTTTCTCTTAAAAGATTCCAGCAGAAGGAACTCTGTCCAAAAAGCTGGCAGCAATAAAGTAAGTAGTTTATAATTAGAGAAAGGGAGTAATCTTAACTGTCTTGCATTTTGGTTAAAATGTTAAGACTGTGTTCTCGTGGATTTTTATCTTTGGATAATACATCATACTACTTGACTATTATGTCTGTAATAGCATATAAATTGATCAGATGTTTGTCTTTAAGCCTTAACATAAATTGTAGAATCAGAGTAAGCATTATAAAATAAGTTGCTAGAAAATGTCCCATGAGAAATTTCAAGGACATTTAATCAAGTATTGTATTTGGAAGAGAATAAGGAAGTTTTCTTCCCAAGTATTGTAGTATAACTCATAAATACCCTATTTTATCAGTTCTAAGGCACACATTTTCCCATATGTTAACGTTTTGAAGTCAAGATGCATCTGAAAATCAGCGGTGCCCCATAGTTATGGTTGGCTGGTCAGGTTTTTCCAGAGAGAATTTGTGTTTGCTTCTTTCAGTTACCTGGGGGGTACTGCCAGCCCAAGAACACTTTAAGCTCTCTGTTTGAAGGTTTGGGGACCGTGCTGGTACTGTAGCTTGTGTTCGTATTCTCAGGGGATTTTCCCCTACCCTCCTCATGCACCCAGTGCCATGGACGAGACACAAAAGTTTTCTTTACTCTCCCTTTATTTCTCATTAATTTTTAAAATTGAAATATAATTGACATATAACATGTAAATTTAAAATGTACAACCTTTATTTCTCATTTTTAGTTCTATGCAGGGTTTCCTGTCAGTCTCTAATTTGGAGTTATTTCTAACTCAGATATGAAAGAATAGATTTTACAAGCAGATGTGTATATATTAGATATAGGTACATTAATAGGTATATAGATTACATCAATATACAGGTAGTTATATTAAACAGAATAATGTATTTAGAAAACATTGCAGCATTATTTACATTAGCCAAGGTAAGTGATGATTGGATACACACACACACACACACACACACACACACACACACACACGAATATTATTCAAGCCTAAAAAAGGGAAAGAAGTATATTTACATTTTTGACAATGTTGATGGACCTTGAGGGCATTATGTTAGGTGAAGTAAAAGAGAATGAAAAACAACTTAAAGACGCAGAGCAGGTGGGTGGTTGCCAGGGAAGGGGGTGGGGGTGAATAGGTGTAGAGGGTCAGAAGGTACAAACTTCCAGGTATAAGATAAATAAGTTACAGGGATATCGCATACAGCATGGTGACTATTTAACATTTATTTATTTTTTGAGAGACAGAGGCAGAGTGTGAGTGGGGGAGGGCCAGAGAGAGAGGGAGACACAGAATCCGAAACAGGTTCCAGGCTCCGAGCTGTCAGCACAGAGCCCAGCAAGGGGCTTGATCCCGTGAACTGCGAGGTCATGACTTTAGCCGAAGTCGAACACTTAACCAACCCAGCCACCCAGGCGCCTTGCCATTAGTTTTTTTAAATCACCCATCAAGCTTGATACATAACAGGATCTTGTCACATAGAAAGGGGCAGAAATGGGTGCTTGCCCTCTGTATTCCTTGTGTCAAGGGACCTTTTCTCATAGAGGACAGTTAAGAGTTTTTATTTTTTAATTTTTTTTAGAGAGTGTGTGCATGCTCAAGTGCAAGTGGGGGAGGGATAAGGAGAGGGAGAGAACCCGAAGCAGGCTCCGTGCTCAGCGCAGAGCCAGACTTGGGCTCAATCTCATGACCCTGTGATTGTGACCTGAGCAGAAATCAAAGAGTCGGATGCTCAGAGCCAACCGACAGCTACCCAGGTGCCCCCAGTTAAGAGTTTTTAAAGTCACTTTCCATTTAGGTTGTCTTGGGGTTTCTCTTCATCTGTTCGGGCTGCTGTAACAAAATGCTACAGACTGGATGGCTTGTAAACAATAGAAATTGCTTTCTCAGTCTCGGAGGCTAGAATGAAGTGCCAGCATGGTTCCATTCTGGTGAGGTGAGGTCAGGTGAGCTTCTTGTTTCATAGCCAGTGCCTTCTTACCACGTTCTCACATTTTAAAGTCCAACAGTCAGATAAAGAAGGGGCTGGGAGCACTGCGTGGTCTCTTCTTTAAGAGCACATGACTTATTCTAGAGGATTCCGTCCTCCTGACCTCAGCCCTGTCCAGAGGCCTCACCTTCTATTACCATCACATTGGGCATTACATGGATTTCAACATAAGAATTTGGGGAGGATGCAAACATTTCAACACTAAAACAAGTTGAGTAGGATATTGTCCAGAGCTGTTGCAGGGAAAGAGTGGGAGCCCTGGAATCAAGTAGGCTCGTTTGAAGTCCTGGGCTGGCCACTCCTTGCCTTGTGATCATGGCACTTCTCTGAGTCTCAGCTTCCTTATCCATAAAATCAGAAAAGTAACACCCATGTCAGAGGTGGGACATTAAGTGAATGCACAAAGTATCTACCACAGTGCCCAGTATTATATTAGGCATTCAAGAAATCGCAGCTAGTTTTATTGATTTAAAACTATCAGAGAGTGTAGTATATTATTACAGAATGCTGTGAGTAATGCCCTGACGTTTCCTAGTACCTTTCTTGATGGTACTCACTTGTTTATTAGCGTTTTTGCTACTTTAAAAACAATAGGTTCATGTCTTCAGGGAATAATCTGCGGTCATTCCTAGGCCTTTTTTGCTGATTGGCCATATCTAAATTATAGAACCATTTCGCAAGCCTAGTGAATCAATGGGTGGAGGCATGGAGCAGCAAATAGCTGTAGTCATTAAAAAAAAGAGTGAAAACCAGTCATAACCTGCTTCCCGTTGAGCAGACACAGCACTACCTCCAGTCCTGACAGAGATGTCCAGTTTGAGTCTGAGCAAACCTCTGGATCCAGCTGCCAATTTATAAGAACTAGGGAGGCCGGAAGTACACGTTGACCTGTACTGTGAGCCCTCAATCAAAACAATCCAGGCTTTGGAAAATTCTGTAGGTTGAACAGTAAGGTAAAGAGAGAGATAAAGGCAGAATCCTGCAGATTAAATAGACTTAGAAGACTTCAAGTCCCTACATGGACAACACCAAAGTATGACCAAGGAATAGACACTTGATTGTGATAAAACCACATAGACATGCAAGCAGATGGTTTCTGGAAATGTAGGGGTGGTTGTTACCTTTGGAGGAGAGGATGCACAGAGAGAATTGTTGGGGTGGGCGGTGGCTGCAAGGGTTATGATCTTTAGTGTTTCTCTAAGCTATACACATTTGTGTAGTTTTTATCTTACAGTAAAAAGGAAAAATCAAGTTGGTGGTCACATCTGTGTGTATGTGTGTTAGGTGCAGGGTTGCAGTTAAGATTCTTGTTTCTGGCTTTGTGACATTGCCTGGGGGGCCCACTTGCTCTCTCATGGTGATGACTGATAGGAAGGTTATGTGTTTTGTCTAATATCAGTGTAAGTTGTACATTATTTTTTGCGTTATTACTAAATATTTATTAAAAGAGATGAAACTTCCCCTAGGAATTCTTGTTCTATGTGCTGATTGAGAGTAGAAAACAAACCGTATTTTTGTTAATGACTTTGAGATGAACAGATTTTACACTATCTTTTTTTTTTTTTGTATAGACATAAAATTCATCCTGATCAGAAAAATATTAATGCTTATGTTGTGTTTAAGGATGAGAGCGCTGCCACAAAAGCATTGAAAAGGTAATTTGATCTCACTGAGATTTGAATAGAATGATTATATTTAAGTATGTATGAGTACGTTTTATTCTTTGGTTTGACTTTAGAGCAAATATTGCCGTTAACTCAGTGCTCATCTTTAACAGCCATTTTCCCCCTTCGTATTTGTAATGCAGAAACGGGGCCCAGTTTGCAGATGGATTTCGTATCAGAGTTGATCTGGCATCTGAGACTTCATCTGTAAGTGGTACTTGAGTTGTTTAAAGAACTTAACTAGAGTCTCGTAGAGAGAAACGTTGTCTTTTGTTGAGAGGAGTGGAATCATCAGTGAGCATGAGGAAGCCAAGAAGGAAACACTTCGGCCCTTGAGGTCACAGCGTTGGTGCACAGACTGGCGCAAGGACCTTTGTCCCCATCTTCCAAGGGCGCTGTACTCCCACCCACAGATCAAGTGCTCGTAGAGTTAGCCTGGAAGGAATGCTGGGGATCATCCGGGCCAACACCGTATTTCATATACCGAGATCGAGAAAGTTAAACAACTCGAACAGGTTTTGAGTCCCTGCTCTGTGTCAGGCATGCGGTGCTGAGACAGAGCCTGAGTCCTGCAGGGGTTCACAGTATAAAGGTGAAGACAGATGGGCTGATTGTGGCACGTGTTTTTTTTTTTTTAACGTTTATTTATTTTTGAGAGAGAGAGAGAGGTTGGGGCGGGGGGTGGGGGTTGGGGGCGAGACACAGAATCCAAAGCAGGCTCTGAGCTGTCAGCACAGTTTGGCCCTTAACCAACTGAGCCACCCAGGCACCCCCAGCACTGTTTTCTGATAAGTACACAGGATGCTCTGTCAGCTCAGGAATGGGACACTTGTCCTGGGGGGTGCCGGCAAGAAAGGACAGAGGAGGGCTTCCAGAACAACAGGTGCTCTATTGGACTCGAAAGATGAGTCAGTGTTATCTAGGCTCAAGAAATTTTAAACAGTATATGTGGCGGGGGCCAAAACTTAATTTGCTTAGGGAATGGCAAGAGCTTGATGCAGTTATTAGCAGGTGGAGTGTGAAAAGGAACAGTAGTGATTTGCTATTGGAGAATTAGGCCAAATCATGAAGACCGTGGGCTGCCGTGTTGAAGAGTCTGGATCTCGCCCAGGAGCAGTCCCACAGGTTGACATGCAGGAGTGATGTGACTGGATTTGCAGTTTCCGTCTCTCATAGTGAATGAAGGCCTCATGTGAGAGCTCCCCACACAAACCTGGTGTGCGTTATTGTGTGGGGCCAGAGTGACCTAGCTGGGAAATGACCAAGGCCTGGGAGACTTCTCTGGCTTTGATTGTAGACCTACCCTGAGGGCCAAGTCCATCAGCTGTTTGTGCTATTTAAATTAAATTTTACTAGCACACAACCACACCCATTAGGTTACATCAGAGACCACTTGGCCCGCAATGCCTGACATCCTGCTATCTGGCCCGGTACAGAGAGACTTTGCCAACCTAGCATGCCTGTCTTGAGCACTGCCAAATGTTAGAGCTAGCTGTGAACAAAAACAACCCTACTTCCTCTGGTGCCTACTCACTTTCAAGAAGGAAGACAGAAGAAATAATCAGATCAGGGACTGGTGTGTAGTTAAATCAGAGCAGTGGAGACCTGTCGGATACATGGGGTGAGGGAGAGTGGATTTTCGGATGACTTCCATTTTCGGCTCCAATGATTTTTATTAACCTTCTTTGTGTTTCAGAGGGACAAGAGATCAATATTTGTGGGGAATCTTCCATACAGTAAGTTTTAAACAAATAAAGGATCCGTTTATCATTAAAATAACAGGAAAATAACAACTGAGTAGTAACTTAATGTTTTGCTTAAAGACTAACTTGAGAAAGTGTAGAGTGTAACTTGACTGATTTTTATGGGGTTTGCTATACTGTATTACATTAACTTGCTATATCATTAAATAGCTCCGGCTTTCAAAGGCAATTCTGTCCTTACTTGTGCTCTGGTCGAATTTGTTTTTAGAGGTGGAAGAATCATTAGTTGAGAACCACTTTTTGGACTGTGGGAGTATTGTGGCGGTGAGGATTGTGAGAGACCCAGTCACTGGAGTCGGCAGAGGGTTCGGCTACGTACTCTTTGAGGTATGGGAGACTCGTGCATTGCCACTGTCCTTGGAAATGCGCTGGAGAGGTTGTCACTGCTTGGGCTCATCTCTCAGACATAACTGTCACCTTCAAATTCCACCTTCAGGAAACTAAACTCATAACCTGTCATATTAGAGTACTATTCCTGTAACCGCACCTAATCAAAAGACATTCTGGGTCCCTCTTTCTCCATATTCATGTTATTAAATAATGTTTTAGATATTGGACATGAAAGGTGTAAGGTATTAAATCTCTAAAAATGGAGGAAAGACTTGGCCCGTTTGCACAGGTAGAAAAAAATTTGTCGTTGTACAAAATTGGTTATATTTAGTATGCTAAATATTAACCAGTGTATCCTGCCTAACAATATTAGAATATACATCCTATTAGAATATACATACTGCCTTAAGTTTTTCTTAAACTTATGTATATTAGAATATACTTTTCTTAAACTATGTATATTAGAATATACATACTGGCACTTAAGTTTTTCTCCCCTCCACAAGCACCCATTAATACATTTCCTTTCAGTTTTTTTCTGTGCCTTCGTTTTTAAAGTTGAACTTCTGTCTGTGAACATAAAACTTTACAATCTGCTTTGTGTTTTTCTGTTGTGTAAGCATGTTCCTTTGAGCGATGTAACATAATTTATACTGTCTTTTCCCTCATGTTTCTCAAATGTTGGAAATTTGCAGTGTTCTCTATTTTTCCCTGTAAAAATGAAATTGGGGTGGCTTTTTTCCTCCAAATGTTTGTGTGTAGTTTTTTATTGCTTTTTTGGGATAGTTCCCCAGTGGGCTGTTACTGACTAGGTCAAGATGTATGACCACGTATAATACTCTTGAGATGTATTATTACCAGATAGCTTTTGAGAAAAAGCCTATGTTGCCATCATTACTGCATTGTAGTGTTTCTCTATTGTCTACTTTTTTTTTTTTTAAAGGTTTATTTATTTTGAGAGAGGGCTCGAGTGGGGGAGAGGCAGAGAGGGAGAGAGAGAATAACAAGCAGGCTCCTGCTGTCAGCACAGAGCCTGATGTCAGGCTCTAGCCCATGAAGTGTGAGATCATGGCCCGAACCAAAACCAAGAGTCGCCTGCTTAACAGACTGAGCCCCTGTGCTATTATTACTTGATAAGTTGGTAAAGTCCTTTAGCAAACATCTAATGAATATTCAAGGTTGTTAGCGTTTAGTGGTTCTGTATTAGAATAAAAGAGTAATAGAATTTGGGATCTAAATGGGACCCTGCAGGGGTACCTGGGTGGCTTAGTTGGTTAAGCGTCCCAACTCTGTGCTGATAGCACGGAGCCTGCTTGTGATTCCCTCCCTCCCTCCCTCCCTCCCTCCCTCCCTCTCTCTCTTTCTCTCTCTCTCTCTCTCTCTCTCTCTCTCTCTCTCTGCCCTTTCCCTGCTTGCTCTCATGCCTTCTCTCTCACAATAAAAAAACATTAAGGAAACCAGAATTCTGCAAGGCATCTAGTCCAACATCTCAGAGACCGAAAGGGAGTTCCTTTCTCTCAAGTCCGCTAACACAGTGCAGCATTTGCAGAAGGAGCCTGTGAGAAGGGAGGCTCATTGGCTTAAAAGATTGCATGTGCCTAGTCTAGTTGGTTGAAACTCCATTTTACAATGAGGAAAATGAAGCCTGTTGGATTGTGACCTACCTGATGTGACACGGCAGCTGAATGTTTCCTGGGGAGAAACTCATGAGGACCCTGACCAAAACGAGAGTACTGAAAGCCGTGGGATTGGACTTCTTGGATGTGGAAGTGGGAGGGTGTCTGTCTGTGTGCAAGCTTGAAACTTCTCCTGATCCACTCAGGTCACAGTTTTACTAGTGCCTTTGCAGAGCAGTTTCTGGTGGAAATTAATATATTGATTTTTATTCCAGAATACAGATGCTGTTCATCTTGCTCTGAAATTAAATAATTCTGAACTGATGGGAAGAAAACTCAGAGTCATGCGTTCTGTCAATAAAGAAAAATTAAAGCCAAATTCAAATCCCTGTTTGAAGAATGTCAGTAAACCTAAGCAGGGACTTAATCTCGATTCAAAAAATATAGGACATTCTAAAAGTTTGTTTATTGGAGAAAAAGCTGTTCTCCTTAAGAAGAAAAAGAAAGGGCAGAAGAAAAATGGACGGACTAAGAAACAGAAAAAACAGAAGTAACAATCCGAAGATTATTTTGCTCCCATGAGTACTCATAATAAAACTGTGGTAAACCCATGTATCGAGTTGCAGAATTTTTTATGGACAGTACGTGTGAAACGTGGGAACATTTTTAGTTCATTCACATTGTAATAGCACCTTTGAAGCATTTGTTTTAAGATGTACACAGATGAGTCACCAATGATTATGTGTTACTGCTGATGGTGTAAGACATTATTTTATACTTAAGGTAAACACTTAGAATTTTAGTGATTATGAAAAAAAAATCTTGGTGGTTATATATTAGCATCTGATGGGAAAATGTAACTAACACTTGAGACAGTTGTTTCAAGAATCACTTGGGATGAGGGGCAAAGAATTACTTGGGATGAGACTAAATTAAAGTGAGTAAATTAAAAAAATATATATATGTATATATATACACACATACCTTAATACAGATTGGACCTAGATAGGCCGGAATATCTATCTAATACAAATCACAATCCCAAAGAAGAATGTTTGAAGGGCTGTTATATAACAGCCAATGATTTTTTTCCCCCCTTTCTCTTGAACTTGTGAAAAGTGGAGTTCTGGGTTTTTATTTTAATTCATCAACCTAGTAATAAACTAACCAAAGAATATTATATTGAAATGTTGCTTTGATTTCTTATTCTCAACCGGTAATTAAACTCGTTATTGAAGTCCTTGATAAATTGTCTATAAAGCAGATCTCTTCTTTTTTTCAATTTGAAAAATACTCTCCCGGAAAATCTCATGATTCTTAAATTGATGCCATGCAGTAGTATGAAATGAAACAATCTTTCAGAAATACCCTATTTAAAGGATATTTTCTGATAAAATATGTAATTAGGCCACAAAGTGTAAAGTTCAACAAGAGGAGAGAATACCATTGTATTGCCTTGGGGCTTAAGCTTGTGCTATAGCTGTCGCCCCTCTCACAGATCTTACCAAGCTGCGTCTGTATCCGGGAGGGGGAGGTGGGGGAAATCCAAGGATGCTGATCTGAGGCAGGCAGAATCAGTGATGCAGGTGTCCTGTCACTTGAGTGGAGAAGGGGATTGAGGGACAGTCAGTTATTCCTGATTATTTTGAAAATCCCACCTTTTGGTTGTAGCACCAGGGAAACCTAATGATTTTTAAAGTGTAATTTGTAGAAATCAGCTCTATTTTACTGTTTCCAGAGACTGGGTATTTTATGCTTAGCATCCCCTATGGTTCTTAGAATCTAGGCTTTTGTTAAGTATGGTTCAGGAAATACTTATCCTGATAATCTTGAGCATTTTTGCATATACTTCCAGTTAAAGTTACATAAAGATGCATCACCTATAGACCATATAGAACTATGACTGTAGATGTAGACTATATGTAGCATATATTTTTATTGTGTATACTTTATAGTGTGTATTAGTGTATATTTTATTATGTAAAATTCCGTGTATGTATAAATATTTAATTTTAGCCTTTTTTTCCCTTTCATAATTTAGTTTTTATTGGTTGTTCTGATACGTAATTTTAGTCTTTAACACAGGATGCTCCTTTTGGTCTTTAGGTTTTTGTGTAAAGAACCATGGGCTGCAGTGTAAGGGCATCTGGTTCTTGACGCACCTTTGTGCATGACCTTGGACAAGCCTCTCAGCCTCTTTATCTAAATATCTTGATTGAAGAAATAAGGGACTTTAACTTTATTCTGTGACCAGTACATAGATGGATATATTTAACTGACATGAAAGTTTCACATGACATTACTGGTCCTTACTATACATTTCATTTTCTGATATTTCAAATTGTTTTATTAAAAACACCATTTGAGGGGCACCTGGGTGGCTCAGTCGGTTAAGTGTCCAACTTTGGCCCAGGTCGTGATATGGTTCCTGAGTTCAAGCCCTGCATCGGGTTCTGTGCTGACACCTCAGAGCCTGGAGCCTGCTTCGGATTCTGTGTCTTCCTCTCTCTGCCCCTCTCTTGCCCATGCTCTATCTTCTCTGTCTCTCAGAAATAAACATTTAAAAAAAATTTTTTTAGCTACCTGTTATGATCCACCAGTACCCCACAACCCACTAATGATTTCACTCACAAACAAGTGCATAAGGGATTCCAGGCTGTTTATATTTTGGGATTCTATGCTTGCATTTTACAACAGGGGTTTTAAAATATAGAGTGGTTAAGGGAAAAGGACAGATGTTGCTCTAACTGTGCTTTGTATAAACATGTTGCCTGGTATATTGAACCAAAGTAGTGACCTCAACATTTATACCATGTTTACTATGCACAACACAGGGATGGTTCTTTGTTCATTTAGGAGTCGTAATCTAATGGCCATGCAGTCTGTTCAAGTTTTCAAGAGTGAAGTTCTAGGCCTCATGTCATCTGTCCGGCCTTGGATAAGTTTTTTCCTGTTCCAAACACATCTGAGGCTCAGGATATATCTCTAACAGCTGAGGTCACTGGCAAGTTTGGGGACAAGAAGAATCAGAATGTGTGCAGCACAAACGGAAAAGCTTTTTGTGCTACTCTGTTGTGTGTAAATTTCAGTTACTATCTTTGCTTTGGTACATAATGCATCTCAATATCCTTCCCTCTCCACCCCAGTCCAGGCAATGCATACATACCTTTGGTCCTATGTCTGGTCTTCCATTGGGTCTCAAATTCATCATCATCTAAGCAAAGGGCTTTCCTGAACTCCTGGACTAGGTTAGGGGCTCCAGCTAAATGTTTCCATAAGTACCCTTGCAGTAACTTCTGACAGCAACGACCCAGAATTAGGTCAAACTTCGTAGGTTGAGCACAGTCTCCTACAAGACTGCCTTCAGACAGGAGACAAAAACTGGGGAGTGGGGGTCTCCAGATCGCTCTCTTAGGACTAGCTGGCTACTAGTTTGGGGGTTCCCACTACCCCCTCAGGTTCAATAATTGGCTATAAGGGCTTAACTCAGGAACATAGTATACTTAATTTTTAAGATTTATTTAAGTAATCTCTGCACCCAACATGGGGCTGGAACTCACAAGTGGGAGATCAAGAATCCTATGCTCCTCTGACAGCCAGTAAGGCACCCCAGGAACATGTTATACTTATGATGACAGTTTTATTACAGCAAGAAAAAAAAAATTACAAACCAAACCAGCCAAAGGGAATGACACATGGGGAGAGGTCTGGGAGAGTCCCACAGATGAAGCTTCTGTTGTCCCCTCCCTATGGCATCACAACACCTCACCCTCCTAGCACATGGCACATCAGTGTAGAATTACCCAGTGTATTGTCAACCTGGGAGGCTCACCTGCTTCTGTGTCTTGCGTATTTAAGTTTCATTATATAGGCCATTTCAATCTCCAGTTCGCTTCTGCTCCAACTCCCTGATCTTCCCAGGGGTAGGGTTGATATCACCCGGATCAAAGTCTCAACCCTCTAACCACATGGTTGGTCTTTCTGGCCTGGCTAGCCCCCATCAGAGTGGACTCTGCATAAACTGCCAGGGCCCACCCTGAATCAGAGACATCTTTGTCACTCCCAGGGTTTAAGAGGTTCCCTCCCTATGACTGGGGACAGAGGTAGTCACATTCTCATGACACAACCCTGAAGGTCCCTTTTCTCCCTTACCCCTCTCAATTTATAGTTATTTAATGCCTTTCTAGCACAAGGTTTTGTCTTTTCAAACTACCATATATAATGTTACCAGTGATTATAAGACAACTCATGTTTTCAATTTTCTTCCATCTCTTTTATCCATTATATTTTTCCAGGAATCAGCGTCATTTTCTTCCACCCCTCACGAGACTATATTGTTAATATTCTTTCGACACTGGATCACTAGATTCTGTTGCTCGCTGTACAGCAGATTGTGACTGAACTTGAAAAGCAAATTCAGTTCAATTCAAACGAGTCACAGGTTGTCTATATTACACAAGAATAACACGAGGCATTTGTCACCAGTCCCTTCCATTTTTGGCACAAGTAAAAAAGTCAGCTTCAAAGTCTTGACTATGTGACTGGCGGCCACGCACCGCCTTAGTGTTACTGTGGGGATGTCACGCTCAGCAGCACTCCGGGAAATGCGGGCTCACTAGCAAAACGCTGACGCCAACGCACATCCCTCCCGGGGGCGCCTAGGCTACAGAGCTTAGGCCCCCTGCGCAGGCGCAGAAGCGGCGCGGGGACCTGCCGTTCAGGCAGTGCCGCGGACGCACCCGAGGGCCTCGCTCGGCTGGGGCCGGAAGTGCGTGCGTTCGGCCTTTCCGCGTCCCTCGCGTCGAGCGACAGGTCGCGGCGGCGCGGTCCGCTGTGAGGACTCGCGGCCAACTGCCTCTACGCCGGCCCCGACGCCGCCGCGCTCGCCCCTGCCCCTCGGTTGAGAGAAGATGGTGGGCCGCAACAGCGCCATCGCCGCCGGTGTCTGCGGGGCTCTTTTTATCGGTTATTGCATTTACTTTGACCGCAAGAGACGGAGTGACCCCAACTTCAAGAACAGGCTTCGAGAACGTGAGTGGGTCCCCTCGGCCCTGGGCCCGCAGCCTCTCCCCGCCTCCGCGTGCCTGCTCCTCGCTGCAGCGCGCGAGGGGATATGGGGGGTGCGAGGGGCGTCGGGGGTGCCGGGCGGCCGCTTGCCTACCAGCCGGAAAAAGGCCGAGGCGCCGGCTGCGCGCTCCCGTGCAGCTCCTGCCTCCGGGGCTCCACATGATTCCCTCCATTTTGGAGGGACGATTTTTCCCATTTTGTCTTCCCCCAAACATTTGGCGTGTGAATGCACTCTGGTTTGTGTTATGATTTAAGGGGCGGCGGGGGGGCTCTTTTTGCAGGTCGCCTGTTTAACCTTACTCTTTTCATGGCTCGAGAGTCATGTGTTTTGTATTTTTCCGAAATTGTGCTTGAAACGTGCTCCGCACATCTAGCCGTATCGCTGCTGCATTCTTAAACCCTCTTGGTAGCTTCCCCGAAAATGCTTCCAAGATATGAGTGAATGCTACAGAAATCGCAGGGGAGTCCAAAAGGCTGCGCCTCTCCTGTGCCTCGGTCTTATTTCATACCTGCGACATCTTTTACGAGACATTGACAATGAGGGAGGTCTTGCCAACCAAACCACTGTGATCTTTCAATTTCGGAGGCCTCAAAGAGCAAATTTGTAGCAATAAGATTTTTGTAACTTTTCTAGGTTGCTCAGTCAAAACGGTTTCTAAAATTAAAATTGAAATGTAAGTTAGTAAAGCCCAGAACGTTATGAAGAAATGATTGGTCTATTTCATACTTAGGGTTTAATTAAGCTATAGTAGGTTGTCCTCGGTGTTGAGTTAGCCCCACGTGGCCAGTGACCTACCCTCTTGGGGGTAGAAGATGATCTTGTAGCATCTACAATTGATCCCCTAATTCCCCCTGTCTTCTGTTTTAGAAGGGAAGGGATACAGAGAATTTGTTCTATTTACAGTTAGATAGACTAATGGAGAGGATGCCATTTTGTGTTCAGAAACTCAGTTTTCCAGGCCCTGATTAGTCACAACGTCAGCTGCATAATTTGGGGCTTTCCGAATCTTAATTTTCTTAGTTGGTAAAATCAGGTAGTGCCCACCACCATTCCTGGCCTAGAGAAAGCCGTCCATAAATGCTGGCTGTAAACATAACTAGAAATTCAGATCGTTTTCTTGTCCTTTCCATTTCAATACCAGTAGGAGGGGTGATGGTGGTGGTATGGCTGTAGAGCTCTGTAAAGAATAGATTAATCCTCTCTTCCTTTGGAAACACTGCAATCCTGTGAGAAACCTTGAGAAAACTAACTTTTGGCTGAAGAAGTCAATGATAAAAGCTGTCCTTTTAGACAAATTGATTTTCAAAATCCCTCTTCCATCTTCTGCAATCCATAATTTTTTTTTCCAGCATTAGCAGTGGGTCTCTGCACTGATCTCCGTGGTCAGTTGAATTATTAGCTGAGTAACGTTGGGCAACCAACTTAAAGCTTTAGTTTCCCTCTTTTGTAAAATGTTATATACAGAGTTTAGTACAGTCTCCGGCACATGGTAAGTGATGGATGCTAAAGAGTGTTTATGAATATAATTATTTATCTGACATTTTCTTTAGGAAGTAAAACTTATTCAGAGTAATTCTGCAGTCTAAGTTCCTGTTTTATGTGTATTTTTAAAAGTAGATAGTCTGTTTTGTTAGGTTTACACGGTAGCACTTGGGACTAATTTCTAGTAAATATTGAGCCAGCGGCTGAATTTGCTTGTTGAATGCATAACTCTATAGTGTTTTAGTCTGTTACCATCTTTCCTTTTATTATAGGGCTAGTATTATGTACTGATAGGGTAACACCCTAAATTGTCTTATGAAACTAAAGCTAGAAACTTACTGGTAGAAATTTAAAAGAATGAATCCATCTTAAAATTGGTGACATTCAACAACAATCACTCCTTTCCATCCTATTAAAAAAAAAAAACTATTGAGTAGTAATGGAAAATAAGTTCCTCTCTACTGGGTCTCATTGTTTTTGTCATTTTTCATAAAGTCTGGCTTAGCAAACTGTACGTACCTGTTTATGCCCTATACTTGCTTTGTTCATTTCTAAGGTGCCATTTATTTTTTATGGTTAGAAGGTAGAGGAGGGACAGTAGAGCATCCCCCAAACTGAGAAAGTTATTCCCCACAGATTACTTAGTCCACAGATTTATAGATGAAGGGACTAGCAGAAGGGCATTGTTGCAAGATCAAAAGGTTCACACACATCTCAGCATTTGCATTGACGTAAATGACTGCTTCCCTTTAATTAGATACTGTGGCACCACGTGTGTGTCAGGAAGGAGAAAGAATATGTACTCTATCACAGATTCGTGGGAGGCCAAAAAAAGCCTTCCCCGGTCTTCACCTTGGGCCTTTTTGTAAGGTAGGCGCATTAATCTCCAAGGGTGCTGGAACACGTAGTCCCAGGAGAGATCATCCAGTGAGCTTGAACAGGATGGAAGGCCAAAGAAGGAGTATGGTGGGCACTCTTACAGCTTCTCGACAGTGTAGGGGCCATATAGAATGTTTGAGTACATGTGTTCTGAAATTCAGCTGCTTGCTTTTGAATTGCCCCTCCACCATTTATTAGCTGTGACCTTGGTAAATGTCCTCAAGTGGAATTGCTAATTGTACCTGTAGTGTTACTGTGGGGAGTAAGCCAGTTAATATTTAGAATAGTGTCTGGCACGTAGCATCTAAAACTTACTGAGTGCTTATCCTTAACGTCTAAGTGTTCCTTTGTCTTCGTGTCTGGTTCTTCTGTGAAGCCTTCCACTTCTCTTCTGGCCATAGTAGTCTCCTTCCAGCACTGGTGATATTTAGTAATTACTTAATATAGTATGGTATTCATTATTTTCTGCCTAAAGACAGACAAATGGCGGACACCTGGGTGGCTCAGTTGGTTAAGGGTCCGACTCTTGATTTTATCTCAGGTCATGATCTCCCACTTCTTGAGATCTGAGCCCTGCCTGACAGTGTGGAGCCTGCTTGGGATTCTCCCTTCTTCCCTCCTCCCCTTCCCCCACTTGTGTGTGCACATGTGTGTGCACTCTTTCTCTCTCTCAGTAAGTAAACGTTAAAAAAAAAAGGTGGGCTTTCTTCAAATTTACATACAAGATCAGCTTATTTAACCGATATTGTTTTTTTGAACCTGCTAGAATTGTATTTAAGCCTTAGTGTTGTAGCAGTTTAGGTATACTGGAGGCTAGAGTTGACAAGAGTTACTGATGTGGTTAAACCCAGTTTGTAAGACTAGGTAAGAAATTTCCTGGACAGAGTAAATTCACCTATCTCACTGCACTTAGGCAAACAGGTCACTGCCTCTTTAGTCATGCACTGATTAGACTCAGATTTGTAGAACACTAAGGTTTTCAAAGGACATTTGCTTGTTTCTCACATTGCTTTTCTTTCTCACACTAGTAAGATTAAACTTGCCTTTGCAGAGTTAAGAGATGTATTTGCCAAAGATCACCCCCATAATCATTTGAGTCTTACCTTTCTTAGCTGTGCCAGCCTCCCATGTCACTGGTAGTTTTAACGGCTAGTCATTTAGCATAGCACAGCTCCTTAGCTGAGGAGCTGGTATTGAACTATCTCAATACCAAATGCTTACAGAGGTAGTTCATTACCAACTCCTCGTATGACACATGATAAACTGGACAGAGCTAAGAAATATTTTAAATACATTAACTCATTTAGTCTTCACCAGAACTCTGTGAAGCATGTACTGTTCTAGACCAGTTTTACATATGGGTAAAGTGGGGTACAGGTTACTGTAACTTGCGCAGGTCACACTGGGAGTGGGAAGAGCTGGGGTATAAACAATGCTGGTGCTTCCTCTGTGCCAACACCCCCTTCACGTGGAGTATATAATTAAATAGCAATTTTAAAAAACCGTCGGTGTCGTTTATTGAGTTGGCTTAGGGGTTGACTAATTGATGATTGAGATTTTAAACATCACTTACTTCTGAGATATGTAGTATTGCTTTTTCATATCAAAAACAAGACAAAGAAACAAAAAAAACTTCCAGACTGTAGGGAGAGGTTTTTCCTTTTTTTTCTTTTAATTTTTTTCCAATGTTTGTTTATTTTTGAGAGAGAGACAGAACATGAACAGGGGAGGGCCAGAGAGAGAAGACGACACAGAATCTGAAGCAGGCTCCAGGCTCTGAGCTGTCAGCACAGCCTGACATGGGGCTTGAACTCATGAACTCTGAGTTCATGACCTGAGCTAACATCGGATGCTTCATCAACTGAGCCACCCAGGTGCCCCAGCAGAGGTTTTCTTTTCTTAACCTGCCAGCAGTAGTTAAGACTTTTGCAGTGGATTTCTGAACACTGTCCTCTTACCCCCTCTTGTTTTCCCATTTAGGAATGTCCTACAGCTTTCAGCATGCGATAGAGATGAAATCTCGTGTATTCCACTTACACTTTCCCACAGCAGTGCCTTAATTCATGCTTGTATTTCATGTCCTGTATAGATTGGGGGTGGGAGGCTTGCCCTCTTGTGGTAATTAATTAATCAACTGTTGGAACTGTCTCTATCTTGAAAATTGGTGATCTTGGTGCCCCAGACAGAAGGAAAAAGCCCTTGCCCAGAAATGTCACATTGTTCATAGCTCATTGACGAGAACTATTGATGTGACCTTGCCAAATCACAAGGAGTCAGGAGACACGGAGAGCCCTACTCAGGGATCTTTTGCAAATAGCATATATGACTGTCAACAGCAATTTGACTCTTTTGATACCCATTTTAATGATGATAAAATGAAAATATTCCATGTCTTGCAGGAAGAAAGAAACAAAAGCTTGCCAAGGAGAGAGCTGGACTTTCCAAGGTAATACTCAGTCTGTGTTTTTGTTTAGGTTGTATAATTTGCTTTATAGATCACTTGAAATACATATTTTGAGAAAGCTAGTTGATAACGGGCATTGATTTTTTATTTTAAAATATAATTTGTTGGTTTTGGAATAGTTCAACTGCAGATTACTTGGTCCATCATTATTTCCCCTATGTTGGCCTTCACAGACAACTTATAACATGAGCAGTATTTAAGGGGCAGTAAGATGATAGTCTCCAGAAAACAATTTTACCGAAAGGTTCAAACTTTCTCACTCAGCTGCTTCAGAATAATACAGTACGTTAATTGTATATTTTCCTTCATTCAGTTTCATTTAAAAGAACCACATGCTATTGGTTTCAAAAGTTATATAGGATTATTCATACCCACTGATCGAGAATTCCACAGCATGGCACATTTTTACTTTAATGTAATATGTACACGTAGATATAAATCGTTTTACTTTTTTCTTTTAATAGATCCTGTGTTCATGATTTTTTTCACGATTATTTTTAATGACTACATTGGTTTCTCTGATAAAAAAATGTTCTGTGACATGTGTAAGTCAAGTAAATGTTAGTCATTGCACATATGGCTTTTCCTTTTTATTAAAATTAGTTCCGTAGCTTGGACTGGTGGTTCTTTTTAAAGCAAGTTGGACAAAAAGAAAAAGAAAAAAAAAAATATCAAGTTGGGACAAGGAAAATTAAATTTATAAATGTTTTATTTTCTTATTTTGATACAACTGAGTAATCACCACACAGCTAACAGACTGGACGTGATGATAGGGAAGTGAAACGCAGAGGCAGCCACTTTGTTCCATTATGTGCAGACTCCCTTTCTGAAATATGTAGTATGTTCATAATATGTCAGTAACCTTTTCTCTCAGGACATGGGAAAGTAGGTATAGACACATGCACCTGTGTATGTTTTTAAATTCAGGTATAATCACATTTGTGCCTGTGCTGGGTTGGCTGCTGAAAGATGCCTCTACTTTCAGAGGGTTAAGTTTTTTGTGTGTATGTTGGTAGTGAGAATGTATAGAAGTCAGAAATCAAATTTTCAGTAATAGAAGTCAATTTTTTTAAATAAAACATGACTTTTTTTTTTTTTTAAGTTTGTTTATTTTGAGAGAAAACGAGAGATGGAGAGAATCCTAAGCAGTCTGTGTCCTAGCTGCACAAGGCCTGGTGTGGGGCTTGAACTCACACACTGTGAAATAATGACTGAGCCACCTAGGTACCTCAAAACAGGACGTTTTAATAGTAGGTTTACATTTTTTTAAAAGACAAGTCCTAGGGCACCTGGGTGGCTCATTCAGTTAAGCAGCTGGCTCTTGGTTTTGGCTCAGGTCAGGGTTTTAGGCTATCTCAGGTTTGTGGGTTTGAGCCCCGCATCAGGCTATGTGCTGATAGTGTGGAGCCTGCTCAAAATTCTCTCTCTCTGCCCCTCTGTCCCTCAAAATAAACTTAAAGAAATAAAAAGGTTAAGTCCTATAGCTGGTGGCATTATATATTACCATAGTCTGGTAGTACATAACGAACTACATAACCAAAGTCTTACCAAAATAAAGCCACTTGTAACTTTTAATAGCAAAGAAATTAGAAGTAGCTCAAATGTCCAACAAGTAGATCATGATTATGTGATCATATTTCTCCATGGAATATTCTCCTACCATTTACATGTAATCTTTTAGATGCTGTAAAGTCTATTCAAAATAATGGATCAGAAGAACAGTTGATTATAGTTATATAAAAATGTATAATAACAGGGATTGAAATAGTGTAAATAGTACATTGCATATTTTATGGTATAGATAATTGTACTCTTTTTACTTTAAGATTGGTGCGCAGTTTTCTAAGAACTGTTCTAATTTCAGTTTAATCAGTAAGTTATTTTGCATTCATTTTAAATGTTGATACTAAACTATAATGCTTGTGAGTATTGAAGAGTAAATTTCTTTTTATCATTTTTTGTAATGAGCTATTCTGTTTTTAGTGGCATGATTTTCTGTGTATTGGTTTTATCTCCAGCATAATTTTGGTATCATATAGTAAATATTCTGTTTCCAAACAGTTACCTGACCTTAAAGATGCAGAAGCTGTTCAGAAATTCTTCCTTGAAGAAATACAGCTTGGTGAAGAGTTGCTAGCTCAAGGTAATAGTCATTAAAAGACTAGGAAAATAGAATGCTTCACACTAATACAAATTTGTGGCAGTAAGGGACTCTTGTGTGTGTAGCATAGCAGCTGTTAAAAAAGGGTATTCTAATATTTCAAGACAAGCCACTTAATGGGAGGATTATTTAAGACTGGCTCTTGGGACACCTGGGTGGCTCAGTTGGTTAAGCGCCTGACTTCAGTTTAGATCTCACAGTTCTTAAGTTCAAGCCCCGTGTCAGGCTCTGTGCTGACAGTTCAGAGCCTGGAGAGCCTGCTTCATTCAGATTTGGTGTCTCTCTCTCTCTGTCCTTCCCTGTTCTCTCTCAAAAATAAACATTAAGAAAGGGGTGTTTTTAAAAAGAGATTTTTTCTGCCCTCCTCCCCAACTAGTGTGTGCACGCTCTCTCTCTCAAAAAAAAAAAAAAAAAAAAAAAAAAAACTGGCTCTAGGAATAAATACTTGTGGGCTATCCTTGTCCATAATATGTTTTGAGTGAGTTTTAGGTTTACTTGTTACATGACACAGAGAATAGAAGTTATCTTTATAAATGAGATTATTTTTTAGCAGTTTTGAGAATGTAGTCCTAATACAGTGTATAAATAGTAATTGGAAGAATATGATCCAGGAATATGCTTCCTCAACTTCATCTAATCTTTAGGTCTTTTCCAGTATTTATAGTAAGGAATGAGTCATATATTTCACAGAGAAGGTTAATTTACCTGTCTGGGTCACACAGTGAGTTCATGGTGCTTGATTTCAGGACCAGTCAGTGAACTGAATCTGATCTAGAGTTTAGGCTTTGTGCATTATGCATTCAATTAAGGATTAAGAGTTCTTTTTTTAGGGGCTCCTGGGTGGTTCGGTCAGTTGAGCATGTCTGACTGACTCTTGATTTCCGGTCAGGTCATGATCTTATGTGTGAGATTGAGCCTTGCATCAGGCTCTGTGCAGATAGTGCAGAGCCTGCTTGGGATTTTCTCTCTCCCTGTCTGTCTCTATCCTGCTCATCCACATTCTCTATCTGCCTCCTCCCGCCACCCCCCACTCCGTCTCTCTCTCTTTCTCTCAAATAAACTAAAAATAAAAGTTCTTTTTTTTAAAACATTACTATTACAAATTTAAAATGATCATGCTGACACATTGAAAACTATAACTCAGTAATTTAGAGTCTTAAATGTATTTGTAAATTTTTAGTGTCAAATTACCTTTTATTTCAAAAGTAGCTTTGTAGTAGTAGTTGCTATCATTGATAGAAAAAGAGTATCAAGTGTCAAATTTTTCTTATGCATATTGCTATATCTTAGATTTAGATAGTATTGAACTATACCATGTAGGTAATTTGTGGTTTTTAAACTTATTTTTAAGGAAAGAGATGAAAGGTTTGAGGTGATGGTGATGTGTTACTTTTATTCATGTTTCCCCCTTTCCAGTAATTTCTTTGCTTTTTTCTTTCAGAAATAATGGTCTTATTTGGATGTTACAGTAGGCTAATAAAAGTGGAAATTTCTTACTAGAAAATAATTTTGGCTTTTTTACCCCAATTCAGTAAGACACTTGTGAGGTTTAATCATAGAACCACCCTCCTGGGTTTTTTGTTTGTTTGTTTTTTTGTTTTGCATGTGATAATATTCAAATAGTGTAAGGGATTAGTGTAAAGTGAATTTGGGCTTCTTTTTCACCTCAGTCCCCAGCCTTCAGTTCTTTCTTCTCTTAGAAAAATACTGTTCCATAGCAATTTTGTATTTAATCTTTCAGAAATATCCTAAGTCTGTAAACAGTAATATACTTGGATATTTTTGCACTTAATTTCTCCCCTTTTGTATCTGTTTTGTGGGCACTGCCATATCTGTGCATGTGATCTGATTCATTCTTATTAATAATTTCATAATATTCAGTTATGTGAAGGTACTGTAGATTATTTCCAAGTTTTTACTTCTGTGATGTTTTTGGTCATTATCACTTGGGAGACCTAATGAAGGCTGTAAGTTGAATTTTTGACAAAAGCATAGGCTTTCCAGGCCACGTTACTTTTATGTAAATCTTTCAGGTGAATATGAGAAAGGTGTAGACCATCTGACAAATGCAATTGCGGTGTGTGGACAGCCTCAGCAGTTGCTGCAAGTGTTACAGCAAACTCTTCCACCACCAGTGTTCCAGATGCTTCTGACCAAGCTTCCAACAATTAGTCAGGTAAGGATTTAAAATGTTAATAAAAGTGAGTAGAATCTGCAAAAGAAATGTTATAGGGACATCACATTTCAAAATTAGCGAATCCATAAAGGCCATTTTTACTGTTTTAAAAACAAAAATTAGTCTAGTGAACATGATGAAATTCTGAAACTCATTCCTGGGATGGAATTAGAATTGGAGATAACGGTGCCTGAAAATTTTCTTCCCTAATAACATTTGAGTGCGTGGGCATAATTATGATCTAGTCATTGTGCCGCCTTTGCAGATCAGAAAGTGTGTCTCAGGGGCGCGTGGGTGGCTCAGACAGTTAAGGGTCTGACTAGATTTCAGCTCAGGTCTTGATCGCAGGCAGGGTCCTTAATTCAAGCCCCACTTCCGGCTCCATTCTGGGCATGAAGCCTACTTCAAACAAAAAAGAAAGTGCATCTTGTACTATTAAATCTCTTCAAACAAACAAAAAACAGACTGGGACTCATAGTATTAAATCTCAGACCTTGGTATTCACATACCAAAACTCAGGCCCCTCTTGGCTACTTTCTAAAACTATCTTTCTGGGGCCTCTGAGTGGCTCAGTCGGTTGAGCATCCGACTTTGGCTCGGGTTATGATCTCACGGTTCGTGGGTTTGAGCCCCGTGTCGGGCTCTGTGGTGACAGCTAGCTCTGAGCCTGGAGCCTGTTTCAGATTCTGTGTCTCCCTCTCTCTCTGACCCTCCCCTGCTCATGCTGTCTCTCTCTCAGAAATAAATAAAACATTAAAATTAAAAAAACAAAACAAAACTATCTTTCTGTCTACTCTTGTGAGCCCATGCATTCAGTGAAGTGGCCTGGCGGAGGACAGAGGAACAGAGGTGGCACAGCCTGAAACTAGACCATAAAGAATTGGTAGATTACCTCTGACCTCACTTGTCTGAAGCCCCCAGTCAGTGCCCGTGCTTTTGCCAAGGTGGCCTTTCAGCTTGGAGCTATTTAACTACATCTCCAAGTCTGTATTGAACACAGAACCATTTGTATAAAAGGTTACATATAATTTATGCATTCTGTTCATTTTTAATCTTTTTCAAGGAACTGAAATGATTCTATTTGGAATAGTTTGTTTATTCATTGTTAATTTCCATCGTTGGTGTGATGAAAAGTTAATAAAATGACTGATTGGTTAGTTCTTCAAACTGATCTTTGTTCAGCTAGTTGGGGAAAGGCAGACTAGAAAGAAAATACAGGCCCCAAAGATGAAAGGGAAAAAGTTGAAAAGCCAAAGATTCGGTCTTAATCCTTTTAATTTGGACTACTGTGGCTTCTAGTGTATCTATATCAGAACCCTCTAATAGTGCCTGCTCCTAGAAAGGCAGCATTGCATAGTGCTTTTGGAAGATTGACCCAAGCATGAGCTCTTTTGAAATATGGATGAGTTTGGGATGAAGCCTGTATTTCTCTTTATAAAAATGGCCTCCTTGGGGTGCCTGGGTGGCTCAATTGGTTGAGTGTCTGACTTTGGCTCAGGTCAGTGAGTTCAAGCCCCGTGTCGGGCTCTGTGCTGACTGCTCAGAGCCTGGAGCCTGCTTTGGATTCTGTTTCCCCCTCTCTCTGCCCCTCCCCAGCTAACGCTCAGTTCTGTCTCTTACAAATGAATAAATGTCAAAAATTAATAAAGTGGCCTCCTTTACTCTGTTAACTTATTTCCTGTTAACCTGGACATTTTCAGATGCTTATTTTGGAATTACTTTCTTGTGTGATGACTATGAGCATTTTCAGGACAAAAATGGAAATGTTTGGAGGATAGAATGGCCAATAAAGCACTAATCAGTATTCTTAGTTTATATGGGCATGAAAAGAGATCTTAAATTCTTTTTGGTTTTAATTATATAATTGACTAACATCTAAAACAGTGCACATTATTCCTCCTTTATTAACTTGGATTTTGAAATGGGACTGACCCAGTGATCATCATTTTCTTTGATAACAGTGTTTAAAAGTGTTAAATGTTGAAACCTTAGAATGGGTGAACTTTAACAAGATTTGATTCTTTGACTGCAAAGGACATCATTTTGAAAATTATTTTGGGGAGCACCTGGGTAGTTCAGTCATTTAAATAGCTGACTTTTGATTTTGGCTCGGGTCATGATCTCATGGTTTGTGGGTTCGAGACCCACGTAAGGCTCTGTGCTGCAGGTGTGTAGCCCACTTGGGATTCTCTCTCTTGGCTCCTTCTCTGTGTGCACTCTTTCTCTCTCTCAAAGAAATAAACTTTTTTAAAAAATTGGTTTTTAATTGAAGTATTATTGACACAAATATTAGATTAGTTTCTCGTGTACAACTTACTGATTTGACAGGTGTGCATTATGGTCTGCTTTTCCCACAGGTGAGGTTACCATGTGTCTCACGATAGAGCACTGTTACACAATCATAGGCTATATTCCCTATGCTGTACTTGTTATCCCTGCAACTCATTGGTTTCTGATTGGTTTCCCATTGATAACTGGGAACCTGTACCTCCCACTTGCTCTCATTTTGCCTATCCCCCTCCCCCGCCCCCCACTTCCCTTTTGGCAACCACCAGTTTGTATTTATGGGTCTCTTTTCTTTTCTTTTTTTTTTTTTTTGTTCATTCATTTTGTTTTTTAGATTGCACATGTAAGTAAATTCAGATTGTTTTCATCTGTGTCTGACTAAATTCATGTAGTATAATACCCTCTAGGTCTATCCATGCTGCAGTTAGCAAGACCTCATTCTTTTTTATGGCTAATAGTCCATTAAATTATAATATGCCACCTATCTGTTCATCGATTTATGGACACTTTGCTTCCATATCTTGGCTTTTGGAAATAACGTTGCAATAAATGCGTGTGTACATCTTTTCAAGTTCGTATTTTCATTTTCTTTGGATAAATAACCAATGGAATTACTGGATTGTATGGTATTCCTATTTTAATTTTTTAAGGAACTTCCTTACTGTTTTCCACAGTGGTTGCACCAATTTATGTTCCCACCAACAGTGCGTGAGCGTTCCTTTTTCTCCTCATTCTTGTCAACACGTGTTACTTCTTGTCTTCTTGATTCTAGCCACTCTGACAGGTATAAGGTGATGTCTCATTGTAGTTTTGCTTTGCATTTCCCTGATTAGTGATGTTGAATATCTTTTCATGTGTCTGTTGAAAAGCGTCTGTTCAGGTGCTCTGCCCATTTTAATCAGATCATCAGATTTTTTTTCTTGGTGTTGAGTTGTATGAGCTTTTTATATATTGTGTATATTAATTCCTTATTAGATACATCATTTATGAATATCCTCCAATTCAGTAGGTTGCCTTTTCATTCTTTTGGTTTCCTCTGCTGTGTAAAAGCTTTTTATTTTAGTATAGTGCCAGTAGTTTAGTTTTGCTTTTGTTTCCTTTGCATAAGACACACTTAGAAAAGTGTTGCTAAGACCAGTGCCGAAGAGATTACAGCCTGTGCTTTCTTCTAGGAGTTTTATGGTGTCAGGTCTCATACTTAGGTCTTTAACTCTGTTTTGAGTTTACTTTTGGGTATGGTATAAGAAAGTGGTCCAGTTTCATTCCTTTGCATGTAGCTGTTCAGTATTCCCAACACCATTTGTTGAAGAGACTTTTTCCCCATTGTTTGTTTGTTTTTTTAATTTATTTTTTTTATATTTTTATTTATTTCTAGGAGAGAGAGAGACCGTGTGAGCAGGGGAGGGTCAGAGAGAGAGGGAGACACAGACTCTGAAATAGGCTCCAGGCCCTGAGCTGGCAGTCAGCACAGAGCCCGACGTGGGGCTCGAACCAACGAACCGCGAGATCATGACCCAAGCGAAAGTTGGACGCTTAACCGACTAAGCCACCCAGGCGCCCCATGTCTTTTCCCCATTGCATATTCTTCTTGTAAAGGACATTTAAAAATTAAAATTTTTTTTTTCTCTTTCAGAGAATTGTAAGTGCTCAGAGCTTGGCTGAAGATGATGTGGAATGAGAAACCAATGTCAACATAATCTCAATTAAAAATATTTTTAAAATCTTAACTTGGAAGATGAGCAGCTCTGGGGGAATAAGGGCAAATAGGCTGGTTATGGACTGTCCTACACTGAAATCTACCAAAGTTAATTTTTACTTTGTGTAGATCCATTTGTCTGTTTTATTTATTTTTCCCAGTGAAAAGTGTATTTTGATAGAAATCTTTTCATTTTATAAATACACTACGAGTTACCGAAATATGGATTTATTTTATTCCTAAAATGTGCAATTAAGATATATAACATCACATTAGTTACATTAAAAATACTCAGTGCTTAGTTTTGAAAACGTAGGAGAAAGCTGAAGAATGCACGTTTTTTTAAGCTAGTTCATTTTGTTCTCTATAAAAGAGTTGGATGGAAACTTGCTTTGTCAAAACTAAGCATTAAAATCTTTGAGAGATCATTTCTTTCCTTTTAATCTTTTAAATATGTGAGATGTGCTGCTGTGCTGTATTAACTCACCTCCGTGTGTATTTGTCTTGAAATGTTTTATTCTAATCAGTGAGCTTAATGTGTTAAGGATATTTATCTCCTTGTATTTTAAATGTATGTAGTTGCAGATAGCACTGGGAATTAATCTATGTACATTCTTAATCTAGCCATGTGAGCTTCACCGATTACCGTCTGCCCTTTTTCCTCATTTATAAATGAGGGAATTGGTCTGCTAATTCAGAGAAGTGTCCCTTTCAGCTTTTGATTCATTTGGTTCTGTTTAGCATCTTCAAATCCACCTTCTCCTGAGGTATATGTTTGTTTGGACACTCAGGCCTTGCATTTTTTGTACTCTGAATTTTGCATGCTTGCCTGACTTAGTATTTCTGAATTGATTCTCTACCACCTTTTTTTTTTTTTTTTTAAAGATCCAGCTTATGTTGATTTTTACTGAAATCATACGGTTCTGTCACTCCTCTCGTAAATCTGAAACTTTTAGGGTAATTGGGATGATATGCTTGTAAAATGTTTGTTCCCTTTTGTTTTTATCTTCAGTGTATCTCCTTAATCCTCTTTCCCTCTGATCCATTTATCTTGCTATGATGAGAATAAGTTGTAACCTTGTAGCTGAAGACCTGAAAACAATGGAGGTGTTCTCAAAATAGTGACATGTTATCTGCAGTCACAAATTCAACATTGGACCTGAGAATAAAGATCCTTGGTACTTGCTGTCATCTGTTGAACTGAGTAACAATTCCTCCCTGTACAGATTGCCTTTTTTCTGTCTGAAAATCTGGAGAGATCCCAAAGATTTTCCTGGGTACCAGACTTTTTCTTTTGTTTTACTTACAAATTTTTCTTAGCCTTGGATTTTTGTTGTGGCTGGGATATGAAGGCAGGCATTTGGAGTATGGTTCTAAGTTTTTACCTCTAGAGAGCCCCACATCCTATGGCAGGTCACATTACATCTCTGAACTTACCCCCTAGTATTCTCGTCTATAAAATTAGAATGTCAGACTTGGCAACGCAGACATTTAAGGACTCTTCATGTACCTTCATGATTTGTGATCCTAAACACTTAAACAGTGTGCTTGTATTTTTGATAACACCCAGCCTGCTCTTTTGTGGGGATAGGGAGGTGAGTAGTGCAAACGTGCTGGTTAGTCAGTTTTGCTAATAGATCTCAAATCCAAAGCGATTGGTCAGTGATTGAGCACATTGGTAGGAAACCATCTTTTATCCTGTGCCCACCTCAGCCAGAGGGAATGTTGAGGCCAGGGGCATTCAGAATATAGGTTAGAGTTAGCATACAAGAGAGAAGAGCAAGGAGCAGGCAGCTCGGCAGGGGAGGAGAAGACCCAGAGAAACTAAGGGCCAGCTGGAGGAGTGAGGGGTCAGCTTAGCTGTGGGAGGTGATATGAAGGCTGTATGCTCTGGAGAGTTCTGTAGCCTGAGCAGAGTATCAGTTTTCTGGAAAATAATCAGCTTTGATCTAATGCTTGTTAAAATGGCTGTGGTATCTTCCCATTAGAGCTGATTACCCTGTCGTGTTCTTAAATGACAGTTTTCATAATAGGTGCCAGTTCTGAAAGTTAGTCGTTTTGTTTTTTTAAAAATAAAACCTAAGCAAGGTTTTCCCCGCATAAGTGCCGAACACCATTTCCTCTCTGAAGTTTTAAATGGTGATGGAATCAGGCAGGCAGTAGGGGGGATGCTGGCCAAATAGTGCTCAGCCTATGAGCTAGGTAGAGTGGTGTGCCCACGTGCTAATGTCACACTCTTGGCTACAATGTTTGGAAATGGAAATACGCGTGCATGTTGGTGTGTTTCCTTGGGAAAGAGCAGTTTTTCAATTCCACAATTTGTACTTAAGGTGCAAACACACTTAAAATGGGCTTACCTCGCAGTGTCCTGCTTTCCTGTTAACAGATGACTAGAACTTCGATTCACATTGAATTTCTATAAAGTACATAAAACCTGATACAGTGGCCATAGTAGGCACTCAGTAAATGTTTTGAGTGCCCTTCAGTCAGTTTTTTTTTTTTTTAACCATATTTCTACTTGCTTTTCTGACCTTGTTGAACCAGCTTATGGACCAGAGTATTAATGAAATATTGCAGAAGAGAGTTGGAGAAAATTGGTATATGATGCAGATACTACACGGAATTGTCTTGTCTTGTAACAAAAAATGCAGTTTTATTATTGCTTGTGCCTCAACTGTTTTAAGTGAATATTAAAGGGCTTGGAGAACATTTTTGCTTGGTGTGTGTTTGCAGACAGAAATCTGAATTTGATGACCTACAACAGTGGTATCTGTTTCTAGGTTGACATCCCTTAGAGAATGTTGACAGTTGTTCAGCTCCTCCCAGGAAGGGACACATTTGCCTTTGACTTCAGATCCCAGGTTAAGAAAGCACATTGCTGGGCAGCGGTCTGACCCAGGAGCACATTCTCAGTATTTCTTTTTTAATTAAAAAAATATATGTATATTTTAAGTAACTCTACACCCAGCGTGGGGCTCGAACTCATGACCCCAAAATCAAGATGGTTTACCAACTGAGCCAACCCCCTATTAGCATTTCTAACTAGTTCCCAGAGTTTGGTGATGCTGCTGGTCTGGGGCTATGCAAGTGTGACACAGCCACGGTGATGCAGAAAACATGAATAGGAATGTATTGCAGGATAGCAGGTATCACATCCCAGATGACTTGAGCACTGTACTCCAGAAATGAGATGTGTGATTAAAATGCCAGCTAACTGGTAGCCGAATGTGGTTATTTAAGAACTCCCAGTACTCCTTCAATAATCTGATGCATAAAAACTGTCAATTACAGACTTACGTGCAAGATAGGTCAGACTGTTTAAATGTTTTTTAGGATTTTCCCCCCATAAATAGCCTATCAACTAGACACATAAATTAAGCAGAAATTACATTCCCTAGGGCACCTGCAGTTGATCCAGTGTGCAGCTCTTGATCTTGGCCCAGGTCATGATCTTGTTGGTGTGATCAAGCCCCATGTCAGGCTCTGAGATGACAGGGCCCAGCCTGCTTGAGAGTCACCCTCTCAACAACAAAAAAGAATTTACATTCACTAAGCATTTTGGTTGTGAGTTCTAAAATTTTTATTTGCTATTTCTGGGCGAATCAAATGGATTTTCACTTTTAAAGGCTACAGCTGTGTTCTGGAAACAGTCCAGGAGGTATTGCAGAGGTAGTAAATTCTTGTTTAATTTCTTCTGATATTGATAGAGGAGTCAAATACTTGGCACTAATGCAGATATAGAAGCTAGGAATGGGGGGGTGGGGGGAGAAAATGAGTAAGAGGCTATGGTTAAGCTGGAGCTTGATCAGAAAAAGATGTACTTGGTGTTCAACAGTGCCTCTGTTACGTACCAGGAAGTGACCTGCACATTCAGGGAGAAAACTGGATCCCACAGGAACTTCATTGAGCTCTTAAAATCCATGTAGCCCTGCCTTTTCTTTGTAGCCTGTGGAAGTGACAAGACTGAAGTGAGCTGGCCTTTTAGCTCGTACCTGGGCAGAGTGGGTGTGTTTGAAGTTGTAAAGCAGAACCTGTCTTCCGTTTACCCAGAGTAGCTCACAAGACCAGTCCCTGGAGAGGTTAAACGTGCTTGCTCATTGACCTCTGGACAGTGCTCACATCACACATGGCAGTTGCTCGCTCTGCTGGGCATTTGAAGGGACAACTTGGTGGTCTTAGCAGAGACTGAATCTTAAAAACATAATCATGTGCTGTGATTAGAGCCCTGCACCCGTTTTCAGAAGCATCCCCTGCAGTTAGGACTCCAGTAGCAAGTATAGAAGCCCAACTTGAATTAGCAGAAGGGACATTTGTTGGCTCCTCAGGAAAAGTAGGTCTAGTCTTTTAGATTAGAGTGAGCTCCCCAAACCCGACAGCCCCCTCCACCTCTGCATCTCACTGTGCTTGTTTGATTTGCACTAACACTGAAAGAGCCTGGAGCTCCACTGGAAACACTTCCCAGCTCTAGAATGTATTCCCTCAGACTCCCTACTATCTCCTACAGTAGTCTTTTCCCTCTCACAGCTTAAGAAACCTTCCCAGTGTTGCATGATAAATGGAAGATTCAGGATCCCCCCCCCATCTTTATTGAAGTATGATTTACAAATTAAGATTTTGTATATTTAAGAATGTAAGATGTGCGATGTGATGTTGCAGTAGAGGACATGAAGATTCCTAGTCAACCTAAGTAACGTATCTGTCACCTCACATGATTACCGTTTTAGGTAAACTTAAGATCTACTCTCTGCAGGGGCCCTTGGGTGGCTCAGTAGGTTAAGGGTCCGACTTCTGCTCAGGTCATGGTCTCACAGTTTGTGAATTCAAGCCCCACGTAGGGCTCTGTGCTGACAGCTCGGAGCCTAGAGCCTGCTTTGGAATGTGTGTCTCTCTGCCCTTTCCTTGCTTGCTCTCTGTCTCTCAAAAATAAACACTAAAATTTTTTTTAAAAATCTACTCTCTGCAAATTTCAAATATACAGTACATTAACCGTATAGCCCCCGTGCTGTCCATTAGAACTCCAGAACCTAACTAACTCCTAACTGAAAGTTTGTATTCTTTGTTCAGCATCTTCTCATTTTCCACCCCCTTGTCCTTGGCAACCATCATTCTACTCTTTCCATGAGTTTGATTGGAAATTGTTTTCAAAAAAAAATTTTTTTTTTTTTTTTTTTTTTTAAGTAAGCTCTACCCCCGACCAGGGGCTTGAACTCCCAACCCCAAGATCAGGAGTCACATGTCCATAAGTTTGATTTGTTTAGATTCTACCTGTAAGACCATGGTCCTTTTGTTTTGGGCTTATTTCACTTAGCATAATACCCTCCAGGCTCATCCGTGTCAGAAATGGTAGAATTTCCTTTTTTTTGTTAGTTAAGTTTATTTGTTTTGAGAGAGAGTGCATGGGGGAGGAACAGAAAGGAGGAGAGAAGAATCCCAAACAGGCTGTGCACTGACAGACATGGGGCTCAATCTCACAAAGCGTGAAATCATGGCCTAAGCTGAAATCAAGAGTTGGCTCCTTAACCGACTAAGCCACCCAGGCATTCCAGAATTTGCATTTTTAAGGCTGAATATCCACACACACACCCCTCCACACACACACCTGTTAACATTTTTATTTCTCCATTGATCCCCTGACAGACATTTAACGTATTCTCATACCTTGCCTCTTGTGAACAAGGCTGTCATGACCATGAGAGTGCAGCTGTCTCTGTGAGATCATGATTTCATTTCTTTGGGACGTAGCCTCAGGAGTGGGATTGCTGGGTCATGTGGTAGCTCTGTTTTAAGTGTTTGAGCCATCTCCATACGGGTTTCCATAGTGACTACGCCACTGTGCATCCCTTTCTCCACATCCTTGCCAACGCTCGCCTCTGTGACTTTGATAATAGCCCTTCTGTCAAGTGTGAGGTTATATTGTGGTCTTGGTTTCAATTTCCCAGATGGTTAGTGATGTTGAGCACTTTTTGGCCATTTGTAGGTCTTTGGGAAAAAAATGTCTGCGGCCTTTGCCTGTTTTTAAGTTGGGTTATTTTATTTATTTATTTTTTGTTATTAAGTTGTAGGAGTTCCTCATATATTTTTGGATATTAACCTTTTTGATGATAGGTGGTTTGCAAGTATTTTCTTTCATTCCATTGGTTGCTTCCTCACTTTGTTGGTTTTTTTTTTCTTTTTTAAAAAAATTTTTTAATGTTTTATTTATTTCTGAGAGAGAGAAAGAGAGAGAGACCGCGTGAGCAGAGAAGGGTCAGAGAGAGAGGGAGACACAGAATCCGAAACAGGCTCCAGGCTCTGAGCTGGCTGTCAGCACAGAGCGTGACGCAGGGCTCGAACCCATGAACTGCGAGATCATGACCTGAGCCAAAGTCAGACGCTTAACCGACTGAGCCATCCAGGCGCCCCCACTTTGTTGGTTTCTTTTGCTGTGCAGGAATTTTTTTTTACTTTGATATAGTCCCATTTATGTTTCCACTGTAAACATCATGAAACTATTTAATAACTTTGCTTTCAAAATTCTAAATTTCAACTTTACAATTTTTCTTATAACATTTTAAAACCAGAATTCTTTTTTAAATTTCAATCATTGTTAGAAATTTTTTTTTGGTGTTTTGCTTTTTTATTTTTTAAGTTTATTTTACTTACTTGGGGGCGGGGTGGCAGAGAGAGGGCGAGACAGAATCCTAAGCAGGCGCCTCACTATCTGCGCAGAGCCCGATATGGGGCTCAGTCTCATCAACCATGACATGACCTGAGCTGAGATCAAGAGTCGGATGCTCAACCCACCTGGCATCTTGGAGTTTTACGTTGTATAATTGACACACCTTGGTGTTTTACATTGTATAATTGACACACAAAGTTATATTGGTTTCAGTTGTACAACATAGTGATTCATAATCCTATACATTTTATTTATAAATGTATAAATGCTCACTGTGGTAAGTATAGTTACCGTACAACATTATTATAGTATTCTCAGCTGTAGTCCCTTTGCTGTACTTTTTATCCCAGTGGTTAGTTACCTTATAACTGGAAGTTTGTATCTCTTAATCCCCTTCACCTATTTCTCCCATCCCCTGACCCCTCTCCCCTCTGGCAACCACCAGTTTGTTCTCTGTATTTATGAGTCTGCTATAGTTTTCATTTGTTTGTTCATTTGGTTTTTTAGATGACACATGTAAGTGAAATCATGGTATTTATCTTTCTCTGACTTATTTCACTCAGCACAATACCCTCTGGGGCCATCCATGTTCTCACAAATGGCAAGATCACATTCTTTTTATGACAGTAATATTCCACTGTGTATATATACACCACCTCTTTATCCATCATCTGTCAATTGGTACTTAGCCTACTTCCATATCTTGGCTATTGTAAATAATGCAACGAACCTAGAGGTGCATACATATTTCTGAATTAGTATTTTTGGGGGTGTGGGTGGGGGGTAGATACTCAACAGTAGAATTACTGGATTATATGGCATTTCTATTTTTAACTTTTTTGAGGATTCTCCATACTGTCCTAATGACTGCATCAGTTCGCATTCCCACCAACAGTGCACGAAGTTTCCCTTTTCTCTGCCTCCTTGCCAGCACCTGTTGTTTCTTGTCTTCGTGATTCTAGCCATTCTGACAGGTGTGAAGTTTTGATTTGTGGTTTTTCATTGTGGTTTTGACTTGCATTTCCCTGATGATGAGTGATGTTGAGCATCTTTGCATGTATCTGTTGGAAAAATGTCTTCTTTGGAAAGATGTCTGTTCAGGTCCTCTGTCTATTTGTAATCAGATTGTTAGTTTTTTAGGTGTTAGGTTGTAAAACCTCTTTATGTATTTTAGGTACTAACTCCTTGTCAGATATTTTATATGCACTTATCTTCCATTGCCTAGATGCGTTTTCATTGTTGGTGGTCCTGAAAAAGCTTTTTAGTTTAATGTAGTCCTCCTGTTTTCCCTTTTTGTTACCTGACTTTTGGTGTCAAATTGAAAAAATTATCACCAAGACTAGTGTCAAGGATCTTTTTCCTTATGTTTTCTTTTAGAACTTTTATGGTTTCAGGTCTTATGGTTAAGTCTTCAATCCATTTTGAGTTGATTTTTGTATATGGTGTAAGATAAAAGTTCACTTCCATCCTTTTACATGTGCTATCCAGTTATTCCAACACCGTTTTTTGAAGACTTGTCTTTCCTTCTGGTATATTCTTGGCAACTTTGTTGAGGGTTAGTTGACTATAATAAGATTTAGGGTTTAAATTAAGGGTAGTTTGCACTGTACTGGACTACCTATTTGAGAGGGTAAAAGGAGTTGGGGGCAACTTTTTTTTTTTTTTAAAGAATGAGGGGGCGCCTGGGTGGCTCAATCAGTTAAGTGTCTGACTTCATCTCAGGTCATGATCTCACGGTCCATGGGTTCGAGCCCCGCATCGGGCTCTGTGTGGACAGCTCAAGAGCCCAGAGCCTGCTTCGGATTCTGTGTCTCCTTCCTTCTCTGTCCCTTCCCTGCTCATGCTCTGTCTCTCAAAAACAAATAAATGTTAAAAATTTATTTAAAAAAAAAAAAAGAATGCGGATACTGGAGCACCTGGGTGGCTTTCTCAGTTAAGCGTTCAACTTGGGCTCAGGTCATGATCTCACGGTTCCTGAGTTCAAGCCCCACATCCGGCTCTGTGCTCTCAGGGCAGAGCCTGCTTCAGGTCCTCTGTGTCTCTCAAAAACAAATAAGCATTTTTTACAAATGTAGGTACTTTTCACCAAAGACGAGAGACATGATGAGCAAACAAAACAAAATGGCCACTTCATAATTCACGTTGAACATAGAATGGATGCTTCTTTCTTGAGAGAGTACAAAGCTCTGAGGAGTTGAAGGCACAAAACGTTGAAATTATTTCTTCTCTCTTTTAAAAATGAAGGGTTTTTTTTGTTTGTTTTGTTTTCTGCTTTATAACTTTGCATTGTCTAACAAAAATCTCTTTGCTCCCTCCCAAGTGACTAAAATATAGTGAAGGCTTCAGCGGGGGCATGCCATCACTCCCTAAGCTGCTGTCACAGTCTGGACCAGATGTCAGGGCCAGGGCGTTGGAAAGGCAGGCTGGAGAGCACACGGACCCGGAGAGCTGGGGCCAGTGGCGGCTAGATGGTGCAGCAGCTGGGGCGGAGAGCTGGGCTCTGGGCAGGGACTGGTACCTTGGCTAGGACTTGCTCCTCTCCTAGATTCTGTTTAATTTAGGATTGCTCCTGGATTTCTCCGTTCCTCCTGGGTGGTCTCATGCCCTCTGGCTTCACTGGCACCTGTCCCTGATTTCCCCTACTGAGCCCGGGTAGACATGGGTTCCTGCTTGCTCGGCATCATGTGGCTGTGTACAGGCACCTCACGGGACATGTATAGAATTGAATTAATTCCCTTACACAGGCTCCTTCTGAGCTGTCCTCACTTGCCTGTTACCCACTCACCACACTGCACCAATGACCAAGCCTCGCCCCTCTTGTTCTTACTGTGTGTCTGATCCATTCCACTGCTCTCTGGCCTCACTGCCGCTCTCTTAGGACAATTGTCTGTAGTTACTGTGCAGCCTCATCAACTCCGATCCACTTGGCTGCCTGAGGAATTGCCCTGAAACATGTCCTTCTCTCGTGTGCCGTCCAAGGCCCTTATAATCAGACACCTGACTAATTCTCCAACCTCATTAGCCAAGATGTACTGTAGTTTTTTAAGTAACATGTCCGGTTTACCCACCAGACCACTCCTAAATACATGGCTTATTGATGATTGGGTTTCCCAGCATAAAGCATGGTTAAATGCTTAGAAAATATTTAATGAATGGAAATCCCTGTGATCAGAAGTTGGCTGGGAATTTTTCACAATGAAATGAATATAAAAGATTTTTTGACGTGACACATGAGGGTACATGGGAGGGAGAACAGTAGATTGTTGTAAAGAGTGATAATATCTCTTCTAAAAACTACTGATTAAGTCACTGGATTTCCCCCCCCCCCCCAAGTTTATTTATTTTGAGGGCACCCAGGTGGCTCGTTTGGTTACGCATCCGACTCTTGATCTCAGCTCAGGTCATGATCCCACAGTTTGTGAGTTCGAGCCCCACATTGGACTCTGTGCTGACAAAGCCTGCTTGGGATGCTTGGGATTCTCTCTCTACCCACCCACTCCCTTTCTCTCAATAAATAAACTTTAAAAAATTTATTTACTTTGGGTGGAGCAGGGGCAGAGAGAGAGAGGGAAAGAGAAAATCCCAAGAATCTGCACTGACAGTGTGGAGCCCATCTTGGGCTTGAACTCCCGAACAGTGAGATCATGACCTGAGCTCAAATCAAGAGTCAGGTGCTTAACCACCTGAGCCACCCAGGCACCCAAGGTCACTGGGTTATTAGAAATATATAAAGTTTAACATTAGAAGGACACATATGTAGTCTTCCTCCTGTATCTTGACAGCCTCAAAACATAACAATGTCAAAAGTTTTTAAAAGTAACCTTGTAGCTATTGTAGTATTTATGAGGTTTAAAAATATGTCATTCTAAACTACTCATCCTTTTCTTGAAAGCTTGTCAAATATGAGGGTGAATTGTGTATAGTAATCATTTAAAGCCATTCTCCTGTAGCCCAGTCTATACTCTGCTTTTCCCAAACCCTTTGCAAGGACAGGGTTGTTTTGTTAATTTTTTACTTTTCCCTTGAGCAACGGGAGCGTTAGACAGTAGTCCAGAGTTTGCACCTCATACAGAACTTTGAAGGCTTGGAATTTAATCTATTTTCACAGATGACTCATTGAAAAATTCACTTTTATAACCGAAAAAGATGGCTAGCTGAAATACGTAATGCTCTCACTGAATGCTTGATGACCAAACATAAGACTTCTCAAGTTTTCTTTGACTTCCCAGGTATTAGACATTCAGCAAGCTGAATATAAATGATCACTAATTATTTTTGTTTTTAAGTTTGTTTATTTTGAGAGAGAGAAAGAGAGAATCCCAAGCAGGCTCAGCGCTGCTGATGCAGAGCCTGACTCAGGGCTCCATCTCATGAACTGTGGGATCATGACTTGAGCCAAAACCAAGTCGGACGCTTAACTGAGCCACCCAGGTGCCCCTAAATAATATTACTAATTATAATAATGTCAGGGTGACTATATCTCAGTAATAGATATTGTAGTTTGAATTCTGGCTCTGTCATCTACTGGCTGTGTAATTAAATTACTCTGGTGCTTCACTACTTAGAGATACTTTGTGAGCCTTTTGGGTCCTCATCAGTAAAACGGAAATGATGAAACAGTGAAACTATATTGCAGTCATTTGCTTATATGCTTTCTTCCCTACTAGACTGAGTTTCTTGATTCAGGAGCGAGATCTTAATTTTCTTTGGATCCTGAGTATTTACTAGATACTTGCATCCTGAGTATCTACATGTCAGGAGATACATAGCAAATATCTATTGAGCTGAAATCAAGGGGGCAGCACGGTCTTGTTAATCTGACCCGAATTAAAATATTCTAGGACTTGACAAAATTAGAAATGATGTTCCTTGCTGGGCGAGGTCCTTCACTCATTCTTTTGATTAAAAAGAGACAGAAGCTTCCAGTTGGGATGCGAAGTCAGCCGAAATCGTGGGGCTGACTTGGACGGCAGGTGCCAGCGGTGTGGGCGGTAAAGGAACTCACCCCCAGCAGCACAAAGGACACAGAAGCTTATTGAATACACCGCAAGGCAGGCAGTACAGCCAAGGAGGACTGTTGGCAAGGAGGTGGCAGTGAGGGGCCACAGTCAGAGCAAGGAGTGAGAGAGATGGGAATGGATGGAGTTTTCCCTTTTTTGGCAACTGTGCCTGGTTGTAGCCCATTGGTTAGTTAGACCCTATGGCTGTTTTGAGATGGGTTATTTAATGAGCCTGCTTGCAGGAAGCTTGGTGGTCCGTGGTCACTGCGGGCCCCTTGACCTTACTCAGGTTACCTGTTGCTTAAAAGCCACGTCTACAAAAAGGTTTTTACTCCTTTACTTGAGATTTCTTCCCAACCGCTCCTGGACCCAAAGAGTCCTTGATTTTTTAAGAGTAGACACAGGTACACCAACCTTTCATGGGGTGGGGGAAGGGGAGGTGGACTGGGAGATGTTTTGACTTGTAATTTCCATGTGGCAAAATTGTCGGCCCATTGTCCTTTTATTTGGGCCTGTAAGGGAGTATGTTTCTGTTGATTCTCTAATAGAAACAAAATGGCCAGCAGCCTGCTTTCTGAATAAAGGGGGACTTTCAACAGGAAAGTTGCAGAATTTACATGTTCTTCCTTTTGTAACGTGTAACTTCCCTTCTGCAAAAGGGCATACGGATCTGGCTGCCCTTGCTCAATTAAAATAGTTTTAATAACACCTCTTTTCTAAGAAAATGGGGAAATCATTCCACGTGAAGCCTCTAGGTGAGGGCTTCGTCAGGATGCCAGGGGAAGCAGGAAGGTTGGAAAACACAAAGTCATCTCCACACCGGGGGAGGTCACTCACCCAGTGCCACAGACCCCTCGTCTGGGACGCACCATACACGTCAGGCCGCCTACACAGCACATCTTCCTTCAGGGCGTGTCCAGTGTCCTGTTTGCTCTGCGTCTTACATTCCTCATTCCTCCTGAGAGAGGTTCTGGAATGCTCTATGTGTGGACAGAGCCCCACATGGAGACACCTCAGAGGCCCGATGACTTTTTGTGTCACCTTCTCCCCCCCACGACCTTGAGCTTGGTCAGATCAGTGCTGCTCGGGCTTCCAGTGTTGGTTTTCCTCAGACAGGTCTGGGCAAGCAGGTCCTTGTATGCAGATAGATGTGCCTGACGCTTTTCTCCAAGGGAGGCCTGCTGCTCGGCCACAGGGACCTTTCAGGGCTGGCCACATTCCTCAACTCTGATCCTTTAAGAGAGGTTTAGAATATTCCGGATTCCTGAGATTGTGCTTCAGAGCAGTAAGAGCTTAGCGTTAGTGATACCCTCTGGTAGAATTTTACCTAATCTTTCAAGTCCTCTGCTTTAAGAATCATTTGTAATCATGTTCCTTTATCTTATCCTCTCTTTAGGTACTATTACAACATAAAAAAATACAAACATTTGTGTAATGTCTTGGCAGCTCTAGATGTTTTATCATTGAATTCACAAAGCTGTGAGCAAGGTAGGATATTAATAAAGGACACGGTGAGGGGGGAGACGTGGCACCATCAAGTGATTTGTTCAGCATCGCTGAGTTAGTGACTAAGATGCATTCAGGCTTGGGGCGCCTGGGTGGCTCAGTCGTTTGAGTATCCAACTTCAGCCCAGGTCATGATCTTGCAGTTTGTGGGTTCGAGCCCCGCATAAGGCTCTGTGCTGACGGCTCAGATCCTGGAGCCTGCTTCAGATTTTGTGTCTTGTGTCTCTCTCAAAAATAAATAAACATTAAAGAAAAAAATTTTTTTTTAAACCGATGCATTCAGGGTCATCTTCCTGGTTTGTACCTGAGCCACACTACATCACAGTGCTTTGAGGACAGCAAGCTGATACAGGTGTCCTCATCCCAACAGGATGTGTGTTAAAAACTTATTTGATGGTTTCCTCTGGAAGGAGGTAAGCTCTAGTACAGCAGTGCTGATTTGCTATTTTTGTGCATTGTGACACCCTTACTGCCTAGTGTGGGTTCTAGCACGAGATGGGCGTCTCTGCAAAAGCTAACTGAATTAACCTAAAAGACATTAATTAAAACAATTTTGTGGAGCCTGACAGAATGTGAGTCAAACCGATGAGACTCCCCCATCTCAAAAAAGAGAGAAAAAAAAAAAAAAAAAGAAAGAAAGGACATAGGTCCCTGTGTGCTGAGCAACAGAAAACACTTTTCACCGTGAAGGTTCGGCTCCACAGTTACACTCTCCTTTATCACAGTTATCTTCTCCCAGAGCAAAGATATCGAAACTTCTTTCTCAGAGGGACTTAAGATATGTGATAAGGAGGGGTGCCTAGCTGGCTCAGTCAGTAGAGCATGTGACTCTTGATCTCAGGGTTATGAGTTCAAGCCCCACATTGGGTGTAGAGATCTTAAAAAAAAAAAAAAGGTACGTGATAAAGATGTTTTCAGGAAACATCTAAGCCAGCCTAGTCAACATCAGCCCTAGAGCAAGAGTATGCCTGGAAGACACCCATTGTAACTAATACTTACATACCCTGACCTGTTGAAAATAGTTTATGATTTAAAATGATTAAAATCGCTCATGATTTAAAAACTCTTCAGTGGCTCATTCCATGCTGAAAAGCACTTGAGAGATATCCTGTAGATGAAGACTAAGCTCTCATCGAGTCAAGAAAAGACATCTCCCCTAACCAGCTTGCAAAGGGTTCTGGGTTAGTCTCATTGTAGACAGTTATTCTTCATTTGTGGAGCTAGGGCACCTGACTTGGTGTCCTGGAGGCACACAGGAGTTTTCAAGGATTTGTCAGCCACAGTCTTCTATTTCAGGCACCTGCAAGCGGGTCATATTTTGTGCCATCGTGGTGTGACCCCATGAAACAAAAGTAACAGGTGAGCTGTGTGTGTACCTATGCCCCACCTGAAAATAAAGGGCTTAGAGCCACCAGCTGGGCCACAGGGAAATTCAGTCTCCATTGCACAGGGCTCGAGTTATTGGACACTGGACCAGGCTTTCTGAGAGGCAAGCATCAGCAAAGTATGTATCAGGTAATATTTTTACAAACCCACATCCCTCCCGGCTCCCAGCGTCCCACCCACGCTTCGCACAGCCATCGTTGTACGGAATCTGACCGCTGGAGATCATCTGCCAGGTAGCGGAAGACCCGGGTCGACTTTAACCTGGAAGTGGACGGAGAAGACAGCGAGCGTCAGGCTGACCCCCTAATCGCCTTCCAGGTTGGGGAGGGGGCTGCCAGCCCGGCGGGTGGTGAGCGGCCCCAGTGCCACCACACGCAACCGGCAGGAGCCGGAGCGAAGGGGAGCTCTGGCGCCATCTAGTGGCGGCGCGCGCCGGCAGCCTGTCCCCGCGCTCAGCGGCCAGGAGCCGAGCTGAGACTGTACAAAGCGCAGGGATCGCCAACGGCAAAGTGAAAGTACTTGAATGGTGATACTTTTAGGGGGAAATAAAAGTGCATCCGAGAAATCGTACCAGGGTAACATTTTGCCAAATCTTGTTTCAGAGCCCCAGAAATTTAAATTTTATACGGGAGCCGCGGCCAAATGAGAGCGCGAAACACAGAAAACTAGTTGGAAGGATCACTGACTTGTCAAAGAAAAGGCTTCATTCCAGCCTGAGCTTCAAAGTGCCTCAAAGGAACTATGTTTTGCGTAAAAGGCAAAGAGTGAAAAACGTGGCAGAGGTTTTCTTTAACTCCTCAACCTCCCAGTTCTGCGCAAAAATAGAGGAGCAGCTGTGGTGGGGCAAATTCTGGAAGCAGAGACTTAGGGCTTGGGTTCCAGATTTGCAGCTTACTAGGGACTTCGCTTCTTGGAGGCTCCGTGGGTTCATTTCCAAAGAGGACAGCAGTGTCTCCTCACATGGAGAACAAAACCCCCCGACTGCACCCACTGCCTCTGTATCCGCGCCCCCCCACCCCCCCCAGCACTGTGGGCGCGCCTCTCAGAGCAGGGCTGGGGGGCATCTTATCCTGTCTTAACAAAACCTCTTGACCCTCTCTGTCCCCTGCTGCTGGCATCCCATTTCTGCTCACTTTTGTATTATAGCAAAATGTCTCTTAAGGGCTGTTCATACCCGCTGTCTCCACTTCCGCCATTCTCCCGTGACCCACCATCTATCAGATGTATGTCCTGGCCCTTTCGCCCAGGCAGCCCTGGCCAAGGAAACCAGTGACCTCCGCGGTGCTGAATTCTGGGGTCACCTCTCAGTCTTTATCTGCCGGCGGCCTATCAGCGGCCCTGGACACGATCGCTCCCTTCTGGAAAGCTTTTGTTCTCTTGGCTCCAGGCCACTACATGCTGGAGCCTTCTCCCCACACTGGCTGCTCTTTCCCAGTTTCCGGGGCCCAGGCCTTGGATGTCTCTGCCGGTTACTCCTTGGTGTGCTTATCCAGTCCTGGGCTGCAGAGCGATCCGTAGCTGTTGAGCGCTCGAGAGTACCGTCTCCTGCCTCGGTGTCATCGCTGAGCTCCAGACAGCCAGCCAGCCTCCTGCATGACCCCTCAGACTTGGCATGTCCAAACTGAACTTCTGATCTTTCCCTCCAGGTCTGCTGTTAGGATAGGAAAAGATAGGCTAAAATAGGCAGAGGGGGAAAGATTAGGACCTGAGGTCCCGGCCCGGGGCGGGGGGGGAGGGGGGGAAGGACACACATATTTTGGAACAATGGTCTGACCACAGCCAACCCCTTAAGGTCTGAATGTAACAGACCACACCTATTCCATCTTGGGTTTCCCTCAAGAATTTGACAAACGGGTCTGAGTAAAAAATAAGTAAACCATAAAATGTATGACCTGCAAGGAACAGTATGGCCACAGACCACTCCTTGTACCATGAAAATGACCCAATCAGGAAAGGACAACCCAGCACCTAGAGTTTTCCAGGCAGTAAGGGTAGAGCCTGAGAAGGAACGAGGGGGAAGGGGGCGCTGGCCAGGACCTCAGAAAACAAGGACCCTTACCTATAGTCATGGGCATTCACTTCGAATGTCCCCTCTCTGTAAAGAGAGCTCTTCCTTTCTGATCTTATCCCCTCGTGAACTTCTGTCTGCTGCTCCTTTTGTGTTCACCTCTTCATTCCTTGAAGGGGAAAGACAACAAATCCCGGTATTGAGGTACAAAATCCGGCAACACTGTCTCTGGGGTCATCTCCATCCTAGTTAATGGTTCCTTGAGGCTTCTGGACACTCAGGCCAAGGATGTCAGTCATCCTCGACCCCTCTTTGTCTCTCACACCTCACATCCAGTGTGTCCGGAAACGCTGTTGACTCTGCCTACACTACATGGCCCAGAATCCAGTCAGTTCTCTCCGCCTGCCCATCACTCTGGTCCCATGCTACCTTATTTATGTATTTAACGCCCATCTCCACCACAGCAGAAGCCCTCCCTGAGGGCTGGGGTCCTGCCCACCCCCCAGTTTTGTGTATCACTATATCCCCAGGGCTTCAAACCGTGGCCTAATAGGTGCTCAAAATATATTGGCCAATGAAAGAATGAATGGATGAAGCAATTCATGAAGAACAGGTATTTAATAAATGGTAGCAGTTATTTTACACTGTTCTCCTTAAATATCTAATGTGAATTGGAACTTCAAAGAGGAAATTTCACTGCGAAGGAGCAGTCAGACACATCCATGTAAAATATGTCTGTAGATTACCTTAAAACACTTCAGGGGCACCGGGGTGGCTCAGTTGGTTGAATGTCCGACTTTGGCTCAGGTCACGGTCTCGCGGTTCGTGAGTTCGAGCCTCATGTCGGCCTCTCTGCTGTCAGCACAGAGCTTGCTTCAGATCTTCTGTCTCCCTCTGTCTGACTCTCTCTCAAAAATAAACACTAAAAGAAACCACATACACACACGCACACTTCAGCAAGAAAAGAAATAAATGAAACAAAGCTGGCAAAACGTAAACGATCGTGAAATTGAAGTGATGCGTGTGTTTGTTATACTATGTTCTCTTTTCCTGTATGTTTGAAAAATTCTGATAGAAAAGTAACAGAAAGCGTGCTATGCAGCATCTGTGAGATACCAGGGGCAGCAGTGTTGATTCAAAGCCACCTGCCCGATCGTGGCTGCCTGCCGAGCCAGAGGACACCAGACCGTCGAGTGCCCCGCGGCCCTGGGGTCCCAGTTCACCCGCCAGGCCCGTGCAGAGAAAGACGGCGGCGTATTCCCATATGCAGCTCGGTCGTGGCTCCTGAGAGATGACAGGTCGGCCTGAAACGCCACACGCCCCTCTGAGACGCCCTCAAACAGCTCAGCTGTGTCTAGCCAAAAGGCTTTTGGTGCTGGGCCAGATGTATGGCTCTTGAACTTGGAGGCTGAAAAAAATACCTTTAAATTGAACTCAAAAGCTATGCTCCAAAGCTAAACAGAAATGAAATAATGACTCTCCCTCCATGTGGCTTAAATGGGATGACTCGAAATGCTGTCAAGTTCAGGGTGACTGTGTGTTTTGTTCACGCATGGTGTTTCTCTCCCCCCCTGGATTCAAAGTACATTCCGGAAAGTCCGTTTCACCTTTCTCTCTAGGGTGTGGGATTTGGGGTGATATTTTTCTTCTCACAGTTTCCTGTGGTTTTCAAAATTCCTGCCACCGCCACGTGGTGTTCTCACAGGCAGAGAAGACCGAGTATGGCTTTTTGTCCATACCTGCTGTGTCAGTTGGGATGCTTTCAGCGGTGACAACAAATCCAGATCCCACTGAAGCGGACTGGGGACCTGGTGCTTCCTAGGCAGGGCGGGTGAGCCTCACGTACAGGGATGAGCCAGGACCTGCTTCCCTCGTGTCCCTTTGTCCTGCAGGGACAAATCCTCGAGGTTTAGCTCCGTTTTCAGGCAGATGCCTCCCTTGAGGTCACACTTCAGCAGTAAAGTCTTCAGACTTGTGTCTTTCTAACCTCAAGTCCAGTGGGAACAATTTCAGTCCCCTGACTCCTGGCAGAATGTCCTCGGTATCTCACCGGCTCATCGGCCCGCCTGTAACCCAACGCTGTGGTGAGGGAGATAGATCAACGGACTGGCTTGTGTCTAGGTTCTGTGCCTTTCCCCGAAACCCATGGGCTAGGGCTCGGGAAGCATTGTTTCCTGGAGGGAATTTGGTAGCCGGGTAACAAAAGGGAGGAATAGACGGCGGATAGCCGGAATATCACAAATGCCATCTTCCTACCTACATCCAGAAATGATTTGAAATAACGCCATGCAGAGAAAGCTTAGGCTAAGGAAAGCTACTGTAATTGGACCCAGAATGTAGTTCTGAGCTTCCTGGTAGCCAAGGCAAAAGGGAAAGTCTTGTTTACAGACTGCTAGCTTATCAGGATTAAACAACAAGGAAGGATCAATGACAGACAAAACTTTCCTAAGATTCCAAGGCTCATTTCAAGCTGTCTGCTTCCTCCATTTTCTCTGTCCATCTCCAACACGAGCCCTTGTCCCCTCTCTCTGCCTAGAGCCACCATATGGCCTGCTGCTCTTTCTTTGCAGTTAAATATGAAACTATCTGATCATCCGGGGTCTTGGATCAGTGCCGCAATCACATTTCACTGTGTGCTCCTGGAGGCAGGCAGTGAGGCTGAACTTGGAAAGGCAAACAAGCCACTGCCATCACATCATCAATCAGCCAGATACAAAGGGTCGAGACGCTTGGAATTGAGTTCTGTTTCTCTTTTAGAGTCCTCGGCAAGCCCTCCCCGCCCCAGCCTGACTCTGTGGAAAAGGGACGAGCCGAGCCGGATCAGATGATGACGCCAGCATTCCTGCCCGACTGCAGAGAGCGCCTTGCACAGCGGGAAAGTGGAATTCTCCTCAAGGAAACCCATTTCACAATGGTTTTTGCATCAGAAAGGTTTTCCGAGCTTCTCCTCCCAGACCACATCATTTCTCACAGATCCTGAGGGTTTCACACTCCATGCTTTTTCCTGTGTTGACAAGCGGAGGAAGCACATCTGCTGCGGCCGGGTGGGCGTGGTGCTGGCCGGGGCCCTGCCCTGCTCTCCTGGGCTTGCGTGTTGATGGAGCGGGCGCCCCGCCAGACTGGCCGGCAGCTGCAGGTGTGGAGGAGGGGGCTGGCCAGAGAGCCACTCACTTTGGCCCCCGCGGGGAGCCTTCCTGACAAATATCACGGTTGCTTTGGGAAAAGAAAATGTTGACCGGGTGACCCCTTCCTCCCCATTCCTGAGCTTCAAGTTTACAAAGTAGCTGCAGGGAACCGTAGATCGCCCAAGGTGAGAGGGAGGAGGGCACCTTCTGGCCTTACTCCTGCTTGGGGTATTTTCTCCTCTAGATTGGTCCTATTTGCACCTTTGTAATGGCCAGCATTATTTTTTTTTCTGGAAAAGCCAGATAGGAGACTAATTTGACCGTAGGAAGGAAATGATTTGTAACCTTTCCTGTATGATCTGTTCAGTCAGTCTCTCATGTTATTCTTATGGTCTGGACTTTAGTATTTTATTTTATTTAAATTTTATGAAAAAAAATTTTAAGGTTTATTTATTTTTGAGAGAGACAGAGATAGAGTGTGAGCAGGGGGGCGGGCAGAGAGAGAGACACACACACAGAATCTGAAGCAGGCTCCAGGCTCTGAGCTGTCAGCACAGAGCCCAACGTGAGGCTCGAACTCACAAACTGTGAGATCATGGCCTGAGCGGAAGTCGGACGCCTATCTGACTGAGCCCTCCAGGCGCCCCTGGACTTTGGTATTTTAACTTGGAGTTGTATGGTCTGTTGAGTATCTGTTTGGCTTCCCAGAGCATATGTGAGTGGACAGCAGTCACTTTCCAAGGTGAGGACTGTTGCTCAGATTTAGTCTTAGTTATTGCAGCCTTCTGGTGGGGACTAGGTTGTGACCCGGTAAGAACATGCCTCCGGTCGCCTGCCGTGGTAGAAGGACACCACCACCATAAAGAACATTTTCTGCTGCTCTGTTTCTCCGGGCCACAATGCTGTCTTCCAACACAGACACCCCACTAGCCTCTGTCCATCTTATATAGTCAGGAGCCTTGTTTCGAACACAGTGTATCTCATATGATGAAACATGGTTTTTCTTTTTTCCAGTAGTTTTTGTGAGTCTATCACAAATGGACTGATTTTGCTTTAAACAAAAGGTCTTTTATTATGCTCACTGATATACATAAACACACATTACAGGTTTTTCTTTCCCCTGAGAATACAGATCTATTCTCAACAGGAAAGAATAACGAGCAACTTCACTGCTGGCAGTACCGTGGACGGTTTTATGGTGGGAGAAAATAATGTAGCGGCTAAAATAAATTCGTGCCTTGCTCTTAGCAAGGATCATTTGTGAAATTGCCCAGTCAGGGGCTACGCCCAGGACTTGCCTTCCGTAGAGAGGTTCTAACAATTACACCGGACCCGGGAGACTTCCTTGAAACAAGCAAATGTTGCCAGTTGACGATGGGAATGTAAACATGACTCCAATTAGTGAATATACTAATAGATCTTTCCTGTCTGGGATTTTAGCCCTGTTCGCGAAGAGGGGAGATTTCTCCCTCTGTCTTCCTACTTGCTCATCTCCAATTAAATTACTTACAGTCAATTCACAGGCCTTCAGGGATGATCAGCTAATTTTGAAACATCAACTAAAAATCTGCAAACAGTGTAGTTAAGCCCGGTAGGTTAGGAGAATGCCCTCGGAAGGGCATTAGAAGCCTTAGCTTCTAACCACGCTTGTGTCCCTGCATTGCCTTCTGGGGGGTGTACGTGGGGGGAAATGATTGATCGGTGTAACTTTTGGATTTCTTTGGGGGTGAAACAGGTCTTTGTTCTAGCACTTGGCACTCATTACAGTTATTAGGATAGGATGAAAGAGAGAGAGAGAGAGATTGATTTTATGTGTCAACTGGGGAGTATTTTCGGATGAGATTAGCATTTATTTGTTTTATTTTTTATTTTTTAAAAGATTTTTAATGTTTATTTTGAGAGAGAGGGAGAACAGGGGAGGGAGAGAGAGAGAGAGAGAGGGAGAGAGAAAATCCCAAGCAGGCTCCACGCTGTCAGTGTAGAGCCCAATGCAGGGCTTGAACCCATGAACTATGAGATCATGACCTGAGCCAAAATCAAGAATTGGACACTTAACTGACTGAGCTGCCCAAGCAACCCTGTTTTATGTTTTATTTTTAAATGTGTGTTTATTTATTTTGAGAGAGACAGAGAGAAGGTGGTGGAGGAGGGGCAGAGAGAGGAGAGAGAGAATCCCAAGCAGGCCCTGTGCTGTCATCACAGAGCCTGATGTGGGGTTCGATCTCATGAACTGTGAGATCATGACCTAAGCCAAAATCAAGAATTAGACCCTTAACCAAGGGATCCACCTAGCCATCCTGGATGAGATTAGCATTTAAATTGGTGAACTTTGAGTAAAACAGATTGCTCCCCCTAATGTGGGTGGGCCTCATCCAGTCAGTTGAAGGCCTGAGTGGAACAAAAAGACCTGCATCTCTCAGTAAGACAGATTTCCAGAAGATGGCCTTTGGACTTCATCTGCACCATCTGCTCTTCTGGATCTTTAGCCTGCCAGCCCACACTGCAGATTTTTGACTTCAGCCTCCATGTTTCTATGAGGACACTCCTTGTAAGAAATCTTTTTGTATACGTATACCATTGATTCTGTTTCTCTGGAAAACCTTGATGAGTGCAGTGTGTCCTGCTGAGGCTGGCTCACTTGTGCAAGACTACGTATAGACGTTCACTCAAGGAGTCCCTCTAGATCAACATGTACGATGTTCCTTAAAAACCCTCTACAAAAAAACACCCCTCTGGTCTTTCTGGGAACCACTTTCTTGGTGTGCTCGGGTGCCATCTAGTGTCAGATGCAGGTAGTGCCGTGTCCTAGCCTTCCCGCTTCGCTGTTTCTCTTGTCATCACTACCCATTTCATTCCCTAAGCTCATAGCAGGAGACATACATATTCATGTGCATTATTCCCTCTTTTATTCACTCAACAAACATTTAGTGAGGGCTTGCTTGTACACAAGGCATGGCAGCAGATGCAAAGACTGCCCAGCCGGCAGTCTCTCCCTGCTCACTGAGCTCATAATCTAGCCGGAGACAAGGAACAAAAGCAGATGATCATGGTCGCGTGTGCTCAGGGCCAAGAAAGGAACTGAAGCTAAGGAGCTAAGGCCTGAGCAATGGGGACTTGCGGGTGGGCCACCGTTTGATCGGGTGTTTGCTCTGTTCCCGGCATGGTGTTGGCTCTGGGTTCAGAAGGGTCATGGCCATTCCCTGCAGCAGCTTCAGGGCCGGTGGGCCCATTCTCCTTCCCGGCACACTGCCTTCACAGTGGGCACATCCCAGGGTGATGTGTCGCAGTAGCAGAAACTTAGGTTTGGACAACACCGTCTCCTTCAGTTCCCTTCCTTTATTCTCCAGGAGAGGCCACTTCAGAGAGGCGTCCGACACTGCAGTGAAGACGGTGGGCTTTGAGGGTTGCCTGTGCAGGAGCAGATCTAAGCTCCGGAAGGCTTGCCTTAATTTTCTTGTGTGTTCAAGGCAAGGAACAGTATTGCCCTTGTAGGGTTGTGTTACGGGAGCCCAGTGTGATGACACGCGTGGCCAGGCTGGGCTCTTTGTTGTTGCTATTGTTGTGGTTGCAAGCACCAAAAATCAAACGTCGTTAAGTAGAAAAAGGGTTTCGGAGAAAAATAGGATAGCTCACGGAATTGATGGGGAGGCCGGGAGTGTCTCTATCAGTTTCTGTTCTCTCTTGCAAAGCGCATAAATGTGTTGTCCTGACCCCTCTCTGCAAAAAGACCGGCTGCTTCCTCGTCCACATGGAGGAAGGCGGGACTGCTTCCCACGTGCTCGCTTTTCACGCTGGTCCTCTAGGAAGAGACGGAGTCTCTCAGCAAATCGGGTTCCCGGGCAGGCGTCCTGACAGTCCCTCGGGGCCCGGCCTGGGGCAGGGCGGGCCCGCTGGCATCGGCACCTGCGTCCTCCAGCGGCCCCTCGGGCCGAACCGCCGGGCCACACCACTCAGCCCGAGTGTCTTCTCCCTCCGCCCTGGGCCGCAGGTGCTCGGGTCCCAGGCGGAGCCGCTCTTAGCTCCCTGCCAGCGGTCCTTCCGCTGCCGCATGCCCGGGACTTACTGAGGGCCGGCCTGGCCTCGGCCCCGTTTGGGTTCGGCCTTTCGTAAACACGGGCCACTCAGTGGCTGTCCTACAGGCCCAGAGCACCAGGGAGGATTTGCTTGCATTTGCCAGAGTGTGGCCGTGGTTCTTCAAAGATCGGGGCCCTGCACGCCTAAGTTCCCAGCAGTAGTGGGGGGGCCGCCGCTGGCTGCCTTGTGGGGGCGGGGTGGGAAGGGCCCTTGAGAAATGGGGGCTTGGGAGGGGGGTGGCGGGAGGTCAGGGGGGGCTGGGCCTGGGGCAGAAGTGATCTGCTTGCTTCTCCCAGCATCAGCTCTGCGCGGACGGACAAGAAGGAGCAGGAGGAAGCCTTTGGGGCCCTGTGCCCCCCTACCCAGACCATCAGCATTTCATCCTTTGTCCCTCAGGGCCCGTCACTCCTCCGTGGACTCACGCGCCCCTGAGACTCGGGGGTGCCCCTTCACGCCAGAGTCGTTGGCACGGCTTTGCTGGAAGAGCCACCTTACGCTGACGGTGCTCGCCACTTGTGGACGCCTGCTGGGTGCTTTGCGCGTGTCACTTCCAAGTGTCCTGGGCATTTGGTAGGAGCTGTTACCCCCGCTTCAAGCACCTGGCAGCTGTACGAGGGTGGGGGCGTTAGGACCGGACAAGGGTGTGCAGCAGGCGGAGCTCCACCCGGCCCCGGGCTCTCCCTGTTCTCCAGCTGCTGCTGGAAGAATCTGGGCGAATCCAGGCCCCTGGACAGTTCCCCCAGCAGGGTGGGGGAGGCAGGGGCTTCCAAGCCTGTGCTCCCCTCCTATAAGGTGGCTCAGTCAGCTGAGCATCCGACCTCGGCTCAGGTCATGATCTCGGGGTTCATGAGTTCGAGCCCCACTTCTGGCTGTGTCTGCGCCTCCACCCTAGAGGCAGGCTGGCTTGCCGGGTCTCCTTCATTGTCTCAGGCTAATGAGGGGCCTGTGCCCCCTCCTCTGCCCAGTCCCTTCCTGGTCTGGCTCCTCGCTACGTGCTGACGCTGTGAGGGAGACACCGTTGTGTCCCAGCCTGTGGCGGGGAGAGGCCCGGTTGGAGCCTCGCACCCAGCCTCACGGTGGGGACAGCCCTCCTCTGGCAGGCAGCTCGTGGCTGGGGCTGACTGCCAGCTTCCTGGTCGCCCATGACTGCTCGAAGCAAGAGTCTTTAGGGCCGAATGTGTCTTTGTTTCACCCAGTTTATCCCACAGTAAGATGACTTTTTGGTGAACGGGTTCGGAACGCCGACTTTGGGATGACGGAGGCCCTGTGACTGTTGGGCACAAGCCAGTGCCTCGGGGGCTTGCCCCACGTGGCCTTGGACCTTGGAGAGGCAGGCGCCGTCCCTTGTCCAGGGCAGGAGTGCCACTGACTTCTGTCTGCACTCAGCTAATGGGGCGTTTGGCCTCCTTCCTCTTTTTTTTTTTTTTTTTTTAAAGATTAACTTATTTTGGGGAGAGTGCAAGGTGGGGAGGGGCAGAGAGAGGGGGACAGAGGCTCCAACTCGGGCTCTGTGCTGACAGCCCAACACGGGGCTCGAACTCATGAACCGCGAGATCATGACCTGAGCCGAAGTCAGACGCTCAACCGACTGAGCCGCCCAGGTGCCCCTCAGCCTCCTCCCTCTTAACCTGATGTCCGGGCCACGGGTACTGGAAGGATTTCGTTGCCGCAGTCATTTTCCTGGAAGGGGCCCTGTGCTTTCCCGAGAGCCGGGTGGTGGTGGTCCGTGGCTGCAGCTTCACCCCAGCCGTGTCGGCCCCACATACACACATGCCTTGGGAAGGCCAGAGCACCCCAGGTGGCCGGTGCTGCTGGCTCCTGTTCAGCAGGGAATCGCACAAACTGTGGTCACGGCCATGGCTGGTGTACCTGGTATTCAGGGGTGTCCCCCCACCCTGGCCCTGCTCCCCTGGGTGGAGGTGATACACTGGACGGCCCAGGTCCCTGCCAACTGGGGTGCTTTTGGGGTTTGGAGCAGCGGGCGTGTTAGCTGCGGGGGGAGCCAGGTGTGGGTGCGGGCAGGTGATCATGCAGCTGGGAGGCCTTGGATCCGAATCTCCGACAGGATGCCCGGTGACACGGAGCCTGCCCCACACTCCCCTGCCTCCCCACAGGCAGAGGTGCTGTGGGGTGAGATAGAATGAGACAGCCCGCCCCGCTGTCCGCTTGCGTTGATTACGGCCTCCGTGTTCTAGTGGAGGGCATTGGTTATGGGGGAGATGAGGGTCTTTTTAAAGTCTGTCTGTTGTTCTAATGGCAGATGACTGAGCCAAGATGCTCCCCCCTCCCTGGGAGGCTGCATTGATGGGGGGTGCAGGGAGCCTGGGGGTGGAGGCCTGGGGGCGAGTTGCCAGAGCCCAGCCACTGTTCCGGGTTGTCCGAGCAGTGCGTGTGAGTGTGCATGGGAGAGACACACACACACCGCAGAGACGGCGCGGCCGCGCCAGGGGCCTAGGCCCTGGTTCTGAGGTGGCTCCTTTCAAGGGGAGGGGATGCGACATTTTGATTCCCTTTCTTGACCTGGCAGCTGGCTGTTTTTTATTTGATTTTTAGAAGTTTGCTTATTTATTTACTTACTTAGAGAGTGAAAGCATGGGTGCGAACAGGGGAGGGACAGATAGAGGGAGAGGGAGAATCCCAAGCAGGTTCCGCACTGTGAGCACAGAGCCCAGTGTGGGGCTCAGGCTCACGAGTCGTGAGATCATGACCTGAGCCAAAATCACTGAGGCACCCCTGGCTGTAGTTCAGTGACATGACAGAAGGTAAGGGGCCCGAGGCTCTGTTCCCTGTCCTCCCGCTGCAGTCATCAAGGGCTCTGGACTCTGGGCTGAGGAGGAGGTGCTCAGTGGGGGTGGGAGGTGACCTCCCAGTCCCAGCAGGGGTGAAGCTGGCCACCAGCTCTGGGGCCAGGATGGGGATGGGCTGGGGCTGGGGCAGGGTCCGTAGGAATGGCCGGAATTGAGAAAGGGATCTGAAGGGGAGGGTCAGGCCTGGAGCATCCGGATGAGGGGGTGGGGTCAGTCCCAGATCTTTGTTAAATACTTACATGTCAGGCACTGGGGGAACCTCGTTCCCCGGTGAGAAGAGACAATTCCTTTCCTCTTGGGGCTTAGGGGCTAATAGAGCTGGGGGACGTCCCCAGCGGGCACGGGCAAAGGGGAGCTTTTACTGGGGAGCGTAGCCAAGAGAGGAGCGAGGAGGCCCACTGCTTAAGGTCCACACCCTGGTCACGGTCACCTTCCTGCCTGACGCTTCCTGCAGTCACCTGAGGTTTTAGAGGGAGCACTGACTGGTTGTGATGACCTTGCTTCTGAGTCTCTCTCTCTCTGGGCCTCAGTTTCTCCATCTATAAAATGAAACGTTTTTTAACTGGAGGGACTGTTACGAGGTTTAAACAATGTATGTGAGTGTACTCTGGAGGTTGGAACATGCTGGAATTATGAGTTCCTGTTCAGCAAGTTCAACGTCAACATTCTGATTTCTGCCACCCCTAGAGTCTCGCCACACGAGCAGGATGTCCCCATTATCCCTGCCCGGGCCTGTCGTTCCCAGATGAGAAGGCTGCGGTCAGGGGGCAGCCGGCCGCCCTGTGCTCTGTCTTGTGGTGCACGAGCATCATCACCCCAACGATAAAGAGCTCGGGGAGGCCAGAGCATCCCTTCTCTCGAGGGGCCGGCGTGGATGGTGGAGATGGAATGACAAATCTGGCCTCCAGGGTTGGAAGCTTCCGGGTCACGGGGCCTGCTGCTCTCATCAAGACAGAGCTGCATGTGTCTTCAGAAGCCGATCCCAGGGCCGGGTTGGATGGGGTGACAGCGCTCCTTGCTCTGTGACATCCTTGTGCAGATCAGATGCTTTCCCCTTGGACGGCAGAGCCTCGATAAAAATCAATAACGTGCGCCCCAGCTTTCCCCTCTGGGACCACGTTAATCTTCACATTTTTTGCCACATCACTGGTTCTCGTGACAGCTCAAGATGTTTTTCTGTGACTGAGTGTCCCTTTTATTAAAAGACTTCTGAGTCCCGCAGACGTGTTAACCCGTGGCTCCTGTGGCGCCCCCGAGGCTTTCCATTCTCCCAGCTCGGCCTCTGCCTCTTTGCTTCTCCCACAAGTCTTTCCACATCATTCATCCTGACATTTAAAAGTTTCCAAGCTTGTTCTGAAATGCCACAAAACTGCCTTTGTTGTTTGCGGGCTTTGGAATGCGGAGAATCCCAGGACATCGGGAAGGAGGGCCTGCCTGCTTCGGTCAGGACGACGGTCAGGACCAGAGGGCCGGACGCTTGTGCAGGGAGCTGGGCTTCCCAGGGGCCTGGGCTTCTCCGCATCCCTCCCTCCGCAGGGCCACGCGGGCGCAGGTGCTGCCTGCTTCCTGGCGCTTCTGTCCTCCTCGCTGCACCAGACCCTCATCTGGGGCCTCCTGAGGATCACAGAGTCGCTCTAAGGGTTCCATCGGCTCAGAAAGAACGCTCTTCTTTACCCCATTGCAGGATTTCTCCACCTTCTGCTTGGTTCCTGAGCGTGACGGGCCCTCCAGGTCTCAGGAGAGAGTGTCAGAGCAAGCAGCCCCGGACGTGTTTGGGCCTCCAGCTGCGGAGGCTGTCTTCGGATGCAGCCCCAAGTGCCGGGCCCGTGTTGATCAGCTTTGGCGTCCAGCTTGCTTGGCCAAAGGTGCCGTTTGTGCAAGCACACGGCGCTCTTACAGCGGTCTGCCCGTTTGCGGATGTGCCAGGGGCACAGGTGGGCAAGCCTGGGCTGGAGCCCGGTCCCTGGCTACAGGAACACCATGTGGGAGCCGGCCTGCTACCTTCCTGGGCCTGTGAGTGAGCAGCCGCTCTCGGGGTGTCCGGAACTATGCACGATCACGCAGACGCAGATGTTGCTGGAGCCCCCACCCCACCCCCCAGTCTTTGTGGAGCCTGCTTTCCGATTCTGCTGTAGATGGCACACTCTGGCCTCCTTTGCGCTGGTTGCTCCCAGGCGTTTGGGCTTGCAGGTTAGAAAAATTCAACAATAAAGCAGAGGTAGGGAACCACGTGTTATTTTGCCTACTGAAGACGTGGGTAAGAACCAAACAAAACTACGCTCAGAATCACTCTTCCTAAAGCAAAGCGCATTTTTAGTGCCAAAAGGAAGGGAACATAATCAGCGGAAGGCAGCGCTTACCGAGAAAGGATGAATCGCACACCGACTCTTCACTGCAGCCCGGTGAATGAGAAACCGGGGCAGCCGCCGTCAGTTGGTTAGGGCACCAGCATTTCTGAATCGGCTGGAGTTCCTCAGGCTTGAAATGCTTGCACAGATCTCTGGGAGTCTTGTTAAAATGCAGATTCGTATTCATTAGGTCCCGGGCCGGGGCTGAGATTCTCCTCCTAACAAGGTCCCAGGTGAGTCCACCTCCTCCTTCCGTCTTGGATGGCAGGAGTGCCCTCTGTACGGCGCCACAAACCATCCTGGGGTTCACTAATGCCAGTGCAAAAACAGAATTAGGTAAAACGGTTATTTTGTATCGATTTTCCAGCTAGGCACTCCGCCATCGTGCGGACGCGGCCGTGGCTGTGAGAGACCGCTGCTGCTGGCAGGGGTGAGACCCAGTAATGCGCCAGGACCTTCTGTAGCCCCGCCTGCCTGGCAAGAGCGGCTGCTGGGCAGGTCCCGTCATCCCGGCCCGGCACCAGCGTGACGAGAGCGCTCAGGGGTTGCCAGCCCGCTTCCCAGGCTTCACCAGTCCCAACAGCCACCTGCCCCTTGTCCACCGCCCCCTCCCCAACGCCAAAACCCAACCTGAAAATGCATCAGAGATTCGCTGGGTGTCAAATGTGGCGGGCCCGGGCAGCAGCAGGGATAGCAGTCTGAAGCCAGGAGGTCACAATCAGGTGGTACACTAACTTGATTTCGGGGCTCACTATCATGACCCAGATTTTGACAAATAGTCAAGTACCTTGAGAGCCTTTTCTTAAGCTGAGAATATGTGATTCTTTAATCTGTTATGGAGTGAGGCATCTCTAATATAAGAAGACCTAATTTAGGAAATATGCACCTAAAATTATGATTTCTTCAAGTTCTGCCCTGTGAGATCTTAGTGAAGGGATCTATTTCTTTGGTAAACTCAGCATCTAAGAAAATGGATGAATCAATGAAATAGCATATTTATAGATACTTAAGTCCTAGGATGGAAGATTTCAGGACAAAATAAATTTTTAAAAAATATTATTGGGGCACCTGAGCGGCTCAGTCGGTTTAGGCGTCCGACTTTGGCTTAGGTCATGATCTCGCGGTTTGTGGGTTCGAGCCCCGCGTTGGGCTCTGTGCTGACAGCTCAGAGCCTGGAGCCTGCTTCGGATTGTTTCCCTCTCTCTTTCTGTCTCACCCTCTCAAAAATAAATAAAAACATTAAACATTTTTTAAAAACGAGATTAGAGAGTGGTGAGGTCACCTCCTCAGACCTACACAGAGCAACTGAGTGTCGGGGCTGAGACTGGCACCGTGGCCCCGACTGCTTGTGGAATGTTCACTCTCCTCCCGGCTCCATCTCCTCCTCATCCCTGGCTTTCCCCAACCGGAAAAACTTGTCTCTTTTAAATTCCTCTTTTTAGAAAGAAAACCACTTTTGTTTTTCTAAGGTGAGTTGATTTTGACCTGCAGCGTCAAAAAAAAAAAAAAAAAAAGGAATACAGTGAAAGTCAATGTTCACACCAGAAGGCGGCTTGTGGCCCTGGCCAGAAGCTTCCTCTGGTGTGCTCACCAGACCCCGTCTGGCCCAGCACCCTCAGTCATCTCTCCTCCGGGTCGGGCGGCACAGACAGGCTTGCTCTGGCCACTGACCGTGTGTCAGCTTGAAAATGTGCTCTGGTGCCTCCCATGGTACAGTGACTTCTGTCCCCGCGCCACCCGGTGATGCCCCTGTGTGAGGGCAGAGGCGGAATGAAGCGACTTGCAGGAGCGTGGTAAACGTGACGGCCCGTTTCCCTTAGGGAACATATGCGTGGGGGGGGTGCCATCCCCCTCCCCCCTCCCGGCACACTGCGCCAGGGGAAGGTGGTGAGAGGCTGACCGCCGTCCTTCGCAAAGCCGCATGCTGCTCTGGCCGTGGGGTCAGCTCGGGCTGTCTGGAGGCTCGGCCCTGCGTCTGCGCGCAGAGCCACTTGATGGCACTGTTAGAACTGCAGAAGGGAGGCTGCCTCCCTTGAAACAGTACCCCCCCCCCTTCCGATCCTCTCCAAACTGTCATTTCCACGCAGCTCCTTCCAAACAGAGGCAGAACAAAATCATTTCCTAGCCCGTTCCTGCTGGTCTGCCCCAGCCCCCTCTGCAATCGGCTCCTGGCTGCCCCCTCCCCCCCATGCCTGCTCGCATCCTTCCACCCTACTTCTCCAGATCTTTATCATTCTGTGTGTCTGGGTGGGGGGTGCCTCTGGGGTTCCCGGCAATCTGCCGGAGGAGAAAGGGTCATGAAAAGCTCCTAAGACCTGGGGATCTTAAAGAGAAAGCAGAAGTGTGTGGAATCCTCTGGCCGCAGGACTTGTTTTCTAGAAGAAAGGAGCGGTTAGCCGTGGGGGGAGAGCAGAGGCAGCATGGAGAGGGGTCACTGGGAGAAGGTGCTCGGGAAGAATGGGAGGAATGTGCAGACAGCGCAGGAAATGGGCTCTCTCGGGCGGAATCTTGGCATTAGGTTGCACGGATTAAAGGCTTTCTGTTCTTGGCTTCCCAGCTGCCACTGTGTCAAAATCCCCCTCGACCCACCGGGTCAAGGGTGGGTGGGGGCGTGGTCGTAAGCGACCCTTGCCTTCATCCCTTGTTTTGGCTTCTGGTTCCCTGTTCTTGCTGCCACTTCCTCTTTCTTGGAGATGTGTGTGTGGTGAGGGGCTGGGGGGGCCCATGAGCCAGAGAAGACGGGAAAACACCGATGCCCCACCCTGGCACCCCGCACCCCAGGGCTGCCCACCAAAGAGCCACCCACTGCTGCCCCAGCTCACCTTCCCCGATAGGAAGGAGAACAGGCCATTGCCTGGTTGGAGTTAGCTGTGAGGAAGGCATTTTCCCTGAACAATGACCAGGAAATACCGTCTTGCCTGCTATTCTTGGACATGTGCTGCCCTTCAAAGGCAGAGTCCTTTGAAGGCTTGTTAAACCATGTGAATGCCAGTGAGGCAGTCCCCTGACTCAGAGCGGTCCACACAGCCAGGGCCGCCGAGGCCCGGTTTCCGCTTGCCAGGTGCTCGCCACACCCCTCCAGCCAGCGCTGACCTTGAGTGGAGACCCTGGGGGACCCAGGCCCGCCCTGCTGACCGCAGGTGGGAGGTCATTCTCTGCTGACTCAGGCCCCGACTGGGGCAGGTGCATGCCTTCAACCCTATGAGTAATACCCGGCTTTTCATCTTCAAAGGGCCTTCCCAAGATTAACCAATTAGTCACCCCCAGGAGAGCTACAAAGCAGGCTATTATTGTCTTCATTAAGCCCGTGATGGAGAAGGGAGGCCAGAGGAGTCCCCACCCCAGGCCAGTGAGAGTCTGGGTTTGGGTGCCTGTGAGCAGTCGTTCAGGATGCCCTGGGCGGGGGGTGTGGAGTGGGGAGGGGGGACAGGTGTGGTGATGAATCGAGGACATGGTAAAGTGGAGGCTGGAGTGGAAGTGGGCGGCGTTGGGGGGGGGGAGGCCACAGAGGGGTGAAAGGAGGGGTTGGAGGGTCTTAGGCCATAGGAGGGGTGTCCTGCTGCACCCGAGTGAGCAGATGCCAAGGCAGGTCGACGCACGCTCACGCACAGAGGGCCCCCAGATGCTCTAAATCCTAGGAACCGGTGCTGGCTATGCCCCTCTGAGCCCAGATATTTGTGACATGAGCCTTGGAACACTTTCCTTTTTGTATCTGTATGCGGATTTTGAATGACTAAAACCGATCAGTCACATGTCACGAAGGCACCTTGCAGACCAGACGCGTGATGTGCAAGGTCGCAGAGCCAGAGGTGCCCGCTCGTCCCGGTCACCCCGGGCCGCGAGTTTGTCCTCCTCCAGACGCACAGTGTGGGTCACAGGGTTTCAGGAGGTAAGGCCGTCCTGGTGACAGAGTAAGAACCAAAGCACCTTCTGGAAACCAGACAGCAGAGCAATCCTTTCAGTCAACCCTGTCTGCAGCTGCTTTTTATAAACTTGGCATAAATATGCGCTTGGGAACGCCAGGACAGTGTATCTGGAAAATATTTGCTACCCTTCGAAAACACACACACAGACTGACACACACACACATGCACACACACGCGCGCGCACTTGGGAAGGGGAAAAAAAGCACAACAGAAATTGTGCATAATACAGAGTGGCTTCACTTGTGGTTTTTTTCCATTACTTCCTCGGTTCATTTTTCTGCTGCCAATTTTAGAAGGCCGTAAGTCATAGTTGTTGTTAAACTTTGTCAGTTAAAATGTAACTCTAAGAACAAGTCATATGATATGTTGTAGCCAAATGGCCTTCTGGAGGGAAGTTGTCGTGGAAGGCGCAGTCTGAGTGAGTCCCAGTGGCCCCAGGTCTCTGCTGTGCGCTGCACACGGTGCCCGCAGGCGGTCCTGGCCTTCTGGGCCCCAGAATGGTCACATTTATTCCACAGTTCCAAAGGGCCACCTATCAGAAGCAAGTAGATGTGATGAGTCTAGTTTCCAGCGTTTACTCTGTGTGACCCAGAACAGAATGGGGTCTCATTACAGGTGATTTGTTACAGTCCCCCACTTCACTGTCCTAGAGGTGACGAGATCCACTTTCTCATCAACCTTGACCCAGCGGAACCAGAAACTAACAGGCCAAAAGGGAGGAATTGGCCCTTTGAGGCTGGGAGTGGCCCCACTTCTTCCCATCTGCCCGGAGGAGCAGCGGACCCAGGGTGGCAGGCAGCCTGGTGGGTGCTTCTGGTCTCTGGGACCCTGGTTAGGGGGTGGGGGGATGCGGGATTGGTCCCGGCATCGCGTGGGACTGGGTGCCTTCTGAGGGCAGGGCCCTGGGTGTCCCCGGCAGTCATGGTGGTGAAGGCAAGGCCGGGAACACAGTCAGCAGTTACACATGCTTGTGCTTAAAACCAAGATCAAAGACAAACACCAGCAAGGCTGTCAGAGCAGAATCGGCCCGCAGCGAGGCGGGCGGCCGGGGTGGGGCGGCTCCTCTTTCCAGTCCTGTCTTCTGCGCCTTCTTCCATCTGCTATGCTTTCCTCCATCTGACCGTCCCCTGAAGCTGCCTTGGGGTCTCAGAGGAGAGCAGGGGGCAGCCACGGGGGGATTAGGGAGGCTTTCTCAGGGGCCAGGCTCCAGAACTGTGAGGCAAAACCAGAACGGGGACCATCGTTCTGAAAAATTGGTCCTCACTTTAATCTGTGAGCTGACTGGAATTTCTGGGAAGGGCTGACCGGTCTAACGCCAGACTCTGCCACTGATGTGCCATGCGACTTCCAGGGAAAAGCAGGGCTCTCAGTTCCTAGGGGCCCGTCTGTCTCAAGGGTGCCTGGGCAGCCTGTGCTGCGCGTGGGCGCGTGGTGCCCGGACGGGAAGTGGGAAGGCCACTTCAGTGCCTGACAACGGGGTCCTCAGGGCCACAGTCTGCTCAGCTCAGGGGATCCCGCGCCACTGGCTTCAGAATGAGCCTTGTAGCATCTCAGCCTCTGCCGGAGATCTCCATGCTTCTTATTTGGACCCCCTTTCCTCCTTCGGGGACAGGGCTCTTAGGTTCATTCCTTCCTTCCTTCATCCAGGGCTACTGTGCTCGTGGCCGTGTGCAGGCCACCGCACACATCTGTGAGCAAGGAAAGGCCCCATCTTCATGGTGTCTTCATCCTGGCTGGGGAGACTGGCAGATGGATGTGGGCCAGCCCATCCCACAAAGGGCTTTTGCATAAGATGCTGACTGCAGCAATGAAGGGGAGGAACAGATCGGTGAGGCAGCGCACAACAGGAAAGATGACTTGTCTGCAGCAGCAGCGGAGGTGCCCTTGGATTTGCTGCCTCACCTCCCAGAGCCTCACCTGTGGAACGGGCACACCGCCACAGGCTTCAGGGGGCTGCTCCGAGAAGCGGGTAAAATAATGTGTGTGGAAAGGCGCTCTGACAAGCGTCGGCTGCTTCTCAACTCTCCTGAGTTCCCCGTAACCCGGCGTCAGATCCACTTCCTGCCCCCTCTTTCGGATAAACTGGCTTCACAGTCTAACCTTGCCTGGACAAACCGGGGAAAAACCCATTCCAAAGGCAACGGGCCTTAAAACCATTTTCTCGGGAGGGAGGTGGAGAGCCCATGCGCATCCGGATCCTTCAGCGCGGCCTGGTTGCTAAATCCAATGTCCTGCAACGGCCTACGAAGAGCACGCGGCGGGGCCAAGTTCCGAACTTCCTTCCTCGCTGCGGGCCTAAGGCCGCTCTGCCCTCCGGCCACGGCTCCTCCGTGCTCCCTCTGGGCAGAAGATTTAAACGACTCAGGAAATGAACTCACATTTCCCCCCTCCCCCTCCTTTTCCAGAACAGTGCAGCTTTCCTGGAAGAAAGCAAACAAAACAAGTGTGACTATTTAAAAAAATTATTGGAAAACCCATTCTGAACACCGTGTCTTGGAGTGGCTCCCCGGGTTGGATGCGTCCCCTGCAGCTCCCTGTGACCCTCGCCCCAAGGGTGTATCTGTGCAGAGGGGGCAGGGCAGCCGTGTGGCCCCGAAGGAGGAGGGGGCTGACGAGCAGGGCCCCCCCACAACAACCCTGTGCACCTGGCACGCACAGACGGCAGACACACACCCGGACGTGAGTCCATGTGGGTGTGGCCGCGTCTCCCCCTGAAACTAGACATTCATCTGCCCGCCTCCCGAGTGCAGACGACTTCTGCCCCGCATGTGGGCGACTATTTTGGGTTTCTAGGTGCTCTCGTTTGATTTGTGGCATTCTTGGCGCTGTTATTAATAACACCGTTGGCTGCATGGAGGCTGAAGATGAAGCCTTTTCATTTCAGCCATCTGGTCAGAATGCTTTTCCTTTGATGAGGGAAAAACCTTTGCTGTGTTTCAACTGGAACGCTGCCTCCCAATTAAGGTGACAGCAGATGCCGAACGGCCCCGTCTTTGCAGGAAGGCGTGCGCGGCCGGGATCGGAGCGCCGGCCGCGGCCCGGAGGGAGAAGGCCTTCGCGACGGCTCGTGCTGGGGCATGTGGCGCAGGCACCGACTGGCAGCGCCCCGGCCAGGAAAGCCACCGCGAGGTGTTTACCCGCTGGCTTGGCTCCGCGCTCGGCTTCGCCTCCGTCGTCAGGCCGTGACAGCGATGCTTTACGGATGCCCTCAGGAGACAGTCCTGTGCTTTCATAACAATGAAGCTTTTTTTTTTTTCTGACTCATCTTCAGAAGATTCCACCGCCCCCCCCCCCACTTCGTTTGAAAATAAATATAATTAGTAACAGGCAGACGTACTGTATATAGCCAGCCCTTCCTATCCGGGAGAGTTATAATTAAATGTACATGCTGTCTGTTGTTTGCTGTCTGCTGAGCGCCTTCCACCCGCTTTAGGGGAGCAGCAGCCCTTGGGAGGGGGCTGCAGGGAGAGAGAGGCCTGGGGGGCTCCGAGCCCTGTGTCTGGTCAGAAGCGGAGACTGGACGGGGACTGAAAGGCAGACGTGACCATTGTCCCCTCGCACTGCCCAGGCTGGGGCTTTTCCCCGTTCTCCGCCTCAAGCTTCTCTGGGAGGCCCTGGGTTATGCCTGGTCAGTGCTGGGGTGCTCTCCTCCCTCCGGTCCCCTCCCCAGAGCAGAGGGAGGGGAGCCAGGTATGGTTGTCATGGGAACGTGGTGGCCGCAGCTGCCGGTTGAGGGTGCGGGGCACCTGAGTGCCGGCAGGTCAAGATCTGCTCCCTCCAGGCGGGGAGCCAAGGCAGTGCTCCTTTGTCCCCGGGGGGCTCCCCGCCGGCCAGGCTGGCTCCGTCCCCGCCCTGCCACAAACAGGTTATCCCCAGGTAACCCGCCGCTCGCCTTCCTCACAGGAGGGCAGGCTGGGCGTCCGGTGGCCACCGGCCAGGCCCACGGAGAGCTCATATTCTGCTGAAATCAGGGGGTCAGGCAGGCCGAGGAATGCACACACACACACACACACACACACACACACACACACGCACACACACCTCGTGGGCATATTCTGGGACCGCAGCACGGCCAACAGGCTCAGTGACACAGGAGAGGCCGCCGCGCCTCCCGCCTCCCATCCCTCAGGCGGGCCAGGCAGTGACCGGATGACTGGTTGGCACAGCCCTCCCCGGCCTGGATCGAATGCAGCAGGAGTCATCTGAGCCACAGGCACCTTTACCCAAGTTGCTCAAAGTGTTTTCCGAGCAAACAGTTGTTTCATAACACCCGTGAGAAGTAGGTGGGGTGACAAAGCATTCTTTGTCCCTGTCTTACGGATGGGGAAACTGGAAAGCTTGTCCAGCCAGGGGGCGAGGCCAAGGAAGGAAGGAGGGTGCTCTTTCACCCCGGGCTCTGGGGCACGGAGGGCCCGGATCTCTGCCCGGCTCCCTGGCAGCTGTGTGCCCTGTCACTACCTCCTGCTGGGGGAGGAATCCTGGGAGGGAGCGGGGAGGCCCCGCAGAGGAGCAGGCCAGAGGTGGGGGAGGCTCAGGCTTCTCCCGCAGCGCTAAGGGGCTGCCAGGCACTCAGTTATGCCCTGGGTCTGAGGTGTTGACACCGGCGACCCAGGAGGGGTCCGTTGGCTTGAGGTCACTGGACTCTCGGAGGTGGTCAACAGATCCCGGTGCAGCATCCTGTGCTGACCCAGGGATTGTCCCAGGCACCAGGGGGACATGGCAAGCAAGGCACGCATGGCTTCTGGCCTGAGGAGCTTGTCGGAGACGGAGAATCCGCACATAGCCTTAAGAAATCATTTCGGAGGGTGCTCTGCGCCATGAGAAAAGCGCAGATACTGTGATGGACAGAGATTGGCTGGAGGGGTGGGGGGAGGGGCAGTTTAGAGAGGAATCAGAGAAGGAGTCTTTGTGGGCTAATCCCAAACGAGAAGGAGCCAGACCTGGAGCAGCATTGCAGAGGGAGGGACAGCTATGCAGGGGCCCCGGGGGACAGTGAGGGCGGCCTGTCCCAAGGTTAAGGAGAAGGACGCTGCCCCTGGATGATGGCAAGAGGGGGTGTGCAGGCACCTGGTCACAGGCCAGGGGGCCAGGTGTGATTCTGGATGCAAGCGGATGGTGCAGGAGTCCGGACCTCCTGGGGGCGTGGCACCGACACCTTTTTCTGAGGGACTCGATGTGGGGCATGAAGGATGATTGCTAGGTGTTCGCTTGAGCTGGGGGACAGGGCTGTGGAGCAAGGCGGGGAGACTGAGGAAGACCCACAGACGGGAGACACAGAGGATGGTCTTGGACACGGGGAGTCTGAGATGCCTGCTTCCTGGGGCTCCGCCCGGGCGTCTGTGCTCCCCCCCTCAGAGCCTGGGGAAGGACGGTGGGTCCTGTTGCGGGAGTTCTGAGTTCGCCAGAGCCTTCCAGCGCTCAAACCCAGTCTTTTTCAAGGAGGATCAGACTCCTGATTTCTGAGCCGGAGCAGGTCTCTGTCACTGTCGGTTTATGACGTGGGGAGCGGACCAGCCTGGGTTGCCGTAGTTAGTCCCCCTTATTCCTCGGTGCCTCAGGCTGTGGACAGCACCGAACCCTGTATATGCGCCATGTTTTTCCTACACATATGTATGACATGTTTAATTTACAAATTAGGCACATTAAGAGAGTGACAACAATAGCTGATAATAAAATAGAACAACTGTAGCAATACACTGTAGTAAACGTTATGTGGATATGGTCTCTCTCTCGAAATATCTTACTATACCCTACTCACCCCTCTTCTTGTGATGACGGGCGGGTGATGAGATGAAGCGGCGTGAATGGTGTGGGCATTGTGACCTGGCTATATGTATATATCAGGAGGATCACCTTCCCGACCGCAGTGCACCGCAGGTAACTGAAACCGCAGAAAACAAAACCACAGATAAGTTGCGGGACTTCTGTATGTGATGTGGTGAACCGCCTTGCGTGGACCCAACTTGCTTCTCCCTTCCCATCCAGCCCCTTCCTTCCATGGCCAACTCCTTGGTCATTTACTCTTGGGCACCATACTTTAGCTGATCTGTTACCTGTGGGCAAGGGGAAGGACCTAAGTCTTGCCTGTCTTTTGATTTACAAAATAGAAGGGTAAAAGTGATTAGCCATTTCTTTCTTTCTTTTTAAAAAATTTTTAACCTTTTTATTTACTATTGAGAGACAGACAGAGCATGAGCATGGGAGGGGCAGAGTGGGGGAGACACAGAATCTGAAGGAGGCTCCAGGCTCTGAGCTGTCAGCACAGAGCCCAACGCAGGGCTTGAACTCACAAACTGCGAGATCATGACCTAAGCCGAAGTCAGACGCTTAACTGACTGAGCCACCCAGGCGCCCCATGATTAGCCATTTCTTCTGAGAAGGCACATTTGAGGAGGATGGGCCCATGTGGTAACTGACCAGAGAGGAGTCCACCAAGCAGGAGGGCTAGGATTCTTTGTAGCCACCCACTTGGCATGGAGCTTTGAAGAACATGCTTATTCTTACTCCACAGGATAAACTGAAAGCTACAAAAACAAGATTGCATCAGAAAACAGCCCACGCCCCCTTTTGGACCCACCTACTGCAGGGTCAACTCAGAGCCATTAGTGCAGTGGAAATTGTGATTCTGGGTCTCCAAGGAATTATTATCATTATCATTATTATTTTTAAGTAAGCTCCACACCCAATGTGGGGCCCGAACTCACAACCGGAGCTCCAGAGTCCCATGCTCCACCAACTAAGCCAGCCAGGCTTCCCTCCAAGGAATTGTTTTGGAGCTAAGGATGTATTATAATATTTACATCTAGGGGACTTTCCTGGCATCTCACTGTAAAGCTTACGGTGTGGCATGGGGTTTACATCATGGATTCCACACAGGAAGTTTCTGATGTGCTGAGACCATTGTATTATGAGGTTGCCCTTCCATGTCCCAGGAATAGATTCAGGGATATTGGTTCTCATACCCCCAGAACGCTTTGGGCTAAGACTCAGAAGCTCACTCATTATGATCTACTTTTCAGCAGACAGAACCAGTGTCACTTCTGCGGTGTTTTGAAGCGCACCAAGTGCTCTCATGGTCATGTTCTCACTTGATTCTGGCCACGACTGGCAACAGTGCAACACTGACAACAGTGCTTCATCAGTGCAGACACAGCAGCTCAGAGAAGCCAAGTCCTTTGTCCAACGTCACTTAGCAAAGGGAGAGCTGAGAATTAGTCCCGGACCTCAGACCTCTCCCACTTTCCCAAGTCCCCGTCGTTCCACCTTTGGTTGCAGTGGGCCAGGGTGGTTCTGGGTCCGTGGGCTGACGTCACTGTGAGTTCTGAGAGCCTGGCCTGGGAGGCGCTTGAAACTCCCCGAGCTCGCTCTGGGGAACTAGTTCTGCTCACAGAGGGCTGTGTTGCCACATGACCAATGGTTGAGAAGGTTGACAGCCATTCCTTCACCAAAGTGAATCAAGGTCAACTGTCACCTCAGGAAACACACGGAGCAGCGACATTCAGCAGGGCGGTGCGCTGCTCCTGAGCCAAGCCTGCGGTGTGGACTGGCACCTTTCCCATGTGGCAGGGAGAAGGGGAGCTTCTGGAAGGGAGTAAGTGCAAGGTAGCCAGGGCCAGGAGCCCAGAGCCCAGAGACTTCGGTCATAGCTGACTCAGCCCCTCTTTTGAGACAGGAACCCAGTGCAATGTGGGGGTTGCACCCACAAGCTGGGGTGAGGATGCCGGGACACAGGAGGCGTCAGCAGTAGCTGGTGACTGCCATCTCTGTCTGAGGCCTTTGAGATCCTGTGACAGGCATAACTGGAGGGTCAGCAGCTCCCATCCCTCTGGTTTCACCAGAGGAAATCATGCTAACTGTGAGCTACCAGAGTGTCCTCACAGGGACAATCTCTCCTCCTAATTTAGCAAGTGGTGCTGGCGAGGGCTTCCTCCTCTGAGGCACAGCACTTTGATGGACAGCAGCGTAGGTGGACAGTTCTGGACTCCTCGTGGGTGGGGGGCCAGGCCCGGGGATGGAGGCCTGGACGTTGTCACCCATGCTTCGTGCAGTGCACGCCCATGTTTGATGAGCGAAGACAGTGCCTTGCCTCACTGGGCCTTCCATCTTACACTGGTAACATCGACCTCCGTCACAGCTTCCTTTTGAGCTTTCTCGCTCAGGGAAACAGCACTGAAAGGTCCTTAGAGTTCATGACCCAGGCCTCAGCTCAGGTGTCCCTCCCTGAGAGAGGTCTTCCTGAGAGGCATTAGCTGGCCCCTGCCAATCTTTGTTTTTTTCTTTTTAATGCTTATTTATTTTTGAGAGAGACAGAGTCTGCGCAGGGGATGGGCAGAGAGAAAGGGAGACACAGAATCTATCTCTATTTTATTTATTTATTTATTTATTTATTTATTTATTTATTTATTTCTGACAGAGAGAGAGAGAGAGAGAGAGAGAGAGAGACAGTGTGAGCAGGGGAGGGTCAGAGAGAGAGGGAGACACAGAATCTACCTTTCTCTTTCTCTCTTTCTCTCTTTCTTTCTTTCTTTCTTCTTTCTTTCTTTCTTTCTTTCTTTCTTTCTTTCTTTCTTTCTTTTTCTTTCTGAGAGAGACAGCGTGAGCAGAGGAGGGTCAGAGAGAGAGGGAGACACAGAATCTGAAACAGGGTCCAGGCTCTGAGCTAGCTGTCAGCACAGAGCCCGACACGGGGCTTGAACCCACGAACCATGAGATCATGACCTGAGCCGAAGTCGGATGCTTAACTGACTGAGCCACCCAGGCGCCCCGGGAGACACATAATATGAAGCAGGATCCAGACTCTGAGCTGTCAGCACAGAGCCCAATGTGGGGCTTGAAACCATGACCTGTGAAATCATAACCTGAGCCAAAATCAAGAGTCAGGCACTTAACCAACTGAGCCACAGCCGCCCCTGGCCTCTGCCAATCTTGGTGTTCCTCTTGGCACTTACCACTACCAGAAACTATTTATTTGTGTTGCTTCTAATTCTCCCTCTCACTAAAATGTAAGCTCCTTGAGGGACGGGAGCATGCCTAGTTTAGCTAGCCATCACACCCTCAACACCTGGAGAGCTCAGTGATAGGGACACACAATATCTGTCTTTCGAAAGAAAGAAAGAAAGGATGAATGCAACCAAGTAGCTGACATGGATGTGGGCATCAGGAGGGGTAGGTTTAATGTTTATTTAAGCATTAAATAAACATTATTTAATGAGTGGGGGAGGAGCAGAGAGAGAGGGAGACACAGACTCTGTAACAGGCTCCAGGCTCTGAGCTGTCAGCACAGAGCCTGACATGGGGCTTGAATTTGGGAACGGCAAAATCATGACCCAGGCCAAAGTCGGACGCTTAACCGACTGAGCCACCCAAAAGCCCCCAGGAGGGGCAGGTTTATACAAGCGGATGCCCTACAAGGGCCCTCCCAGATGCTCCCAGGTACCACCCGTGAGCTCCTGGACTCCTGTGGGCTCCTCCTGGGCTGGGTGGGAGGCGCGTCCCAAGTCGCTCGGTCACTATCTGATGGATGAGTGGGTTGTGCAGATGAGTAAACGGTGACGGACCGGGAGGTCAGGCGTAATTCAGCCTCAGAAACTACACGTGTCAATAGGATCGAGGAGCCCAGGAATGTGTTTTTCGTTGATGTAAACCTGCTGCAATAGACCGCACCTGCTTCTTGACCCAGGAACGTGGGAAAGAGAAAGGCACGGCCTGTTTTGGTGCTGGCAGGAGCTGGTAATAGTAGAAGAATGCCCTTCTTCTGATTCAGAGCGGGGAGGCGCTCTGGTGCCCTGCCATTGCCTGAGGACCGCGGGGTGAGTCGTTCGATGGCTCCCTGCCCTTCCCCATCAACGTTCTGGCAAGTGACTTGTTCCGACAAGTACTCGCTTTGGGGATGGAACAGCCTCTCTTTTGTCCAAAACCTTCCCCTGAATTAAAGTCGTACAAAGAACGCTTCGAAGAGGAAAATAATTGGGTTGGGAAGAGGAGACTGTGTCTCATTTGGACACTCCAGTCCTTAGCTCCTGCCCCGAGAGTCTCTGTCATCTGCTCCTCTGGGGCCCACAGAGCACCAAGGCGTCTGGCTCCCAGCCTGGTGTGGTATCCACGGCTCCATCTTTCCCGGGAGTCAGCCGCATGCCCTTGAATCTTCTTCCCTTCCTCTCCCCAGCTCCCAGTCATCCTGCTAAGAGGATAAAGCAGACTTCTGGAGTCCGGAGTCGAACCCTGCCCAGAGACCCTGACTCAGTCATGAAAACTATTCAGGCACAGAAAGAAAGCAAGACTCTGGGGGCTACAGTGGTGGGACTTTGGGGAGGGGCTAGGTTTCTCTCTGGGGATTCGAGTGGTGCCAGGTGACAAGCTTTCCCCCACCTCCTCCATCTTCTCTTTTGCCCAAGCGGCTGAAGGTGGGAGGCGTGGCCTACACTTTTCAGGAGTGGGAGGGGCTGCCTTGCTACACTCAGGACCAAATACTGGTATTACTTGGGCCTTGAACTCGACCCTTCACAGCGCCCCTGTGTGGTTGGTGCTGTCATTACCTTGTAACTTGTTCTGGAAGGTGAGGCCGGGCAGTGGAACCCATGTGTGTATAGGCCTGCACCGTGCTATGCAGAGGCGGGGGCATTTGACGGATGGGGCCCACAATGTGGACCCAACACCCACTTACACACCCTACACCTTCTTTTTTTAAAAAAAATTTTAAATGTTTATTTCCTTTTGAGAGAGAAAGAGAGAGAAAGTGTGAGTAGGCGAGGGGCAGAGACAGGGAGACACAGAATCAGAAGCAGGCTCCAGGCTCTGAGCTGTTGGCACAGAGCCTGACGCGGGGCTCAAACTCACAAGCCATGAGATCATGACCTGAGCCAAAGTCAGATGCTTCACTGACTGAGCCACCCAGGAGCCCTACACCCTACACCTTCTATAGGAATCCAGTTCTCAGCTAGTGGCTGTGGGCTATCCATCTGGGATTCAACCTACATACCCGAGCTTCGTAAATCTCCACTTGATCAAACAAGCAGCTTCATTTATGCCTCAATTCCTTAAAATACTTGAAATGTTTATTTCTTCTCGCCTCTTGTTCTTTCAAGCTTGAAATGTCTTAGCACATCAAAGCCTTCAAAATGCCCTCAAACTTCTGTCTCCAAAGCCATTTTACTTGGCTCTGCCTTGTGGGAGACGTTTCTCCTTTGGGAGGTTAAGGTTTGTGGTTGGTTCTCGAGTTTGGTGATGTTTACGGGAACAGATACCAAGACGGGCAGCCTTTTTCTCAGATGAGCAGTAATTTATGTTACATCTTCCTTGATTTCAATTATTCCAAGTAGGGTTGGCTAAAGTCTACATGGTGTGTGATGCTCAGTGGTGTTATCTTGCTGAAACCTACTGTTTTTATGGTTTTGATAAATCTTAGTAAAATAATTCAGTGTGGCCAGACCCAAGAGGACTTTTTCCTCATGTCAGTTGGTGTACAGTCAGTGCACGTACATAATCATATGGAGAGAGCTGACCATATTGCACTCAGAATGAGTTTATCTTTCTAAAGATCCTCTTACCCGGTCATTTAAAAAATATCACGTAGGGGAGCCTGGGTGGCTCACTCAGGTAAGTGACTCTTCGTGATCTCACACTTTTGTGAGTTCAAGCCCCACTGTGCTGACAGTGTGGAGCCTGCTAGGGATTCTCCCTCTCTGTCTGCCCCTCCCCTACTCGCGCTGCTTCAGTCTCTCTCAAAATAAATAAAGCATAAAAAAATAAAAATAAAAAATTCCTAGGTAGAGGTAACCATTTTCCACCAAGGAGAACAAAACCTAGTTCTCAACCTTTCGTCCCCCTTTCTCCCAACTTTAGCGCATTCCCTCCGCCCGCGTGTGTCCAGTTCCCTCCAGGACTAAGAAGGAGCTGCCTTTTTCTCTGCAGGGTTGGCCGGCCCTCGGGCTGGCCTCCCTACAGGTGACGAGCACCAGCTTTCGCTCTCCATGGCGTGTCACATCGTGAGGGCATCTACTCTGTGACCCTGGCGGACCCTGTTCTTCCATCTCTGCACAGCTAACTGTGCTAACCCAGGAGTGGTCCGCTCTCCGGCTCAGCGTACCCATCTGGCCCTCTTCCTGGACACCCGTTTCCGTGCTTGTGTTTCCGGGTGCACAATGGACACTTCCACAGGCTGGCCCCACAGATACCTCAGATTCAACAGGGTGAGGGACGAACCCACCATCTTCCTCTGTTAAGTGCGCACATCTTCCAGGATTTCCCATGTCAGGCGGGAGCGCGACAGCCCGTCCAGAGGCCTGCAACAGGAAACCCGGTCTCTTCCTGGACTCTGCCTCACCTCCAAGTTCTAGGCCAGCGAGGCGGAGTTCACCTGCCTGCCGAGTCAGCAGCATCCCGCCCCAGCTTAGCCACCCCCGTCTGGGCCCACAGCTCTCCTGCCTGGACCATGAGATGGCTGATCTATTAGTCTCCTTGCTTGCATATCTCTCTTCCCTTGAAACTCTCCAGGGCAATGAAAGTGGGACTCTGACCAAGGCTCCTCTGTAGAAACGCCTCCGTGACTCCTGATTCCTTGGGAATCACACCCAAGCTATCAGGGCATGCAGAGCTGACTCCATCACCTGGGCCCCATTTAGATCTCTGGCCCCATTTCTTGCCACTTGAGATCTAGAAGTACTGAGCAACTTCTGTTCCCTGGCATTTGCACGCTGGTCATGCCTGCTGCCTTGATAGGTAAGGGCCCCTTTGCCAAGGACGCCTCCTGACCTCTCATCTGACAAGCTCCTATGCATCCTGCAAAAGCCTCACTCAGTGTCATCACAGTTTTCTCCCAAGACAGCTTCTTTCCCGAGACACAGTTAGTGGGGCTCCTCTACAGTGCGGGCAGACCTCTGTCATTTTCCCACTACTCTGTTGGCATGATTGCTTTTCCATGGCTCTCCCCTTCCTCAGGCAGGAGTTGCTTTTGTACGGAGCCCCTTCTAGCGTGGGGTAGAGCACATGGTAGGCTCTCGATAAACATGTTGAGACCTCAAATATTCTAGGAAAGTTCAATGAAGCATAAGTCCTTGGTTGTGGTCTGCAGGCCTCTTCACAGCTAACGATGGTCAAGGAGAAAGACCTGACAGGGACCCAAGAGACACACAGAGCTGTTCTCCCCTCTCCCGGAGCGGTGGGCGCTCCCACATGTCCTTTTTCGGACAGAAGAGCTGAGCCTCATTTGGCTCAGTCTTTTACTGACCCTGAGCCTCCCAGAGCTTTGGGAAAGAAACAAGGGTCCGATTGGAAGATGCAGCCCAGAGCGCTAGTGAACCGCGGGGGCCGCTGGGGGCGTCCAAGCCTGTGAGCGCCTGTCCTCTCTGTGGGTGAGGCGCGAGTGTGACGTGGGCCCCCCGTGCCTGCGCAGAGCTGTTTATAGGGACAAGAAGGCCGCCGGGAGTCCCGGATGCGGTTTCAGCCTGCAGTGGATAAGGGCCGGGCAGCTGTGTTTGTTTACTGGGGCGATGGCTGAGGAAGTTGACAGCAGTCTTTTGGGGATGTCTAAGGTCGGGTATGTGATGGAACCACAAAGTTGAGGCCACCAAGGGGGCTCCATTTTGGCTCAGGGCATTTGTCAACAGCTCCTGGGTGGAAGTGGGTGGTCCTGGGAGCTGGGGGAAGGGTGGGGGATGGGTGGGTCCCCTCCTGCACTTCTCCAAGTGCAGGCGGCCATCACACCCCACGGAAGCTGGGGCACTGGACACGCCGTTAGCCGTGGCACCAGCTAGTGGGTGATGTACCAGCGGCTTGGGAATGTGTGTAGCCCCGATTGGAACCAGGGCAGCGTTTGACGGAAGTGTGCGTCAGTGAGGGGCTCGGGCCCAGCCCGGCTGCTGGCCTCTGAGGTATCTGTGGGGGCGCAGAACAGCACCTGCATGGACTTTATCCTGAAGCCAGTGTGTGTAACTCCTGCGATTAGCTAACTAAGTGACTCATTGCTTACACTTCCTGAGTCCTCAGCCTTTTTTTTTTTTTCTCCCCAGGAAGATCCCTATAAACTGGTCATAAAATATGCCGCATGTTGTGTGCCAAATGCCTCTGCAGACACATGACTCCTTTCTGCATGTTCAGATGGCTTGCGGGCAGCAGCCACCTCCCGCTGACTCTGCTCACCTCGCGGGGTTCACCGGTGGCCGCGGCCTTTCCCTCTGACCCAGCTTTATCTACAGGCTAGACTTCGTTCTTTGTCCATCCACAAACGTCTTTACTCACTCACCCCTGCCCCAGACGTTACTGAGCGCCTACCGAGCCAGACACGCTCTCACCCCAGGTGTATAAACCTACCTGAGGCACAGCCCCCACCTTCCAGAGCTTGTGAACCAACCGCAGGGAGGGAGCTTAGAGCTCTGAAGGAACAGATGCCGGGACACTCAGCATGGTTATCTGTACAGAGTTGCTCAGCCCCTTTCGTAGAGAAAATGCAGTGACATCTGGTCTGTCATCAGTGAGTAATAAAATACTTATGATACTTATAAATATACTCAGCACCACTGAGGATTTTCCAGGACAGGTGCTACCTAGATGTGCCCTTATTATCATCTAAAGCACCTAATGACTGCACATGCTAATGAAAACATAATGAGATTCGTTTTTTGGTTACAACGTGGCTCTGTGCAAGATTTCTGTAGGCCGGCCCCGCTGTGCAAACAGAACTTTCTTTTGAAGCCATCTTTTAGGCAGCCCAGTGAAATAGGAATACTGGAATCAAGGTCAAGTGCAGACTGGGAACTTATCCCAGGTGCCTCTCCCACAACGCACCTCACCTGGGTAAACACACATTTGCATATCAATGTATGGATTACAGGCTTCCTTTTCTCAGACCTAGGAGGTGCCCTGTTACACACGCAGGGGGTCCAACAGCCAACCAGCTCTTAAACCCCATGCAATATGAGAACCGAGGACTCAAGGACTCCTCTTTAGAGCCCCAGGGGCCAGTCCTACATAGCAATGCTCCCATCTGCTTTCCCTTAAAGGAGGGGATTCTGCTTTGTAACTCACCCTGCCTTCACATGTGGGCCTGGCCTCCGGTCTCAGAGGCTGTGCTGGCTTCTGCACCAGCCGGCCGGATTTTGAAATTACCTTTGGAGCCAGCCATTATAAAAAGCCCGGTACTCAGAGGGGAAGAAAGGTAGCTTTGATAGTAGCTGATGAGCACACCAGGTATGGATGGAACTTTTCAAACAGGCCAAATTAAAGAGCAGGCCTTGAGCCTGGGGCCTCACGGTGCTGCTGTGAGGAGCAGGTGGGAAGAGTATCAGATGTGTGAAGTACAGGTGAAAAGTAACCCGATCGCAGCTGAGTCGCAGCGTGTGAGGCATTGCAGGAGGCGGTGCTGGTGGGGGCCAAGCCCCGCCCCTCTCATCTGTCTGCAGAGGGGCCGACAGGTTAACCCACGCCTATTCCTGCAGGGCTGACAGTGGCTGGTCGCAGCCAGTGAGAGTGGATGTAAATCAGTGCGGTTTCCTCCGCAGCAGTAATGAACCCGCGGGAACCTCGCTGGAACAGGTACTTTCAGGCGAATGATGCTAGAGATATGGAGGGAGATTAGCGTTTCTCAGCTCCTGCAGCAATTTGCCCTGCGTTTCAGTGTGCATTCCATTCCGACTCATTCCCATTCAAAAAAAAAAACCCCTCATAAATTAAGCTGCTAGGCAGGGAAAATCCACTTTGTTTCGACAGAGGGCCTGGGATGCTGGTCTGCTTTGGGGGAGCTTGGAGGAAGCCTGGCTCCCAGCTGGTGTCCTCAGTTTCCTGGCCTCGCTGACTTCTAGAACACGTCCACTTCAAGGACCTGTGGTTCTACTCGCTCTAATGAGTCAGAGGACTGCCTGAGTTCTGGAAAAGCATCCAGTCCGTCTGCCTGAGTGCCAGCTGGCGGACGACATGCGATCCTCATTTCCAGTTGCTTGGGGGTGCAGGACTGGCTCCCCGGGGCCCCCTGCATGCGGACAGCTGGCCCAGGATTACAGGTGGTGGGATTATTTTGGGGAGACTATGTGGCCCAGTGACCGAGTACTCTGAGCGCAGCCCCTTCGTTTTGATCATTTTGGTCCCAGCATCTAGCAGGAGGCGCTCGAGACCCAAGAACCATCTGTGGAAAGAGGGAGGAATTAACAGGAGGAAGAAACTGAATCCCATCAGCCCTCAGCTCAAGGCCTGCTCTCTGTAGCTCACTCATTTCTATCAAGCACTGGGATGTGTCTTTAATGGGCTCTTAACGCCCCTCCAGAATGTCAGTGAGGGAAATCAAGTCCCTTACGTGCATTCCTTTCATCCCACCATCCAGGCACAGGGCAGTGCTGGCTCTTCTCCAGTGGAGGTTGTGTTCTTGGTGAGAGAGCTTGATTTCTTTTCTTTTTTTTAATATATACTTAAAAAAAATTTTTTTTAATGTTTTACTTATTTCTGAGAGAGAGAGAACATGAGCAGGCGAGGGTCAGAGAGAGGGAGGTACAGAATCTGAAACAGCCTCCAGGCTCTGAGCTAGCTGTCAGAGCCCGACGTGGGGCTCGAACCCACGAACTGTGAGATCATGACCTGAGCCGAAGTCGGATGCTTAACCTACTGAGCCACCCAGGCGCCCCGAGAGAGCTTGATTTCTATCATGCCCCTTGAGTACCTGCGCCCTTCCCCTTCCTGGAGGGTATGCTTGGCAGGGGTCAGTAAGGCTGATCCTGAGGGGCTCAGAGACACCCCTCCCCTCCCCCAAGTCAGGCTTCTAGAAATCTAGCCTAGACCCTAGTTTTCAGAGTTCTGGCATTTCCTTTCTTTGGACAAGGAGCCTGGTGGGGTTGTGTGTGAGTGAGTGGGGGGTCCTCCTGGTATGAGTGTGGTGAGCTTGACTATATCAAGGTGCCCCAAAACACAAAGACAGATACCAAATATAATTATCCTTAGAGCTGCCATGAAGCTGAGTTCCACAGGCAAAGAGCATTAAAGTATTTAAGCCTTATGTTTAACTGTGACATGAAAAGACTGTCTTTCCCTTTACTGGAATTTGAAGTCTTAGAGGTCAGCTGGGGCTGTGAATTGCGCGCATGTTTGTATCCCTGGCCCTCCGCCCCTGAAAGTCATGTTAAAAACCTAACCCTCCATGGGCTGGTGGTAAGAAGTGGGGCTTTAGGGAGGTGATCCAGTTAAGAGAGTGGAGCCTCATGGATAAGTTTAGTGCCTTATAGAAGAGGCCCCACAGAGCTCTCTCGCTCCTTTTACCACGTGAAGACCTAGCAAGAAGTCATCATCTGTGAACTGGGAGGCAGGCTCTCACCAGACACCGAGTCTACGGGGGCCTTGATCTTGGAGTTCCCAGCTTCCAGAACTGTGGGAAGTTTGTGGCTGGTAAGCCTCCTAGTCTGTGGTACTTTTGTTATAATGGTCCAAATGGACTAAGCCACAGCCCTGCCAAACTAATACTATAATTTTAGTCCAGAAGCAGATTACAATGAAATCTCTCAGAGATGGTTAAGTCTGTGTGCGTGCGTGTGCGGGGTATAAGCATGTGGTGGCAGCGCCTCTGTGTCACACGCACAGACATTCTTTGTCACCCTCCAGGCACTCTGGGGAAGGCCTCAGATAAAATGAAGAGCTTTGGGTTTCAAGTTCTGTTTCTGGCCCTGCAGTGCTCAAAGGCCTTCCCAGCTGTTCTGTGTTCAAGTGTGGCTTTCAAGAGCTGGGCGGGTGGTCAGAGCCACTCCCGGGTTTCTCTGAGCCCCCCGAAGAATACTCCGAGTGCCTGAGAAACCATCTTCACGCTACCTGCAGCGAATGCCATGCTGCTCGAAGAACGGCGGCAAAGCACGAATTAAAAAGAAGGATTCTGAGCTCAGAAGTAAACTCTCACGTATGTGGTCCACTAATATTTGATGAGGGAGCTAAGCACACCCAATGGGGAAAGGCTAGTCTTCAACAGATGGTGTTGGGAAAACTGGATAAAAAACATGCAGGAAAATGAAATTGGACTGCCACTCACAGAAATTGCCTCAAAATGGATCAGAAGACCCAAAACTGTAAAATTCCTGGGAGAACATAGGGCAGAAACTCCTTGACATCAGTCTTGCCAATGCCAATAATTTTTTGGATGTGCATGAATGCCAAAAGAAAACAAAACAAAACAAAAATCAGCAAGTCAGACTGCCTCAAACTTAAAAAAGCTTCTGCACAGCAAGAAAAACAACAAAAACAAAAACAAAAAAACAATTGACAACATGGAAAGACAATGTGTAGAAAGGCAGAAGGTATTTGCAAACCATGTATCTGATATATCCAAAATTTATAAAGAATTCACAGCTCAGTGACAACAAGAACAAAATCCCCTAAATGTTCTGATTTTAAAAAATAGAGGAACTAAAGAGATGTTTTCCCAAAGAAGACATCCAAATGGTCGACAGGTACATGAAAAGATGCTCAACATCGCTCCTCATCAGGGAAGCAAATTAAAACCACGATGAGATGCCACCTCACACCTATTAGAAGGGCTAGCGTCAAGAAGACAAGAGATGAGAAGTATTGGTGAGGATGTGGAGAAAAGAGAACCCTTGCGCACTGTTGGTGGGAATGTAAATTGGTGCAGCTCACTGTGGGAGTTCTTCAGAAAACAAAACAAAACAAAATATAGTATGATTCAACAATTCCATCTCTGGGTATATACCCAAAAGAAATACAAACAGCATATCGAACAGGTATACATACTCGCCATGTTTATCGTAATATTGTTAACAATAGTCAAGATATGGAAACAAGCTATGTGCCTGCCAACAGATGGAATGGATAAAGAACACACACACAGACACACACACACACACACACACACGAATATTATTCATCCACAAGAGAGGAGGAAATCCTACTACCATTTGAGACAACCTGGGTGGACCTTGAGGACGTTATATGAAGTGAGGGAAGTCAGAGAAAGACACATGCTGTATGATATCACTTATACATGTAAATGTAAATGTAAAAATGCCAAACTCATGCAAACAGAGTAAAAGGTTGGTCGCCAGGGGTTGGGTTGAGGCGGGGGAATAGGAGAGAGGTTACTGTTAGCAGATAAATAAGTCCTGGGTATCTACTAGACAGTACAGTGAGTATAGGCAACAATATTGTATTTATCAGACTTGCTAAGAGATTAGATCTTAATTGTTCTTATGACAAAAAAGAAAAGATAATTATGTGACATGATAGAGGTGCTAAATACAATGGCAATCGTATTACAATATGCAAGAATATCAAATCAACGTGTTGTACACCTTAAACATACACAATATTGTATGTCAAATGTATTTCAATAATTAAAAAAAAAAAGCATCCTGCACACTCGGCATCCAGCCCCAAAAGTGTAGAAAGCCAGGGTCCTCGTTCTTCCCCTGAACTGTGATCCTGACGGTTCCCCAGGAGCTCTGTGCCCTGGCTGTCTCCCAGTCCCCAGAGCAGTGCCCATGATGGTGGATTCACATGCTACCCCTGCCCCAGCTTCTTGGGACCCTCAGTAGATGGGTTTGGTGACAGGAGATGTGGAGATGCAATCATTCTGGGGTTGAGGAATTTCATTTAACACACAGCAGACGTTTGTTGTGCGTCTGCCTGGTGTCACACGCTGTGTGATACACTTTCACGTTTCTTTCATTGAATCCATGTGATAACCCTGTGAGATAGGAATTCCCTTCTCCGTGTAAGAGACGAGGAAACCAAGGCTCAGAGGGGCCAAGATGGCTCTAGAATATCCATCCTTTGACATCAAAGGTAGTATGTATAGATCACCTCATACGTGACCGCAGTGTTCAGGTGCTCAAACATTTGCCTTGCTTCCTTTTTCCTTTGAAATCTGCATTGTGGACTGTGTCCCTATGTCCTTGAGAGTAGAACCCGCCCCTGGGACGAGCCAGGAGACTGTGACCCCACTGGAGCCTGGTGTAGGACTCCAGGGAGAGTGGCCAGGCTTACCAGACAAAAATGCAAGATGCCCAGTTAAATTTGAATTGAGTTTCAGATAAACCATGAATATTTTCTTTTTTGCATAAGTGTGTCCCACACAGTGTTTAGGATATACTTATGCTAAAAAAAAAAGTATTCCCTTGTTTATTTAAAATTCAAATTTAACTCTAGTTCCAGGTGAGGCTTGCAGTTTGGTCTAATGCTGAAGGACGCTCTGTTTGTAGAGGCTGGGACTGGATTTAGCTTTGTTCATGAACTCTGCGGGCTCTCTACAGCTCTCTTTGAAATCAGTCACCATCTACACTCATTGGCAAGTAGGGCAGAATCTAACCACCTATGTTTTGTTTAGGTGACATGATGTTGATTTTCTTAAAAAATCGGTCAATTTTTGAATACCAGGAGCTTCTATATACAAATGTAAATGTCTGACATCCTTTTTTAATTTTGATTCCAGGGTAGTTAACATAGTGTTATATTAGTTTCAGGTGTGCAATATAGTGATTCAACAATTCCACACCTCACCCTGTGCTCACAAGTGCCCTCCTCAATCCCCATAACCTATTTCCCCCATCCACCCACCCCCTCTCCTCTGGTAACCATCAGTTTCTTCTCTGTAGTTAAGAGTCTGTTTCTTGATTTCTTTCTCTTTTTTCCTTTATGCATTGGTTTTGTTTCTTAAATCCCACATATGAGTGAAATCATATGGTATTTGTGTTTCTCTGACTTATTTCACTCAGCATGATATTCTCTAGATCCACCCACGTTGTTGCAAATGGCAAGATTTCATTCCTTTTTATGGCTGAATAATACTCTGTTCTATATATATGCCACATCTACGTCGTTTGCAAATCTCTTCTCTCATTCAGCAGGTTGCCTTTTAGTTTTGGTGATTGTTTCCTTTGCTGTGCAGAAGCCTTTTATTTTGATGTAGTCCCGATGGCTTAATTGTGCTTTTATTTCCCTTGCCTCAGGAGACATGCCTAGAAAAATGTTGCTCCGGCTGATGTCAGAGACATTACTGCTTTTATTTTTGTGTATGATGTCAGCAAGTGGTCCAGCTTCATTCTTTTGCACGTAGCTGTCCAGTTTCCCCCAACGCCATCTGTTGAAGAGACTTTCTTTTTCCTATTGGATATTCTTTCCTGTTTTGTCAGAGATTAATTGGCCATATAACTGTGGGTTTATTTCTGGGTCTTCTATTCTGTACCATGGATCCACGTGTCTTGTGTCAGCGCTGTACTGTTTTGATTACAGCAGCTCTGTAATATAGCTTGAAGTCTGGAGTTGTGATGCCTCCAGCTTTGCTTTGCTTCTTCAAAATCACTTTGGCTATTTGGGGGGTCTTTAAAAATCTGGAACACTTCATGAATTTGCAGGTCATCGCTGCATGGGGGCCATGCGAATCTTCTCTCCGTTGTTCCCATTTTAGTGTATGGGCTGCCGAAGTGAGTACTAAATTTCTGACATTCTTTTTTTTTATTTTTTTTAAAATTTTTTTTAATGTTTTATTTATTTCTAGGAAAGAGAGAGAGCATGAGCAGGGGAGGGTCAGAGAGAGAGGGCGTCACAGACTGAAACAGGCTCCAGGCTCCGAGCCGGCAGTCAGCACAGAGCCCGACGCGGGGCTCGAACCCACGAACTGGAGATCATGACCTAAGCGAAAGTCGGACGCTTAACCGACTAAGCCACCCAGGCGCCCCTCTGACATTCTTTTAAAAACCAGATCTGCCATGCTGAGCCCTTAAGGCCACAGGGAAGCAGTCAGCAGCAGCCAAGCACTACACCCCTCTAAGACAGGGCATGCCCTCGCCAGTTTGCCCCATCCCCATCCCCACGGCTCCCTGTGCTTACATCCTACCCACTTGATTCACTTCTACTTCTCCAGCCCCTGAAGGCATTGAGGTTTTGATTCCTTATCTACCCTATGCACTAGAAAGTCTACTTCTTCTGATACAGCAAAAATACAAAGAGACTTCACTGGGCTGGCCCCACCCATTTCTTCCATTTTATTGCATCTCCCTCCTGCCCTCCTCCCTTGATGCACTGATGTGCATGCATTGGTTGCTGATTGTCCCCTCCTGCCAGGTTTTATGTTGTCCCTTCTCCCAAGGAATACCAGCTTGACCCCAGAAGGCCAGTCCGTGGGCATGGCTTCCCTCAAGATGGCTCCAGGAAGCCCTCCCCAACTCCCAGAATCTCTCTGTTGCACACACAGAATCACACTGCCATTTAGTTGAATTTCTTCATTGCACAGATTAAGAAGTGGAAAATGTGACTTTCGAGAAATTGCACTCAACTAAAACCGTATAAAATCGTGACTAGAACTCAGGCAACCAGGATGTAGGAATGTCTTATGAGACCGCGTGCTATTCGTGAGGACCTGGCCTCGGTGCCCCTCGTATCTCCACTGCAGGGCAAAGCGCCACACGAAGGATGAGTGCTCTCCGACTGACTGCCTGATTGACTACTCAGTGCTCCTGGGAAAGCCGTCCTCACTGTGTTGAACAAATATCTTTATGCATCACGGTCTCTAGAGCTGAGATCAGGGGAGATTCACTATAATCTGCAAGTCATTTTGCAACGTCTTGAAACCGCTGACCATGATATAAGGACCTAGAAAAAACGCCCCCGTTGGCATGTGGAAAGGAGAGCGGGGGTAGGAAGCAGGAACTCCGAGGTGCTGTGCTAGGGATTTTAGTTTTGTTTTCTACTGCCTGCAGCTAGATGTTGCTCGCTGCCTGTTTTTATAAATAAAGTTTTATTGGAACACTATCATAGTCGCTGCTGTATGGATTGTGAAGGGCTGCATTCATGCGACAATGGCAGGTTTGAGTCATTGCAGCAGAAACTGTATGGTCCGCCAATCCTAAAATATTTACTGTCTGGCTCTTTACAGAAAAAGTTTTCTGGACCTGGATGTCAACCATTCAGCAGCCCTCAAGAGTTGATGTTACTGTCCTCATTTAACTGAAGAGGAACCCGTGCTTGCCCCAAAGTGTGGTGGGATAGAAGTCAGTTCTTTGATTCCAAAACCCATCATCATTTGACCAGTTGCGCACGGGATAAACTCCAGATTTCCTAGCAGGGATCAAACCCACTTGTCTGGCATCTCCCTCCCGTGCACCCCTCAGGCCAGCAACTTTGAACTCCTTGCTGTTTTCCAAGCACGCTGTGCAACTTGATGCGTCTGTATCTTTGTAAACGATGCTTCCTTTTCACCAAATCCCTGACCTCTTTCTTTATGAAGAAATCCCTTCAGGATGCATCATGGATCTTACCTCCTTTGGGGAACCGGCTCTTTGTCAGACAGTTAATAAGGATGAGAGGCAACCATATTAGTATTTTCTTTGAGCCGTGGACGAGGCCGGCCACTCTGCTGTACGTTCTATTTAATCTTGTTATGACAACCCTACGAGGCAAGCACCGACAGTCTCATTTTCCAGGGGCGCACACAGGTTGAGAGAGGTTAAGGAACTTGGATAAAGTCCCAGAGCTAGTAAGGTTTGGACCCGGGATTTGGCCCAGGTCTGTCTGATGTTCGAGTTCAGCTGTTTCCACCACGCCATACGCAGTATCCGTTTTCGGCTCTCATGGTCTCTCCCGAAGACCTGGCTTTATAGCATTTGCTCAGCCTGGTGGGACAGTGTCTGTCTCCTGGAGGCTGGGAGGTCCTGGGGGGGCAGCGAGCACATCCATGTACAACTGTAACCTGGCACCTGGCGGTGACTCAGTAACTATTTGTTGGGAGAATGATGGTGTCTTTACCGTGCCAACGCTGAACCTCATCTTACTGTTTTGTCCATATTATTTCAACAGCATTGAGCCATTCGGGGAGATAAGATCTCCCCCAGTTCCCTTCTGTTGGTGTCCCCACCCCCCTGCCTCTGTGTGGACTGTGTGCAATCCACAAGCCAGTCCCATTCTGGCTCTGAGCTCAGATTTTACTTTGGTCACTTGGTATGCATTTCTTTATTAGCGTTTGAAAAGGTTCTTGTTTCATCCCTAGTGAAGTAAAAGTTCACAGCTGGGAACAAAAGATTGGTTAAAAGTAGCAAAGGCAAAATGACTCCTTTCTCCCTCCACCCCAGTCTGCCTTCCAGCAGAAAAATCCCCCAGTTCTGAGCAGACAGCCAGTGATGTGAATCCACACACCCTTACGGGCTTACTCAGACTCCAGAAAGGGAAATGTGTTGAACTATCATTACTCACTGATAAATAATAACAGCAGCAGCAGCAGCAGCAGCAGCAGCAACAATAACATCCTGACTGTGGTCGGCACACTTCACGTTGCCTCTTAGGCCATGGGAGCCGGGGTGTAGACAGGGCACTGTCCCCACCCTCTCACGGCTCCGGGCCCGTTACAGCGTGCTCTGGTCAGGGATCTCAGCAGAGGGACCCCAGCCAGCGTTGGGTGGGAGGTCCAGGGAAGGCCCCCCTGGGAGAGGGGAGACGGAAGGTGGCAGCAGGAGATTTGCAGCGTTAGCTGGAGCTTGGTGTGGACACCTATCACGATGTCCAGGACAACTGACAGCAAAGAGCATTCAAATGCGGGTCCCCGGGTGCCTTGGCCTGCCCTCGGCAGGCTCTGAATTCAGGGGAGCGGTGGCGCGGGGGTTGCCTTCGAGGCACAGCCGCTACTCCCAGGTCCCTACTGAGGGGACCTGAAGACCACGGAGGGGTGGGGGACGGTGCACGTGGCCCTCCCCGGTTCCTGTTTCCGCCCCCCTCGCTTCCAAATCACGGGCCAAGTCAGGGAAGATCATTCTTTCCCGGGACTAAGCAAATGAACGGCGTAAAGAATCCACTGGCTTCTGTTGCCTTGCATTTAATGGAGGTTCCGAACAGCAGCTACCTAAGGGATGTGTCTGAGCAGCCCTGTGGAAGGGGATGGAATTATCCACCAGCTTGACAAGTGGTCGGAGTTCTGGCAGAGAACTGACTGTGTGCTGAAGGAGGCATCTCAGCTGGGCTTTGCCTGCCGGAATCTCCTCCGGGATGCCGGAAGGAACCAGAAGGTCCCAGGTAGCGTCAGGGTTTGGCCGCGGGTCCAGGGAGGGCCGCCTGAGGGCCAGCATTGCTACTCTCAGCACCAGGTTCAACCCTGGGAGGAGCCAGAGAGCTTCTTATCTCGTTTTCTCATCTCGGTGTGCTGCCACTTTGCTGTGAGACCGGAGGCCTGGGCAGTGTGACCTGTGGGCCAACTCCCTCACAGGATGTTGGAGAACACATGGCTTCAGGCACACGGCCATGTTTTGAGTGGTTTATAAGAGCCCCGAAGGTGTGCTGTAGATCCATTGCCTCGTGTTCGGGGCAAAGGGAAGGGACGCAATGACCGGGGGTCTGGGCCGGGTCCCAGCTGATGCATAACCCTGTCTCTGGCATCTCTCCGTGGCTTCCCCACCCTGCTTTTGAGGGGCGGGGTGGGGGCGCTGGGGGTTTCTGGTGCAGTGTTCCTGGTCCCGGTGATAACAGAGGTCATGAATTATGGCCGCAGCAGCAAATGTTTTTAATCTCCCATGAAACAAAACCAGCGTGTTTTCTGCACCAGGGGCCGAGGGTGAGGGAACGAGCCAACAGCTGCTCCGATATGGCGAACGTGGGCTGACGTCAATGAGAGTCAGTCCAGGCCAAGGGCTCCGCTCAGGAAGCTTGAAAGTGATACCGAAAACAAATTTGCATTTTTTCCTTTCACGGGAACTCAGCTATTCTCAGTTCCACAGAGATGTTTTCGCCAGCCTCTGCCGCTAACTCGGCTGCTGAACAAACAGGGCCTGCGGGGTCGCTGGAACGCAATTTTGCTTTTTCGCTTTCTGCTTCCCCTTTAAAATACATTCAGCGGGACGAATGTTCCCTGGCCCTGGATGAAAACGCTGGCAGGCGCTGACTTCTCTGCTCCTCTTAGGAAATAGTCTGTCCTAAGGTCGCTTGAAATGGAAAACAGTCTTGATTTGGAATTCGACTGTCCAGGCCAAGATATTAGTCAAAACTGTAAACTTTGACATCTCATTCTCTCTGCTCCAGCTTTGCTTGTTTCGGGCTGGAAGGCTTCGTGGGAAAGGGGGCTTCGCTGCTGGACTCGTGCCCCCCACTCATATTATCCCCCCCACCCCCACCCCCCACCCACTCAAGGTGGACTATATGGGTGGGGGGAGGAGTGGGAAAGAGAAGACAGCTCTTGAGTGGTGGAGTGGTGGGGGGCTGGTGCAGGCTCTGAGCTGGCTTTTCTTCTGTTGAGGCCCTTCTAAGGGCCTGGCCTCCTCAGCCAGGTGGAGGTCTCCCTCTTCTGGGTGGTCACTCTCGACTTTCTCCTCCATCCCTGGGGTTTACCACCAGCTCCTGGCTGCTGGGGTCTCTGGCTCTGTAGACGGCCCCGCTGGTGAGGCCCCGCGCCGCCGCCATGCTGGCTCCCTCCCCGTGTGGCCCACTTCTAGCTCTCACTGTGCCCTGACGATCTCTGGAATGGAGGGTGACCCCAGCCCAGGAGCTCGCTCCTGGTCCCTCCACCAAAGCGGGAGTCACCTGCACGTTGGCTCCCTGTGGTTGCCAAAACACGTCACTGCAACCTGGATGGCTTAAAAGAAAAGAAACGGACTCTCCCCCAGTCCTGAGGACAGACGTCTGGGATCAGTTTTACGGGGGCTGAACTCGAGTGCCAGGAAGGCTGAGCTCCCCCTGGAGGCTCACGGGGACAACTCGCTCTGTGTCTCTTCCGGCTTCTGGGGCCTGCTGGCATTCCTCGGCTGGCGAGCCCCATCGGTCCTGTCTCTGCCTCTCTGGTCACTGCCCTCTCTCCGTGTGTGCTTCAAGCTCCCTCTGCCTCCTTCCTGTGAAGATACATGTACTTGAATTTATGGCTCATCTGGCTGATCTAAGGTCATTTCTCCATCTCAAGAGCCCTAATTTAATCATATCTGCAAAGGCTCTTTGTCCAAATAAGATCACATTTATGGATTCCAGGAACAAGGCCTGACATCTGTGGGCCCCCCCCCGCCCTGCATTCTGACCTTCTTCCGCTGCATTTCCTGGCCTGGAAAGGGCTCCAGCCTTTTCTGCACTCAGCTAGAAGGAGTCACGTGGTATGCTCTCTCTGTAGCTTCCTGGAAACCCCCCACATATTTGGGGTGAGTGGGTCAGCCCCCGCCTGATCTTCAAGGAGCACAGCTTTCTTCAAAGATACTTCTCTCAGAAGATCTTTTCTTAAAAGTCCTGTCCCTCAGCAAGCTGATTTTGTTATACTTTTTTGGCAGTGGGAGGATTCAAGACTGTGGACCTTGACCATTTCCTGTGAACACCTCTTGTTGCTTGGGAATTTCACAGCCGAAGCAGCGTGGCACCCAGGAGTCCCTTTTCAACATTCCCTTACCCTTGGGATGGAATTATTAGTGGCTGATGCTGCCCCAGACTGTGCCCTTCAAGGTCATTCATGCATGGGTTGCCCGTGGAAGGGCCCCAGGGGCCAGAGTCTAGACCACACGTGGCACCCTGGCCTCAGATGCCTCCATCCGTGGTGGGTGTGGGGCTCCCTCTGTGGTTCACATCGCGGTGCACCGTGCTGCCAGTGATTCTAATCTGTACCCCTCCCCAAAGTGCTGACCACGTCCTGGCCCTTCTCCGGTCTAAGGTCTGCCAGTGGGAGGCTCGGAGAAGCAGATGCCTGCAGCATGACAATGGGGCTCTAAGTGACAAACAACACAGACCCACTTCAGTCTTTGGGTTTCCAACTTGCAGCAGCTAGTGCGCTAATCTAGAAATTTCCTATTTGGTGGGTTAGCAGATTGTCCTTTGATAAGGGTTTACCGTGAGAACTAAGGCGAGATGGACAAGCTGGTCTGGAAGGAAAATGTACTCCTCAGCTCTCAGAATGTGGGTCCAGCTTTTAGGGGGAAAAAAATGGAACAGATCTGTTTGGAAGGTTCCGGAATGTTCAGGTAATAAATCCTTTTATCTCCTTCTTCCACCTTAGCAGGAAGACAAGTGGCCTGTCTCATGGCTGCTAGACTAGGGAATGAAAAATCAGACCTGGGCTAAATTCCTAGAGACTCGGGTATGCTGGTTAACACGAAACCCATTTGTTCACAGAGTTACCTGTGAAAACTGCAGTGTATAGAAGAAGAAACTGACAAATATCAGTGAAACTATTGTTCAAAATGTTCAATTTTTATTGTTCAGAATGTTCAATTTTTATTATTCAATCTCAAAGGCCAAGATTGCTCAGAGATCTGTCAGCATGCCTTGATTTTTTTAAAAAAGATTTTGTTTTATTTAAAAGTAATCCCTACACCCAACATGGGACTCGAACCCACAGCACGGGGATCAAGAGTCACATGCTCTACCGACTGAGCCAGCCAGGCACCCTGTGGTTGTTTTCTTTACTGAAACATCCCTTTCTCCTTTTACCACCACAACCCCCTCATCAACGACTTGATAGAAAATTCTAGTCTTCTCATGACCTCTCGCAACTCACCTTACTCCTGACTTCTCAGAGGCCAAAATGTTGTTGGTCGCAGTGGCTCAGGGGTCTGTTCTGAGTGGGCACATCTCTTTTCTCCATATAATTGCGGGGGAAACTGGGGGAGCTTTGGGGACAGGCTTGCGGCCAGGTTTCCTCTAGTGTGATGAGCCTGAAATCTGTTACCTGGTGCCTTCCTTTGCCAGGACAGCCATGGAGCACCACAGACGGGGCAGCTCCAGCCACAGGAGTTAATTTTCTCGTGGTTCTGGAGGCTGGAATTCCAGGGTCAAGGTGTTGGTAGACTCAGCTCCTCCTGGGGCCTCTCTCTTCGCCTTGCAGATGGCCGACTTCTCTGTGTGTCTTCCTGTGGTCGCGCCTCTGTGCATCCGGGTCCTGACCTCCTCTTCTCATAAGGGCCCTGCTCTGGGGCACCTGGAGGGCTCAGTCGGTAAAGCGTCCGACTTCAGCCAGGTCATGGTCTCACAGTTCGTGAGACCCGCGTCGGGCTCTGTGCTGACAGCCAGCTCAGAGCCTGGAGCCTGTTTCGGATTCTGTGTCTCCCTCTCTCTCTGACCCTCCCCTGCTCATGCTGTCTCTCTCTCTCTCTCAGAAATAAGTAAAAAAAACACTTAAAATTTTTTTTTAAATAATAAAAAAAATAAGGGCCCCACTCCCATTGGATTAGGGTTCACCCACAAGGCCTTGTTTTACCTCACTCACTTCTTTAAAGATCCTGTCTCCTGGGGCACCTGGCTGGTTCTGACTCTTGATTTCGGCTCAGGTCATGATCTCACGGTCTGTGGGTTTGAGCCCTGCTCTGTGCTGACAGCTCAGAGTCTGCTTGGGATTCCCTCTCCCTCTCTCTGCCCTTCCCCTGCTCACACTCTGTCTTTCTCTCTCAAAAATATATAAGCATTAAAAAAATAAAGACTCTATCTCCAGATATAGTCACATTCTGAGGTACTGGGGATTGGGACTGAACGCATGAATCTGGGGAGGGGGGACACAATTCAGCTCCTAACTCTTGGGAACCCTTGATCTGAGCTCAGCCATCCTGGACTGGACTGGGTTGGAACTCCATGGGAGGTAATGGGTGTGACTATCCTTTCCTACTCTCAGCGCCGTTGTTCCTCATGGCGGAATTCCACTGGCTTGTTTTCTTCCCTCTGATCATCTCACCCGATCCTCCAAGCTGTGTCCCATAGCAGCCCTACATCAGGGAAAGGACCCTCCATGAGTCTGGCTGAGCGTTCTTCTTTGCCCCTGTAGACACAACTTTTCCTTCCTGGGAAGAAGGAATCTCTCCAGTTCCTGCCAATGGTCGCAGTTGAGTTAAACATGAACACAAGGGCTGACCTGGGGGACAAGGAGCCACCATAGGACATTGGGCAGGGTAGTGAGAACACAAGTTTTTGTTTTTTTTTTTTTAATGTTTTTATTTATTTCTAGGAGAGAGAGAGAGAGACAGCGCGAGCAGGGGAGGGTCAGAGAGAGAGGGAGTCACAGACCGAAACAGGCTCCAGGCTCTGAGCTGGCAGTCAGCACAGAGCCCGACGCGGGGCCCGAACCCACGAACCTCGAGATCATGACCTAAGCGAAAGTCGGACGCTCAACCGACTAAGCCACCCAGGTGCCCCGAGAACACAAGTTCTAGTGCCAGGGTACGATATGCCACCTTCTTCTCTTTGCTCCCTACCCCTCACGCTTGTAGCCTCCTGGTCCCCGCAGGGCGGTTGGGGGGAGAGCTCAGGCTCCGGGGCAGACAGGCCTGGTTTGACTCATATCTCTGCCATTTGCTAGTCACGAGTCCTTGGTTACTGAATCTTCAGGGACTCGATTTCATTGTAAATATATGGGGATAGTACTGTTTGCCTCAGTGTTGTTGGGGGGGAAGGTTACTTGGAATCATGCATGTAAAGTCCCCAGTACCCTCTGTTAGGGGCTCAGCTGTGCCCTCAAATTCCTATGCTGAGGCTCTAACCCCCAGTTCCTCAGAATGTGGCTGTTTTTGAAGACAGAATCTTTGAAGAGGTAATGAAGTTAAAATGAGGTTGTTAGATGGGCCCTAGTCCACCCTGGCTGGGGTCCTTATAAGAAGAGGCAATCAGGGGGCAGCTGGGGGGCTCAATCGGTTAAGCGTCCGACTTCAGTTCAGGTCATGATCTCACAGTTTGTGAGTTTGAGTCCTGCATAAGGCTCTGTGCGGACAGCTCAGAGCCTGGAGACTGCTTAGGATTCTGTGGCTCCCTCTCTCTCTGCCCTTCCCTGCTCACTCTCTCTCTCTCTCTCAAAAATAAATAAACATTAAAAAAAAAAAAAGAAGAGGCAATCAGGACATAGAAACATGCAGAAAGACGATGATGTGAGGACATGGGGCGGCAGTGGGGAAGACGGTCATCTACAAGTTAAGGAGAGATGGGCTTCTGAAAGAGCTAACCCTAACCAGCATCTTGATCTCAGACTTCCGGCCTCCAGAGCTGTGAGAGAATAAGTTTCCGTGGGTTCAGCCGCCTGACCTGCGGTGCTTTCATCCTTTGCCCTGGCAGGCTGAGATACCAGCTTTCAAGCTGATCACACTGGAGGAAACCTGGCTGTGAGGCTGTCTGTCCCCAGATCTTCCTCAGTTTCCCGCCAGGGTTAGCAGAATGAGAGGGATGTACTTACTCAGAGCAGATCCCCTGCAAGCCAACAGCATTAGGGCCCCCGAGAATCAGGAATAAAGTGAGTTGTGACCCCTCGATCTCAGACTTCCAGCGTCCAGAACCTGAGAAAGAACCAGAACCGTGAGACTGTTGTTATCAGTCTCCCAGTGTGTGATTCTCTGTTACTGCTTTCCTAGCAACTGCAGACACCTGGTGTCTGGACGATTTTCTTCCTTTACCTCTTCCCTTGAGCCCCTCACCACCCCCGATTTTAGAGCAGTCTTGGACTCGCTCTGCACAATTGCAAACTCAAGACAGGATACACACGCAAAAGGCTAAACATAGAACGAGACTCAGAGAACAAGGGAAAACAAAAGGCCGTGTTAGAAAAGCATCTGGCACCTAAAACAAAAAGTACCTTAAAAATCACCTAAAAGTTGGCACCTTAAAAAAAGGTGAAAGTGGACTCTCAGTTCATGGTCCCTTTTCCTGGGTTTTTCAGAGGTTCCCCGCTGAAGCCCCTCACCCCACAATTTCGTGACCTGGGGAATCAGGCTTTGCAGTCACTGGACCCCTGCTCAGTCTCTGTGCCCCTCACTCAGGGAAAATCGAGAGCTTTGCAGTTTTGTCTTCCAGTCCAAGAACATGGGCTCTCTCTTCGTTTGCTTGTTCTTGAAGATCTTTCAAGAAAGGCTTATTATTTTCTTCTATAAAGGCTTGTACACCTTTTGCGATTTTGTACTTCTGAGCATTTTATTTTTCTGTGCTTTACGTGTTTTTAAAACCTACATTTTGTTTTTTGTTGTTGGTGTACAAAAAGGCAACTGATTTTTAAAAAAGCGTTTATTTATTTTGAGAGAAGGAGAGAGAATGTGCATGTACACACAGTGAGCAGGGGAGGGGCAGAGAGAGAGGGAGAGAGAGAATCCCAAGCAGGCTCCTTGCTGTCAGTGCAGAGCCGGACACTCAATCCCACAAACCTGAAGATCGTGATCTGAGCCGAAACTGAGTCAGGAATGTTAATTTGTTTTCTAAAGTTAAATCAAACTTGCATTTTTAATCGAAATCCATCTTGGTCATTTTAAGTTGGCATTTTCATACATTGTTAGATTTTTTAAAAAATCTATTTCCTTATTTTTTGAGAGACAGAGGTAGTGCAAGTTAGGGAGGGGCAAAGAGAGAGGGAGAAAAAGAATCCCAAGCAGGCTCTGTGCTCCCAATATGGGATTCAAACCCACAAACCCTGATATCATGACCTGAGCCAACACCAAGAGCTGGATGCTTAACTGACTGAGCTACCCAGGCACCCCCATAAACTGATTTAATTTGCTAATTTTTAAGGGTGGCGACTGGGTGACTCAGTCAGTTGAGCATCCAACTTTGGCTTAGATCATGATCTCACGGTTTGTGAGTTCAAGCCCTCATCAGTAGGGCTCTGTGCTGACAGCTCAGAGCCTGGAGCCTGCTTCCGATTCTGTGTGTGTGTCTCTCTCTGTTCCTCTCCCATTCATGCTCTGTCTCTTTCTCAAAAATAAAAAAAAACATTTAAAAATCTGCAAATTTTTAAATGTTTATTTATTTACTTTGAGAGGAAGAGAGAAAGGGAAAGCTGGGGAGGGGCAGAGAGAGAGAGAAAATCCCATGCAGGCTTCACACTGCAGCATGGAGCCCTATGTGGGGCTTGAACTCATGAACCTTGAGATCATGACCTGAGCCAAGGTCTACGGTTGGACACTTAACTGACTGAGCCACCCAGGTGACCCTAATTTGCTAACTTTTTAAAAAAGGAATTTAAATATAAATTCGTGATTAAGCTGGGACTGTGATTTGCTGGAGGTTTCCCATTTGCCCATCCAAATATAGTCTCCCCCTACAGTTATGAATTTCTTCAGTGAATTATCTGGTTCAAAGTTGGTCTGGGCCGGTGGGAGCCTTAGCAGGAAACTGGAGGGAGGGAAGAGAGTGAGGTCGCCCCTGGCTGGTTGTATCCTTTAGTGGTAGGTCACTGGTCCTCCCAAGGTGGCTCACTCTATCCTTTCGGGTTCTGGTAACTTCTCCCTTCCCTAGTTCCTATCCTAGGTATAAAATCCTTTGTTATTCCCCTTCATCCGCAAGTTGTAAACAAATCCTCCCCAAATTATCTTATTTCCTGCAGGAACTTTGACTGATGCAGCCTATAACTCTTCTTTCTTGTAATATTCTTGCTGAGTCTTACAATCAAGAGTATAATAGCTTCATAAAAGGAAGTGGGACTGTTTCTTCTTTATGTTCTGGAACAGTATTGGTTGTTTGGTAGAACAAGTTAAAGCTTTGGTAGAACTTGCTGGTAAAACTGCCTGGACCTAGTGTTTCCATTGTGAGAAGAATTTTGCCTACTGAATTCAGTTTTATTTGTGGTTGTTAGACTATTAAAGCTTCCCTTCCCTTCCCTTCCCTTCCCTTCCCTTCCCTTCCCTTCCCTTCCCTTCCCTCCCCTCTCTTCTCTTTCTCTTCTCCTTTCTTTTCTCTTTTTTTTGTTTACTTTTGGTAAACTTGGAATGCATTAATTTACAAAGTTACTGGCATTCATTTTCTTTTTTACGGTATCTTCTTACTAACCTTTTTTTCTCTAAATTATATGTAAGTCACTTAAAAATTAATACACTTTATTCTTTAGGGCAGCAGAATTGAGCAGAGCATTCCCGTACATGTGCTATACCCCACATGCATAGACTCGGCCATTACCAATGTTCCCTACCACAGTGATATATTTGTTACAATTGATGAACCTACATTGATATCATTTTCACCCAAAGTCTGTAGTTTTTTTTTTTTTTAATGTTATTTATTTTTGAGAGAGAGAGAGACAGAGCATGAGTGGAGGAGAGGCAGAGAGAGAGGGAGACACAGAATCTGAAGCAGGCTCCAGGCTCTGAGCTGTCAGCACAGAGCCTGACATGGGGCTCGAACCCACGGACTGCTAGATCATGACCTGAACTGAAGCTGAATGCTTAACCCACTCAGCCACCCAGGCGCCCCTTGACCATTTTCTTAAGTGTACAGTTGACGTTCTGCAACCAATCTCCCGAACTCTTACCATCTTGCAACACTAAAACTTTATACCTATTAAAAAACAAATCCTCACTCTTCCCTCCCCTTGGCTCCTAGCAACCCCCATTTGACTTTTTCTCTATGTGAATTTGACTACTCAAGGTACCTCATATAAGTAGAATGATACAGCATTGGTCTTTTGATGATTGGCTTATTTCACTTAGCAAAGTATTTTCAAGGTTCATTCATATTGTAGCATGTATCTGGATCTCCTTCCTTTTTAGAGCTCTATATTCCACTGTATGTATCCACCACAGTTTGTTTATCTATCCATCTGCTGATGGCCACTTGGGGCGTATCCACCTTTTGGCTATTGTGAACAATGCTGCTATGAACATGGGTATGTAAATATTTCCTGGAGACCATGATTTCAGTTTTTTTTTTAGTATGTACCCAGAAGTGGAATTGCTGGATCATATGGTAATTCTACCTATACTTTTTAAAGGAAGTATTATATTATTTTCTCCAGTGGCCTCACCATTTTACATTCCCATCAAAGTACACAAGGGATTCAATTTCTCCACATCTTTACCAACACTTGTTATTTTCTGTTGTTTTTTTTTTTTTTTTTTTAATAGTAGCCATCCTCATGGGGTGAGGTGGTATCCCTTGTGGTTTTGATTTGCATTTCCCTAATGAGGAGTGATGTTGCACATCTTTTCATGTGCTTATTGGCCATTTATACAGTTTCTTTAAAGAAATGTCTGTTAGGGGCGCCTGGGTGGCTTAGTCGGTTAAGCGTCCGACTTTCGCTTAGGTCATGATCTCGCGGTTAGTGGGTTCTAGCCCCGTGTCGGGCTCTGTGCTGACTGCCAGCTCAGAGCCTGGAGCCTATTTCAGAGTCTGTATCTCCCTCTCTCTCTGACCCTCCCCTGCTCACGCTCTCTCTCTCTCTCTCTTTCCTAGAAATAAATAAAAATATATATATATAAAAAAGAAATGTCTGTTAAAATCCTAAGCTCCTTTTCAAATTGGTTTTTAAATGTTTTTAAATTGTTGACTTGTAGGAGTTCTTTATATATTCTGGATATTAATCCCTTATAAGGTATATGATTTACAGATATTTGTTCTCCCCATTCTCTAGGTTGACTTTTCCCTCCGTTGATTTTACATTGGGGAGTTTGAATACATTTCTTCTATCTGGTTAAGTTTCCTTTTCTTTTTTTATGAGAGTGAGAGAGTGTGTGTGAGTGGGGGAAGTGGGGCAGAGCGAGAGAAGAAAGAATCTTAAGCAGGCTCCATGCTTAGCATGGAGCCCGACATGGGGCATGGTCCCTCAACACTGGGATCATCATCTAAGTCGAAATCTCCACCACTTTTAATGCAGTAAATAATATCAGTGGCTTTAAAATATTAAGCTATTTTTGAATTCTTGGAATTCAATTCATTTTGTTGTGGTATGTTATTAATTTTTTTAAAATATGGTTCTGGATTTGGTTTGCTAATTGTTTAGGATTTTTTGCATCTTTATTCGTTAATTAAATGGGCTTAATAATTTTAATTTCCCATACTGTCTTTGTTTAAATGTTGGTGTCAAAATTATACTAGCCTGATCATTGTGGAGTTGTGGAATTGTCTCTTTTTTCTATTTCTTGGAAGAATTTTCTTAGTTTCTTTTGTTCCTTAAGTTTAGTAGTAGAGCTCTTTTGTAAACTGTTTTGGCCTTGTGTTCTCTTTGTTAGAGTCTTTTAATTGATGCTCTAATTTTATTCACATTTTTATTTCTTTGGTTTTCATAATTTTATTTTTTCTAGGAATGTATCAATTTTATTTAAATTTTAAACTTAGTGGCATAAAGTTATAGAAGTATTCCCACAGTCTTTTAATCTCTGCAGTATTGGTGATTCTCTCTCCCTTCTCATTTGTAATATTTTAAATTTGGACTTTTCTGTTTTTTAGCATTCTACTAGGAAGTGTTTCTTGACTGTTCTCTTCTCTTATTAAGAGAATTATTATTCTCTTATTAAAAAATAACTTTAAACATTCCTTTGTTTCTTTTTGCTTATTTTCTGTTTCGTCGATTTAGTTTTCTATCTTTACTATATCTTCCCTTCACCATCTAAGTTCCCTTACCTCCCTCTTTACGTTATTCTTGTCTGACATGTTCCATCTACATATATTGAAAAGCCCATCAGAAAATTTAATTTTTGCTTTCAGCCATCATCATGTTTTAAAGAAGAGAAAACCAGTTTAGTATATTTAGCCAGATATTTACCATTTATGTTCCCCTTCCTTCATTTTTTTAAAGATTTTTTTTCCATATTCATTTATTTCTTTTAAGAGAGAGAGAGAGCGCATGCATGTGTGCCCAAGTGGGGGAGGGGTAGAGAGAGAGAGAGAGGGAGAGACAGAGAATCCCAAGCAGACTCTGTGCTGTCAGCATAAGACTGACATGAGGCTTGATCTCATGAACTGTAAGATCATGACCTGAGTCAAAATCAAGAGTCGGATGCTCAAGTGACCGAGCCACCCAGGCGCTTCACCCTTCCTTCATTTAAAAAAATGTGTTTTTTAATTTTTTATTTTTAAGTAATCTCTACATTTAATGTTAGGCTTGAATTCACAACCCCAAGATCAAGATCGCATGCTCTCTAGACTAAGCCAGCCAGGCACCTCATTCCTTCCTTTATTTTGGATGCTCTGCGTTTCCCTTAGGTACCATTTCTTTTACGTCTGAAGAGCTTTCTTTAGCAATCCTTTTAGAATGGGTCTGCTATTGATGAATCTTTGTTTTCCTTCCACTGGGAATGCACTTGATTCATCTTCCTTTCTGAAGGATATTTTTGCTGGGTATAGAATTCTAGTTTGACAGTTCTTTCTTTTTCTGAATCAGAAACTATTTTGCCACTTCGTTCTGGCTACCATGCTTTCTGATGAGAAATCCATGAAATTTCAGTGGTTTTTCCTCTTTTGGCAATGTGTCATTTTACTCTGGCTGTTTAATTTTTTTTTTTTTTTTACATTTATTTATTTTTGAAAGACAGAGACAGACCGCAAGTGGGGGAGGGGCAGACAGAGAATGAGACACAGAATCTGAAGCAGGCTCCAGGCTCTGAACTGTCAGCACAGAGCCTGGTGTGGGGCTTGAACTCACAAACCGCAAAATCATGACCTGAGCTGAAGTCGGATGCTTAACCAACTGAGCCATCTAGGTGCCCCTCTCTGGCTGTTTCAGAGAATTTTTTCTTTGTCTTCAGTTTTTAGCAGTTTGATTAAGATATGTTTTGGTATATATTTCATTGAGTTTATTCTGTTTGGGGTTTTTGAACTTATTTAATCTGTAAATTTATATCTTTTTCTAAATTTGTGAGTTCATTTCCCAGAATGGGAAAAATGGCCAATTCTTTTCCACTTCAGTACTAATTTGAATTCTGATTTTTCTTACCCAATTTGCCTTCTACTGTTTACTTTTCATAGTCCTCAATTTATCTGCATTCTGCTTATGCATTCAGTGAGACATACAGCTCTTTCCTAAAACTGGAATTTTAGAGAAGGTCTTTGTAAACAAAATTCTCAGTTGAGGTTCTTTTGGATCACTAAATTCTTAGCTTGGGTTATTTGGGGCCACCAGGATAGATTAGAACTGTGAGCCCACAATTTTTAGACTGGAAAATTTCCCCTTCTGTGCTGTGCCAAGGTTTGAGATAGGTAACCTTCTTTGTAGTTCATGGTCTAGTTCACCCTTGCCCTAAGGATGTGCGAGCTTTACAGGGAACTGTGGATGCTTCTTGTTAGACTTGCCACCTTGTCTCCTGTTTTATGCACTTCTCAAGACCTAGATAACAAGACCTCAAGTTACTGAGTTTGGCCAATGACCTCAAGGTAGGAGCTAGCATTGGTGCTCTCTGGTAGGTAATTTTACTTAGAACTCTTTAGTTTCTGACTTTACTTGGTGTTGCCTCTGAGTGTTCTTTATTTTCTTGATTCTTTTAAAAAATTATTATTAGTTGGGGCGCCTGGCTGGTTCAGTCACTAGAGCATGTGACTCTTGATCTCAGTGTTTTAAGTTTGAGCTCCACGTTGAGTAGAGAGATTACTTAAATATAATAAAAATAAAATATTAAAAAAGTATTAGTTAAAAAGTATTTTATTCAATATTTGGTGTTGTTTTCAGCAATTGAGTTGGCCAGCTTATCAGTCCACCCTCTTGCTGGTAATGGAAGTCCAAATAGAAACATGTTTTGGGGTCCTAATCATGCTTCCTACTTTGCTGATCTTGTAAAAAGTAACTTCATGGATATGAGCTGTTTTCCTAATGGAAACAATTTCCATTTATATATGTTTATTAAATTTGTCTTCTTTAAAACAGGGCCAGCTGCACCTGTCTTTTACAGACTTCAAGGAGCTTCTGCACATGAAATTGAACCAAATTTTCTTAAAAACTGGCAGAGGCAGTCTGTTAAGCAATGCATCCCTTGGGAAGTTCATTGCCGAATTTGATTTCTGTACAGTCATAATTCGGGTCTGTTTATAAGGCATCTTATAGTTTGTTTGCAGTGATGGAAGGACACACTTATGAGTTATTTGTGATATTTGCAGGGTCTGACATCAAAAACAAAACATGTGTTCCTATACTTCAAGTTCCTTTTCTCATTGGCTCCTTGGTGGTGGCACATGTGTATTTGTATGTAAGATGGCTGCGAAGTGTGGCTTTCCCTATGCGTCTAACCAAAACCCTGGAGGCGGGTGGCGGCTAATGGTTTAGAATGATTCAGAATGTGGGGGGTTGGTGGGAGGGGTTGCTCTGTCTCCGCCCCCATGGGGCTGTGTGACTCTCGAAGAGCTCTTCCCCCTATCTGAGGCTGACTCTCCTTGCCTGCAAAATGGAGATAATTATCCTCATGTTGTAGAGCCTTGGTGAGACTTGAGTGAAAGAGACTTAATTCAGGACACAGGAAAACTCAATAAAAAGTGTCTATAAAACAGCTCACTCTCCATCCTCAGACTATGTTTAGGGCAGTGACTCTCAACCCAGACAGATCATTAGACTCACCTGGGAAGCTTTGAAAAACCCGTGGCCTAGGCCACACCCAAGAACAATTCTAGTAGAATCTCTGGGTGTGGGGCGATTCCAATGTGCAACAAGGTTGAGACTCATGGTGGGGCCTTGTAAGGAGGTCAGCAGCACCAGATCCTGTGGGAAGATGCTAAGTTCCTGCAGGAGCACCCTCTACTATGCTTTCTGGCTCAACCTGCACACGCTGGTCTCATGAAGGCATTTGCCTGCCTAAGAGAGCGGGGAATCTCAGTGTGTGCAAAGGCTCTGAGGTTGCAGGGGTTAAAGATGACTGGAGGAAGCTGATAAAGGCCAGGGAGGCTGCAGGGCAGAGAGAGGGTGAGGAGACCAAGAGAGGGGCAGGTGTGGACCCTGGTACAGGGCAGAGGATTCAGATTCGAGTGGGCCTATGTCCCATAGAGGTGCCCAGTGGTGCCCAGTAAGTTTGTCATCCCTGCTGAGGCTGGTTTGTGGTGTGACCTTGGGCATCTTGCTTCCTCTTGGGGGCCTCAGTTTCCCCATCCATGAAATGATGCGATTGGAGCAGTGTTCTCATGAGCCTTGTGCCCACATTCCATACTTCCTGAAACTTCATGGCTGTTGTCCTCTGGACCTCATGCCTGGTGGATTGGCCACTAACTTGGCTTTCACATGGCCATGGCACATCCCTCTGCTGCTTTCTGAGAAAGGCCCATGGAGTCCCACAAGAGTGAGAATTTTCTTGTGTGTTTACCAGTGTTTTCCAGTGCCCAAAGTCTTTGGAATAGGCCTTTAGTGTTGGTGATTATAAGAAGATCTCTACTGAAGAAACCTATTTTTAAAACTATTTATTTATTTATTTATTTATTTATTTATTTAAGCTTATTTATTTTGACAGAGAGAGAGAGAGAGAGAGAGAGAGAAGCCATAGTGCAGGGGCAGAGAGAAAAGGAGAGAGAGAATCCCCAGCAGGCTCCTCACCATTAGTGCAGAGCCCCATGCGGGGCTCGAACTTACAAACCATGAGATCCTGACCTGAGCCAAAATCAGATGCTTAACTGACTGAGCCACCCAGGCGCCCCTGGAGAACCCTATTCTAAAATTCAAGTTAGTATCCGTTTTTCTATAATTCATAATAAAGTAAGCAATGGACTTCCCCCTTCTTGCTTTCTTCCATCTTTCTAAAGGCCACTTTTCTCTTACACTAGGGTACTGAGCACCTAGTATGTGCCAGGGACTTTGCTGGACTCTGTGGCATGGTCTTACCTTCAGGAAACTCAGTCTCATGGGGAAGACAGATGAGGAAGCTGGTGACCATGGCTCACTGGGAGAAGGGCTGGGGCCATGGCTAGCTCAGGACACAGTGGGAATGCAAAGGAGGGTCCTTTCTCCCCAGGCAGCTTGTCGGAGACGGGCAGATAGGAGCTGGGGGCGATGGGGGCAGTGTGGGAGGGTGCGGTGTCGGGGGTAGGTAGGTGAGGAAGGGGGAGAAGACAGGGCCGGCCACATGTCCAAGTTCCACCTGGCAGTTTTCTTCAGGGCCGTGGGTTGGTCCCCAGCTGTGTGTCATGTTCTGTGTCTGTGCCCCATTTTTCTTATAAACAGTGTGACCTCTTCCCAGGTTCAAGGGTGGTTTTAGTGTCCAGACTTGGCCAGTCAGCACATTCCAACCTCCATACTCAGTGAGCGGTGAAGGGATAAGGACGCTGACCAAACTGGTCCATGTGACCAACCCAAGGCATTTACTGGAGTGTCTTTCCTCTGGGCGGCTCGGTGAGAATGGGAGGGCACTGCAGCTGTTTTCCAGCCTGCAGGGAAACCTGCCCCAAAATGACACCAAATAATAAAAGCAGAGCAGGGCCTTAGAAAGAAGGAGGTGCCTCAGAACATTGCCTGAGACCTGGGCCAGGCCGTGATTCCATTCCATTTCCAGACGTCTTGTTAGTGGGGCAATTCATTCATTTATTGAGTGTTTTTTTTTGTGGCCTCTTTGCCACCAAGAGCTGAGAGGAACATGGCTATTCTCAGACGATTACTGGGCCACAGAGTGTTCTGTCCAAGCTCTGGAAATGAGCATCTTGCTGGGCTAATGGTAGACTGCAGGACAGAACTGAAAACTCAGGGGTTTTGGAGTAAGACAGGATTGATGGGGTTTGAAACTTGGCCTTGATACTTAACACAACGTGATGCCTGTTTGGCATGTTTCTTCAATACCCTGAGCCGTCAAGTTTTAGCATCTGCACAATGTCGTGCTCCAACTAGGCAGGAAACAATCATCTACTGAATAAATCTTCGCTGAATTTAGGAGCGTTGGAAATACGTGCACATTTGCTTCGTGCAAAATTATTCGAGTCTTCCGCCCGTACACAGAATTGTCGTAGGTGTGATATGCTGCGGGGAAGGTGACCTCTGGAGAGGTTAAGTGGCTTCCCTAAGATGCAACAAGTTTCTCAAGAGCCAGGTTGAGGGGTCTGAGTGAGGGGGGGTTCTATAGCTTTGGGTGCTACCGTCCCTAAGAAGGTCTCCCCAGGTGCACCGTGGTCACCATTGGGTGACTCCGTTGGGTCAACTCTGGGGTTTCTGATAGGAGTCCCCATAAGGCGTTTCTGGATCGAAGGACACTGTCAAGTGTGGAGGTTTGTGCAGGCTGAAAGACAAATCCCTTCCTCGCGGTGCCTATTGACTTTCAGAAGCCAGTTGGTCAAAGGAGATAGAATGTGATGGGAAATGAGACGGCTCGGGGCCGGGCCGGGCAGGCACTTGTGAGGCTGATGGTGACAAAAGGCAGCAGGTGGAAGTGGTGGCCATGAGGAGAAGGTGTCCGAGGGAGGGGGCAGGGTGTCTGGGGTCAGAGGCTGCTGCAGAAATAACCTGTGTGGGGACCCGGGTGACGGCTGCCCTCCGTCGGTCTCCGGGTTTCCCAGCGGCCTCTGTCTCCTCCCGTCCGCTGTACCTCAAGGCCCCTCAGGGGAGCGGAGATTATGTGTGCGAGAACAATAGGAACAAAGGCTGCTTTCAGGCGCATGTTTGCATATATGCTTCATAGTCTAAGGGAATTAAAAACAAACACCCTCAGTTGTTTAAGAGCTATGTTGCATGACTAAGGCAGTGATTTACGGACAGGGCTGAGACTTCACTAATGGGTTCCAGTGACTTCAGTGGACCAAGAAAGGAAGACTTGTTCCCAAGGTCCGAGTTGATGTTGGGGAGGGCTGTTATCCCTTAAATCACGGTGACCGCACGAGGGGCGTGGGCTCGCTGGGGAACTGGAGGGAAGCCGGCTCAGGAGAAGGTGAGGTGCCTGGTGGCTTGTCGGCCGCTGCCGGCCATCCCGGCCCAAAGATGCGACCTCTGCATGGGGCTGTAGACAGCCAGCTGTTGCTCTTCGGGGCCCCAGGGGATCTCTCAGCCTTGCCTGAGGCTCTGGCGGCCCAAGCAATGCTCTTTCCCTCCCTGTTCTGTTGGGGGGGGAGGTGCCCAGCGTGACGAATTCGTTCCTGGTATTCAGCTGACATCTTCCTTCTCTCTCCCCCTTCGTTCCCACCCTTCCTCTGGTGCTAATACTCCCCGGGGCCCAGCCGAATAGTCTCCGACTCTCTCTCGGTAGCCAGCTCCCCCCCCACCCCCCACGCATGCCACCCACCCAGCCCTGCTGGTGTGTTCACCCAAGGCCGTCGCTTGTTCTTCTAGCTCGTTAATCATCTTTGTTGCCTTGCTCTGAATTTTCTGAGTCGCTCGCTAGCCTCCTGGACGGGGGCACACGGAACAGCTGCCGGTTTCACAGGCGCAGTGGGGATGAGGGCAGAAGAGGGCTCTTCTGTCTGGTCACAGAGCAGTCCCTCTCCTCCGGACCTGCCCTGGCTTCACTGCACCTGCGCAGACATGCTCCCCAGGACTCTGCGTGAGCCGCGTCTGTCTGAGGCTCTTTCCAGGCCGAGCCTGTGCATTCTGCCTGTAGTAAAAGGACTTCACTATGAGAAGGAGGTCCCTCACCTTACAAAGCAGGCCCATGAAAGGGACACAGGATGGCGCTCACTCGTTCTGCAGAGAAACGCAGTGAACGCGCTGACCTCTTCCAAGTCAGGGCCCCAGGGCTGGGACAGCAGGGCCAGGGGAGTGGGGGACAGAGTACAGGATATAGGGCTTCCCTCCCCTCACAAATGGACAGGCTGGTTGGCTTATTTATCCTCAGAGCAGGATGATGATATAATAAAATAATCAAGGCCTTCGAGGAAGGGAACTGGCGTGGTCACTCACCAGCTACGAGATCTTGGCAAATTCTTTGGGTCTTAACAGCTTATTGGTGATGGTGACGGTGATGATGGTGGGCACCAGGATGATGAAGACACATCCCGTGGGAAGGTGGTGTCCCCTCCTGTGTGTCCCTGGCTCGGGGCGATCTCACGTGCACCCATCTGACCCCAGAGAACAGGAGTGGGAGCCCTTTCTCCCATCCTTGTGGGGGCTCCGAGGTCTGGCTGGGGCTTATGGGATGCTGTGAGGTGGCTGAGCATGGACAGTGGAGCTGGCGGCATCGGAAGCTCGGGGGGATGTTGAGCCTCCCCAGAGCAAGGCAGTGAGATCCCACACCGTAGCCCAGTGGGTGGGGCTCCTCCTGGGGGAGGCTGCCTTCCCCCCATCAGTGCCAGGCGCGGCTCCTCTGGTCCCCTCCGACCACCAGGACACTCCCTCATGCTGCTCCTTGCCCCCCCGCACTACCTTCACAACTTCCAGGGCTCCCAGCCAGCTCTGGTTGCCCAGGCCTGGCACTGAGTCCCTGTCCCCCCATCCTCGCTGCCTCCCTCTTACGATGCCCTCCACAAAAGTCCTGCTGTGTGGTCCCACCTGAAAGTGGCACCAGAAACTTGGTTAGGAGGATGAAGGGGTGCTGGTCCTTAGCAAAGCCAGGGAGGGAGAGGGCTTTCATTCCTTCCAAGTGCCCCCTCCCCTTCTCCAAGGAGAGGGCTTCTGGCTAAAGGGCAGGTAGTGCATCAGACCAAATGGTGCCACGCCGACTTCACATGGTTTTCGTGTGTGTATGAAAATCAATGGAGATAATATACAGAAAAATGCCTCTTAAGCACAAAAATGTCATACAAATGAGTTGGTATTATTTCTTCAGGATGAAAATACTTGAAGGCAGCCTGGAGCGTGAGTCCCTGCAGCCAAAGGCAGCCTGGCCTGTGTCAAGGCCTCTGTAGGACTGGTCACAAAAGGCCTTATGTGTACCTTGGAGAGGTGGGTGGGTAGTAAGAAGAAAAGTATGTAAGGCAGGGCCACTGCAGCCACCTGATGGCATTCTCTGTTTCTGAGTGGGCATGGGAGGTATATCATCCATCCAAAGTCTTGTAACTGACGGTCCTGAATCATCCAAAATTGTTAAAACATTGTTTTCGTGCTCAGTGTAATCGTGTCGCCTCATGTCAGGGAGCCTTTTTCAAATACTCAGAAACCTTTGCTCTTTAGAGGTGTAGACATATTTTATGGCTCTGCTTACAGTGGAATTTGATTTACAGGATAGAAAAGACTTGTGCGTCTATTAATGTTTGTCGTAAAATCGCCTCTTTTCCTCCTCTCTGAGATTTTTAAAGACCTGTCTGTAGCAGGGGAATCTGCTATCACAACCAGCTATTTGAGGGCCAGGCTCAACTGGCTTCTCCCAAACACGCCCTTTCTTTCGGTCCCTCGCTTCTCCCTGACCATTATGGGCTCAGCGTCTAGACTGGGGATTCATGGTGGCTTTTCCCCACCACATACTCCACACACTTCCCGCCCTCTCCCCGCCCCAACCACCACCTCTGCCTATGCTCAGTTCTTACAGCCATTCCTTGAATAAATACGCTCTGCCAGACTCTTTATCCCCTCAGTGTCCAAGGAAACTGATTCATCACACTGAGGTTTCTGTGTGGGAACTGCTCCCAGACAGCCCAAGCCATGTCCTGGCCCACATGTGGGGTCTGGATTTGAGTCTGGTCCTTCTCGTCCTTTGTTGTGCTTTATTTGGTTTCCCTCTGGGATGTGGTCCCTGCCTCTTTCTGTGCCATTATTTCACATGAGAGACATTCTCACTGGCCAGGGCAGCGTGGAGCCCTGAAAGTCTGGTGCTAAGTGCTCGGGCCCGTGTAACTCTTGAACGGTGAGTCTGTGGGTTTAAGTGTGAATATACTGGGGGCCGCCGGACTTCCAGTCACTTGGCTTCCTGTCTCAAGTCAGTGTTATCCAACAATCTTCGTGGCATTTTTAGGGCTTTTGATGGTGGAAGGAGCCTTTCTTTCCATTTGGGAAAATCATGACTCAGTTTGGTCTGGAATTCATTTTCCTTGTCCAATTATTTTTAATCAAATGGCACTGTGAAGTAGGTGCTGTGAACTTGTTCAAAAACCATTCTGTTGTGTTTCTCTGGTTGTTTCAGTGTTCAGAAAAATATTTTATCCCTTTAAGGAGTCATGACAAGAACTTACAGAGGATTAACAGTCCCCAGGTTGTAAATTAGAGACGGACCATCCATCAGGGAGGAGGGGCTGTTGACAGTTTTAGAAGCCCCGCTGTAAAGAAGGAGGCGCTGTGTTCTCCACTTTGTGGAGTCAGGATCCTGTATCAAGTGAGGCCTCTTGACATATAGTGGAGCAGCTGAGAATTCCGATAGTTGGGGGGGAGGGGCGGTGGTGAGGTAGAGCAAGACCTTCACAGGTCACCACAAGAACATTAAGAAGACAATTCTTTCAACAGGCATCTGGCTTGGGAAGAATAGCCGGACACTGAGGATATATCTCAGGCAATGTGGCAGGACATAGGCTCAACGTTTATAAACAATTCATTTCCCATTAATAGACAGAGTCCATGTTCCTCCTCTTGACAGACTTCAGACCCCTTTGATGAGTAAAACATGGGGGAAGAGACACCATACAACTTCTGAAGCTGGGTCACAAAAAAACCCAAACAACAAAAACCAGTGTAGCTCTGTTTTGTTTGCCGAGACAATGTTCTTGGATCTCGGTAACCAAGTCGGAAGTGTGACTACCTTGTGGCTGCCATGCTGTGAGGAAGCCAGCCACATGTAGACCTCTGGACTGCAGTCGGAGTCTTTTCGTTAGCTGAGCCAGATTCCAGATGCATGAGTGCACAAGCCTCCTAAACCCTAGCTGTCAAGCCACCCCCAGACTCTGGGTCTTCCCTGATGATGCTCTGGACACGGTGGAGTGGAGACAAGCCGTCCCCTCTGTGCCCTGTCCAAATTCCTGACCCACACAATCCATGCGCATAATGAGATGGTTGTGTTAAGCTGCTAAATTTGGGGTCATTTGTTAATGCAGCAACAGAAACTGGAACGAGTGACCTGTAAAATGGTGGGAAAATAAAGCAGATTGGAGAGTGAGGTAGGTGTAGATGGGGGCAGACATTTGGTGTTAGGGTGTTAGAAGACTTCTCTGAGGAACTGACATTTAAGCAGAAAGTTGAATGATGTGAGGATTCAGGCTTCACCTCTGGGGCTGTGGGGGCAAGGGACAGCAGACCCCAGTCATAGGAAAGAGCCAGTGCAAAGGCCCAGAGATGGAATGAGATTATTCAAGGGATAGCAAGATGGCCTATGTGCCTAGAGCTCAGAGAGTGAGGTGAGGAGTGAGAAGAAATCAGATGGAGCCACACACACAAGGCTTTGCTGACCTTGATAAAGGATTTGAGTTTTATTGTAAACCAACAAGGGGTTTTGAACAAGGGAATATTCTTTACGCTCACTCCCTCATTGATTTTATCCAGTCTCATGACTTCAAATAGCTTCTATATGCTAATAATTTCTAAATAAATATTTCTCACCCAGACCTCAGCTCTGAATTCCAGATTCCTTATATGGCTGCCTGCTCAACTCTTCACATGGATTCTTAATAGGTATTTAGCATGTAATGTGTACAAACTATTAGCTTCTTCCCTGTCCTAAACATCCTCCTCACAGAGTCTACTTGATATTGTCAAATGGTGACTCTGTCCTTTTTGCTCTGGTCACCTTTGACCCCTTTCTTTCACATCCCTGTTGGATCCATCAGTAAATACTATTGGTTCGGCTTCCTATCAGTTCCCTCTGCTTTCACTCTCACCTTCTTTTCACATATTGTCCTGGCACAAAGCGTGTCTGTTGGAAAGTCTGATGACAATCTGATTTGCTTATCCTAACTAGTAGCTTGGTCTTTTTGCCTAGATGTCCAAGGGATTTTATATTTCTCTTTAAAGTCTAGAAATATACCAGAATACATTTTGGTATTGCTTCTTCTGAGTTGGTCTTGACTTTATGTATATTGTGTCAAAATTTTAAAATTAATTTCAGAAAAGTTTTCTTGGATGGTAGTTTTTAGTTTGGGTTCTATCCCTTGCTTTGGTTCTCTGTTTTAGGGACTCCTTTTATACAAACGTTGGATCTTCTTTGCTTAATTTCTATTTGTTACTTTCTCTCAAATCCCTTTTCATTCTTTCTTCATTTCTTTTGATGTAACTTTTTTCCTTTGCATTTTCTATTTCTCTTAAGGCATAATATGCTGGATTTATGCATGCTTACTACTACTGTCATCTATTTCTGACAACACTTCTCCATCCAATGTCTGGATTTTCCACACCAAATTCAATAACCTGGTATAATAGCTCACGGGACCAAGGGAAATGTATAGTAGCCAGATGAAAAAGCAGATAGAGCAAGATCTGGAGTGGTCCAGACCACAGGAATTTCTGTCCTTGAGGACTTTGGGGTGTACCACCCTCCTGGAACATGAATGTGTTAACCAACATGGAAACTCTTTGGACCCCTTCATTTAGGTTTTTATGGAGATTCCATTACATGGGCTAGAGTTGATTAAATCATCAGCCATTGGTGATTAAAACCCTAGTCCCTCTTCCCTTCCCTGAAGTCAGGGAATGAGGCTGAAAATTCCAATCCTCTAATCACATGGTTGGCATTTGGGTGGTTTCTCTGGCAACCAGTCCTCATCCTGAAGTTGTCCGGGGGCCCAATCAGAGTCATCTCCATAGTATAAACACAGGAATGTTTGAAAGAAGCTTATTATGAATAATAAAAGATGCTCCTCTCACCCTGTCACTCAGGAAATTACAAACATTTTAGGACCTCTGTGCCAGAGACTGGGAATGAAGACCAAATATATATATTTCTTATATCACAATATCACAACTCTTGTCTTCTTTTTAATTTAATATAATTTCTGATATGGAGAAGACATTTCTAATATTTTCTTGAATTCTGCCATTTTACTGCTGAGTTTTTCTAGTTCTGGTTTATGTTGCTCTTTAAGTTTTTGGGAAGAAATAAGTTGTAGATTTCATTTGTTTCATGGGCATGTCTTTCTGACACGTTTTATGGTCTGTGGGAATGTAAGTCTACAACATATATATATTTTTTAATGTTTATTTATTTTTGAGACAAAGAGAGACAGAGTGTGAGCAAGGCAGGGGCAGAGAGAGGGAAGCCCAGAATCTGAAGCAGGCTCCAGGCTCTGAGCTGTCAGCACAGAGCCTGACACAGGGCTCGAACCCACAAACTGCAAGATCATGACCTGAGCCGAAGTCGGATGTTTAACCAACTGAACCACTCAGGCGCCCCTAACTTTTGAATGACTTTGTATGTTACTTTTTTGGGTGTTGAAATTTTTATGTGAAATTAGTTTTTCTGAATTGGTAGGAGATATAGTTCTGCTTGGCTTCTCTAACTTCACCACTCTAGAATTTCCCCTTCTGTTGTTCTCAAGTAGCATTCAAGTGGTGGTTGACTTTCTGAGATCTCTAGGCTCTGTTCCCCTTATTCTTTTTAGATGACCCTTTCATCTGGTTTTTGGCTCAGACAGCTCCACCCCTTCCAGGCCTTTGCTGCAAATTCCTTGAACTCACCCATGACTTGAGCGGGTAAAACCCTTCCGGTTTCAACTGCTATTCTCAAATTCTCTCTGTCAGCTTTCCATTGAGTACCTGTTGGGTATTCTGGGATTTTCAGGTTTGTCTGATCCCTGATTCTCTGCTGCCTCTTGTACAGATATATTAATATTACTCAGGTCTCGTATCTGTTGGTGGTTTGTCCTCACCCATTTATATTCTAGGGGCCATGCATATACTTTGTCAGTTAGTTTTGTGCTACATATGATCCATGAATTTTGGTTTTGCTATCTGTACTCCTGGTACTATTTTTCACGATGGGATTTGGGAGGTTTCAAAAATTATGATATTGTATTCCATGCATTATCCAGAATGGTGTTATTACAATGTATATCAGATCATATCACCACTGTGATCAGAAATGCTTTAGTGGCTCTCCATGTCACTAGAGGAAAAGCCTAAATCCTTACATTGACATATAAGGTGCCAGGTAATCTGACTTTCTCCACTTCTCTTCCCTGTTGCCTCTCTGAACTCATCTCATACTACTCTCTACCTTGCTTATTACAGTATAGGCACACTGTCCTCTTTATTGTTTCTGAAGTGTGCCAGGAATGGTTCTGCCTCAGGGTCCTTATGCTTGCTGATCCCATTAGTGTTTATTCAAATGTCACTGTCTCATCAAAACCTGTGCTGGCCACCTTATCTAAAATGCAAGTCCCTCCCCAACATTACCTATCCCTCCCACCCAGACTTTCCTGCTTCATTAAAAAAAATTATTTATTTAGGTTGAGGGGAGGAGCAGAGAGAGAGAGGGAGAGAGAGAATTCCAAGCAGGCGCCACACTGTCAGCACAGTGCCTGATGTGGGACTCAAACTCACAAAACTGGGAGATCGTGACCTGAACTGAAATCAAGAGTCAGACACTTAACTGACTGAGCCACTCAGGTGCCTCTCCTGAGTCATTTTGTAATTAGCACTTATTACCACATATTTTATTTATTAATTTACTTACCAACTTTTAAAATGTTAGCTAGACCATTAATTCCATGGAGGTGGATATTTCTGGTCAAAACCAAATTTTTGCTGAATGAGTGAATACATTTCAAAATTCCCTCTGTGGAGAACAGCACTGGGTAAGGTGAGAGAATTCAGTGGGAGAGACCAGTGAGAAAGACTACGCCACTATTCAGGCAAGAGAATGTGGTGGAAGCAGGGGTAAATAGTTGAATTTGTGGTCTACTTTAAAGGTAGAAAAGGCAGACTTGCAAATTATCAGTGTAGGGTGGTAGATGCCTCTTAATTGTTTGACTGATGAACCATTGTACCATGATTTTATGACAGGCCGATCACAGCTCTTGGTCGCCATAAATTCTCAGTTTTTCATTGAATAATCTGCCACGTGCATAGGGGAAATTCAAGAGTCCTTAAGGCAAAGGATATCCTGGAGGTGGGGATGGGAAAGGTAGTTCAGTGAGAATTTGCCGTATGCTAAATCAGCCTCACGCTTAGTGACTTAACACAAGGATTTATTATTTTTCATGATTCTTTGGGTTGACTAGGCAGTCTCTCTGCCCATCTTCCCTGGGCTCACTCATGTGGCTTCATCCAGCCAGAGGCTCAGCTGGGCTGGACATTCATCTCGGGATGGCCTCTCTCCCATAGGGCAGCTGGTGCTGGCGGTCAAGTTGGTAGCGGGGGGCTCACTTCTCCTCCATATGGCCTCTTCCCTTCTAGTAGGCAACACCAGCTTCCCAACATGGTGGGCCTAGAGTACATTCCAAGAGGGCAAAAGTGGGAGCTGCAAGGGCTAGCCTTGGAAGTCATACACTGTTAACGTCTACTAAATTCGATTGGTTAAAGCCAAGTCACAGCCTAGCCCAAATCCAAGGATAAAGGAAACAACAGCCTCTAACTCTTGATAGGAGTAGCGGTGAAGTCATTGACGATGGGCATGCCTACCATGATTTGTGGCCACACTTTGCAATCTCTCACGAAAGGAGCCAACATTTATGGAGTGTTCGTTATGTTCCCAGCACAGCTTGCAGGTACAACACATAGGTGAGTCTGCTTGAGCCTCACAGCACACTTGGGAGGAAGGCTCCCTGAAGACATGGGGGCCCCAGGACAACAGGTAGCCTCTCTTAGGCCCCAGAGCCAGCACGGGGAAGGTTGGCATTCAAGTCCAGAGTTGTCTGACTCTGAAAGTCTGTTTTTCCCCCTCCTCTTCTTTAATACTGATACTGGTCATGCATCTATGCTGTACAGAAGAGGGATTCAATAGGTCCTGTTAGGCATTTTTTTTTTTTTTTTTTTTTTTTTTTTTGCTTTTCTTCTGCATTCTTTCTCTTGTGCTGGTTTAATGAGTTCTTTACCTTATTTGGGGATTTTTTTTTTTTTTTGGTCCCACACTTCATAGTTAACATTTACTGAGTAGTTAACTGTATGTGAGTCACCATTTTGCTCATGGTAGACTGCTGTGTAGACATGGTGTTCACAGTTGACCAGGCTGTTCCGGGCTGCCGGATTAGTCAATGGTTACTGTCCTACCAGAGGGACCTTCCTGTCCTGGGTGTTGTCCTGGGACTCATTTTCTCTGCAGCAGATTTCTGTGCCATCGGAGGCGGCTCGGAGCAGGCACCCAGCACACAGGAGCCGTGCTGTGCTCCCCCTGATGGCTCCCTCCTTGCCGCCCCCCCAAATGGCCTGAAGGGCCCTTTATCTTTGGAATGTGGCCACTAGGTAGTCTTCTGGAAAGCCTGGGCCGTCTCCCTTCTGGCTGAGGAGATGGGATACCCTTGTGTGTGGATTTGCCCTCTGGCCTCTGTGTCCTGTTGTTCTAAGAGGAAAGGTGAGCAACAGTGCCTCCTAACTGGATAGGAGGGGAGAGGCATCTAGCCACACCCTGCCCTCCCAGCTCCCCCAGCCTCGGTGTGTTTCTGCCCCAAGTAGGGGTTGCTGATCGGGGAGAGCACGCTCAGACAGCAGGGTTTTCATCCTCTGCTGATCACTTCCCTTGGGACAGCCCGTGAAAGAATTCAAAACACAATCACGTGTGTGTTCCCACCAGAACCCTGCAACATTCCCGTGAGGGATGCAGGGCAGGCGATAACGTCCACATTTTGGAGAGGAGGGCCGTGAGGCTGCTGCCCGATTCTCCTGTAGATCCGGCACTCAAGCCCGGGTCTGTCCCCCGTAAGTCCCGCTCTTCTGCCCTGGTCTTCTTCCCGCTCTTCCAGAGGAAGCCCAGGTCTGAGGGTGTGGGCATTAGGGAGGAGTCTGGGCGCACGAGGAGGAACAGATGGCCTGGAACTCTCTCCAGAGTCTGCTAGTCATGACCTGGAAGCCAGCGGCTATGATGTAGCCACAAGCTTCATTCAGTGATGGCTGCCTTCATTCTGTGGGTGGGACCGCAGTGCCGGCGCCTGGGGAATCCCATTGGTGACAGCACAGCATCCTTTTGTGCTGACGCGGCAGCAGATGCCCCAGACCAACTCCAAGCCTGACAGCATCTCTGCGAAGCGTGTGAAGGGACAGCAGACGTCAGAGCCCTCCTGTAAATCACCTTCACAAAGGCTCTTTGTGGTTGATTCACTGATGACTCATTTATAATCTGGTTTCAACATTGTGAGTCAAAATGTACCACTTTCATTAAAAATAACATTCACTGGGGTCTAACGGCTTTCTTTTTTCTGTTTTTTACTGTACTGTGTGGTTTCTGGATGGGAAGCTGTCAGCAGGCTAGGTGTTCCGAGGCACTTGAACCCAGTCATTATGCGGTGCCTTCTCAGGCTCCCGCTGCGCCAGGGATGATTGAGCAAAGGGGACCGAACACCCCCTGTGCATCCTGCAGCCTCCGGCCCGGCGCGAGTGCACGCACGTTGGTGGCGTAGAGCGTGCACAGGGGTGTGCGTGGGAGTGTGCGTGCCCAGTGCACGAGGTCCGGGCGAGAGACCAGGCTGTCTGGCCTGCAGGAGATTCCAGTCCACACACAAACCCAGAAGCATCGGGAGCATCTAGGATGCTTGTTCATGCGGATTCCTGGGCTCCACCCACACCCCCGTGGGCGGGGCCTTGGTACCCGCCCTCAGGAGATTTCTGGTGCAGTAAAGTCGAGAGCCTTGACTTTCGGTGAGCCAGATGGGAAGTCCCTGTAGGCAAACCCTCTCTGTGAGTGGAGGACTGAGGGGAAGGCAGGTGGCCTGCGAGACAGAGGGGCTGAAGGAGGGGATGGGGAGTGCAGTGGCACCAAGGGTGAAGTGGGACCCCCCGGGGTCCCCGTGGGGACTGCACTAAAACTCCCAGCTCTATTTGAGGCACCCACGGCCTTTCTGGTTTGGGGACCAAATCTTGGGCATCCCCTACGCCCCTGGTGGTGGGGGGGAACCATACAAAAACCGTTTCGTGGGTATTCTGCAGGGTCAAAGCCCTTGCTCTGGTGATTCCTTTATATTTTGTGTTCTTCAGCCATGCTGTGAACTCTAGTGGGGAAGCCAGTGACAAGGTACAGTTGAGGCTGACCTGGAATAGTGTCTCAGGTATGGCACCCAAGGTCTCAGCCGCTCTTGGGAAACCACTGTTGCATTGCAGCCATTTGCAACTTTCTTTGCCAAGGTTTGCTGCCGTTGTTCTAAAGTTTCATTTCATGAAGACTTTCCCCACCAAGCCCAGGGGGAAGTGTGACCTGACCGCCAGTTGCTCCCTCCTCTGATGGGTCTTCTCTCCAAGGGCTTCTGGGGCCCAAGCTCTCTCTATGGAAATAGGGTGTGAGGTCCAGGAGTGAGACTCAGACTGGGAAGGTGAACGGTTTGTCCTGGATGGCCTTGCCATCATGGCGGTGAGCGCCGTGGCCCGCGGGGGCTCCCTCGCCCTCACTCTCCCAGCTCAGCTGGCACAGACACCCCGGACCTCGCTGGGGCACCACCGTGGTGTCCTCACCTCTTTGCTGCAACACCACTCATTCCTGCCTCCCCGGGCTATTCCGGACCCTCTGTGGTTTGCTTCCCATGCCTTCCCTGGGCTCACTGCCCCCAGCTTAATTCCTTTTCCGTGGTTCAACCCAATTCTAGTTGCTTCCATTTGCTTCCATACCAGTGGCCCTCCCAGGATGCTTCCCCAGCCCCAGCCCACATGGCCGCCATTCCCGCCAGTTTCCGTCTCACCCTGGAAGGTAATTGGGCAGTTGCCATGAAACTGGTGGTTTCAGAAGGGATCTGACAAACGATCTGCCACTTCCTGGTCCTTATGCACCTCTCCTCATCAGTCAGCTGTATCTTGAGGCAAATGGCCACAGGCAAGAAGAGGGTCTTGATCCCTGGGCTCCGTATCTTAGTGCTTAACAAGTGCATCATCAGGCCCGTTATCTGTTGCCTGCCTATTTTCAGTAAGAAAGTTACTTCAGCTCATTTAATTACTGGGGTTCTTCACCGTTAGCTTTGGAGTTGGTTTGGGGAGAGGACTTTTTAAGGAAAGAGAGGCAACATAGAGTATTAGCAAAGAGGGTGAAATCTGGAGCTTGGATTCAAATCCAGGCATGGTTGTGTGACCTTGGACAAGTGACTTAACCTCTCTGTGCTTTGGTTTTCTGATCTGCAAAACGGGCACGACAATAGTAATCCCCATCTCTGAGATTTTTCTGGGGATCAATTTGTTGTGCTTTGTGAAGCGTGAAGAACAGTGAAGAGGACTTGTCAGTGCCACGTGGACTTGTTCAGTTTATTTCCTTCACTTTTGCAGAGCAGCAAGCGGATTCAGGGAGGATGAGCAAGAGAGCAGCAGAGCCAGAAACTGGCGGCGGGGGGGTGGGGGGGGCAGGCTTACTCTCCCTTCACCCTTGCTCTCAGCGCCACCAGCCGTGCCTCCCAGCAGTCCCAGCATCGAGCCGCACTGCCTGTGGTCACGCCCCAGCCACTGTTCTATCTTGTTCTATCTGCTCCACACAACTGCGCTGGTTTCCGAGCTGGATGAAGTGGTCAGAATGGTGGCCCCGAGAGATCAGGCCCTGATTCCTGGCACCACAGATGGCCCCTTATATGGGAAAGTTTTTGCAGATGTGATTACGATTTTTTTTAAATTTAAATTGTGGTAAAACACACAATATGAAACTTACCATCTTAATCATTTTTAAGTGTAAAGCAGCATGGAGTGCATTCAAGCTGCAGTGCGACTATCGCTCCTTCCATCTCCAGAGCTCTTTTCATCTTGCAAAACTGAAACTGCACTCATTAAACTCTGCCTTTGCCCCCTGATCCCCACTCTTGTCCTTGGCAGCCACGCTTCTACTTTCTGTTTCTATGAATTTGACTCCTCTTGGGACCTCAAATAAGTGAGCCCGACAGTTTTTGTCCTTCTGCGACTGGCTTATATCACCGAGCATGATGCCTTGAGGGCTCAGCCATGTTGTACTGTGTCAGAATGTCCTTCCTTCCTTTTTAAAAAAAGTTTATTTATTGTGAGAAAGGGAGAGAGAGAAAGAGAGAGAATCCTAAGCATGCTCTGTGCTGTTGGTGCAGAGCCTGACGTGGGGCTTGATCTCACTAACTGTGAGATTATGACCTGAGCTGAGATCAATAGACGATTAACCAACTGAGCCGCTCAGACACCCCAGAATTTTCTTCCTTTTTAAGATCGAGTAATGTTCCATTGTATGGGCGTACTGAATTTTGTGAATCCATTCATCTGTTGATGGACACTTGAGTTGCCTCCACTTCTTGGCTATTGGGAATCATGAACATGAGTACCTATTCAACTCCCTACTTTCAATTCTTTGGGGCTATATCCCCAGAAGTGGAGTCACTGGATCCTACAATACTCTTCAATCTTCTGAGGAACTTCCATACTGTTTTCCACAGTGACTGTACCATTTTCCATTCCCATCAACCATTTATAAGAGTTTAAGTTTGGATTTTTAAGATGAGGAGATTTTCCTGGATTGTCCAGACGGGTCCCAGACACCACCGCAGGTGTCCTGGTAGGGAAAAGGCAAAGGCAGTTCAGACACGCGGGGAAGGCCACATGAAAACAGAAGCAGAGTTGGGGGTGCAGAGGCTCTGAGCCAGCAAATTCCGGCCGCCACCGGGGGCAGGAAGAGTCGGGGAGCAGAGAGAGCATGGTCTTCCTGACATGTGGGAGTTTAGCCCAGCGACACTGATTCTGAACTTTTGACCTGAGAGCTGTGGAAGGGTAAACACATTGCTTTTATTTTAAGCTGCCAAATCTGTAGGAACATGTTACAGCAGCTGCAAGAAACTAATACGCTGGTCTTCACACATTCTACCTCATTTTCCTTCCACTCAGTACAGGTCCAGTGTTCTTCCAAAAATGCAAATGGGGGGGTGCCTGGTTGGCTCAATCAGTTAAGCGTCAGCTCTTGATTTTGGCCCAGGTCATGATCTCACAGTTGGGGAGTTTGAACCCTGCATCGGGCTCTGCGCTGACAGTGCGGAGCCTGCTTGGGATTCTCTCTTGCCCTCTCTCTCTCTCCCCCTCCCCCACTCAGGCTATCTCTGTCACTCTCAAAATTAAATAAATAAAAACTTTTTAAAATGCCTTTAAAAATGTGAATGAGATCACGTCACTCTTCGGCTTGGCCACTCTTTTTGTTCCTCAAACACACCATGCTGTCTCTCGCTTCTAGACCTTCACGGGGCTGCTCTCTGTTTAAATAGCCCCATCCCTGCTTTCTCATCCCCCATTTGCCCTAAAGTTTTATAGGAGTAACTACTAGGTGTCTGCTGGGTTGGAGGTCTCTGCTGGGGTGTAACTGTCACTGCCTCTGGGGATGCTCTACATGAGCGCCAGGTGGGGTTGGCCACCCAAGACGCGTGGTCTCATGGCTCCTAGTGCCAGTTCATCACCACGCACTTCACACTTGATGGCAGGTGCTTGTCTGTCTTCCCTGCGGGGGTGGCGCCTCCTACAGGCGGTGACCCTGGCATGCGCGCCCCTTGGTCCTCACTGCCTCACACAGAGCTTGGCCCACGGTACATAACAGTGAATGTTTGCGGGCCAAATGGCAGAGCAGATTTGGGAAGGGCAGTGAGTCACACTTCATTCCAAGACAACAAGGAAGATGTCAGCAGTCACACTGTATGTCCAGGACACGCAGTTCCTTGTGTCTACCAGGAAGCCTGATACCATGCTGGGTGCCAGGAGCTGGCACCACTCTTGGAGGAGGATCAGGATACTTCCGGAGCCAGATGAACCACATGAGCGTTCATTGCTCATCACTAGACAAAGGGTTTGCCCTGCAGATGTCACACATGCGTTACTGGTTCATCCTGCCTTTGCCGTGAATCTCGGTGTGGCACTCTTGTCTCCCCCATCCCTCATGTAACCCCCACACAAACACACACACACCCCTGATTTACAAAGTGTTTTTGAAGAAACCTTCAGAAATTCAGAGTAGTGATTAAATACACCTAACGTAAAATTTACCACAACCATTTCCCAGTGTACGTCTCAGTAGGGTTAAGTTCATCCACGGTGTTCTGCCGCCATCACCACCACCCGACTCCAGAATCCTTTTCATCTGGAAAAACTGAAACTCTGTCCCCACTCAACAATTACGCTCGGTTCTCCTTCCGCCCCTGCTCCAGCCCCCAGCAGTCATCATTCCACTTTCTGTCTCTGTGGATTTGACTATTCTAGTATCTCATGTGAGTGGAATCATATAGTATTTATCTTGTTTTGACTAGCTCATTTCACTGCATAATGTCCTCAAGGTTCAGCCATGTTGAAGCATGTGTCAGAATTTCCTTCCTTTTTAAGACTGAATAGTATTCCATTGGATGTATGCACCATATTTTGTTTATCCATTCATCCATCGATGGACACTTGAATTGCTTCCACATTTTGCTGTGTAAAGAATGTACTGGGGCACCTGGGTGGCTCAGTCAGTTAAGCGTCCAACTACAGCTCAGGTCATCATCTTATGGTTTGTGAGTTCAAGCCCCATGTCGGGCTCTGTGCTGATGGCTTGGAGCCTGGAGCCTGCTTCAGATTCTGTGTCTCCTTCTCTCTCTCTGGCTTGCACCTCCCTGGCTTGCACTCTGTCTCTCTCTCTCAAAAATAAATAAACATTGAAAAAAAATTTTTAAAAATGGACTGTGAACATGGGCATATTTTTAGATTGCTTCCAATTCTTTTGGATATATACCAGTGGAATTGCTAGATCATGTGGTAATTCTTTGTTAGGGTTTTTTTGAGGAATTGTCTTACTGTTTTCCATAGCAGCTGTACCACCATTTTCCATTCCCACCAAAAGTGATGAGGGTTCCCATTTCTCCACATCACTGACTCCTAACATTTGGATGGGTTTTGTAGACTTTTACTGAATATTTCTTGGTAGAGGTTGGGGGGTGGTGGGTTATATTCATATCATACCATAAATTGTTTCTAAAAATGTTCTTTTTAAAAAAAAATGTTTATGTGTTTATTTTTGAGAGAGGCAGAGAGAGAAAGAGAGAGAATCTCAAGCAGGCTCAGCACTGTCAGCACAGAGCCCGATGCAGGGCTCAAACTCACGAACTGTGAGATCATGACCTGAGCCAAAAATCAAGAGTCAGGCGCTCAGCTGCCTGAGCCACCCAGGAGCCCTTCTAAAAATGTTCTTTAAGCATCTGTCTCTTTCCTTGCGGTTCTACTTCTGATGGCAGATGGCTCCTCTTCCCTCACTGTCGTTCTCACCAACAGGGACTCCCTGTTAATCGTGTCATCCTTCTCATTATTTATTGCTTTCAAAGTATCTCTCCCCCAGCTTTTAAACAGAGATTTAATTTTTAAGAGCAGTTTAAGGTTCACAGCAAAATTGTGAAGAAGGTACAGAGATTCCCTGTATACCTCCTGTCCCCCCGACATGCGAAGCCTCCCCCGTTAAAAACGACTACCCACCAGTTGTATTCGTTGCAACTGATGAACCTAAGTGGACACACTGTGGTTCCCCAAAGCTCACAGTTTACATCACGGTTCACTCTTGTGCTGTATATTCCACGGGTTTGGACAAATGTGTAATGACACATACCCATCATCATAATATCATAGAAAGTATTTTCACTGCCCGAAAATATCTCTGTGCAAAAGTGCTTTTTGATCAGGTATCTGCTCATGGAGTTCAACATTAAAAATGTTCACAAGTCTCCCTCCCAAATAGCCACCGACTTCCATCCCCCCGAGTCCACTCATGTGATACTTTCTTGGGTGCATATTTGGAGAGATTTTATATACATAATATAGGAGAGCAAACTGATGAGTGGTGCGGTGAAGCATGAAACATAAAAGTAATAGCAAGGTGGCAGCAAGAACAGAACAGAAAGTACACATACAGGGAAAAGTCAGGCAGGTCTGCTTAGCACCCAGCTGAGCTCATGAGATGTCATGTAAAGTAACCACCTGGATCACAGAAGGACAGTGGAGGTTGCATACATCTGGAAGCAAAGCACTTCGCACTATTGCAGTCACCAAGACAGGACCGTAGGACCGTCTGGGTAGGACTGGGGCTGTGGTCCAGGACCCCTAAAGGAGAGTCTGGGCAGACTTAACAGAGCGGGCCAAAGACAATGTGGGGGTTGGTGTTTGGACAAATACTTAAGTCCAAGTGTGCATATTTGAGACACCTGGAGTCCTGAAGACCTGCTCGTTTTTTTCAGTGACCCAATCAGTTGTCAATGTGAACACAGCTTTAGAGGTATCCCTGCTCCAGCCCCCCCGCCCCCACCACCACCTTGAGCTTCCCCTGCCTGCAGGTTTCATTTGGAGGACAGGTTCTGGCCAGGTCAGGGTCAGGAGTGGCTATGCTTGTGACAAACCTGTTCTCTTCTGTGGTCCATGGCTAGTGCTGGTCCCTCCAACATGTGGGGCCATGCACTGGTTTTCAGCAGCAGAGCATGAGAGGAGGTGACATTGCCTTCCACAGATGGAACAAAGATGTCCCAGGGGACAGTTTTATTCCACGGAAGCCAACCACTACTCAGAAAGAACCCCGTTCATGACCTCCACAACCTGCTCTCTTCCTTTGATTGTCTCTACAAATCACATCCATCGTTAGAGAATAAGTATTTATTCCATCATTGAGGATATCCAACAAAGTGCCCTTATGCAATCTTCAAACCTCTGGGCTATAGCTCCATTGACTTGAGCCTGGGTCTTGGGCTCTCTTGGCTCTATTTAGAAATAGAGCCTTTCCTCCTCACAGGGACCCCTGAGATATTCGTAGTTCCTATGAGCAGATGGAATGCCAGTTCCTGGTAGGTCTTGAGAAGTGCAGGTAGCCTACCCTAATTCAAGATTAAACAAATTTGCACAACCCCAAATTCACATGTTATCACATGACCCTTCACTGACTCAGCCTGCCTCCATCCCGTGCCTACCCTTTGCCCCAGTTCCTGCCACCTTTCTGCATCCCTCACCCACTGGTCAGGTGAGGTCGTCACCATGAGGGGATGTGTTGAACAATCATCAAAACCCAAATCGAATGTCTGAGCTCTTCCCTCCAGCTAAAAGGAATATCCTAGTAATATTTTAACGTCAGGGCTCACAGTACAAAAGTATTCTATTTATTAATGTATGTATGTGTATTGAATGCGTGTGTTTTGTTCTGACTTCCAAATTTAACAAAATGGGTAGAAGTGTGAATAGATATATAGGCTTTTCATGCATTTAGGCTTCTGGCCAAAGTACTGAATGGGGGGAAACACTGATGATTGTTCCTTTGCCACACAAAGGACAGAATAAGTAATCATACTGGGGGCAGGACATTGGGGGGCATGTATGTTTTCAGCACATTCATGTTGAATGTTTCTGAAGCAGAACTCAGGTGATAGCATCTTCCTCAATATCTTCAGATGTCAGTGAGCCAAGGTGGCTTTGCAATAAACATCCTTTCATGAGGGTCGGTTCTAAGCCCCTGATGACCTCCTTCTGGGCTCTCTGCAAGTTGACATTGCTCTCTATTTTCTTTTAATTAAGCTCCAATCAGAAATTGTCAGTAAAGTTAGGACACCGATACATGTAGGATTCCAGAAGGAAAACCCATGTGGGTCAAGCAAGGATTCTTTCATTCTTTCAATGACATCTGGCCAGACCGGTTACTTTGTCACAGTATGATCGGGATCCTCTTTTAGTTTTCCCATGAAAATCTGTGTACTTTGGAATCAAAGTCACATGAATCTTTGCCTGGCAGAAATGTAAATGTTTTGAGAAGGCTATGTCTTTGTGAGTTTGAGCCACTGCAGAGACCGAGGGACCCGGGGATGAAGGATGGATGATGCATGCTGATGTTCTGGGCAGTTTCTAACCCTGACAAGACACAGATACTTCCTTCCCTCCTAGACCTCCACACCTTCTGTCCCTTTTAGAAAACACCAGGCTTGTGGGGGCCAGGGAGAGGACGTTCCCTTCTCTCTGATTCGGGCCCACTATGACATGGCACCGATGGGCTAATTTAATCCCAGACAATGGTTTAGGCCTTTTATTCACTCTTTTTTGGGTGGGGCTGGGGCCGTGTGAGGCAATCTCAGGCTCCTTCGTGAATTATGAACTGCGTATCTGTCCAAGTGGACAGCCCGTAAATGTCCTCGGAACCGGGCCCTGCATCTATCAGATCCCTGTGATTAAGAAGACAAAAAAGAACAGAGAGAACTGAGCTTAATTTGGGGGTTGTCCGATGCTTGGATATTAAGAAAATCTGGCTGACCCACTGTTAGTTAGAATGGAGGAAGAGGGGCGCCTGGGTGGCTTAGTCGGTTGAGTGTCCGACTTTCGCTTAGGTCATGATCTCGCTGTTTGTGGGTTCGAGCCCCGCGTCGGGCTCTGTGCTGACTGCCAGCTCAGAGCCTGGAGCCTGTTTCAGTCTGTGACTCCCTCTCTCTCTGACCCTCCCCTGCTCACGCTGTCTTTCTCTCTCCTAGAAATAAATAAAAAACATTAAAAAAAAATTAAAAAGAATGGAGGAAGAAACATGCGTTCCTGATTTTCTCTTCCTTGTTCTCCAGCCCAGCAGGTCTACTTGAGTGCCCAGGGACTACAACAGGTCGAGGTTGTACCCTCAGCCGGTGTTATTCACAGCTTGTAGACACACTTGGGGGAGGTGTGGAGCTGCCGGGGGGGAGGCCTGGTTTTGGTGGCGGAAGGCCGGGTCTGGCTGTGCCTTTGGCAAATTGTTTCTCATCCCCAAGGGGGTGACTGTATCACAGTTCTGTCCATGTCATCGAGGTGCGATGACGTTCAAGTGACAATGATGATTGAGAACAGAAGACCACTTCAAGAGGTGGGGGAGGTCCTGAAGGCTTTAGTGTGATATGGTCATACATGAAAGTTGGATGGGATCAGATCTTGTCTAGAAATGTGAAAACCCAGATAATCATAGACTTTTGGTATGTTAGAGCTGGATGGAAATGTAGCAAATATTTACTCCAACTTGTCCATTGGACAGATGAGAAATTGAATCTCAGAGAAGGGAGGTCCCTTGAAGGGTTGTCTTGGGCCATTTGAACAGCCCAAGAGACGCACTGGAGAGACTCTGGACTCGATCGTGGGGTCGCATTCCTTGCAGCGGGATGCCTCCAGGGGTCCAGGGACTCTTAATTTCCAGATAAAGAGCATGAAGAGCACTTTGCCATGCTGAGGGGTTGGAGGGTCCTGAGGATTCAAACAGTAGAACTATCTGGAAGACAGAGGAACAAAGGCCAAGAGAGTTGACCAAAACCGAGATCCAGAGGGTTCTACTGTGTTTACTGAGAAGTCCCTCGACCTTGTGAGTACAGGTAGGCCTTTGCCAACTTTTCCATGTCCCAGAGTGGCCCAAGACTCAAGTGTGCCTGTTAATGGTGGCCCCTCTGGGGTGGGTGGGGGCACATTGGGAAGCTATGACTCAGAGCCACTGGTTACCGGGAGGTTCTTTCTCCACGACAAATTGCTCTGGTAGAGAATTAGAGGTGTGAACAAGACTAACCTTAAAGGCTACAGCTTTATAGGGCATGAATAAAGGCTGATGCATGATGTCTACTAACAAAATAAGGGGCAGCTCAAGCTCTTGACCTCACCCAGGGAAGCCTTGACTTGTTCAGTGGGGTCAGGGATGCTCATGCGGCTCAGGGTGGAGGAGGCAGAATATGGGAGACAGCAGCGGACAAGAAACCCGGGTGCTAGCCCAGAGGAACAGAAGCCTCTTCTTCCCGAAGATTCAAATACATACAGGCCCTCTTTGGTTTGAGACAACTGACCCCTGCAGCTCCAACTGGGGAGGGACAGCTGCGTCCTGTTACTTCTGGAAAGTTGGAAGCACCGGCCTCTGGAGGGATAGTCATCTCCCCCTGTCTCCTTCTCTACCCACCCCTACAAACCCACCGGATCTGTGATCCTCTCTAGCAAGACATCTGTGTGTGGCACCCCTGTCCTTAACCTGGATGGCACTTCTTCTTGTCAAACCTACGCAGTGAATTGCAGTGGAACATGAGTTCTAGTGTCTTCCTTGGAAGAAAGCTATCCCTCCCTTGGTTGGATGTGGGCCGTGATGGAAGAAGCAGAGAAATACCTGAGAAACAGACCCCCGTGGAGGACCAGGACTGTGGACCGCACTCTTGGCCTGTGTGGGAGGAGGAGGGGGAAGGCCGCCCTCCAGTCTCCTTGGACCTGCATTCTGATGGAGCCGGCCAGGCTCAGCAACCACAGGGGAGGTCCACTGTGGCTTGCGAATTTGCTAGGAAAATGGGAATCTGGGAGATTTAGTGCAGAAGGCCCACCCTCTGTTCCAAAGCATAGGCTGTAAAGGGAATGGCCGAGCTCTCTCCAGAAGCAGCCCTCACACAGGCCCAGAAGGATCTGGAGATGCCATAGTGCTGCTTTTCCTGAAGGCCTGGGCTGTCCTTGGCTCAGGTCAGCTAGGGGAGGCTACCCCAGCCCTCTGAAATGGTGTCAGTTTGGGGAGCTGAGTCAGAGGGAATGCCATCTCTCACCCTGGAGTGAGGCCAGGTCACAAGGGTGGACTTTTCTAAAAATAAGCCATTCATGTCTGGACACCATGCTTCTGTCTCCTCAGAGACCCGGCACTCAGCGCCAAGCCAACTCATGTGGCGCCCTGCGCGTCGCGGCCAGGGACTGGCTCAGGGGAGAGAAGGCTCTCTGGACACTTTGTCTGCCAGGTTGGGTGCAATGGAGGTGCTTCTTGGCGAGATAAGCCTTCACCATCACATCCTGGGCCTCAGCCAGGTGCTGGGCCTATGGGGGGGAAGGAGCCCAGAAGCAGAAGCCGGCCTCTTAGTCTGGAGGCCCCTCCGAGGGAATCAGTGAGGTCTTCTCCCCGGGGCTGTCGCTCCAGGACCTTTACTGGCTCCCCACCTAAGCCAAGCTGTCCCCCGACATCCCCTCCTCAGTCTGGGTCCCCTCTTCATTAACTACAAGGGGGAGGAATTGGGGCATGAAAAGAACATTGCTATTATTTTTTAAACGAAAAGGTGATTAATTTAAAAAATCAGACATAAAAAGAAAAGTATAAAGAAGAAATTAAGGAATGGACTGTTATCTCCCTCCCTCACAACTTTCTAGAGAAAAATAGATATATTTTTCTACACACATTATGCACACTTTGTTGAGTATATTTTCCTTTAATAAGAGTGGGATTAAGTCAACATTTTCCAACCAACTTTCTTACTCAGTAATATATCACGACAACTTTCTACAGCCACAATTATAGATTTGCATAATAATTTTAAGAGCTGCATATAGAAGATTTGTAATTTAACCGAGGGGTCAGCAGACTTTCTATCAAGGACTAGATGGTAAATATTTTCAGTTTTGTGGGCCAGATGGTCTGTATTGCAGCAATTCAACTCCACAAGTTATAGCTCCAAATGGTCAAAGGTAGTATCTAAAATAAGTAAATGAACAGGTGTGGCTATGTTCCAATAAAACTTTATTTACGAAGATAGGTCCTTGACTGGTTCTGGCATATATATGTGCCTGTGTGTGTGTGTGTGTGTGTGTGTATTAAAATCCTGTGTGTGTATGTATGTGAATGTGTGTGATATTCACATACATATGTCATCACATAAATACATGCACATGGGATTCTCTTACACACAGCCTCACATACACAGACACAGAATCAAGATACACACACACACACACACACACACACACACACACACACCACACACACACCCTTACCTGATGACATCTGTAGGATACATTATAAGATGTGTTTTTCTGTGATTTCAGAGGGAGGCTTGCAAACCAACTGTGGATTCCGTTCGCTCTCATGAGCCTCCATCTCTTACGTGTCTAGTAAATGTATTTTGACCAAAGTGTGCACTAGAAAAGAGTCTGTTTCGGATCTCCTGGGCAGGTATTCTGTTACCAGTAGAGGACTCCCCGCTCCAGGAAGGGCCTGCTGGGGAGCTCTGTTTCTGATGGCTGTTGGCTGTCTGGGTGGCTTCCCCGAGAAGAGAAGAGACACGGGAGAAGTGGACCCCCCCAAGACAGCGCCGTCGTTGGGATTCGGGGGCATGCCGGAGCCCAACCAGAGCCCCGCAGCCCTGCGGCTGGCCTGTTCTCTGAGAGACAAGTGTGGGCACATGCTTTTTATAGAACACCCATTAGAAGGAGGGACCGGGGCGCCTGGGTGGCTGAGTCCATTAAGCATCTGACTCTTGGTTTCGGTTCAGGTCATGATCTCATGGTTTGTGGGTTCGAGCCCCACATGGGGCTCCATGCTGACAGCCCAGAGCCTGCTTGGGATTCTCTCTCTCCCTCTCTCTCTGCCCCTCCCCTGCTCACTCTCTCTGTCCCTCTCTCAGAAACAAATAAATTTAAAAAATTAAAAAAAAAAAGCAGAGAGAGAAAAGAAAGAGGGACCAGATTGAAGTGACTGAGAACAGTCTCTGCCTTCCAAGGGTTCCTTCTCCCGTGGGAGATGCACAGGCCGGCCCGAGAAGCAGCATTACAGGTCACCAGGTGCCAAGAGGCTGCTCCCTTCGCGTCTGTGAGGTCGGGGTCCTCCAGGCTGACGCTCGTCCTCAAGAGCAGCATGACAAGTGCTAGGAGCGGCTGGTCACAAAGGGATCCTGCTGGTGGAAGAAAGCCGAGTTCTGCAAGGAGGGAAGGGTGTGTGTTGGCAAGAAAGGAGAAGGAGCAGTTCAAGAGGGCGCTGAGCAGGGACTGACGGGGGCGGGGATGGCTCAGGGCAATGCTGGCTCACTTCCCTGTGGTGGGTGGCGGGCTGCCACCAACTTTCTCTGGGCCTTGGAGTCCTCATCTGTAACGAGAGGGCTCACCTTCTACCTGATTCTGTGAGGAGTGCGAGTGCAACATGCAGGGGGCGCATGGTGTGTGCACTTGCGTAGGTGGTATGTAGTAAAAACATAATCCTTTAAATTGATGATCGACTAGCATGGGACATGCTTGCCAGGCCTCTGGCATCTTCTGCGCCCGGCCCACCTGTGATGACCTGTGACACGGGGGACAGGTGCTTGGCCTGACGCTGAGGCCAGAGACGAGAGGCGTGGGGCCGACGGGGTCCGTGCGCACAGCTCGATTCTCCCTGGGAACCACGGGGCCCAGCTCTGAAGGCCTCCGGGGACCATTCCAAATAGAACTCCTGGATTGTTCCGTGTGAAAGTCGGAGAAGCCCTTGAAGGTTCAGATCAGCCTGGGTGATATTTGCTCTTGAGAAGCGGGGAAACAGTGTCTGAGGATCTGGTGATGTACAGTCAAGTCCTTCATGGAATGAAGGGGGGCTGGACCCCAGTGGGATGCGGGATTCTGAGCTCTGGACGGCCTTGGTAAGCTTCCTCCCACACCTCTGGGCTCCTCCTCTCCAAGCTTTGCTGGAAGTGGATGCATTCTGTTTCCCCTCTCCGCTGGTCAGTTGTCGGCTTTCAGCTCTGAAAAGGAGAAAGAGCTTCCTTCGTCACCCCTCCCCATTGTCTTTGTGCTGTGGGGACCAAAATCTGCGTTGCTGCTTGACTAGGTAGCAAGCAGGAAGCTTTTTGGCAAAGGATATTAGCTCCTAAATGTCATCGAGGATGATTTATTGATGGTGTTCATGTTGTCCCGCACTGCAGGATTTCCTTCTTTTTTTTTAAGGCTGAATAGCCCTGCGCTGTATTGCAAATACAATTCATCTTTTTCCATTCATCTCCTGAAGAACATTCTGGTTGTTTGCCTCTCTTGGCTATGGTGAATACTACTGCAGTGAACATAGGGGTGCGGATATCTCTTCCAGATCTTGGTTTCAGGTCTTTTGTATGTATACCCGGAAGTGAAATTCCAGGCTCATAAGGTAGCTCTATTTTTAACTTTCTGAGGAGCCTCCATACTGTTCTTCATAACGGCTACACCATTTACCGTTCCTACCAGCAGTACAGAAGGGTTCCCTTTTCTCTACCTCTTTGCTAAGACTTGTCTTTAATTTTTATTTTTTTAATAATAGCCATCCTGACGTGTGTGAGGAGGTTTTGGTTTGCATTTCCCTGATGACGAGTGATGCGGAGCATTTTTTCATGTGCCTGTGGTTAGCCCCGTTTTAGACCAGGGGACACTGAAGCCCCCAGGGATTTAAGAGGGACTCTTCCCAGAGCCACACTGTCAATAAATGATGGACCTGGAATTCAAATGTGACCCCGGCAGTGTCACCATTACACTCTACGCCGTGCCCTATCATAACCATCCCTGCTATAGCTGAACATTTGTGTCCCCCCAAACCCATAAGTTGACATCCTGATGCCCAGGATGATGTCATTGGGAGGTGGGCCTTTGGGAGGTGCTTAGGTCATGAGGATGGCACCCATATGAGTGGGATTAGTGCTTTAACCCTGAGCCGGTCCATCCCATGAGGACATAATGAGCAAGTGGCAGTCTGCAAGCCCGAAGAGGGTTCTCACCGGAGTCTGATCTCGCGGGCACGTTGATCTTGGACTCCCATCCTCCAGAACTGCGAGAAAACAAACGTCTATTGTTTGTAAGCCCCCCAGGCAATTATTTTGTTATAGCAGCCCAAATGGATTAAGACACCCCTCTGAGTTAATTAGGACAGTCAATGGGCCAGTTAGTCAGCCCAGGCAGGGGAGAAGCCAACACTTAAATTCAGGCTGAGTGTTGAAGAGGGGGCGGGGGTGGGCGGGAGTGACAAGGAGGGAAGGTAGATGGAGTGAGGCCGATGGGAATATGGCACGAGGGGTGGGAGGCGCTGGTAAGGGAGTCGGGGGACGTGGCTGGAGGGAAGCAGGGCCAGTGTATGGGGGAACAACACAGAGGGCTCCTGTCCCGGAAAGGCATGAAGCTTGACTGAGGGCGCACATGAGTCCTGGACTTCTAGAAGGGCCATTGGGTCGCAGAGACGCGCACAGCTCTAAAGGAGCTCTCGGAGTGAGGCAGGGAGATCGAGAGGCTGTGGCCCCGTGTGGAACGAATCTCAGTCTCCACAGGGCTGCTGAGGGGCATCCAGAGGAAGCTGATACAGGGCCACGTTCTGAAGGGCGGCTGGACGCCATGGCCGCCCTCTTGCTCACGTCATGGTAGCCATTCCCATGATCCCATGCTGTCATCCACATGGATGGAATCCACTCATGGATTGAGTACATGAATGTGGTGAAGCCATTAGGAGGTTCCTTCACTGCTCCAGGGGAGGAGTGATGGTGAGGAGGTGGCCACAACATTTGCAACAGATGTTGAAGATAAAGCCATCCTTACTGATGTCATGTGAAGGGGAAAGAGGAGTTAGTCAAGGATGACTGGGGTGCTTTGCTCTGAATAGGAGTGTCGTTTACTGAAGTGAGGAACGGAGGCATAGGAGACTGTAGCTCCTTGACGACGCAGAGGCTAGAGATACGTGTCCGAGGATCATCAGGAAGAAATGACATTTCCGACGACAGAGTGAGAGCACTTGGCCCCAAGGTTGGTTCTCTGGGTCTAGCTGACTCTTTTGAGGACTTTTTGCCACAAAGGAAAGCAGAGAGATGGAAGTGTGGTGGGATGAATTGGGTATCCCCCCCAAAAAAGATGTTGAAGTGTTTTTAATTTTTTAAGGTTTATTTTGTTTTTGAGAGATAGAGACAGAGCTTGAGTGGGGGAGGAACAGAGAGATTGGAACACAGACTCTGAAGCAGGATCCAGGCTCTGAGCTGTCAGCACAGAGCCTGACATGGGGCTCAAACCTACTAACCGTGAGATCATGACCTGAGCCAAAGTCGGACGCTTAACCGACTGAGCCACCCAGGTGCCCTGAAAGATGTTGAAATCTTCAGGTTCGGTACCCATGGCTGTGACCTTATTTGGAAATAAGGTCTTTGGAGATGAGGTCATTAAGATGGGCCCTCACCCAGTCTGATTGGTGTTCTTCTGAAAAAGAGGGTTTGGACACAGAGACACAGAGACAGACACCTACGGAGAGAAGATGATGTGAAGAGACACGGAGGGGTGACGGACATTGACAAGAAGAGTCCTGGAACAGATTCTCCCTCCCAGCCCTTAGAGGAAACCCACCCCACGGACACCTTACCTTGATCTTGGACTTCTAGCCTCCAGAACTGTGAGACGATACATTTCTGTGGTTTAAGTGGTCCAGTCTGTGGTACTTTGTTATAGCAACTCTAGCAAGTAACACTGGGAGGTAGCTGAGGTGGATGTGGACTTTACTGCAGGTTTCTTATGAGGAGGAGATGGAACAGTCTGCTTGCAGGGAGAGGGGAATGGTCTGGGCTTGAGGAAATAATGGGGGATGTGGGAGAGCAAAGGGGTGGGTCTCTAAAAAGATCAGGTTCTGTACACCTTGGGCCTTTGCACACGTGGCCGCCAGGCCTCACTGGCTGGGCCACCTCATTAGGGGACCTAGACCTGCCCCCTGTGCTCCAAGCATGCTCACTGCCGCCCTGTCTCTGCACTCTCCCCCCAGTGCCCAGCGCTCTGGGAAGGACCCAGACTCGGGACACTGAGCCTAACAGCATCCAGCACGGAGGGGCTCTGTGAACACGCTTTCAACAAATGAATGTGAAGCCCTTCTGGAATGTTTTTGTCCACAAGGCGCTGGTTTTAGAACTCATTCTGTAAATTGGTCCCGGCCCGCTCCCGTCTCTCCAGACCAATGTTTTTTTGGCCTGTGTTTACTCAGTACATTGGGGGGTTATAAATCTGGAGACGGCTCCACCAGGAACCTTTAACTGGGGCAGACCCTGTGAACTGTGTAACCTTGAGCAAGCTACTTAACCCTCATGACCCTTGGATTTTCCATTAGTCAAATGGGGCAAAGAAGTGCCCTTTCTCTGCCCCACGGATGTGGATGTGGTGGGTCCAGCTAAGTTCTGAAGCAGAAGCTTGGGCGTGTGGATGCATGAGTCTGTGTGGGCTCCAAGTGAAAGGCCCCATCAGCGGGGTTCTCAGAGAAGAGCTGGTGTGTGTACATGTAAAGAGGGGGCAGATTTAGTCACTCTTTATTCAGAACTCTGAATTTCTTAAAGTTTTAAATAAAGAAAATGTAATGGTGGCAAAGTACACATAACGTTTACCCTCTTAACCATTTCTAAGTGTACAGTTCAGTGGGTTCAACTTCCTCATATTGTCACCGCCATCCAGAATTGTTTCATCATCTCCAGCTGAAAGTCTGCACCCGTTACGTAGTAAGTCTCCATTCCTCCCCTTCCCCCTCAGCCCCTGACAGCCACCATCTTATTTTCCATCATTATGCATTCGCTTACTCTAGGGACCCCGTCTGAGTGGACTCATGGCATTTGTCCTTCTGAAACTGGCCTATTTCACATAGCATAATGTCCTTAAGGTTCATCCATGTTGCAGCCTGCATCAGAACTTCCCTCCTTTTTATGGCTGAATACTATTCCTTTGTATGGATATACCATAGTTGGTTTGTCTATTCATCCATCGATGGACATTTGGGTGCTTTCACCCCCTTGGCTAATATGAATTGGCCATCAGAAATCTGAACTTTATGTTACAGCTTAACTTCCATGTACCTCGCATTGTCCACCCGTGGCTTCTTTGCTCTCATTGTTTGATTCATCTCCATGTTTAAGAAACCTGGACTCATCTGGGCTCTCACTCCTGCACTGTCCATGCTTTTAACCATTTTATTTTATTTTTTTACATTTCCATGAGGCCTTTTTGAGAGAATTAAACATAAGATAATTTAAGGTATTATGGTTTTGGAGTTAACGCCACTTTTGTGAATTTTTTTTTTCCTGGAGGATCATCTGTTTTATCTCCACTTGACTTTTTCAAAATGCTGGAACTGTTTTTTGATTGAACTTGAAGCTTTTTTTTTTCTTCCTTTGACATTTATACGACCGAAGGCGGAGAAATAAGACCTTTACTTATTAACAAAATGAATCAATCTCTTTCCCCCATGGGAAGTTGAAAACAATTTAGAGAATAGAGTAAACTTCAGATTTTCCTGTGATATGAATTTGGGTGACCTTTCCTTGAGGTAAGAATTAAGGGAGATCTAGCTGGGCTTGACAGACAGTGATAGGACCAGGGGCCACCAGATTTCACCTTCACCATGCTCTTTCCAACTGGATGTGCCTTCCTCCCACCCACTTGTCTGGGCTCTTACAGCACCAGCAGAGAGAGCAAAGCTGTGGCTCAGAGAGGTTCCGGGTATCAGCAAAGGTCACCCAGGGAGCTAGCGACCAAGGGAAAGCAGGGCTCAGCCCGGGGGCCTTCATGATGCATCCGTGGACACCTGCTCCACATAGTAAATTCTCAGAGGCAGTGGTGGTTTATTGCTTGGTGTCTTCTTTCTTCCTTTTCATTTGTATGTGCCAGATGTGCTTGGGGAAATTCCCCGTTAGACCAGCGCATAGTTAACACCTCCTTTGTCTGACCGTGTCACATGTTCCCCCTCTGGAGATGGCGGGGGCCCGGAGTTTCCAGCCAGCTTGATCTAGAGCCGTGGCCTGTGGTACAGGGTTGGTGGCCAGTGTTGAGGAGGCCTGCCTGACATGTGCCCGTCCTTGCCCGGGAGTGGGAAGCAGAGAATAAACAAAGCAAAGACACTGTGTCAGAAATAGGACTGCAGAGCTGAGAAGACACTTAGAAGAGTGGCCTCGGGCCAGCTCCTACTCTCTCTAAATATGCGAGGAATGCTGGGCCCAGAGCAAGGGGACAAAGCAGTGGAAAGAGGGAAAAAGAACAGTCCATGACCAGGGCACACTCCTACTTGGTCCAGCTAACAAAGCAAAAGGACACTCCTTAGCCCCAAATAAAAGCGGATCCGGACTCAGAAACAATTGTTACTAAAATTTGCACTCTGTTGGGCAAGCGTCTCCAAAAGCAAATCTCCTGCCCTTCTCGGCATCCCTTTTTTGGGGGAGGAAGCAAGTCAGAGGACCCTTAAGGGAATGGCTTTGTTTAAGCACATTACAGGGAGTGAGCAGGGCCGAGGTAGAACTCTCCCTTTTCCCAGCTGGGTGCCGAGTGAACTGTTTGGCGCCAGGGATTAGTTTCCCAATTTGAGCAGAAGATCAGATCCTGACAGAGGACAGAGGGTCAAAGGGTACACAAGTAAGGGAGGGAGGAAAACAAAACAGAAACAGGAAGTGGCCCGCTCAGGGATTTTTCCATTGGAAGGCTGGAAAACGTGTCTGGACTTAAAGAAGAAAAGGAAGAAAATGGGGCACCTCCGAATCTTCTGGAAGCCTCGAGATGTTGTTGAAACCGTGTTGTCCGTAGGAGCCACTCGACGGAAGGGTGGCGGTGGGGGACCAGGACACCCAGTGGGAGGCCCAGCCCCAGACCCACATTGGCTTGTCACCAGATCTTTCCTTGCCTCTGTTCTCCTTTTGGAAGGAGAGTTGGTCGTCTCTTGTATCCCTTGGAGAAGCTGCGTTCATGTGTGCCCTCGTGCGGATGCGTGAAAAGGGGTCTATAACCCGAAAACATCCCCACCTCTCAGCAAGCATCCACAGAGGGTATTTCTGATGCATACGGGCAAGTAGTATTTACAACGAATGTCGTATTAATGGAAAAACACCTGCCTCTCACTTTTAGGACTAACTGACTCAGTCCTTTTGCTACCAGAATTGGCAAAGGTCAAGGCCAGAGAGGGGGCTGGGCAAGGCTGAGGGAGGCTGTCCTGCCATCTTTTCTGTTTCAGTTCTGCCCCTCCCTCTGATCAGGACAGGGACAGACTCTGGAGAGCAGTGCACTGTCCTCTCCTAGGCTTCTCAGCAGGGGCGGGGGGCTGTCTTCCAGGAGAGCCCCAGGTCCTGTATGGAGGGCCAGCAGAGGAAGGTGCGTAAATCTCACCTTTTGTACACGAGCAGGGGACAAATGTCCTGGTTCCCGATCCTGTGCTCTGCGCAGTGGCCACCCCTCCCTCCCAGGGCCTGACTGGTTGGGTGCTGGGCTCAGCCACGCTTCCTGATTTCAACTGAGGAGTCTCCTTGCCAAGAACGGAAAGAGGAAAAAAGAAATCTCCAGTCCTCAGTAGCCATGTTCTGTCTTGAGGTCTTGTTTTAGTTCCTAGTTAACCAAGGAATCAGAATTTTGTGTAAAAAGAGAAGAATGTGCCAGCATGTTTTTAACACCCCACATGCAAATGAGCCAGCAAAGTATACTGCAGGCAGCCACCGGAGGTCAAAGGTCACCCTCCACGTCTGACGATTATTTTGCTCAAAATAAACGGTGAGCAGGACTGCAGGAAATGAGTGGCGGCAACCTCAAGTCATGTGTGAAAGTTTCCAATTAAGAATTCAAAGAACTTGTTGTTTAATGAAAAAGTGAAACAAATTCCCTTTATGTGTTTCCCCACTTCCTTGGTGGTCCCTGGCGAAGAGCCAGATCCGCAGGAATATGGCTGTCTTTCAGCTCACCTGATAAAAGAGGGAGCTTGGCAAGTGATTATATGACCAGAAGCAAAACCTGAGTAAGGGGAAGGTGGTTTGCTCAGATCCTCTGGTTTGAGGTTGGCAAAGTACTGCCTGCGCCAAATACGGCCCACAGCTTATTTTTGTAAATAAAGTTTTATTGGAACACAGCCATGCCCATTTGTTCCTGTACTATCTTTGGCTGCTTTTGCAGTGTGGGGGACATAAAAGCTCTATTAGGGAGCTGAATAATTGGGACAGAGAGACCATATGGCCTGCAAAGCCAAAGCATTTGCTTTCTGTAGAATTTCCATACAGAAAGTTTGCCAACCCACCCTCTAGTTCATTGGTTCTTAATTTTTGCTGTGCAATGGGATCCCTTTGAAAATGTGATGGAAGCTTTATGTACCTCCCCTTATAGAAAAATGCATGAACTCTTGGTTACGAATGTCTATGTGTAACTCTAACTAGACCCTTCTACAGAGCCTAGGATCAAGGTAGTACGTTCTGGACCCCTCGCAGGAGAAGTTTCTGAAGGTATGAAAGACACCTTCTTCACTAGTGCCCACGTCCACCCGCGTGCTGGTCCCAGTTGTGATAAAGCACGAAGAACCTCAGATTGCAGGCCAGGGGACACAAGTTTCTCTTCTGGGCTCTGCCACCCTTAAGCTGTGTGACCTTGAGCAAGTCACTTCACTTTCTCTGTGCCACAGGTCCCTCATGTGTCAAACAGAGGTCCAGAAGAGATACTTAAAGATTTTCTTAAATTGAGGTATAGTTGACATGTAATATTATATTGGTTTTCGGCATACAGCATAACGATTTGATAGTTTGTATATCCTGTAAAATGGTTGACTCAGTAAGTCTGGTTAACATCTGTGACCACCGAGCATTAATTTTTAGGATTTACGCTCTTGGTAACTGACAGGTGTGCTCTACAATATTATTGACTAGAGTCACCATGTTGTCTATTGTAGCGCCATGATTTACCTATTTTATAACTGGGGGTTTGTACCTCTTGACCCCTTTCATCTTCCCATGTTCCCCTCTAGCAGCCCCCTTCTCCTGTGGCAATCACAATTCTGTTCTCTGTATTTATGATTTTTGTTTTGTCTCGTTGATTCCCTTGCTTTGTTTTTTAGATTTCACATCCAAGTGATATCCTATAGTATGTGTCTTTCTCCGTGTGACTTATTTCACTTAACGTAATGCCCTCAAGATCCTTCTGTGTTGTCACAAATGGTGAGATCTTATTTTTTATGGCCAAGAAATATTCCATTGTGTGTATCTCTCTCTCTCTTTCTCTCTCTCTCTCTCTTCTTTATCCCTTTACCCATCAATGGACACTTAGATTGTTTCTAGAATAGATGATCTCCTTAAAGATACTTCCGGCTTGAGGTTTCTGTGCTCTTCAAGGGTCTCCCGGAATTTATTTCTAGAGCTGAGTACATAGGGTGTTGTGATTCATATACTTGCAAAACATCTGAAATCTGCTTGGCAACATAGACCTGTCGGGGTGGCACCAAAATCTGGGGTTTGATGACCACATTGGAGCGCCAACTATCCTGTACTCATATTTTGGGTGTTTTGCTGCTTGTTCAGCTGAGGAGAAATTCCTCATCTTAAAATTGAGGAGTCAAAGGTTACGCCCTAATAATTGGAACACACAGGGTCAAACTGTCTCCAGAAGATGTGTAGCACTTTGTGTCCCCCGACAGTAGTAGCGGAGAGCCATCCGTTACTCTCTGGCCAACCCTGGCCATTGCCATGGTTGATGTTTAGGGTCTTGGCCAATGTGATAGGTTAAAAGTGATCTTGCTGCTTTGTATTTCCTACATTATTTTATTTTATTTTATTTTATTTTATCTTATTTTATTTTTTTTACATCATTTTATTTTTGAATGGCACTGCCTGTGATTAAGCAGAGGCAAAGATAATGACTTCATATCAGGTTCTCAGCCTGGCAGGAGAGCAAACATGTTATTCAGAGGAGCCGGGAGCCCTCACTGAAGAGTTGGATGCTCTTTGAGGACCATAATCTTTCACCGACTTACTTACTCACAGGCTCCTTTTGAGCACTTGCTGAATGGGGTCTAGAAGGCCACAGGGTTCTGGTCATGAAGGGGCTTGCATGACAGGGAGGACATCCGTGTCATAATTTTGAGGCTACTTCCAGGCAGAGAGCTGGCCCCCCATGTCCTGCGGGCGGCTCCCCCCGAAGCCGCATCCACTGATCGCATCTCCCTTGGTCTGAATGGATCTTCCCATCTCTTTCCCTGGATTCGTTTTAGCTAATGCAACCGAGAAATCTGCTGGCAGAGTCAGAAATGCCTAGTGCTGCCTGTGACTTTGTGCAAAGGGTGGATCGGGAGAGCGGAAGGCATCTGCCAGGGACGATGGTGGAGACGTTGAGTGCGGGGTCTGCCCGGCGGCCTCTGCTATGGCCTCAGGCCAAGATGGTGGGGCGGGCAGAAGGGGGCCACGGCAGAGAGTCCTTCCTTCTAGGTCTGGTGCTCAGTGGTTTCCTGCTTTGCTGAAGGGCCGTTGCTCAGTGGTGATGATTCATGGCATTTGGACAGTGTGGCTGTGTTCCGAACAGGGAAGTGAAAAATAACACAGCCAAGGGCAGTGCAGGACAGGACAGGGGCTGTCACAAGATGCGAAGCGTTACTTTGGAAAATGCAGGGGGCGGGGGAGTCACAGAGAAGCTGGTGGCGGCGGCTCATGCCGTGTGAGTGTGGCCCTGCTTGCTCTTCTTCTGGGCCTCAACTTTTCCGAGTGTCGGTCACTAAGTTGCCCCTCAGAAGCGGCAGCTGGTCTTGGCCGAGCTGTCGTGGGGAGGAGGAAGTGGACGGGTGATTCAGCGAGTGTCAGCTTCCTCTGTGACTCAGGGCTGGATCAGTTCCTTAGGGTGGTGCCACGGGGCTGTGTGGCTTTAGCTGGATTCTTTGAAATTCTCTGCCACTGGTGGTGGCTGGCCCTCCCTTGACCCTTCCAGATGAGTAAGGGGATTAAACAGAATTCTGCGGCCTTCTCCCAAGTTGGGTAGGCCCTTCCGAGTTGAGGCCTTCCTGTGGCGCCAGCCGACAAAGACCAGTGACGGGCCGAGCTGAGGCCTCTGCTGGGTGCGGGCCCGTATTCGGGAACTGTATTGGGGGAGCAGCTCGGATCTGAGGGGCCCAGCCCCGGCAAGCATTAGACTGATGGAGGAGGCAACTCTCCTGGAGGTCATTTGTCCACTTAGCGGGTGGAAGACAGGAGAGGGCCAGATGCACAGCTGCTTCCTTCCCATGAGGAGCGTCACCACTGGCTTTTTATTCCGGAACACTGAGTTTTCCAAGGATCTGTCGTCAGTGTGTTGCCTACGCGGCCCTCGCTGCCCTTGCCTGAAACCTGTTCTGAGAAACACTTCAGTTATCCAGATCATCGCCCCTGCCTAAGAGGGCATCGTCCTCAAAGCACCGACTTGGTAAAGACTGAAGAGTCCTCTCCAAAAACGCTGCAGGGGGTCTGTATTCTGACGCCCTCCATCACCTTGGAGAACAGCCACTGCTTCCCGGTCAGTTCTGTCCCACCTCCGCCCCCCTCCGTCCTCTCCTGTTTCCGTGGCCACAACACAGGTCAGCTGGTCTGACTCAGGCAGGATGGCCAGCATCCAGTCACCGATGTACTTAATGAGGACTCTATTATTAGTCACATGCAAGAGAAGTGCAACTCAAACCAGTTGGGGCTTCCAGAAAGGAGCTCTGGGTGACAACTGTAGAGGGGGGAGGGGCCCTGAGGGCACCTGCAGCTGAGACCGGACCCTGCCAGGCCCTCTCTCCTTTCTCTCACACCATCTTCCAGCAACATGGTGATTTCGATCTCTTCGATAAGCTTTCTCTACACGCAATGTGCACGATTGCAGTTTGCTTATCACATCTCATGGCGTCACCGCCAGAGAGGGGCTGAGAGGGCCAGATTTCCAGAGAGAGGCCTCGATGGCCTTCCCTGGGGTCAGATGACTGTCACTGGCTCAATCACTGTGGCCAAGGAAGGATCTCTGAGCACAAGGCTGTTCCCATTTGGACCCTAAGATTAGCGCAGGGGAGGCAGTAATTTCCAGAAGAAGGGGCTCCTGTCCCGGGCAGACAAACAATGGGCCCACTCCCCCAGGGTGCCCAGGCTCCTCCTGATGCCCAGGCTGAGGACTCAGGCCCTTGCTGCCTCCCCTCTGTCTCTCCCGGGCCAGGCGGCCCTCAGAACCCACTGTTTTATTGCTTGAAAATCCATGAGACATGGGGGTTTTCTCAGCTATGTTTTTTTGTGGGGGATACATGTCTGGGGCAGCAGCTGTATGATTTTCTGAGGACATTGCCTTGGAGGATCTAAGCAACGAGTGAAGGAACAACAAAGGAACCATTCTCAGAAGCATGGCAAAAATGAAACCAAACAAAAACCCCATAAAAATCCCTACTGGGGCAGAGGAAATACCAGCCTGCTGCTTTTGAGCCACATCTTCAGTAATAAAGGAAAGATTCAAGGATCGGCCGTTCTGACGTGATTATGTTTGGGCTTGAGGGAGAATGTGCTGGAAAACAATGAAAGGGAGTCATCCAAGCAAGGGAGGTCTGTTGGTGCGTGCCTTTGTGTGGGGTGTTGTTGCAATTCAGGAACTGACCGATGACCAGGGTCATGGGGAGTCTGAAAGAGACACCCGACAGGAACCGGTTCAAAGTTTGTGCCCAGCCTCGGGAGCTCAGATGACCCGCAGCTGGCCTGCCCCCTGCTGGCTCCCATTGATGTCGGAGGGGTTCTGACCCCTGTTTGGTCACAGAAATACCCATTTGGAAATCTCTTTGAAGACTGGTTAAGTAAACACTCACAGCACTGACAGTAATAATTGAGTGACGTAGTTGAAGTTTTCGTGGTGAGCAGAGGAATCGCTGATTGTAAAACCGACAGGCAACTTGCCTTTCTGTTCCTCTAACGTGGCTTCCTTGCTTCTGGTCGCAGTTTCGGGCACAGTGTTCAAGGGGATGGGGTTGAGGATGTGGAGACACTTGCTGTCACTGCATGGGTGGGACAGGGTCCCAGGGACAGAGCATCATCCTGTCGCCACATAGCAGCTGGCTGCGGGCCTCCTGGCATGGCTAACCTTTGATGTTGCTCGTGGGGTCCTTCCATCTGGTTTGTGGCCTCAGGCTGCTGTGACCCCCAGCGGGGGTGTCTCCCTGGGGCTCCCAGGACCCCAGCAGGGTGAAAAGTCTGGTTTTCATCAGGGAGCACTGAACCCCTCTCTGCGTGATGGCCCTGCTCTCAGTCCTGGTCAACCGGACAAGAGCTGCCGGCTCCTCCGGACCAGGGAGTGGAGGCCCCTTCGTCACTTTGCTTCCCTCATTGTTTCTGAGTCCCCATTGTACGTGGACTCATGTCAAATGATGGACGTGGAAGCAGGCTGCCGGCTCTGGACTCAGCTGTGCCTCTGTACCCAGCAGTGTTGATGTTTGTTCATTCAATTCATTCATCATGGATCCATCTACTTACCCATTCACTGGGACCTGTCGTTCAGTCATTCAGTTACTATGAGACCAGGTCTTCTTATCTTTTATCTTTGCTGCCTGGCACAGCGCCACGCTTGTAGCAGGGACTCCACACATGTTCGTTGACGTCTTTTCCTGCTTCATCTTTGTTATGGTTCAAGTTCTACATCGACGTCTACAATGTTGAAGTCCTAATCCCCAGGACCCTGCAATGTGACTGTGTTTGGGGATAGGGTCTTTAAAGGGGTAATTAAATTAAAATGAGGTTATTTTAAGTTAAAATGGTTCTCTGAACCAATCCTTTTTAAAAAAAAATTTTTTTTTTAATATTTATTTTTGAGAGAGAGACAGAGCACCAGCAGGGGAGGGGCAGAGAGAGAAAGACACAGAATCTGAAGCAGGCTCCAGGCTCTGGGCTGTCAGCACAGAGCCTGACGCAGGGCTCGAACTCATGAACTACAAAATCATGCCCTGGGCCAAAGTTGAGCACTTAACCAACTGAGCCACCCAGACGCCCCAAAACCAATCCTTATAGGAAGAGGAGTTTGTGACATGGGCACATACAAGGGAAGATGATATGAAGACACAGAGAGAGGACAGCCATTGACAAGCTAAGGAGAGAGGCCTGGGACCCATCCTTCATCCAAGAAGGAGCCAATCCTGTCAACACCTTGGTCTTGGACTTCGAGCCTCCAGAGCTGTGGGGAAATAAATATCTGTTGTTTAGGCTGCCCCAGTTTATGGTGCTTTTTTATGGCCACCATAGCTGACTCACACAGCCTCTCCACAGGTCCCTAGAGCATGTAACCAAGTGCAAGGTGCTGTGGGACATCCAGAGGGAGAGTCGAGAAGTCTGGGAAAGAGGAACAGTGTAGGCACCATCCTCTGTTCACATTTTCTTTCCCTAAAGCCCGCACTCCTCAGCCTCTCCTTACCTCTACCCCCAACAGATGGCGAAACAGGAGGAAACAAAGCAAAGGGCTCCCCATGAGATGCCTTCCTGCAGAGCCCCCAGAATAGAGCAAAAGCCCTTTAATACGGAGTCAGAAACACTGTTTATTTATTTATTTCCACCTGCCTCTCTTCCTCCGGTGAGTTCTTATTTAGCACATGGATGTGTATGCGCATGACCAGAATGTACACAAGGCTGCCGTGTGTGTGTGTGTGTGTGTGTGTGTGTGTGTGTGTATGCTGGGGAAGACTGCGAAGATTATCCATAGCTTTTGGGGACACACCTGTTTGTGCAGCTGGCCACAGGTTCCCCAGTCCTGGCTTTCAGGTACACGGTAGCTGGGAAGGGCCACGGTCAAGTCTCTCTCGGGACCATGAGTTACATCACTGGTTGCCCTTTGTGATTAAAGATGATGCCTATGTGACTATGTTTCCATACAACTGTTACTGAAAGATCGTCCTTTGACGGCCCCAGACAGTGGCTACAGACTGTGATCTCTTCGCAGGAATCATGATCTCCTTTCATTGTGGAGTAAACTTGGGATCTCTGGGAACATTTCTGAGCCTTCAGACCTTCTAGTCCTACTGAGAAGCCAGGTCCATTTGAAAATTTGCACAGTTTGTAAGTCTGTGCAATTATTTTAATTTTTATATTATTTTAGAGAGAGGAATAGAGAGAAAATTTTAAGCATCACCCTAGGATCATGAGCTGAGTCAAAATCAAAATCAAGCATCGGACAGTCAACCAATTGAACCACCCAGGTGCCCCTCTACCATTTTCTATCAAAGACATTTTCTTTTTTTTTTTTTTTTTTAATGTTTTTATTTTTGAGAGAGAGAGAGATAGAGCACAAGTGGGGCAGGGGCAGAGAGAGAGGGAGACACAGAATCTGAAGCAGGCTCCAGGCTCTGAGCTGTCCGCACAGAGCCTGATAGAAGGCTCGAACTCACGGACGGTGGGATCATGACCTGAGCTGAAGTCGGACGCTTAACCGACTGAGCCACCCAGGCGCCCCAGTCAAAGACGTTTTCTACTGCACAAACTCAGTAGTAATCCTGTTCCGCTCTGGGGTCCTTGCGCAATATATGTTTAGCTCATTGATTTTAAAGGGACCTAGGATTCCAGGAACTCATATTGGCCAGCCGGTCCCATGTTGCATAGTCCTGGGTCCCTAAAGGACTTTGGCAAAGACATCACCGCCAGTGCGGTTGCGATCAGCTTCTGTGTACATGAAGGGGAGTGAAGCTTGCACATCATGGTCACTCATACTGACTGACGTTTCTGAAGCGTGGTAGCATTTCTTCACATAACGTTGATGCTAACAGAAGCTTCCTATCTTCTCCATAGGCGCAAACGAACACGCTCCTGGGACGGTTTGAGGGCTAGTCCAGCAAGAGTGTTAAAAAGCCACCACGTGCGGGGCCACTCCCTGTCTCACCTCCTCCTGGGTGCCTTCCTTGGTTGGACATCCATTCCTCCCCTCTTCCCCACTCTGTAAGACCTGAGGTGTTCCCATCTCTGGAGTTTACCTGTGTTTTCTCATGAATGACTCCCGAACACATACGCTTTCAAAACTCAAAGGAATTTTCTTCCAGTGCTTAAATGGAGCCAGGAATTTCTATGTGGACTGGTTGGGCAGATGGGTCTATTTTGCCTTACTTAAATAGCCAAGCCAGTGGTTGGCCTGGCTCTAAGTCCAGCGGGTGCCCCCTTCCTTGGTGCGTGTTTGGGGTGATGCAGGTGCCTCTCCAGCCAAGGCCAGAGTGTGACTTAAGGGGGTGTGATTATGTGTCTGCTGCAAGTGGAAGCTGAGCTGGGCCCTTCGTGCTGTCTCTCTGCCACTTCCTCCTAGCCCCAGAGCTATATGTACTAGCTAGCAGATTTTTAAAAAGACAGCTCTCTATGCTTTCAGAGCCATGCCCTCTCCTCCCAGGCTTCGATTTCATAAACGCTGGTTCCTCCAGAGAAGCGACCAGAGCCTCTAACCACGTGTGTGCTTTTCAATAACCTTCTGACTCCCAGCGTGGCCCAGCCAATGAGGACAGAGCAGTGACCCTTAGATAAAAGGCTTCATTTAGCATGACTCATCCTTGGAGCCATCCCGCCTGCTCGGCCTGTGTTGTTAAGTGCCTGGTTTTGTAAATATTGACAGTTAGAAACCATCCCAGGAACTACCAAGCAGTGATCTGGAAGGTAATGTATATGAATATGACCAGTGATTAGGCAATACTTGTCATTTGCTAAGATTCAGCCACTGATAAAAATCACCCCATTATCTTTCTTCCTAATAGCGGCTCGTTTGCTTGTCTGTGACTCATCGCTGATATATTACAAGGTCTGATTCAGCAAGGAAAGTGTGGTCTGCTGCAACAGAGGACAACATCCAAGGCCACCTCGGGTTTTAGGATACTTGTTTCTTAACAAGCGTGGCTAGTTAAGAAGGAAAAGGTCAAAAGTCCCCATCGCTAAGAAACTGAAGGGGGTTTGGAGGGATAAAGAGCAGAGCGGTGCTTCTCACTGTTCTGAGCTGACGTGTTAAAACCCACTTCTCCACGTAGACGTACTTTCACTACATTCACCTGTGGATGCCCGTGGCTCCATGGGAGGCAGTCTCTCTCAGTTCAAGTTCACACTTCGGGGCTCGTTGGCCCTGCTCTCGGACGAATCATCTCTGCTCACGCAGAAACTGGTTTTTATCTTTTGCCCTCCCCTCCTCGCTGCTTAAAATAAATATCATCACCTGAATGTCTGTCGATGCTTCCTGACGGGTTTGCCCGTTGGGTTTGTTGAACTTTATCACTGTTGCAGGAACTTCCCTCTTTGAATCACAGCCCTTTGGAATGGCCCTTGTTTATTTCCTGCGTTTGCTCTGGGCTGAGGGTTGGTCCTGCCAAATCAGGGCTGAGCTTTTCAGTAGCTGGGCTTCGAACATGGACCTATTATGTTCAAAGATAAAAGTGGCCAAAGGCAGGTGCATATGGACACGTGCTCGCGCGCGCGCGCGCACACACACACACACAGACGTGTCCCTCTGTGCCACTTAATACTCATTGTGCTGGGGGCGCCTTGGTGGCTCAGTCAGTTAAGCGTCTGACTTCAGCTCAGGTCATGATCTCACGGCTCGTGAGTTCGAGCCCGCGTCGGGCTCTGTGATGACAGCTAGCTCAGAGCCTGGAGCCTGTTTCAGATTCTGTGTCTCCCTGTCTCTCTGACCCTCCCCTGCTCACGCTCTCTCTCTCTCAGAAATAAATAAAACATTAAAAAAATTAAAAAAAAAATACTCATTGTGCTGTCCTGCAATGAAATCTGAGCTCTGCCTGTGCCAACTGCATCAACACAGTGAAGGAAGCATGCATTACCTTGATGTAAGCACCTCTTGGCCACTCCCTGGCTGAGGGCCTTTGTGCAAGTTACTTAACTGCTCTGAGCCCCAGATCCCTTTCTTGTAAATTGAGGAGAAGAATACCTACCTTTCAGGGCTAGCGGCGCGAGTCAAGAGAGAACATGTTTAACGTACACAGATCTTAAACACTGTTCAGTCGATTGTCGCTGCTATCGTCTTTAGTACCTAGCCACTGCGAAAACCTGCTGCCAGCACTTTTGGGGCATGATGGGTTCAACTGTTAAGGGTCTACTATAGCTCTGAGGTTTTATATGTATGGTATGAGCCTCTCCAGGAGGTATTATCTTCATGTTACACAGAGAAGCGGAGGCTCAGGAGTGCAGCCAGTCAGCACTAGGAGCAGGCATCTCTGGGCATTGCTTGCATCACCTTTCAGGGACACTGGAGGTCACGACTGTGTGTGTGGTTCGCAGAGGCTGGCAACTTGCTGTGTCAGGAGGACACTAGGGCATCCGCCTTCACCTTTGCCCCCATCACACAGGCACAGACTGGTCTGTGTGCCGTTGGCCAAATAGCTTCACAGAGTCCTTGCTTAACCACCTGGCAGTGGCCGAGCGTTCTGTCCTTTTGTTCAGGTAGCTGGCACACCTGCCGAGTTGCAGAGCAGTGTTCTGGAACCTGTCGATAGTCCATATTTTTTATGGAATGTTGACAGATGGGTGATCGGAGTCCAGTCTGTTGGGATGCGTGGGGGTGGGAGTGGGGGCGGGGGTGGGTCTAGGGTGCCTGAATAGCGGGAAGGAAGTTCAGGTTGTCAGTCATTCCGCGCTGTCCTGGTGATCAGAAGGAACCAGACTGTTCAGACAGGAGCTCCTCCTCCAAGGGCCCTCCCTGTGGCCCCAACCCCCCTCTACCAGGGAGATGCTTTACCGGGGCAACGAGATGGAAAATTCTGCCCTCACAGGGCTGCACTCTTGCCTGCGTATCTGTGGCATCAGGGCTATATGGCATGTTTGAAAGAATGAGGAAATCAGTAGAGCAGTGTGCAGACCACAAAGGAGAGAGAATGCTTCTTGCAGTGGCCAGAAAGGAGGAAGGTATGTTTCCTGGAGAAGACACGTGAGGTGGAGGAAAGGTCCTTGCAGTAACGCGAAAGGCGAGCATGCTTACACTTAAATAAATGAGTGCTTCCTGGCATGAACACTTCCCAAAGAGAGGCCCTCGGTGGCCCACTCAGGAAAGGCCCCGTAGCATCAGACCCTGAATGTCCCAGGAGGTTGGACTGTGCTTCCCTGAGAGCCCCAGGATCACCCAGCAGGGCTGGGATCAGGGTGTCCCCAGAGAGGGCACATGTGAGGCTTCCAGGCGGGCAGGCCAGCTTTTGCTGCCCGGACATGGGAGCTCACTCTTCCCTTGGGGGGTCTCTGCATAGTAAGCCAGAAGGAGAGCAAGTGTCCCCTCTCAGCGGTGACCAATGGAGGCAGAGGCTAGAGGGAGGCAGGGCCGTAAAGGGACCCACTTTGACCAACTTCGAGGAAATGCATGGGTTGCCCTCTATTGGATGCATCTGCTTCCAAGTATCCGCAATCTTGTGGGGTCCAGGATTCTCTTCCATGGTGCCCCGAAGAATCGACGTAGCCTCAAGCTCGCTCCAACCTCCATGAGGACTGAACAAGATGGTGTCGTATAAGACACATGCGGTATCGGGCACAGGGATGTGTTTAATACCCGTCCCCTCATGTCCTTACCGTCACATCATTCAGTCACACTCCTGGTGTGCGTTTGCACTTTAGAGGTTTGCCTTCAAACCAAATGGTTGTCTCCAGCAGCCATGGCCCGACCCCCTCTTCCTCCCCTCCCAGAAAGTATGGGCTCCTTTTCGCTTTCTTTGTCTTCTAAACAAATTAAGTCCTCATATTCATTCCCTTGCTTATTCATCAGTCCTCCAAGCACTTCTGCTAAAGATGTATCATGCGCGGGGCCAGCTCTCTTGCTGAAGAGCAGTTACTTGCTTATGACACTCCCCCCCCCGCCCCCCTCCAGCCATGTATACAAATGCAGTGCTCTTTTTTCAGGTTGCAGGTCTAATTACTGAATAGAGATGTGTGATCTCACTTGCTTTTTTTGTACGCGTATTTTTCCGTATTTTGTGGGGGACTTCATGCCTGCAGAGAGCATTTGGAGGCTCTGGTTTAGAGTGTGAACGGTTCTAAGGTCCTCCGAGGCCTAGGCCCTTGCTGTCCAGATCAGAGAAGGGCGGGGGGAGGAGCCACCACCGGCAGGCAGGAGAAAATCACGGCCACGTGTACCTTGGGTCTGCTCTCTAACCAACAGGATGCGGAACCACTTTCCATCATGGGAGGTTTGGGACAGACGTCTCCTTTTAAAGAGGGGTCTGGGCAGAGGAAGCCAGAGTCAGGTCATTCTGGAAACTAAGGCATCTGCTGAGGCCATATGGCAATGAAGAGCCACATAGAGATCTGTCCTCTGTACCACCACTTACTGTGTGGCTGCCCACAGGACCCTGCCGTGGAGCGGCCATGCTGCCTTTGTTGAAACAATGTGGTGGACAAAAACAGTTTAAAGGGGAAGCAAAGATCTAGCAGGGTCAGGCTACAGATGCTTACTTAGCCTTAGAACCCTTGTTCTGGATAGTTCTGTGATAACATGGGGGCAGCTGTTGCGGTCTGGAATTAGTAGAGAAAGAATAACCCACGGTTGGCGGGGAGGGAGGTCTGGGGTGCAGGGAGAAAGCACACAGCGTTGCAGGCTGGGTCGCCCGGATATAGTAGCAGGGAAGCTGGACACACAAGCATGCTCTCAGCGATTCTATTTCAGGCTGGCTGGAGACAAAAATGCATTCTTTGCCACAGGAAGAATGCTCCCTCAGACAGAACTGCTAATCGGGCAAGATGAAGGGCTGCGGAATGTACAGCCAGCGGTGGTTACTGTTCGCTTTCCAGAAGGCGTTTTTTTTTCCCTCTCTTCCTTCACTGAGTCACATGTATTTTTGGCTTGCTAATTTAGACGGTGGCTGGGTAGCCCCCTCCCCCATCGCCTTCAGTTTTCAAAAGGTGGGAATTATCTGAGCCTGTGAGCTAGCTTGCAAAACCATGAGCAATCTTCCAGAGCTACCCTATGTCATCTGTCTCTCTGACATAAAGAGGGGAGGCGGGAGGAGGAAGACGAGGGTGTGGACAAGGAAAGGAGGGAGGAGGGAAAGCCGAGTACATGGGGGAGAGAAACATCTTGCTGACGTCAAAGAAGACCACACTCTACAGGGTAACATTACTCGGTACCTCAACCGCCCACTCCCTCTAATTTACTAGAAACCAAACAGGCTGTTTTGAAACCTGTAGCCTGCAGTCTGTTATTTTGTTTGGGTTTTTTTTTTTTTTTTTTTCCTATTCTCTCTGGACCAAAAGGACTATTAATTGTTGGGAGTTTGAAAGCTACCTGATTCCCTGAAACAGAGGGGATTTCCATGAGTAATAATTCAGCCCGTGCTTGTGTTAGGGCGCTGGAGCTAGAGTAAATTGATCCAGCTGCTTGCAAGCTGATGGAAAAGTGCCCGGGGGAGAGCACGGCATCTGCAGCTGGCTCTGTCACGTGGCCCGGCCTGCGACCGCAGGGCTGGCTCCAGCTCGTCCCTCGCCCCGCCCCCTGCGCGCCCCCTGCTCTGTCCCCGGCCCTGCGCTGGCTTCCCTTCCACTGCAGGTGTGGCAATCTCTTTCTTGGGAAATGCAGGACACAGAGGATGGGGGGAGGGAGGGACGGCGGGGGCAGCACCATTGCCTAAGCTCCCCGAAGAGAGTCACCCTTTTGGTGCGTTGGCCGGGTGGATTATGCTTCCCAGAAGCCTCCCCTAGTTCTGTTGTCTGGACTACTCGGGGCCTATTTACAAATAAAATCGGAGCTGGTGGAGGTACCCTGTATGTAACCAGAGGCTGAAGAAATACCGATTCCACCACCGAGATGGTAGGGTTCAATCTGTTTTCTGGCCAAGGCCGCACAGTTAATTTTTATCCTAGTAAAAAATAATAAACACGGCATTAGCAACTAAATGTTTATCAATTTGCAGGTCATTTCCAGCCAGATCATTTCACTGCTGCATGTTTTTACTGCTAGCTGATGCACTAGAGTGCTTTTCACGAAACCATATGTGACTATTTAAGCCCTAGTCTCTGTAGCATTGCTGTGGTACTTTTCACCTTAATTGGACAATATTATTTGGCTATTTCAGGCATGGTCCTCCAATATTGGGTTTTATTGATGAAGAAACTGGCAGTGAAGAAAGTTTACACGACCGGCTGGGGATCACCCCACGGTTCGGGGATGATGCTAAACAAGGATCCCCAAGTTTTTGTTTTGCTTTTGCGCCCAGCACAAACCTGTGTGCATCGGACCATATGCCCGAGCCGGGCTGCCTTGCTGGGGTTTCCTTTCCTCCTACGGGTGAGTTCATACCAGAAGAGGTAGTAGAGCAGGGCTTAGGAACACTGAATAGAAGGATGCCTTATCAAGGGAGATAAACAATGAGAGTATAATTGAAGTTCAAGTCCATCAGGCTGCCCTGACAGCCAACCCGTCTTGCAAGTGCTTTGGCTAGTTTTTGTGGTCTTAGTGGACTCACACCCTTTGATGGTGTCATCTCTCGTTTATCGCCAGACTGTTATAGCCAGAAATGATGCAGTGATGACAAAATGAAGGCATGGCTATACTGTGAATCATGCAGGCATTCAACCCTCCTCCCAGCTTCCTGGTTCTTCTTCCTTTGAGTGTGTAATAGAAACCTTGATGTTGTCACATGCTTCAGGGTGGATCCAAAGTGACTACTTGGGGAAAGGGAGAGAACAGGGAGCTTACAGAGTCAGCAGTGGAGATCAGAGTGAGTCAGATGTACATTCCATTTCTGTCTCCTCGGGAAAATAACTTGCTGTCTTGAAGCCTTAGTTTTTAACCCTGTAAATTTGAGGGGATAGTAAGTCTTCTTTCAGAGGGCTAGCGTACACATCAGGGCCATATGTACTCAGGGCTTGGCAAAGTGCTTGGGGTCTAATAGACACCCAAGAAATGCTCTTGGTGACCAGAGGAGGCATGACAGGGGCTGGTAGGCAACGGGTTGAAGATCCCATATTTGCAACTCCAAATATGAGGCAATGCCCCATTTCCCAATGAGCAGGTTACAAAAGTCTTGTGTGTGTGTGTGTGTGTGTGTCTTTTTTCCTTGGTCAGCCTGAATCTATACACTTTAATGATGCAAGAGAGTCAAATTTCTGGTTATAAAGTTTATTGATTTGATTACATGCATATATAAAATCATACACATAAATATACTTATTTAGAAACAGTGCCTTTTTTTTAAGTCATTATTCAGACTCTTCAGCGTCACCTGTCTTTGTCATCAACTCGAGGCCCCGTCTTGAGTGATCTCACTCCGTCTTTGAGAACACACTACCCTGCTTTGGCCCCAGAATCATTGGGGTTTAGTACTTGTTGAGCCTGTCCGTTGTGGTCCCTGGAAATGTTTGCTCAAGCTCAATACCTATGCACTATTTGTGATCTCCATAAAGCTAACTTCTTGTTGTACTGCTTTTAAAGGTGATTTAAATGACTTCGGGGCTACCTAAGGGAATGTTCGTGCATTTTAAAGATGCATACCAACGTACCGAAGGGGTGAAATGACGCGAGGTTTGAGATTTTCTTTAAGACAGTTCAGCAAAGAGGGGCATCTGGCGGGCTCAACTGTGGAGGCACATGACTCCTGATCATGGGGTTGTAGGTTCGAGCCCCACATTGGGTGTAGAGATTACTTAACAATAAAATTGGGAAAAAATATAGTTCAGCAAAGAGAAAAAGGCAAAAGACAAAAAAAAAAAAAAAAGAACAAGAGTGGCAAAGTTGGAAAAATCTAGCTTATTATTAATCTGGTGATTGGCATATGGAAGTTCATTTTACTACATGCTCTTTTGATATGTTTGAAAATTTTCATAATAAAAAATTATTTTAAATGAGCTTTAAAAAAAGTCTTGCTTACAATATTGAATCCTTGCAGCTGGAGGTCAAACCTTCTCAAATAACTACAAAAACTTTTAAATGTTTTTTTAATTAAAATTCTTCAAAAAAAATTTTTTTTAATGTTTATTTTTGAGCGAGAAAGAGAGACAGAGCACGAGTGAGGGAGGGTAAGAGAGAGAAGGAGACACAGGATCCGAGGTCGGTTCCAGGCTCCGAGCTGTCAGCACAGAGCCCGACGCGGGGCTCGAACCCACCAACCGTGAGATCACAACCTGAGCCGAAGTCAGACACCCAACCACCTAAGCCACCGAGGCGCCCCTAAATGTTTTTAACTAAAAAAAAAAAAAAAACCCAAAAACAACCCAAACCATTCTTCCAGGAAACCTTCATAATCATCCCAGACAAGCACCGATTGAATTCTTTTCAGGGTATTTTGTTATTTAAAATAAAGAAGTCGAGGGACACCTGGGTGGCTCAGTCGGCTAAATGTCCGGCTTTTGATTTCAGCTCTGTTCATGATCCCAGGGTCTTGGGATCAAGCCCCACATCAGGAGCCTACTTGGGATTCTCTCTCCCCGCCCCTCTCTCTGCTCCTCCTCTGCTCATGTGCGCGCATGCTCTCTCTCAAAATAAATAAGCATTTAAAATAAAATAAAGAAATTGAGTGAGCACTTGATAACATGAGGAGCTTTTAAGAGACACAAACCCAAGATGAATCTCAGATTTGTCCCTGAGTGTTATTTTCCTCTGTGCTTTGTTGGGGTGAGTGGATGGGGTTGCTATGGGCCCCAAGCTGAGAACTTTTGTAAGTGATGGGGAACGGGTCCAAAGTGCCTATTACCTAGTGCCCTTGTTGGCATCCGAGCTGGAAGGCCCAGGATAGCAGCAGGGAACATACTGTTCTGGGAGCCGGCCTGGTGTCACTGGCCTGGGGATGGGGTGTCAGTCATGGTGTAAAAGGGGAGAGGCCACATTTCCTTCGTTGGGCAACACTCATCCCCCGGGGAGAGGGCACAGAGCTGGGGCGTACCCGGCCCAAACAAGAGGGTGGTTGGGGCAAGTGTCCAGCAGCTCGGTCTAAGTCAGGCAAGCGTGTTTGGGCCTCAGAGTCCTAAACAGGCACGGTCCAAAGGAATCAGAAAACTCTTCAAAATTTACGTTAGTCTCCTCGTACCGGCTTTCCCAAAGGAGGAGAGAAAATTTATTATTTTTAAACAGTTTTGAAGGATAAGATTCTTTCCATACAAACATAGTGGATTATTTGCCAGAGAGTATTAAAATTAAAAATATCTACCCGGCCTGTTTGGGAAGTCTGGAATTCTCTGGAAGTCTTTCTGCCCAGGAACGCACCGTGCTATGCCACAGGCCAGTCACGATCTTTGAGAGAGTTACTTCTGACACCTCATTTCTGGTGTCACCTCATTCACACCGACCATGTCCTAAGAGAGAGAATCTTTTACATTTTGAAAGAAACTTCCCTCAGACATAAAAATCACAGTGTAATGGCTTTACAGTGACCCTCTCGACATTACAGTGCCAGCGGATTGGAATGCAGAAAAACAAAGTAGGATAAACAAAATACCAGTGTGCCCAAACGGAGAGCAGGTTCTTTTTGGAAGATGCGTGTTTTTTTGATGAGCTAAGTGTTGACTCTAACCCCCAAAGACCGATAAGTGTGAGGTTAGGTAAGTGTCTGCTAGATTCATTATTGCCGTGTGGATTCTGTGAAGTCAGCTAACAGGTCACTGGCAGTAGCTGCGGAGTAAAGTTCACCGACCGTGCGTCTTTGCTCTGATTGGGCAGTTCCTGAAAACACCACCTGCACCACCTTCCGGAAGCCCTCTGCTATCTTCAGGTCTGCACCGTGAGGGTGGACGCTTCTGGCACGGCAGCCCAGGATGAATTCTGCAGGCGTTGCTTGAGAAACGCCAAGTGGCCACTGGCCAGGGTCTAAGTTAAACCAGGGGGTGGCTACGAACTCAAGTTGTTGGGTTTGGCACATCCTTCTCGAGCTGCTGTGCGGAGCAGGAAAGAGAGACGCTTGTTTGTAGCTTTAGTTCATCAGTTCTCTAGTGCGCTCTTTAATCTGAACCTTTTATTTGCTCAAGGGAAAAACAAGTCTGATTTGCACACCGCGCAGGATTTCAATTGCACGGTCCCAGAGAGCCCTCCGCCCACGCCTCTTCACATTTATTTTCCAGCAACCTCATCAAGTGGTTTGGGATGCCTTCTGGTTGCATTAAAAACTTTCCAATAGACATGCTGCACATCCTATGATAAATATAATCGTTTCCCCATGAATCACGATGATTTCGTACATTCCTTGTGCGCGCAGGCGCACGCGCGCACACTTGTGTGAAAAATAGCGTGGCTGCGTTCAGGAGCGCTGGCCCGGCTGCAAAGCCGTTCCTGGTGGGATTCCTTCGGCGTGGTTATCCTTCCTTCTGACCGGTGAATAAATATCGCTTGGACAGGGTCTGGCACAGATGCTTTAACCGTAAAGCTTAATGTATAACTAGTATGTTTTTCTTCTGTGTCAGCAGTTGGCCACACCATACTGTAAATAAGGATTCTGGGGAGTAAATGGATGTCTGTAGTGAGCCGAGGGGAAGGCTGGCTGGAGTAGGCAGTTTTGAAATTCATGCCAGGGGTTGCCACAAGCAATAAGGTAATTCGAGTAACCTGTAAGACCTGTGGATTCACAGGTTTCAAAAACAGGAAAGTCTCTTGTTTTAAAATCCTCTAAAGCAACATGTGGGCTTAGAAAAGAAGCTGGCTTGCGGTTAGGTGATTGTACTTCCTTATTGATATAATGGCTGGTGACGCAAGGCCTCTTGGGATTGCAGCGCTGTGACCGCAGGCCCGACAGTTACCCTGACCGGGTTCTGAAACAGGCCCGGGGCTTTCTGGACGGATGAGAAGTCTAAAAATTTCCCTTTTCATTTCCTCTCTTGTGTGACTTTGTCATTTTTTTTTTTTTTTAAACCTGGTAATTGAAAAGGGAATTTTGCCTGTGTTCTGAAGGAGTTTATCTTGACTGAGTCGCTTCCCTCCTACTCCTCAAAAATCCCACCCTGAAAACCCCAAGCTAAAAAAATAAATAAATAAATAAAATGAAAAAAAAATCATCCATTCTTGCAGATTTTTCAGTGAATCTATGTTTGATTCATCCTCTCTGAGGCTGGATTCGGAACAGGCAGATCTTTGACAAGGGTATGAATTTTGAAAAACACTCCGGAAGTTGACTGTATCCTCGGGCCCCCTGGGTGCTGCGAGCCCACGTGAAGGCCGCGTCCTTCTGGAAACCTGGGCCCCTCACAGCCAGGCGGGAGGCTCGACTGGGGAAACGCTCCCAGGACTCGTGCTCGCGCTCTGAAAGAGGAAAATAGAAGCCTGCCATTCCTGTGTGACACAGCTAACTGACCAGGGCGTGGAAAGTTCCGCCAGCTAGATGTGCAGGACTGTGCTAGGCCTTGGAAACAGTCTGCGTGTCAACCGCGGTCAGAGAGGCTCCCCTGTCTGCTCCAGAGAGGGATCTGGTGCGGCAGCTTGGTGGGCTGAACCTGCTTTGAGGTGGTGGCTACTCTTTTTTTTTTTTTTTTTAATGGTTTATTTATTTCTGAGAGAAAGAGAGAGCATGAACAGGAGAGGGTCATAGAGAGAGGGAGACACAGAGTCTGAAACAGGCTCCAGGCTCTGAGCTGTCAGCACAGAGCCTAACACGGGGCTCGAAGCCACCAACCATGAGATCATGACCCGAGCCGAAGTCGGACGCTTAACCGACTGAGCCACCCAGGCGCCAAGAGGCTACTCTTGCTGTCTGTCCTGGGGAGACCTAGTGGGCAAAGCGGTGGGACCCCTTCACCACCCATACTCCTCCCAGAATCCTTGTGGCTGCATTCTTCGTTCCACACCCCCTACGTATGTTTGTATGCATATATATATGCGTGTGTCTACGGACGTATACACGTATACACGTCCGTAGACACACACACACACACACACACACACACACACCTGCGTGTTTCCTATGCTATTTAGCCCAGACCACGAGTTCCTTTTATTTTTCAGCAAATTCAAAGAAGATAACATAAGGAAGAAATGTCTATTTTCACATTCCGGTAAATTCCCAGTCTAATGTGCTGATTCTCCCCAAACGAACCCCTTTTCCTGATTCCCTTGTCTTGGCTCTGATGATCTGCCTGCGATGAACGCATGTTAGACTTCACTGCTCTCTGTTTTGTTAGCCCGATGAATCTGCCCCAATCATGTCACTGAGGCCACAAGGAAATGTCATGGGAGCTAATAACTGCCCAAATGTTAAGGTTACAGTGAGAGCAAGAGCCACTTTCGGGGATATGCACGTCCACGGTGCGTGTGCCTGAGTGTGTGTGCACGGGTACTCAGTGCGAGCGTGACTACTTTGTATTGCGTGTACTGTGGGTGTGCGTGAGTGCCGTGTGCACGTAACTGCGTATGCATGTGCTGTGTGTGTGTGTGCACGAGCCCTGGGCACGTGTGCAAGCGTGCACGCATACCGTCCGTGTGCATACAAGTGCACGCACGGATGTAAACCGTGTGTGTGACACACGGGATGTCACAGAGCCACGGAGGCAGTGACGGGAGGCTGCTGGTGTGGCGCGGGCCCGCTTGGGAACAGGTCAGTCGCTTCAGAACTTTTCTTCTGCTTTGTGGCCAGCGGCGCTCTGACATTACAGAAATCTTAAAGCTGCGTAAAGCAGCTATCACGTTTCTCCTTCCCACCTGCCTCTCAAGTAGTTCTGTGGGACTATCTTTTTACTTCAACCTTAGGAAAAAGAAGAGCATTTTGGAACTGAGAAGATGGGGCAAGGACTTCACACCACACTGTTCTTTTTTTGCTCTGCGCACGCGCGTGAGTGTGTTTCTTGTGTGTCCAAAAGACAGAGAGGAGAAACCCTTTTGCAAAAAAAGCAAAAGAGGGAATCGGACTGGAAAGAGAGTGTAAGTCTGCATTCATAAAATAAGCCTTTTATTCCTCTACCCAGGGCTCTGCCCCAGTTTCCTGCCACTGACCTCTGTGTCAGTGCTGACCCACTTCTGGCTATTTTTATTTGTTCCTTGAAAATGCTCACTGCGTGATTAAAGTTTACTCTCGTCAACTTTGCTCTGATCCTCCCTGCCATCTGGGTCCAAAAGGGCAGCCCTTCCCACCTTGCTCCCTGTAATGATGGGTGAGGTCAGAGCCAAGGAACAGCAGGGTTTCACTGGCGATGTGACAGAAAGTGACCCCTTTCCTTGCTGCTCCTGCCTGCGCGCGGACCCTTGCTGCCTGTGTCTTTTGCTGTTGTCTGCACACTCCCCCAGCGACAGCATCTTCGAGCCCCAGCACTGCTGGAGGCTCTCACACCCGGGACAGTGAGTGTGCGGGCACTTATCTAGGATTACAGCCCGAGTCAACAGTGGAACCAGGAAGTGGACTCGGGGTCCGGCATCGTATGGAAAGTTGGGTGTGTTTACTTTTCTCTCAAAGCAAACTTTGATTTACTCTTTAATAAGTCACCACTGAGGATATAGCTCTAGAAAACCCAAGTTCGTATGTTGATAAAAGAGGAGAGGAAACAGTGAGTCTTTGCATTTTTCCAGCTTTATCATTAACCCCAGGTTTGGAAACCCATTTGCTTTAGGAGGATAGGTTTCCAAGTTTTCTAGAAGGTGATCATTCTCCATTGATGAGGTATTTGGGGCATCCTTAGCTGAAAGGCATTATAGAGGGGGTAGCCCACTGCACCGTTGAATGCCTGGAAAGACTGTGTGACTGTGACCTTAACTTCAGAGAGGTTAACGTCTTGGCTCTATCACTCCCAGTGCCACCTGGGAAATCTCTTCACTTCCTTGGCCTCAATTTCCTCATCTGTAAAACGGGGATAAATAGTGGCCTCCCTCAGAAGGTTCTTAATAAGGATTCAGGAAGGAGACGTATATGAAGGGCCAGATGGGAGAGTGGAATGAAGTATATACTTAGGATTCAAGCTGTCGGGATTACATATGACTTAAGTCATTTTGATTGTGTGGAACAAAACTTCTGTTTTTGCTTTCCAGAAGTTTCTCCCGGAAGTCACCTGTCCAAGGTACAAAATGCGATTTCATCCTCTGTGCTTTTCCTGCTTGTTTCCACAGGAGTGGATGGAGCTGTCCTTGAAGGGCAAGGGGAAAAGAATGTTCTTACCTCACTGCTGATAGGGACGCATCCTGGGCGTGGCTGGGGTGAAGGTTTCCTCTCCGTATGGTCAGTACTTCCTCATTAAGTGCGGTGAGCTGCAAACACGGGGAAAAAACCCCGAGAAGGAAAAGGAGGCCCCAGAACCCTTCTCATATGTCTGTGTTGATCTCTGCAGAGCAGCCATTCTTTGCTTGCCCAAAGGGCCCAAAAATAACTTCTAGGGAGAAGGAGAGAACCCTTTTTTTGAGTCCTAACAAACCTCTCACTTGACAGCTCCTGTGGCAGAGATGTGAGCAGGCGTGCAGACCACCTTTTGTGATTAGAACATCAGGAGCAGGAAGAGAGGAGTGGGGGGGGGGTCACCCAGGAGATGCGGGATGCAGGGGTGGGTGTGCCTCTGGCATGGCCATGGGGGGTGCACTGTCTCGCGAGAGCTTACTGCTTTTTACATTTCGAATTGCCGTGCACCAGTAATCTGCACAAAACCAGTGCTAGAACCCTCCTTCCACAGGGCGACCAGTCCCCCTGTACCCTGGGTGGGCCGGGGCGAAAGGGGGACAATGTGGCCCGGCGTTAAAGGAACCCGAGACATTGCTTTCCTCCAAAAGAGGCTGGAGAAGCCAAGTGGAGTCCCTTGGGGATGAAGAGTGACAAGAGACGGAGAAAGAAGTGTCCACAGACAGTGGAGTAAGATGTCCCCTGGCTCTGCCTGTGTCCCCCAGTGGCCCACGAGGCAGGCCTGGAAGTGGGGGCACAATGGGGCTGCGCTGGACTGGGCTGGGCTGGGGGGATGGGGTCATGTGTTGGAGACAAGCTGGTAATCAGACCTTAGAGCCAAGCTGGAGGTTGAGGGTGTGACAGGGAACGGTAGCGTTCCTGTGTGTAAAGACTCCTTCCCCTTCCGCCCTGAGCTGGAGATGGGTGCTCCTTCTGCCGTGCTCTGCTGCCATTTCTGGTGGAAATTGCTGGAAGACTCCTGCTTACCAACAGCGGCTTACCAGTGAGCCCCCACTGGTACCTGGTGACGTGCGCAGAATCGTGCTCATTCAACAGATAAGGAGACAGAAGCTCAACACGGGGCGGGAACCCACCGAGTATCTCCCAGCTGGGAAGTGGTGGGTCTGGAATTGTCTGCCACAGCCCGGCCTCCCTGCCTCGAAGGCTGAGGAGACCCCGAGGAAGCCATCGTCTCCTTCCAGCGCTTTGCGAGACTGTGCGCAAGGTCCTGTTGGAGGGAGTACATGGAGCTCCCCGTAAGCCCACGTGGCCAGCTCATCACGATTCGGCACAACCGAAGACTTGGAGGTGCCAGACAAACAGACCCTCAACAAGCCGGGGCTGTCCCTAGAGGGGCTGGGCTCCCGTGTACAGCAAGACTTGAACAGGGCGGTGGAACAGATTTTGAGAGAGCAGCTTGCTTCGAAGGTGACCTTGAGGCACATGTTCTTTGTTGGCTTTCTGGAACCTGGCTCAGAGGCAGGCCTGACCGTGGGGACCAGCTGGCTGCGGTGCCTCCTGGTCGTGAGGGCTTTTGTGCTATGGAAAATTTGAGAGAGGCTCTCGCCACCCTCTCTATGTTCAGGGGTGGCTCATTCCTCCCCACCTACTTCTCCAGAAAATGAGGGAAGTATCTTAAGCAGAGTCCACTTGGGCTGATAGAATCCAGTGTGAGGCACCACCCTGTGCTTGAACTCATCAAGGCCTTGACCAGCTTTCTTGAGCCCCAGGCGCCTGGAGGGCCACCCTGCTCACGGGCCCCTTAGCACTGGGCCAACCCAAGGGACGGGCTAGCGTGAGGCGACCTCCAGGGGGAGGTCCCCCCAGAGGGGAGGAAGCCAGGAGCCCAAGCGCCAGGCCTCGTGTGATCTCGGGGCGACGCTCGTCGGTCTGCCTTTGTGCCCTGCCTCCCGGAGTCAGAGAGGAAAATCTACCCTAGAGACCCAGAGAAGGAAGAGCTGGCCCAGCGGGTTATTTATGGGTCTCCTTGCCTGCCTTTGTTCCGCAGATCCGTGTGCATAAAAGGCTGGCTGGGCCGGCCAGAAGTGCCCATCAGTGACTCGCACAGGAAATTGGAAATCGGACACCGAGGGTCTACCCCCACTTCGCCTCTGACTCACGTTTACACAAACCCAACACCCGCCCTGACCTTTGCCCCCTCCATCTGTGGCCCGCAGGGCCTGACAACGGCCCACTCTCCAGACCAGGCGGAAGCTTCCAGAAGTCCAGCACTGGGCCAGCTTGCTGTGAGAGAGAATCCCTCAGGTGTCCGAATGAAGGCCTTGGATGCAGTCTCTCTCTCTCTCTCTTTTTTTTCTTCAACAAAGTGAATTCTTAAATTTTTCCTCTTTAAATTTTCACCCATTATATTCATCAACGCAGCGAGATGGAACATTTGGCAAAATTATTTTAAGTAGCACTTCAACCTGTGATCATAATTTCAAATCAAGGAATTTGCTGAGCAGCTGTGGGAAGAACAAAGGGCCCGGGGAGGGGGGAGGGGAGGCCGGTCGTGTGCACACGGAGGGGAAGCCTGCCTGCTCCGGCCTGCTGTCTGTCTACACGGAGCCGGGTGGGACTCCTGTTTCCATGTGCTGAACACACCACACACACCACTTGAAACTATAGACGTGGACCAGAGGATTGAGATGCAATTTTATAAGACGGCTGAAAGCTTTATCCCAGGAAGGCGGACCTGCCTGGCCACGAGTCTTCAAGCGCCGCCACTCACCAGCCTCCGCTGAGTCATCCGTAAAATGGGGACCACATTGCCACCACATCTTCGGGACCATTACTACATATATTCCTTTAACTGGCCTCGTTACCAACATGTAGTTAAGTGTTCAAAATGCTGTTACTGTCGCCGACATGCAGAAACGGACAATTTCTGTGCTTTGTCTTTGCAACTGATTCATTCAGCAGACATCTGTCGAGCATCTATTATGCTCCAGCAGCAGGGCTGGGTGTTGTAGGAATACAAACATGTGGAGCATAGGCATTAATGTGCCACTAGATAAATAATGAGACTTCGGTTGAGTTGAAAATGACTCCCAAGAATATTTAATTCATTTACAAAGAATCTTTCCCTTTTTTTTTTTTAACATTTGTTTTTGAGAGACTGAGAGAGACAGAGCACAAGCAGGGGAGGGGCAGAGAGAGAGGGAGACAGAGGATCTGAAGCAGGCTCTGCACTGACAGCAGCAAGGCGGACGCACTCGAATCCACGAACCCTGAGATCATGACCTGAGCCGAAGTCTGACGCTCAACAGACTGAGCCACCCAGGAGCTCCTACAAAGAATCTTTCTGAAGAGATGGTCTAATAGAAACAATTTGAAAAATGTACGAGTTAAGAAAAAAAATCTGTCTCATTTCCACTTGTTTTTGAACTCCGTGCTTTTCAGTAAAATGGTTATCTAAATTAACGTAATTTCTTAAAATAAGCCCTGCTTCATACCTGAGAACTTCAAGCAGCTAATTTGCAGATAATCAGACCTATTTGCAAACAATCTGAATTGTCTAAGTGCCTTCCAAAGAGCGCCACGTGTGTGCTCCAAAAGGCTGTCATGTGTCAAGATTACTCAGTTCTGCTAAATTATGGTTTTGAGAATCAGAAGTAATCTAGCCCAACCTCTTGCCCTTTGAATAGTATTTCCGAGAGGTAATAGTTAAGCTTCTGCTCAAACTCCGTGAGGAAAGGAGAAGGGAGGTACCTTCAGGGTTGAACGGCTCTACAGGTTCAAGATGGAACAATTAATGGGAGATTAATTCAAATTTGTGTAGCCATGGAAAGGATTAAAAGGCTTTTTTTTGGGTTTTTTTTTTTTTTGCTTTCATCTTGCTCCCCATTTCTGTTGGCTGGTCTTGCTTTGACTCCTGTCCCTCTCTCCCCTTTTACCCCAAGCTGCCATTTGCCCTCTGCCCCCCCGGCGGAGAAACCATAGCCCTGGTCACCGTTGGGTGGCCAAGCATACCCAGCTTTGGAAGCGGGGAGCCAACATTCAGTTTATTGTTCCTTGCCCTGTTCTCTGGGGGTGGTTCAACCAGGCTCTGCTTTCTTGGAAAACAACAGTGAACTTTGTTCAGCCAGAGCCTTGTTTCCCAAATTCTGATATTTGCTCACTGGCCCTCCTCCCTCCAGCTGTTCCCAACTGCTGACCACTTCTTACGCGCTCGGCTAGCTGCTTCCGCTGTTCCGGCTCTTCTTGGAAGGCAGCCATCAGGGGCCGGGGCAGATGTTGCTCGTGGCCTTGGCTTGTGGTCCGAATCCAGGACTGCATCATCTGGAAAGTGTGCGTGTGACTACCTTTGAAGCCAATGGGCTAAAAGCAGAGCTTTTAACGAGCAGAGCAGCTCCATGAAAAACGTGTAGTTGCTTTATGGCTTCGGGTTGCTTGTAGAATTGTTAGAATAAAAAAAAAAAAAAAAAAAAAGNCCGTCCGTGTGCATACAAGTGCACGCACGGATGTAAACCGTGTGTGTGACACACGGGATGTCACAGAGCCACGGAGGCAGTGACGGGAGGCTGCTGGTGTGGCGCGGGCCCGCTTGGGAACAGGTCAGTCGCTTCAGAACTTTTCTTCTGCTTTGTGGCCAGCGGCGCTCTGACATTACAGAAATCTTAAAGCTGCGTAAAGCAGCTATCACGTTTCTCCTTCCCACCTGCCTCTCAAGTAGTTCTGTGGGACTATCTTTTTACTTCAACCTTAGGAAAAAGAAGAGCATTTTGGAACTGAGAAGATGGGGCAAGGACTTCACACCACACTGTTCTTTTTTTGCTCTGCGCACGCGCGTGAGTGTGTTTCTTGTGTGTCCAAAAGACAGAGAGGAGAAACCCTTTTGCAAAAAAAGCAAAAGAGGGAATCGGACTGGAAAGAGAGTGTAAGTCTGCATTCATAAAATAAGCCTTTTATTCCTCTACCCAGGGCTCTGCCCCAGTTTCCTGCCACTGACCTCTGTGTCAGTGCTGACCCACTTCTGGCTATTTTTATTTGTTCCTTGAAAATGCTCACTGCGTGATTAAAGTTTACTCTCGTCAACTTTGCTCTGATCCTCCCTGCCATCTGGGTCCAAAAGGGCAGCCCTTCCCACCTTGCTCCCTGTAATGATGGGTGAGGTCAGAGCCAAGGAACAGCAGGGTTTCACTGGCGATGTGACAGAAAGTGACCCCTTTCCTTGCTGCTCCTGCCTGCGCGCGGACCCTTGCTGCCTGTGTCTTTTGCTGTTGTCTGCACACTCCCCCAGCGACAGCATCTTCGAGCCCCAGCACTGCTGGAGGCTCTCACACCCGGGACAGTGAGTGTGCGGGCACTTATCTAGGATTACAGCCCGAGTCAACAGTGGAACCAGGAAGTGGACTCGGGGTCCGGCATCGTATGGAAAGTTGGGTGTGTTTACTTTTCTCTCAAAGCAAACTTTGATTTACTCTTTAATAAGTCACCACTGAGGATATAGCTCTAGAAAACCCAAGTTCGTATGTTGATAAAAGAGGAGAGGAAACAGTGAGTCTTTGCATTTTTCCAGCTTTATCATTAACCCCAGGTTTGGAAACCCATTTGCTTTAGGAGGATAGGTTTCCAAGTTTTCTAGAAGGTGATCATTCTCCATTGATGAGGTATTTGGGGCATCCTTAGCTGAAAGGCATTATAGAGGGGGTAGCCCACTGCACCGTTGAATGCCTGGAAAGACTGTGTGACTGTGACCTTAACTTCAGAGAGGTTAACGTCTTGGCTCTATCACTCCCAGTGCCACCTGGGAAATCTCTTCACTTCCTTGGCCTCAATTTCCTCATCTGTAAAACGGGGATAAATAGTGGCCTCCCTCAGAAGGTTCTTAATAAGGATTCAGGAAGGAGACGTATATGAAGGGCCAGATGGGAGAGTGGAATGAAGTATATACTTAGGATTCAAGCTGTCGGGATTACATATGACTTAAGTCATTTTGATTGTGTGGAACAAAACTTCTGTTTTTGCTTTCCAGAAGTTTCTCCCGGAAGTCACCTGTCCAAGGTACAAAATGCGATTTCATCCTCTGTGCTTTTCCTGCTTGTTTCCACAGGAGTGGATGGAGCTGTCCTTGAAGGGCAAGGGGAAAAGAATGTTCTTACCTCACTGCTGATAGGGACGCATCCTGGGCGTGGCTGGGGTGAAGGTTTCCTCTCCGTATGGTCAGTACTTCCTCATTAAGTGCGGTGAGCTGCAAACACGGGGAAAAAACCCCGAGAAGGAAAAGGAGGCCCCAGAACCCTTCTCATATGTCTGTGTTGATCTCTGCAGAGCAGCCATTCTTTGCTTGCCCAAAGGGCCCAAAAATAACTTCTAGGGAGAAGGAGAGAACCCTTTTTTTGAGTCCTAACAAACCTCTCACTTGACAGCTCCTGTGGCAGAGATGTGAGCAGGCGTGCAGACCACCTTTTGTGATTAGAACATCAGGAGCAGGAAGAGAGGAGTGGGGGGGGGGTCACCCAGGAGATGCGGGATGCAGGGGTGGGTGTGCCTCTGGCATGGCCATGGGGGGTGCACTGTCTCGCGAGAGCTTACTGCTTTTTACATTTCGAATTGCCGTGCACCAGTAATCTGCACAAAACCAGTGCTAGAACCCTCCTTCCACAGGGCGACCAGTCCCCCTGTACCCTGGGTGGGCCGGGGCGAAAGGGGGACAATGTGGCCCGGCGTTAAAGGAACCCGAGACATTGCTTTCCTCCAAAAGAGGCTGGAGAAGCCAAGTGGAGTCCCTTGGGGATGAAGAGTGACAAGAGACGGAGAAAGAAGTGTCCACAGACAGTGGAGTAAGATGTCCCCTGGCTCTGCCTGTGTCCCCCAGTGGCCCACGAGGCAGGCCTGGAAGTGGGGGCACAATGGGGCTGCGCTGGACTGGGCTGGGCTGGGGGGATGGGGTCATGTGTTGGAGACAAGCTGGTAATCAGACCTTAGAGCCAAGCTGGAGGTTGAGGGTGTGACAGGGAACGGTAGCGTTCCTGTGTGTAAAGACTCCTTCCCCTTCCGCCCTGAGCTGGAGATGGGTGCTCCTTCTGCCGTGCTCTGCTGCCATTTCTGGTGGAAATTGCTGGAAGACTCCTGCTTACCAACAGCGGCTTACCAGTGAGCCCCCACTGGTACCTGGTGACGTGCGCAGAATCGTGCTCATTCAACAGATAAGGAGACAGAAGCTCAACACGGGGCGGGAACCCACCGAGTATCTCCCAGCTGGGAAGTGGTGGGTCTGGAATTGTCTGCCACAGCCCGGCCTCCCTGCCTCGAAGGCTGAGGAGACCCCGAGGAAGCCATCGTCTCCTTCCAGCGCTTTGCGAGACTGTGCGCAAGGTCCTGTTGGAGGGAGTACATGGAGCTCCCCGTAAGCCCACGTGGCCAGCTCATCACGATTCGGCACAACCGAAGACTTGGAGGTGCCAGACAAACAGACCCTCAACAAGCCGGGGCTGTCCCTAGAGGGGCTGGGCTCCCGTGTACAGCAAGACTTGAACAGGGCGGTGGAACAGATTTTGAGAGAGCAGCTTGCTTCGAAGGTGACCTTGAGGCACATGTTCTTTGTTGGCTTTCTGGAACCTGGCTCAGAGGCAGGCCTGACCGTGGGGACCAGCTGGCTGCGGTGCCTCCTGGTCGTGAGGGCTTTTGTGCTATGGAAAATTTGAGAGAGGCTCTCGCCACCCTCTCTATGTTCAGGGGTGGCTCATTCCTCCCCACCTACTTCTCCAGAAAATGAGGGAAGTATCTTAAGCAGAGTCCACTTGGGCTGATAGAATCCAGTGTGAGGCACCACCCTGTGCTTGAACTCATCAAGGCCTTGACCAGCTTTCTTGAGCCCCAGGCGCCTGGAGGGCCACCCTGCTCACGGGCCCCTTAGCACTGGGCCAACCCAAGGGACGGGCTAGCGTGAGGCGACCTCCAGGGGGAGGTCCCCCCAGAGGGGAGGAAGCCAGGAGCCCAAGCGCCAGGCCTCGTGTGATCTCGGGGCGACGCTCGTCGGTCTGCCTTTGTGCCCTGCCTCCCGGAGTCAGAGAGGAAAATCTACCCTAGAGACCCAGAGAAGGAAGAGCTGGCCCAGCGGGTTATTTATGGGTCTCCTTGCCTGCCTTTGTTCCGCAGATCCGTGTGCATAAAAGGCTGGCTGGGCCGGCCAGAAGTGCCCATCAGTGACTCGCACAGGAAATTGGAAATCGGACACCGAGGGTCTACCCCCACTTCGCCTCTGACTCACGTTTACACAAACCCAACACCCGCCCTGACCTTTGCCCCCTCCATCTGTGGCCCGCAGGGCCTGACAACGGCCCACTCTCCAGACCAGGCGGAAGCTTCCAGAAGTCCAGCACTGGGCCAGCTTGCTGTGAGAGAGAATCCCTCAGGTGTCCGAATGAAGGCCTTGGATGCAGTCTCTCTCTCTCTCTCTTTTTTTTCTTCAACAAAGTGAATTCTTAAATTTTTCCTCTTTAAATTTTCACCCATTATATTCATCAACGCAGCGAGATGGAACATTTGGCAAAATTATTTTAAGTAGCACTTCAACCTGTGATCATAATTTCAAATCAAGGAATTTGCTGAGCAGCTGTGGGAAGAACAAAGGGCCCGGGGAGGGGGGAGGGGAGGCCGGTCGTGTGCACACGGAGGGGAAGCCTGCCTGCTCCGGCCTGCTGTCTGTCTACACGGAGCCGGGTGGGACTCCTGTTTCCATGTGCTGAACACACCACACACACCACTTGAAACTATAGACGTGGACCAGAGGATTGAGATGCAATTTTATAAGACGGCTGAAAGCTTTATCCCAGGAAGGCGGACCTGCCTGGCCACGAGTCTTCAAGCGCCGCCACTCACCAGCCTCCGCTGAGTCATCCGTAAAATGGGGACCACATTGCCACCACATCTTCGGGACCATTACTACATATATTCCTTTAACTGGCCTCGTTACCAACATGTAGTTAAGTGTTCAAAATGCTGTTACTGTCGCCGACATGCAGAAACGGACAATTTCTGTGCTTTGTCTTTGCAACTGATTCATTCAGCAGACATCTGTCGAGCATCTATTATGCTCCAGCAGCAGGGCTGGGTGTTGTAGGAATACAAACATGTGGAGCATAGGCATTAATGTGCCACTAGATAAATAATGAGACTTCGGTTGAGTTGAAAATGACTCCCAAGAATATTTAATTCATTTACAAAGAATCTTTCCCTTTTTTTTTTTTAACATTTGTTTTTGAGAGACTGAGAGAGACAGAGCACAAGCAGGGGAGGGGCAGAGAGAGAGGGAGACAGAGGATCTGAAGCAGGCTCTGCACTGACAGCAGCAAGGCGGACGCACTCGAATCCACGAACCCTGAGATCATGACCTGAGCCGAAGTCTGACGCTCAACAGACTGAGCCACCCAGGAGCTCCTACAAAGAATCTTTCTGAAGAGATGGTCTAATAGAAACAATTTGAAAAATGTACGAGTTAAGAAAAAAAATCTGTCTCATTTCCACTTGTTTTTGAACTCCGTGCTTTTCAGTAAAATGGTTATCTAAATTAACGTAATTTCTTAAAATAAGCCCTGCTTCATACCTGAGAACTTCAAGCAGCTAATTTGCAGATAATCAGACCTATTTGCAAACAATCTGAATTGTCTAAGTGCCTTCCAAAGAGCGCCACGTGTGTGCTCCAAAAGGCTGTCATGTGTCAAGATTACTCAGTTCTGCTAAATTATGGTTTTGAGAATCAGAAGTAATCTAGCCCAACCTCTTGCCCTTTGAATAGTATTTCCGAGAGGTAATAGTTAAGCTTCTGCTCAAACTCCGTGAGGAAAGGAGAAGGGAGGTACCTTCAGGGTTGAACGGCTCTACAGGTTCAAGATGGAACAATTAATGGGAGATTAATTCAAATTTGTGTAGCCATGGAAAGGATTAAAAGGCTTTTTTTTGGGTTTTTTTTTTTTTTGCTTTCATCTTGCTCCCCATTTCTGTTGGCTGGTCTTGCTTTGACTCCTGTCCCTCTCTCCCCTTTTACCCCAAGCTGCCATTTGCCCTCTGCCCCCCCGGCGGAGAAACCATAGCCCTGGTCACCGTTGGGTGGCCAAGCATACCCAGCTTTGGAAGCGGGGAGCCAACATTCAGTTTATTGTTCCTTGCCCTGTTCTCTGGGGGTGGTTCAACCAGGCTCTGCTTTCTTGGAAAACAACAGTGAACTTTGTTCAGCCAGAGCCTTGTTTCCCAAATTCTGATATTTGCTCACTGGCCCTCCTCCCTCCAGCTGTTCCCAACTGCTGACCACTTCTTACGCGCTCGGCTAGCTGCTTCCGCTGTTCCGGCTCTTCTTGGAAGGCAGCCATCAGGGGCCGGGGCAGATGTTGCTCGTGGCCTTGGCTTGTGGTCCGAATCCAGGACTGCATCATCTGGAAAGTGTGCGTGTGACTACCTTTGAAGCCAATGGGCTAAAAGCAGAGCTTTTAACGAGCAGAGCAGCTCCATGAAAAACGTGTAGTTGCTTTATGGCTTCGGGTTGCTTGTAGAATTGAAAAAAAAAAAAAAAAAAAAAAAAAAGCAAGTCAAGAGCAGCTAAAGTAAAAAGAGAAAAGGGAAAGGTTTATTTTTAGAGTTCTTGAATTCAGAAACCCCTTCTGATTTCCCACTTGTCCTAACTTGGCTTCGGTCTCATGGGCGCTTCGAGCCTCTGGTCTTTGTCTCAGCACTCAGTCCCGGGGATCCTTCTGGCTCTCTGGATCTTGGAGTGAGATGTCACCCAGCCTCATTCCACCCTGTCTGATGGCTGCTCACTGGCTGGCTCCTGGGAGGTGCTGCAGAAAGGCAGGCCCTCGCTTGAACTGAGTTCTGAGTGGCTTGCGCACGGGTCTCAAAACCCCTAGACCTCATCTGGAGTGTAAAATGGGCTTTATTTGGCTCGAGTGATATGTAGCATAATTTGGTTTAGTTAGCAATGTTTATGAAACAGGAGGTCACAGGCAATCCAGATATTTAGCTCAACCTGAAAATTTGGAGAGGGGCAAGATCGGATCTTTGCTCACTCTCAAACCGAGCGGTAGCTGTCCTTTCTGACATGTGGAACACATTCTCCACTTGGCCACACTCTCTCCAGCAACAAGGAGTGTCTTTCTGGTTACAGAGACTGATATTAGATGCCATTGACCCCTGTGCTTCTCCCCTCCCCCCACCAACCTGCCCCATTCATGAAGGGTCTGCTTGATTTTTCTGGGCTTTGAGTTTGCTGTCTGTGCTCAGTCGAGTGTGATTCACATGCTCCCCCTTATCTCTTACAGACTTCAGGGCCCTCACATTCTTCATGCTTCCCTTCTGTCCTCCTTCCTTCCTCCTCTTCTCTCCCTACTCTCTCTCTCTCTCTCTCTCACTTCTTAAACTATAAAACACACCTACAAAAAAGCGTTCACAGCAAAGACCTATAGCTTGATGATTTATCACTAAGTCAGCACCAGTGTCATTGCCAGGCCAACAGATAGGACTGTGAGTTTCTCTAGAAACTCTCTCTGTTCCCTACCCGCCATAGGTAACCAATATCCTGACTTCCATGTTTAAACACCCTTGATTTTCTGTAGAATTTTACCAGCAAAACACATGTTCAATGCTAAAGTTTAGTTTTGCCTCTTTTTACAACTTCATGTAAATGTAACTCTATAGTATGTATTCTTTCATCCATGGCTTCTTCCACTCAACATTATACTTGTGTAACTCACCCCTGTTGTTTATAGCTGTAGTCTATAGATTTTCATCACAGGATAGTGTTACCTTTTTATAAATGTGACACAATTCTGTCTTTTTGTTCTACTCTTGATGGACATTCGGATTGTTCCCGGTTTAGGACTAAAAGAGAGGTGTTGCTATAAACATTCTTGTGCTTGTATACTGGTGCATGTATGCATTTCTGAGAGTATTACCTCCAAGCATGGGGTTTTCCCTGTGGAAAGGTTTTAAATTATGGATTTAATTTGTTGAAGAGTTACTTGACTAGATAAGATTCATGTCATCTCTTGTGTTCATCTTGATAAACTGAGTTTTTTAGTATTTTAGTATTTATCTAAATTTTCAAATGTAATGGCGTGACATTGTTTACAATATCTTCATACAATTTTTAACAATGATGGGCTCTGTTGTGATGTCTCCTTATCATGCCTGATAGTGATTGTGTTTATCTTTTCTTTCTTTTTCGCCTTGCTTAATTCTGCTGAGGTTTTGGGTTTTAAAATCAATACTCTTTCCACAGAATCTAACTTTTGGTTTTGTTGATATTTCCTATTGTATATTTGCTTTCTAGTTCATGAAATTCTGCATTTGTCTTTCTTTTCTTTTTCTTCCCGTGGGTTCAATTTTCAGTGCTTTTTCCAATTTCTTTAGATGATGGCTTAGTTCATTGATTTTAAACCTTTCTTATAACCTAATATATGCAAGTAAGATTATAAATAATCATCTAAACATAGCCTTAACTTTATCCTATGAGTTTCAACATGTAATATTTTCATTATCATTCAATTAAAATATGTTTAAATTTCCTTTGATTTCCCATGGGTAATTTAGGAATATTCCTAAGTTTCCACATACATGAGAGTTTTCTAATCACATTTCTATTATTCATGTCAAGCCTAATCACAATGTAGTTAGAGAGTATACTTTGTATAATTTCAGTTGTTAAGACTTGCTTTATGGCTCAGCATACAGTTGACTTTTGAAACTTCCTTGTGTTCTTGAAAAGAAGGTATATAGTTAGTAGTTGTGAGCTCCATATTAGGTTATAGTTGCTGATTGTATTGTTGGAATCTCCTATATCCTTGCTGGATTGTTGTCTATTTGTTCTTTTAGATATTCAGAGAGTTGTGTTAAATTCTCCCATTAGGATTGAAGATTTGTCTGTGTGTATATATGTTGGTTTTTGCTTTATGTATTTTGAGATATTAAGTATATATAATTTTTGAATGCTATAATGTCAATTCAATTTTTGAATTGAAACTTTTATCACTATGAAATGTCTTCTTTATTTCTAGTAATACTTTTCACTTTAAATTCTATTTTGATAAATGATATAGGTATGCCTATTTTACATTGGATGTATTTTTCCATCCCTTTACTTATGTCCATTCTGTATCCTTAAGTGTCATAAGCTTCTCTTGTAAAGATTATACAATTAAAAAAATTCAGTCTGACATTTTCTGTCTTTTAATTGGTGCATTTAGTCTGTTTATATTTACTGATGCGATTCAATTTACATTTAATTTAATGTAATTCCTGATATATTTGGATTTAAATCTACCATATGGTATTAGTATAGTATTCTATTTGTTCTACCTATATTCCATCTTTATGTTTCTCTCACTTTATTGCTTCTTTTGGATTGATTCTTTTTTTTAATATTCCATTTTTTTCCCTCTATTACTTTGGAAATTACATATTCTTTTACTATTCTTTTGGAAGTTGGCCCCAGGATTATAGCATAAACTCTTGTGTTACTAAGGTCTAATCTTAATTGGTGGTTTTATGCTGTTCTCAGGTATTTCAAAGACTCTGGAACACTCTAACTCCATTTGCCCCCTCCCAAATTATTTATATTATTGTCATGCACTTTAAGTGGATATTTCAAATGCAACAATTTTAGAAAATTATTTTATATAGCCACTATCCATTTATATTTACCTATATACGTGCTATTTTCTATGCACTTCTTTCTTTCTTGCATCTCTTACTTCCTACCTGGGACTATTGTCCTTGGACCTAAAGAACAGTCCTCAATATTTCCTTTCATGTGAGTGACCAATATTCTTACTTTTGTTTTCTAACTGTCTTTAGCTGACCCCCTTGAAGGATATTTTTGTTGAGCATAAAGTTCTAGGTTGATAGGTATTTCCTTTTAGCCTGTTAAAACCATTCCATTATCTTCTAGCTTTCATTGCTTCCATTGAGAAGTCTGCTGTAAATCTCATTGTTGCACCTTTGACCACAATCTGTTTCTTATTCTCTGACTTCTTGTAATGTTTCTCTTCGCTTTAGTTTTCAGCAATTTTATTGTGATTCACCTAGATGTAGATTTCTTTATATTTATCATGGTTGGGCTTTTTAAAGGGCTTCTTGAATCTAGTTTTATGTATTTAAATAGCTTGGGAAAAATCTCAGTCATCACCTCTTCAAATATTTCTTTTTTCCCATTCTCTTTTTTTAGGATTCCAATTATATGTGTATTAGACTTTCTCACTCATATTATTTCTTTCTTATACTGTCTTTTGTCTTTTCCCTCCTTCAATCCTCTATACTTCATTTTGTATACTTCAGCTTTGTCTGGCGTGCTATGAAATCCATCCATGACTTCTTAAATTTGTTGCTTAAATTTTTTTTTAAATTCTAGAGATTCTGTTAATTTCTTTTTCATGGTTTCAAATTCTTTTCTGAAACTCTCAATTTTGTCTTTTATCTCCTAGGACATGATAAACACACTTATTTTAAAGCCTGTGTCTGATAACACCAATATCTGGAAACCCTATGAGTTTGTTTCTATTGTCCATTGCTCTGATTGTTTTTATTCATGTTACCTTCTCTTGTTAAATCACTATTTTTGCTTTTTATACTGTGTGTATTTGCAAAACTAATTGTAGAAATAATCTGAGGCCTAGGATGATAACTTCCTCTAGGGAGGATTTACTTTCTTTTTTCAAGAGCCTGAGAGCACTAAGGATTGTGCTCTCTGGGATTGATTTAACTCAATTTTGTGAATTGAAAATGATTTGAAAGTCTACACTGTCTGCAAAGACCTGGTTATTTCTTGTTAATGTTTTCTCCTGTGGTGCAATCCTTCAGTGTCTCATCCTAAAGATAAGGATTTTCCTGGGACATCCAACTTGGCAAGCTCTGGACTCCAATTTCTGATTCCTTAGCCCTATGATCCTGTCAAAAGCGCTACTCAGCCTCTTAGTCTCTCTGCTGCCTGGTCTGGAGTTGGATAACAGTCCAGAGGAAGAGCATCTTTAGGCTATGGGTTTACCTCCTGGACCTCCATTTCTCCCAGTTCCTGGCTTGCTAATTCTTCACTCTTGTGTTAACTATCTGATGCTTCCAGACAGATGATTTGATTTTTGGATTTTATGTACCTCGTATGTTTGTCTGCACCGAGAAGACTGGTGTGAATTACCTAGTCTCCCATGGTCCTCTTCCAGTTTCTCCTCTTCATCAGACTTTCTTCCTTTCTCTTTTCCCCCTTCACATCTTAGGGAAAGAAATGTCCCTTCTTTTTTTTTTTTTTTTTCTAAAGCAAGCCCTTACTTGTGGTACTTGGTCTTCTTTCTCTCAATACTTGTCTAGAATCATAAAGCACTTCAAGCTCTCCCTTGACACTGGGCTTCCCCTCTGAGCATGTGCAACTATCTGCTATACAGAAAAATAAAACCTGTGCTAAACCTAAGCCCAAACCTAAACTCTGCAGTTCTGGCTAATCACCAGACCATGTGGTGCTATTTTTGATGATAGTTCTTGCTAAAACAGTGTTTCAGTTCCCTTTTTTCCAGAATAATGTTGACAGGTCTGCTCAAATAGTGTTCCCATCTTGATTGATTCACTCGGCCAGAATAAGTTTACAAATCAGTGGAGAATAGTGGAGGAGGGTTGGAGGAAAGAAGAGATGGAAGAGGGGATTTTTAATGTTTCAAGTTATGCGGTCCAGCATGTAATTTTTTTCTATAAAAGTTTTCTCTCCCTCACTCCCACTGTTTCCCTCTGCCCCCTTTCAGTGTCAGAGTTTTTAAAAAAAGTGATCTATTCCTGCTGTTTCCCAAACATATATTTTTATTTAAAGGTCACCAAAACATCCCAGCTGACCACCCAGTGACCTTTTCTCAGTCCAAACTCTCCTTGATCTTTCGGCAAAATTTGTCATGGTTTCTTCCTCTTTCTCTTAAATTCTCTCTTCCTTCAGGTTCTGGGATGCTTGACTTTCTTAGCTCCCCTGACTACTCATTTTTTTTTCACCTTACATTCCTTTTTTCTATTTCCTAAAGGTAGAATTTCTTAAAGATTCTTGGCCCTCTTCTCTTCTTTCCTCTTCTCACTTATTTCATCACAGATTCTGCCTTTGTAAATTTATGGCACCTATCTTGTACACGACACCCCTATCTAAATATCTGGCCCAAGCTTCTCTACAGGGTTCCAGTTTTGCATTTCTGAATGACTGTCAATGTCTTCTATCTAAACATCCTAGAAGTCCCACAAAAATATTTTTAAAACTGAGCTCATAATTTCTACCCATAAACTTCCTCTTCCTTCTAACTCCTCATTCACCATTCATGTACTATGACTACAACTCAACACCCACTGTTCCCTTTACAACCAGGGCCCTTCCCTTCATCTCAACGTGTTCAAATCCCACGTGGCTTCAGAGGACCTGTTCAATGCTCTCTCTTTCAAGCAACCATTAAATAATCTGGAAAAGGGTATGGACTTCAGCAGTGAAAGATATGGTTCAAATCCAGGCTCTGTTACCAACTTTTTTGTCACAAATTTTTGTCATCTGTAAGAATGGAAATGGGAATGGCTAATTCACAGGTTATTGAAAAGATTGGATGAGTTATTTATGAATATATTCTATTTCTTTTACTTGCTCCTTAAGAGCAAGGTTCATTTCTGATTAATATAGCTCATGTACTTATTCAATAGCTAAAAATGAATGGATTAATATTGCAGAGTTTGCCAAACAACGTGGTGCTGATGTCAGCATTTTATTTTTTAGTTAAAAAGGTCAAACCCACTTTATTTTGTTCACTTGGACATTACGTGATGATATATAGTCACTACTTTGATACTTTCATTTCTATCCAATTTAACTGCTTGATTTAATGTCAAACGTCTGCTAAGATAGGTGAAATAATCATGGGCCCTTAGAGCCACCATAGCCTCCATCTGTTGTTGCCTTCAGAAGTGTGGGGAAGTTTGGATAATTGTCCAGTGGGTTGAATGGTGCAGATAACTGGCCCTGGCTGGAAAGGTTCCCACAGCCCATCACCTCTTTTTATTCTTGCTTAATTTATCCAGATAATTGCTTCAACTCCTCACTTCTCCTGATCTTTGTCAAATAGCCCACTGGGTCCAGGTAACCATCTGTTCATACTCCCCTGTTCTCATTTCTCTTTTTGACCTTCTTTCCCCCTCCTTAAAGGTGGGTGAAGCTGGCTTTGGGAAACCAGCCCTTAGCCGGGAAGTGGCTCTTTTCCAAGAGCTTCTCGGGCCCAATACACCTGTCTGCCAGGGCGGGCCTGCCAACCACTCATCCCCTCCTGGCCTATCAGATACAGCTGAACACATTTGGCAGAAGCTCCGGCAATTTGGTTATTCATTTTCTGCTCTCAGCTGAGGGTAGACCACCTGGTCAGATCTTGGCTCACCCAGCTACTAGTTCCCTTAGCTGGCGGTGTCTGGCAGTCATAGTATCCTAGCTCCTTCCTGCTTTGCCCACTCTCCACCGTTAGATATGTCCTTTAAGGGAAGGCTAAATGGAGGTGAGGTGAGGGGTGAGCACGTGTGGTGGAATTGCTGTACAATAACAGGGAAGTTTCTTAGAACAAAGTTTTCTGGTCATGGCCAGTCTATCAGGCTGAATAACGGCCCTAACTATATCAGGCCCTAATCCTTGTAATGTGTAAACGTTACCTTATTTTGAAAAAAGTGTTTTGTTGATATGACTAAGTTAAGGATCTTGAGATGGAGAGAGTCTGGATTATCTGGGTGATCCCTAAATGCCTTTGTAAGTGTCCTTATAAAAGAGATGCAGAGGGAGATTACACACACACACACACACACACACACACACACACACACGAGAAGGCAATGTAAAATTGGAGACAAAAACTGGAGTGATGTGGCTATAAGCCAATATCAGCAGCCACCAGAAGCTGGAATTGGCAAGGAAAGGATTCTCCCCTATAGCCTCCTATTTACACCTTGACTTTGGCCCAGTGGTACTGATTTTGGACTTTGGATCTCAGAACAGTGAGAGTTTTAAGCTAGAAGGTGTTTGGTGATTTGTGACAGCAGCCTCTTAGGAACATAGCATAGCCAGTAACAATGACGCAGAGGAGAGCCCTGTAACATCACTTCTAGGCTGAAAGCCCCCTTCCTGCAAACCCATATATGGAGTGCTCCAAATGCCATGTCATAGTAAGTCAGCAAATCTTTTTCAAGCAATGCTTTGATCAGTGTTCACCTGCAGAGCCCCAGAAGCCATCCCAGTTAGTGTAAGCAGAACGGGATTCATTGCAAGACATTGAAAGGCTAGTAAAAGAGTTGGGATGGAGGCTCTAGGCTGAGCTTTCAGGGAGGAGTCCCCTAAGAGATGCTGATGGCTTGTGCCACACTTCTCTCTCCACTGAACCGAGTTTCAAATTCAAGTCTTGTGTGACTTCCTGTTACTTGAGGAATTTAAATTACAACTGGACTTCAGCCGCAGGGGAGTCTGGGGAATGTGATTTTTAGCGTCTTGCAGGCAACTTCCTGTTGTGATGGATTTTGCAATCCTGATGCCATGGGTCCCGAGTGAGCCAATCCGCGATTTCCTACACAAGCGCGCGTACTCTGTGCTGAGCACTGCTCTAAGTAAATAAGACAGAGTCTTTGTGCTCGAGGGGCTGATTTTCCCATGGGTGTGGTAGATGGTCAGCTCATCAACAGACACAATAATGTTACAGACAAGCACACCTTCGGGTCCAGACCCCTGCAACGAAGTGAATATCACAATAAAGAGAATCAAATGAAGTTTTTGCTTTCCCAGCACACATTGAAGTTATGTTTATGCTATCTATGCAGTCTATTATGCAGTCTAGTAAGTGTGTAAGAGTGTTGTGTCTAAAAAAATCATGTACCTTAATGAAAAAATACTTCATTGCTGAAAAATGCTAACCATCATCCAAGCTTTCTGTGAGTTGTAATCACTGATCCCAGCTCACTGTAACAAACAAAACAATAATGAGAAGGTTTGGAATATTGCTAGAATTGCCACAATGTGACACAGAGACACGAAGTGAGAAATACTGTTGAAAGAATGGTGCCAATAGACTTCCTAGATGCAAGGTTGCCACAAACCTTCAATTAATAAAAAAAAGTAAATAAAAACAATATCTGCAAAACACAATAAAGCAAAGCACAGTAGAGTGAGGTATGTCTGTGCTGCTAAGAGCTATAAAGAAGACGAAGCAGGGTAATGATGAAATGGCTGGGGGTGGAATGTTGGTTACTTTAGGTAGAAAGGTCTTTCTCTCTCTTTTTTCAATGTTTTTAAATTTATTTTTGAGAGAGAGAGTGTGTGTGTGAGTGGGTGAGGGGAAGAGAGAAAGGAAGACACAGAATCCAAAGCAGGCTCCAGGCTCCGAGCTGTCATCACAGAGCCTGATGCGGGGCCCAAACTCATGAACTGTGAGATAGTGACTTGAGCTGAAGTCAGACGCTCAACCAGCTGAGCCACCCAGGCATCCTGAAAAGAGCTCTTGATGTAACATCTTTGTTAAGTTCTGAATGACGAAGGGGCAGCCGTGTGGAGATTTGGGGGAAGGGCAGCATGGAAAAAGGGCTGGAGGAGGGAATACAGTGGCAAGTTTAAGGGAGGGAAAGAAGGGCAATGTAACTGGAATGTGGTAAAGATGGGCAGAGAAGGGGTGTGAGGTAAAGGGGTTGTGCAGGCCCTAGATCCTGGGGACCTTACAGGAGTTTGGATTTTGTTCTGGTTAGAATGGGGGAGTCACTGGAAGGCGTTAAGCAGGGAAGTTGCCTTAAGTTGAGTGGTGCTCTCCAACATTCACGTCCACCAAAGAACCTAGGAATGTGACCTTATTTGAGATAAGGTCTTTGAAGGTGTAATTAAGGTCAGGGTTGAGATGAGATTGTCTTGGGTTAAGGTGGGTCCTGGGTCCAGCGAGGCTGTCCTCGTGAGGGCACACGGAGTCACACTGAGCAAAGGCGATGTGAGTGTGCGCGCAGAGGCTGGAGTGATGTGTCTGAGGGATTGCGAGTGCGCTAGGAGAGGGCAGGGGATGGTTTCTCCCTCAGAGCCTCTGGGCGGAACCAACCTTGCCGACACCTTGTTCTTGGACTTCTGGTCTCCTGAACTGTGAGGGAATAAATTCTGTTGTTTTAAGCCCCCCAGTCTATGGTTAATTGTATGATTTATGTATTTATTTATTTGCTGCCATAAGAAAGTATTACAGGAGTGATGTGATCTAATTAGCGCTATGGAAGATCATCACTTTGGCAGCCGTCTGCAGATGAGCTCTCGGAGGCCATGGCCAAAGGCAGCAGTGAGGCCCGTTTGGACTGGATGCTGTAACCACCCAGACAGGAGATGACGTAGCTTGGACAAGGATAGCGCTTGGGTAGATGATGAGGAACTTCCAGTTTTAGGCTCTACTAGGAAAACCCTATGGGCTGTACTCTTGGGTTAGATGTTGGGGGAAGGCTGGGCAATGAGAAAGAGGAGTGAACTGTGACTCTTACGTTTGTGGCCAGTGCACCTGGGATGATTTCCTGAGAAGGGGAAGCTTGGGGAGCTGAGCTGGGACTGAGATTTACGCTTTGGTCATGCAGAATTTGAGCTGCCTCAGCCCAGATGCTGAACCAGGCAACTGGACTTTACCAGTCTGGGGCTTTAGGGAGAAACCAGCACAGGGATAGAATTTGACAGTTGTCAGCATGTAGGTGATGTTTAAAGTCTTGGGACCAGATGAGGCAGTAGATATGGAAGAGAGAAGAGCTGATGTCAGCACTCTGGGGCATTCAAACACTATTTCAAGGGCTGGCAGAGACAGAGGGGTCTGAAAAAGCATGGGGAGTGGGGGAGGGGAAACACCCGACATAGGTGGGATTGTAGAAGTCACCTAGGAAAGTGTTTCTAGAAGGGGGTGAGCAGTACCATGGGCTTCATATAGTGTTCAGTGGCCTGTTCCAGGAAGGCAGTGGAGGCAAGAGCTTGGCTGGAGCGGGTGGAAGAGAGGAGGGGGTACAAGGAGGTAGTGGTGGTGAGTCTGTACAACTCTTTGGAGAAGTTTCTCTCAGAAAGGAAGCATGGAAATGGATCAGTGGCTGGAGGGGCATGTGTGATCAAGGGGGAAAAGGGAGAAGTGCCTGTGAGGGGACGGGGGTAAGATTCAGGACAGGGGCAATTGTTCCGTTTTATTTCTTTTTTGTGTTTTTTAAATTTCTTCTAAGTTTATTTATTTTGTGAGAGAGGGCTAGAGAGCACAAGTGGGGTAGGGGCAGAGAGAGAGAGAGACAGAGAGAGAGAGAGAGAGAGAGAGAGAGAGAGAGAGAATCCTAAGCAGGCTCCACACTGTCAGTGCAGAGCTCCATGCAGGGCTCGAACTCGTGATCCATGAGATCATGCCCTGAGCCGAAATCAGATGCTTAACTGACTGAGCCATCCAGGCACCCCTGTTTTATTTCTTAAGGTAAAGGCAGGAGTGTGTGCATGGGCTGGTGGAGAGAGCTGGTGGCTGGTCCGGATCCAGGATCGGGATCAGGATCCAGATTGGGGGGCGGGGGTCAGGGGAAGTTAAGCTCAGAACCCCGTGGTGAGGGCTGCAGGCCCCACTCCAGGACTCTTGAGGGAAGGCATCCCAGCCTCAGAGGGGGTTTGTTCATCTCACATCGGCAACGTCCAGGGGGTGGGAGCCCAGGACTCTGTGTCAAAAAGTTTTAAAAAAGATACACCCTCTCCCCACTGCTTTCCTTTCTTCCTGGTACCCCCAGTCTCCTCCCCGGCCCCCCACCCCCAGAAACTCTGTAGGGGTCAGAGAGCTGTCCTGTTAAATCCTTTAAATACCAAGGGTCTGATTATATTTCCTGTCTCTAGAATAATCTCGTTCCTCCTTTTCAAAATAAAGCTAATAAAATAATTCCTCAGTGTGCCCTCTTTGTCTGAGGGTGTGGAAACTTCTGTCCACATGTCCCTTTCTCAGTAGGGCAGCCTCAGACATCCTTAGCGCTTCTAGCTCCTTCCCTTTCATCTTGTCCCAGACCTCGTACAGGGCTGGTCTCCTTGGCTTTTGACACTTTAATTTTTCTGTAATAAAGGAGAAAAGCTTCCATAAATTTAATCTTAGCTAACTAATAACATGCTTTGGCTTACCATCCTTTTAACTTGTAGGGCAGTTTTTAAAAAATTCTCTTCGGAGTGCCTGGGTGGCTCAGTTGGTTAAGTGTCCGAGTTTGGCTCAGGTCATGATCTCACGGTTCGTAAGTTTGAGCCCCACATTGGGTTCTCTGTGCTGACAGCTTGAAACCTGCTTCAGATTCTGTATCTCCCTCTCTCTCTTCTGCCCCTCCCCTTGCTCATACTCTGTCTCTCTCAAAAATAAATAAACATTAAAAAATTCTTTAAAAAAATTCTCTTCCATAGACTACTAGTTCCATGAAAATATTCTGCACCCCCAAAGAATTTTGTGGCCAAACCAATTTTGGACATCTTTCACTTTAAAGATCAGAGAAGTCCTCCAGTTAAAAAGCTCACTTATCTCTGTTTCATCTGCCATTTCTCAGATATATTTGACCATGACATAGTGTTCTGTGGAATACATTTTGGGAAATGTCTACCTGTATAGCCCTCAGTGTCCCAGGAAAAATAGTTATCCTTGCTTACCATCTGGGTCTAACAGAACTGTTAAAACCTTTTTTCCCCCCATCATTGTACAAATAATTTGCAGAAGAGTGAAGGGAGAGTGAAAAATGATTTTGCTAGAAATGTAGACACGAGAATCGAACATAAAATGTCTAAATTTCCCCCCATATTTTCCTGATTTGGGACCTGTAAACACCGGAAAGTGGCACACCCTTCGAATTTATCCAGCTGGCCGTTTGTGATCACTCATGACTCTGGGACATCCGTCTCATAAGTATTGGACTCAGGCTTCCCGCATCCCTCCAGCACATTCCAATTTATCATGGCTTCTGCTTCTCCTTCATTTCATTGTCAACACATGAGAAAAATATGTGAAGCCTTTGAAGCACATCGCTGTGATGGGGAGATGGCCATCTTCTTTGCTTCATAATCACCAAGGATTTTCCTTTTTTCTTTTTTTTTTTAAATTTTTTAAAATTTATTTCTAGGAGAGAGAGAGAGAGAGACAGCATATACAGGGGAGGGTCAGAGAGAGAGGGAGTCACAGACTGAAACAGGCTCCAGGCTCTGAGCTGGCAGTCAGCACAGAGCCTGACGCGGGGCTCGAACCCACGAACCGTGAGATCATGACCTAAGCGAAAGTCGGACGCTTAATCAACTAAGCCACCCAGGCGCCCCAGATTTTTCTTTTTTGATTGAAGATGATCAATCCAACAAAATTTCTGTTTCCTTTCAGTCACCTCTGTGTGTACCTGCCTTCAATATTCATCCACACAAATGTATTCCCAGGGCACAGACATCATAAAAGATGAAAGAACACTGCCAAACACCCTGTGGGCAGATGAGACAGTCCGAGATCATGGGATAAAATATTGCGGATGAAGTTTTCCCGGTGGAATGGCTGGGGGAGTGAGATGCCACTTGGTCCTTGACAGTAAATCAGTCATCCATCAGATTTTGAGTTTGAGAAACTTTGTTGAACATATTGCTCCCTGAAGACTTAGGACCTGAGATTTCACTTACATGATCAATTTCATCATTGTCATTAAGGTCTAGAGTCCCACTGCATCTGTCTTCATCTTCTGATTAATCTAAGATTTGCTGGAATAGGTTTCTTTTTTTTTTCTCTCTTTGCCATTATCATCAGAAAGCAAAAGATTCTGAATTTTCAACTGTGTTCACTGCAAGCTACAAAGATGGTGTCTCTGGTGTTCCTTTATACCCTCTTGATGAGCATCAAAGATGATACTCTACTTTTGCAAGCTGGACGAGAAGGCTCGGAAGGATGCAGTTGTGATGGTTTATCTCACTGTTACATCAGCACGCTAACCAGGGTCACCGCATCCTTCTTCGTATTGTTCAGAATAATTCATGCATATTGATAAAAGAGCAAATGTATTTCAACATATAGGAAAATTAAGAACCCTAAGATCCTCAAATGTAACTTAGAAGTATAAAAGGGTCCAATGGATGTGTGGACTAATGGCATTGCAGAATCGCTTTAAGAAAAATAAGTAATTACTTTTTTTTCCTTTGGAAAGCCTCTAATAAAGAACAAAAAAAGTCAATCAATATCAATCATAACAGATAGATAGAACTGCTCAAAAAAGACACTCAAAAATTAAAATGGAATCTAATAGGTTCTGATGAGAATTTTCTCCCCTATTTTGACCCTTATACAATCTCTTAAAACTCCCTGTGAGTGGAAAAATGTTTTCCCTTTTTCAGAGGTGTTTGATAAAGAAGTTATTTTGAGTAAAATGTCTTCTATAGGGGCACTTGGGTGCCTCAGTTGGCTGAGCATCTGACTCTTGATCTTGGTTCAGGTCATAATCCCAGGGTGGTGGGATCAAGTCCCAAGGAGGGCTCCATGCTGAGTGTGGAGCCCGCTTAAGATTCTCTCTCTCTCCCTCTGTCCATCTCCCCCACTTGAGCTCTCTCTCACTCTAAAATCAAAATCAAACCAAACCAAAAAACCATCTTTTGTAGGTTAGTGTATTCTTAGTTTTTGCATTGAAAGTTTTTTTTTTATATCATCTTTAAAATGATATTCAGGATATGTGTCTTTAGTTCACTTACTGACACATACCACTTAGTTTATTTGAGATGAATTATATGAGAAAAAATATGAATCACAGTGAATAAAGAAAATAGGACATATTATTATTCGATTTTAGTTCTTCAATGTACATATATTTTATAATATTATAACATAAAAATAGACAAAAACTGTTTTATTTCCTAATGTTGGGAATGCTTATATTTTATACTTTAAACCTATCTATATTTATAATTTTTGAAATTTTATTTCTTTTTTTATTAAACATTTTTTAATGTTTATTTATTTTGAAGGAGAGAGAGAGTGTGAGGAGGGGAGAGGGAGAGAGAGAGGGAGACAGAATCTGAAGCAGGTTCCAGGCTCTGAGCTGTCAGCACAGAGCCTGATGTGGGGCTTGACCCCACAATCTGTGAGATCATGACCTGAGCTGAAGTCGGATGACCAACCGACTGAGCCCCCCAGGTGCCCTGAAATTTTATTTCTTCTTTTTTTTTTTTTTTACAAATAGTTTATTGTCAAATTAGTTTCCACATAACACCCAGTGCTCATCCCCACAAGTGCCCTCCTCCATGCCCATCCCTCCTCCCCTCCCACATCCATCAGTCCTCAGTTTTTGTCAGCATTCAAGAGTCTCTCACGGTTTGCCTCTCTCCCTTTCCCCCACCATTTCCCCCCTTCTTCTCCCCCTTGTTCCTCCGTCAAGTTCCTCCTAATCCTCCTATACGTGCAAACATATGATATTTGTCCTTCTCTGCGTGACTTATTTCGCTCAGCATAACACCCTCAAGGTCCATCCATGTTGCTACACATGGCCAGATTTCATTGTTTCTCATTGCCATGTAGTATTCCATAGTATAGAAAAACCACATCTTCTTGATCCATTCATCAGTTGATGGACACTTAGGCTCTTTCCATGTTTTAGCTATTGTGGAGAGTGCTGCTATGAACATTGGGGTACATGTGCTCCTATGCATCAGCACTTCTGTATCCCTTGGGTCAATTCCTAGCAGTGCTATTGCTGGGTCATAGGGGAGTTCTATTGTTAGTTTCCTGAGGAACCTCCACACTGTGTTCCAGAGGGGCTGAACCAGTTTACATTCCCACCAACAGTGTAGGAGGGTGCCTGTTTCTCCACATCCTCGCCAGCATCTAGAGTTCTCTGATTTGCTCATTTTAGCCACTCTGACTGGCGTGAGGTGGTATCTCAGTGTGGTTTTGATTTGTACTGAAATTTTATTTCTAATTGACAAGGTAAGACGTGAGACTTAAGCTGCTCTGAAACATGGATTTTTCCCTCCACCAATAAATAAAAACCTCAATTTATATTGATATAATTTTATATATACAATTTTTTTATATACAATTTTTTCAACTTACATTTTTCTAAAAGCTTATTTATTTATTTTGAGAGAGAGAGAGAATAAGAGAGCACATGCACACATGAGTGAGGAAGACCAGAGAGAGAGAACCTCAAGCAGGCTCTGTGCTGTCAGTGCAGAGCCCGACTCGGGGCTCAATCCCATGAACCAAACCGTGAGATCATGACCTGAGCCGAAACTTACATTTTTGAAGGACTAGAAATCTGGATCTGGTGAAAATAATCTGGAGATAAAGTTGCACAAATTATTACCATTTCATGCTTCTTGCCAATATTCTTGCAATTCATCATCGGTGTTTCTCATTCTTCTTGTCTATGGCCAACATTCTCTGTGGGTGTAAAACAAACAATATACGACAAGGAACAAAGCCGATTTAAGACGGCACGTGGCTGAGTTAGCTGAAGGTCACCGGGAGTGAGGGGCTGGGGCCAAAGCAGACTCATCCATCTCTTAACAGATCTGTCTCAAAGACAGAAGTGTGAAATAAATAATTTATTGACTTAGAAAAATAGAAATGCACACAACTGCTCTTAGCTTTAAAATTTTTTTTAAATGTTTATTTATTTTTGAGACAGAGAGAGAAAGATAGAGTAAGAGCAGAGGAAGGACAGAGAGAGAGAGAGAAGGAGACCCAAAATCGGAAGCAGCCTCCAGGATCCAAGCTGTCAGCACAGAGCCTGACATGGGGCTCAAACTCAGGGACCACGAGATCATGACCTGAGCCAAAGTTGGACACTTAACTGACAGAGCTGTCCAGGAGCCCTTCTCTTGGCTTTTTCAAAAATGATTCCAACCCCAGGGCCACTTTGGAGAGACCTTTGCAAATGTGGGTGGGCTGTGGGGTCCCGCTCAGCCTGGCGTGTGAGTGTGGCCTGCACTCGCTGGGTGTTCCAGAGACACCTGGGCTTGTACCTGTCTATATGCCCCCATGCAGTTCCGTTTTCTAGACTCCTTGTACAATGTCACATTTTTGTTTGCTGTTGTCCAAAACAGATCTCCGTCCTAAGATGGTAATTCAACTGAGTGTATAGTTAGTGCGAGATGTTCTCATGTGGTCAGTGGCGCGTTTCTAGACTATTGCTTAGAATGGCCGCCTCTGAATGGCCAGTGTTCTGATGTTAATGGTGACCCTCACTGGCTTTGGATCCAGAGCCTGACGTCTCTTCATCCACAGGATCTAGGACCCTCCTGGGTCCTGAGTTCCTGGTAGTGGGGTGAGAGGCAGAGGGAGCCTAGGGCCAGCCATCATCACAGCCTCTGGGCTGCTTTGGAGAAAGCGTGGGGGAAGGTACTTATGCAGAGGCATCTCCTCTCATTAGGGTTTCTCTGGGCTTTGAGTGGGCCAGCCAGGCCTGTATGGCCCCAACCCCAGCCCCTTACCTTTGGAGCCGTGGGGTCTGTCCATGAACAGTGGACCGGGCCTTCCCCGGGTGTGTGCCAGAGGGCCTCTCTCAGACTCCACTGCTCTCAGAGAGTGTCTCCAACATGGATGTGTGGGCCCGGGCCAGCTGCCCCTTCACCCTGGATCCAGGGGCCTTAGGAGCTAGCAGGGGAGATGAGGGGATGGGAGAAAGAGAACTTGGAAATGGTACAGAACAAAGAAAGAAAATCCAGAGGGCTGAGACGTGGAGGAAGATAAAAGAAGAGAAACCACCTGGGGTGGGGAGGTTACTGTTGTGCAGTGGCCGCAGGGCTCGAACCCATGAACTGTGAGATCATGACCCGAGCTAAAGTCCTACGCCCAACTGACTGAGCCACCCGGGGGGCCCTCGAAATCGTTTTTAATGAACAGTGAGGCTGAGGTGGGCCCCTTCTTGGTGTGAGTGCTGTGGGGGCCGGGCACTGAGCAGGGGAGGCCATGACACGTGGCTTTGGCTACTCCCATTGGGACTCTTTCTCGCCCTGTCCCCTCAGGCACAGGAAGGTGGAGAACCAACTAACACCACCCCCTCCTCCTCGAAGCCCCCCGGCCCTGCGGCTGCAAGTCCCTGCTCATGCCCCTAAGCCCCTGTAAATTGCGGCAGCCCCTCGTTTTCTGCCCCCCCCACACCAGAGGCCAAGTGACCACAGTGATCCTTCTTCAGACAGGGTCAGCCATCTCTGGACCCCCCAGGCCCTGGGACAGTCCCCAGGACCTGTTAGGAGCCAACCTGTGTATGGTGGGAGGTCTGGCCCGCAGGGTACAGGGCAGTGAGGTCTCCGCACAGGGGAGCCCCCGTTTTGCCCCAACGAGCTGACCCATTAGGTAAGTAGTCAGGGAGATGCAGTCCTGTGAGAGGAAAATGCATAATATGGCGAATGATATCTAGAGATATTAACTCTTCGTGTTCTTTCCAGACCCATCCGGGGGTGTCTGACATTTTCCATTGCCTCACCCTGCTGGCATTTTCACCGCAGGTGGGTGGCGTGAGTGTGGAGGGGTTACCTGGAAAAGCATAACGTTTCCAGCTACTTCCCAAGCGTCCATGCTGTATTTTTGTGATCTTACTTCCTGCCTTCTGTTAATCCATAATTTCGTTTTGGATAATTTGTTACCACCCTACATGCTCCGACCCCTCCCGACCCCCATGTTCTGGCATAAACCCACACCCTGAGGACCTCAGCGCTTGACATGAGAAGGCCATCCTTTGGAAATCTAAGAGAGATCTAGTTCTTTTTTTTTTTTTAATTTTTGAGAAGAAGAGAGTGAGTGCAGGTGGGGAAGGGGCAGAGACAGAGGAGCCCAAGCAGGTTCCACGCTCAGCACAGGGATGCCGTTCGAACTGAGGAACCGTGAGATCATGACCTGAGCCAAAATCAAGAGTCGAAGCTTAACTCGCTGGGCCACCTGGACGGCCCTAAGAGGGATCTAGTTCTTAAAACAGCCTGGCGTTTGTGAATCAGAAGTGCTGTCCGACTACTGGTTCAGCCAGAAGTAGACAAAGCCTACCCGAGAGCGGGAAGGCTGAGAACTTGGATCTGGAAGGCACGATGTCGGGGTTGGGGAAGGACTGGAACCCATGAGGGAGGGGGGCACCAGCAGCCCCCGGGGCCACCCCTCATCTCCATCTTCATAAACGGCTTGTGTCCACTGTGACTTTCATTGGAGAGGTAGCGTTCTGAGAAGAGGAAACTTTGACCTTGAAAGCGAGCAGGTGGGAGCCTAGGAGGGCTGGGAAGTACAGGAGCAGCCATGTCTTCATGCTACAGCACTGTCCCAGACGCGCAGTGTCAGATGAGAGGCTGTGCAGGCAGTGAGCGCGAGGGGATTTCAGGAAGAGGAGAGGTAGCTCTTCTCCCTTTGGCCCCCGGGGGGTGACAGTCGGGAGGCAGAGCTGCACTGGGCTTTGAGGAGGGGTGGGGTGGGCAGATGAGGGGGGGAGAAATGTCCAGGTGGGGTTATGTCGTGTGCAAAGGTGTGAGAGAAGGGATGGTCACGGCACAACCGGGGACAGTGCGAGGACTTTGGCGGAGAGGGGATGACTGACAAGGTGGTGGAGGCCTGGCTGGAGAGCAGGGCCAGCAGGTGTCGAAGGAGGCTCACTGGGGAGGAGGGCAGCCTACAGAGGGAGGCGCTCCTGGGACAAGGCCTGAGTCCACACCGTACCCGGCAGGGGCTGGCAGTGTGTGTCACAGGAAGGAGGTCTCAGCCAGGTGACATCCTGGAGGGGAAGCGGCTGGGGGAGGCGGTGGGCTGCAGGCTGATCAGACAGCAGCAGGAATGGCGAGGCAGGAGGGGAGCCACCTGGGGGACTTCCTGGTGGTGGTGTCCAGTAGGCGGCCGGTGCTGGGTACCGGGAGGACAATAGAACGGTCAGGGATGCCACATGCCCAGGCGACCCTGCCTGAGGTGAGCCCTGAGAGGTGGCCTCTCTGGGGGTGGGGGAGGCACCCAGCAAGGGAAGCAGGAGCAGCCTGGGGAAGCCCGTGGTGGGAGGTCACTTCACTGGCCCAGAAGAATACTTGAGAGTTGAGGTGGTCCCACGCGCGGCTCTGAGTGAACAATGGGCTGGAGATTCCTCATTGTTCTGTGGCTCTGGTTTCGGTTTTGTAGTGAGTGCCCCGAACCCCAGCACAGTGAAACCCCAAAGCCCTCAGGAAGGAGCGTAATGGAAAATAGAAATCTGAAGAGCCAGCTTCTTTTATACGCGGAGGGCCAGACACTTAGGGCTGTAGACCAGCCTTGACATCAGGGTGTCTCCCCCTAGCTGCCCTGACGCCCGCACCTGGGCCTCCCCGACCTCAGGGAGGGGGCCACACCTGGGGGAAGATTTTTTCCGTGCAGCTCCAGTAATTTACATTTCTGTGATCACAGATTTCTTAACTAGCGCTCTGGGGACAGTGAATTTTCGGGGTGCACCCCCTGGCAACGGTTGTGTTTCTGGGCTGGTGATTCAACATGACTGGGCAGGTGGGGGAGGATATGATGTCTTTTCTCTTCTCTTCTCTTCTCTTCTCTTCTCTTCTCTTCTCTTCTCTTCTCTTCTCTTCTCTTCTCTTCTCTTCTCTTCTCTTCTCTTCTCTTCTCTTCTCTTCTCTTCTCTTCTCTTCTCTTCTTTCTTTTCTTTCTTTCCTGGCATGAGCTCTCTTCAATAATGCTGCCGTGGGAGAAACAGGCACATGTTTTTGCTCCGAGCACCCCGGTTCTCCAGCATTACTGCCACCAGTTTTATGCACTCTGTAGCCCCCCCTGCAGCCCCCACCCCCTAATTGTGAGAACAATGAGAAGCATTAGGTGCTGCGGACTCACCACACTTCCTTCTCTGAGGGCTTCCGACAGCCAGCAGAGATCAATAAATTAGGATAAGGAAAATGACATCCGGCTGTGTCTGGGCTGGGCTGTCAGAGATCCCCTCATTGAATGGAGGTTCTGTTTCCTTCCCTGACCCTAAAGCCACAGGCTGCTTCCCTCTCTCCTGTTGGTGCCCACTCTTGCCCAGACCGTTCTGACACTTAGCCTTACTGATCAACTTTTTTTTTTTTTCTAAACCACAGTTTTTCAGAAGTTAAGCGCGTGCACACATACACTTGTAGGGGAAAAAAAGATTACTACACAACAAGCCATGTCTCGGAACCAACTAAGCTCTAAAGCTTGCCCTCCAAGAGTCAGGGCTGGTGTAGCCGATTAACACAGATCGAACTTTTTTTTAAAAAGTTTATTTAATTATTTTGAGAGAGGGAGAGACAGAGAGAGCAAGTGAGGGGGTGGGCAGAGAGAGGGAGAGAGAGAATTCCAAGCAGGTTCCGTACTGTCAGTGTGGAGCCTGATGTGGGGTTCGAACTCCTGAACCATAAGATCATGACCTGAGCCAAAACCAAAAGGCAGACACTTAGCTGACTGAGCCACCCAAGTGCCCCCACAGATTGAATTTTTAATAGTTCACAGCCCTCCATTTCGTTAACACTTTTTTGTCTTAGGCGATGAATGGCTCATATAGTTCTTCTGTCAAGACACACTATCTCCATTTTAGAGAAGGTGTGGCTCTGGGAAGGCATGTGTGCATCTCCAGGGCTGGAGAGGTCAGTGGGGCTCCCCTGTCCCCAGCCTTTGTCCTTGATCACCTGGATGGTCACTAAATGCCCAGAGCAGGAGAACGGAACATCTCTGAGGTTGTCCTGAGCATAAATTCTGAGACTATTGTTAACATAATCCTGGCTCAAGGAAGAAGTTTCTTCTGGTGGAGATTTTGATTTAAGAAAAGGTCGTGGAGGGCGCCTGGGTGGCTCAGTTGGTTAAGCATCCAACTTCAGCTCAGGTCACTATCTCACAGTTTGCGAGTTTAAGCCCCGCATCAGGCTCTGTGCTGACAGCTCAGAGCCCGGAGCCTGCTTCAGATTCTGTGCCTCCCTCTCTCTCCACCCCTCCCTCACGTGCACTCTGCCTCTTTCTCTCTCAAAGATAAATAAACATTAAAAAAAAAAAAAGATGAGGCCGTGGAGTCTGAAGTTGGCAGCGTGGTGTGGATGCTACACAGCCAGCCTTGCTTCTCTGCAGGAGCCTTGGTTTTTGCGTCTGGGTCTCAGGATTTGCTCAACTCGGGCCACACACCATTAGGTCCCTGGAGGAGATCTCTGGGTACGGTGCCAATCCCACGATGAGCTGACGTTTACAGAGACATCACTGATACCTGCTGGGCATTGTGCTGCATTTGCTTGGCGGGAAAGGTGCACACTTAGTAAATAATGAATGGTTCATACCCACCATCCAGCCCAACTCCAGAAAGCTCCTGGGACCTTGAGAACACATTTGCTGAGCATTCGCATGTGGGCCAGGGACTGCTCTGTCCATGGTGGACAAAGTCATGGCTTAGCCTCCTGGGTCTATTATTGGGGGCAAGGCCACAGACATGTTTTGCAAAGGGCCAGAAGTAAATATTTCCTGCTTTGAGGACCCTGTGTCTTTGTCACAGGTGCTCAGCTTGGTTGTAGTGTGAAAGTAGCCATAGGTGAATGGCGCAGCTGTGTTCCAATAAAGCTTTATTTACAAAGCAGGTGCTGGCCAGATTTAGTCCACTTGTTTACTGTCCAGATTTTTCCTCTGAGCTTTTGAAGGGCAGAAGCACGTTCTTATTTATGTTTGCCTGTCTAGCATGAGGCCCGATTCATGGTATGTGCTGAGTAATACTCCATGAGATCTTCCAAGGAAAGTATCGTTAAGATTCACACCATGAGCTGCACTTGGAGTCATGATAATAGAATGTTTAAATTAAAGGGCCCTAGTAAATCACACACCCACGTGCCCACAGACATAGAAATATGCAGGTATCTTACAACTAATCCCTCAGACATATGGGTAGTTTATATTCTGGTTCTATTGTTCTTTCAACTCCCTCCCTTCCTTCTCCTTCTCTTTTTCCCTTTTCCTTTTCTCATCTCTTTCCCTAAAAATTTACTATACATTTCCTACGTGCCAGACACTATGCTAGGCTGTTAATGCAACATCTAAATGTAACAACCAAGACATAACATTTGCCTTCAGGGAGTTTATAGTCCAGTAGCTGAACCCAAAAGAAATGGAAAAGAAGAAAAAAAAGGAGATAAATGAATAATTTAATGAAGTGGAAAACAAATATAAAACAGGAAATATCCACAAAACTGCAAGTTAGATTATTTAGAAGGAATAATACAATTGATTAAAAAAATAAAGCCCTAACAAGACTGAGCAAGAGGAGGGGGAGAAGAAAAGAACAGATAAACATAATTAATGTCAGGCATGATAAGGAGACATCACAACAGAGCCTACCTTCATTAAAATGCCATTACATTTGGAAATTCAGATAAATGGGTTAATTCCTATAAAACACAGTTTATCAAAATGGACATAAGAAAAATATGAACCTTAGCTAGTTTGGATTCAGCAGATGGAATTCATCGTTTAAAACTTTTCCATAAGGAAAAGAAAGGCTTGGAGGTAATACATGCACCAGTGTATAAGCACAGGGATGCTCATAGCAGCACCATGTATACGAGCCCTAACCTGGGAACAACCCAAATGTCCATCAAGATGGAACAGATGAGGAGAAAACAAACCCATGAAAAGTGGGCCTCTTTGCCCTGAAGCAGTGAGTGCTACTGGTGTGTTCTATTGTGTCAGGAAGTGTTTTTATGGGAGAGGGGCCTCTTGAATGGACGCTTGAGAGAGATAGAGAAAGAGAGATCTCAGCTGTGGATCTCTCAGAAGGGGTGGGGAGGGAGTAGGGTGGGCAGAGACACTTGAGTGGGAGATAAGGCCGTGTTTGGGAAAGAATAGGACTTCAGTGTAGCTGGAGATTGGGAACAAGGGGGAGCCACGGCTGGAGGAGGCTGGATGTGATTCGCAACGGGCTAGGGAGCACCACCGAGGGTGCAAGTTGGGGAATAATGTGACCAGAACTTTCTGAACTAGAGGGATACTTGGTGGCTTTGCTGAGACTGGATGAAGAAATTAAGCCCGGAGGAAGGCTGGAGGGATGTGTGGGTTCAGATGAGAGAGGTGCTGAGGCCTGGGGAAACAGTGCCATTGTGGTGGGGGGGTGGAGAGGAGAGGGTCAAGACCAAATCACAAAAAGGTGGAATCTATAGGACCCGGATGGTGAGTAAATTCAGGCTGCTGGTTTGGGTGTCCAGGTGGATGGGGGTCCCATTCTCTGGGAAGGGAATAGGGAGAAAGGCTAGTGGTTTGGGGCATGTTGAGTTGAGAATTCATTGTCCAGTAGAAAGCTGGGCATCTGGTTTGGGGCTCAGAGGAGAAATCCTTGCTAGAGGCATGAGCCATGGAAAGCAGCAGGTGATTGGCATCATGGAGCCGAGAAGGAGCTCTCTCGGGAAAAGAGGTTGGGTGGAGGGAGAAACCTCTGGGAAGCACAGCATTTGTGACAGTCGTGGGCCATGGTGGGAAGGTTCCTAGTGGAAGCAAGCAGAGACCCTACCACCGAGGCTGTCTGTACATGCTGGTGCAGCAGTGAGTCACCCTGGCTGAGGAAGGCCTCCGGGGGAGGGAGCACTGGATTGGGGAACCCATAAACAGAAAGAAACAGAAGCCCTTAGATTAGATGCAGAGTATTTCTCCCTTTCAGCTGTGATTCCTGGTCTAGGTCAACACCGGGCCTCTCCAGGCCTCTTGTTCCCTTAATCACTGAAGAAATAGGGCCACAGCATCTCCAAATCGGGTACAACCTCTGACACACAGCAGTTAATCTGCATGTGGCTCCCAGCTGACTCTTCTGTCACAGAGAGGTGGCCCGCCCTTTTCTTTCTAAGAAATATTCCAGCCAGTATAGTTTCTGGCCCAGGGCTGGTCCCAAGGCCTCTGGCTTGAGCTGACCTGACATCCTGTGTCTGAAGGGGACAGCTGACCTGGTGTGGGTGCTGGGCGTGGCCTGGCTGGGCCTCCTGGGGACTCCAGCCTCTACCTCTATGCCCTTCCTTGGGTAAAAGGGAAAGAGGTCAGAGGCAGGTGGGAAGTGGATCCTCCCAGATCTGGAGGAAGAGCCAGACAATTAGCTTTTCAGCTTTGGAGAGAATGAAGGGTCAGCACGCAGAAGACACAAATAATTTATATCAATGAACTTTATAAATATACACGGTAGTGACCGCTCTAATTTGGAAGCTTGCTCTTTAAGAGAACATCCTAACTTCATAAGGTGGATTCAGGAGCCCAGTGAAATGAGGACATTGGTTCAGAGCTGAAGGTCACAGGGTCGCTCTCCGGGTCACTCCTGTTGGCTCAGCTGCGCTCATAGCCTAGTAACTAACAATGGTGAGCATCGTGGGGCAGGTAAGGGCTTACATGCACGGTCATGTTCTCTCCTCCAACCTGCACCTACATCACCCTCACGCACCTGCGGGCACTCATGGCTGGCTGGGCACCGTTCTAGCATGTTCTGTGGGTCCCTAGGTGGTAATCAGCCAGAGGAAATGGCTCCCCAGGAGGGGAGGCCGGTGAACAAGCGGGGGACTGCAGCAGTCCATGAGGCAGGACGCTGACTAGGCCTCCGTTTGCCCTGAAAGACATGGGAGACGGTTACCTCTGTCCCTAGTGAGTCAGTGAGCCCTCCGTGAGCTGTGTCCCAGGTGGCGTCCCTGAGAAGCACGCGGGACCCCGGCGGGGGAGCTGGCTGAGAGTCTTCCCACACGAGGTCCTGGGCAAGGGTGTCCCATGATGGGCAGAGCCTGAAGGTGGGGAAGGAGAAGGCAGAGCCGCCCACGCGAGTCAGGGGGCCTGGCCAGCCTGAAGGGGGGAGAGGAGAAAGGCCAGAGCCAGCCGCCTGGAGGAGAAGGAGAGCGGAAGGGGGGCAAGTGCCAGGGCAGGCGGGCTGTCAGGTGGGCAGAAAGCCCAGGCCGCCCCGCAGCGGGACTCGGAGACCATGGACAGGATGCGAGAAGGGACGGCGGGCACGCCGGCCTCTTCCCTGAGAGGGAACAATGGTCATTCTTCCATTGAAGGCTGACATGCCGTGAGAGAGGAAAGGCCTCCCGGTGGAGGGAGGGGGGAGCCTGAGGGAAGGAGCGGAAAGGGAAGGGAGGGGGCCCCAGACCCTTGTGCTGACCCTGGCCAGCACCAGGCCCTCGGAGCCCACCCGGAATCTGATCTGCGAGCAGACAGGCCAGCTCACGCCGTCGGCTTCACCTGAGGGTGACGTCACAGCCTCATGAGGCGCCGCTGAATGGGCCCCCGGGCTTGCTGTGTGGCCTCCCAGGACCCCAGGTGTGGATGGAGCGGCCCGGGGGCAAGGGTCTCACGTGCTCGGTTGTGCGGTTCTGTGAGACTCGCCATCTCCACACACGGGGAAGAAGGATTTCCCAGAAAAAATAAAGGAAGCAGGCCAATATAATCAAGGCGCACCAACCCCTCCTCTTTCCAAATATGTGCCTATCTCCAAAACAATCAAAACTGCCCCATTAAATAACACTGGTTCGGTACAAAGGAAGTAGAGCATGATGGGATCGCACGCCCGTTCCAAGGAAAACATTCCCGATTGTTAGGCCTGCAACAATGAGCAAAAGAGCTGAATGGCATTCACACGTGAGGACCGCTGTGCTCAGAGCCCTTCAGAGCGCTGGAGTGCCCAGTGCCGGGGGTCACTCGGTGGCTCTCTCACGGTCGGCTCCCCGCAGAGGCTGCCCTGGGTCGAGAGAGGAGGGTCGGAGCCCGGAAGGGGCTTTGCGTGCAGGGCCCGACCTGACTAGTCAGGCCCCTGCCTGCTTCCTGCGCCCAGTGCCTTGGGCCTGTCCAGCCACCTGCCTCTGGTCTGGCCCGGTCCCCTAGGGTGAGGTAGACCGAGGCCATGATCTGTCAAGGAGTGGGAGACGGTAGGCAAGGCCCGAAGGCGGCTGAAAGGAAGGGGCAACCTCGGTTCTCCCCAAAAGAAGGTTGTGGGGGCCTCAGTGACAGCTCTTCTACTCTGGGCCGAATGGTGCCCCCACTCAATTCATATGTTAAAGCCCCAAACCCCACAGTGACTGTATTTGGAGACAGGGCCTTTACGGAGGCAATTAAGGTGATGTAGGGTCATTAGGGTGGGGCTCTGACCTGATAGGGTTGGTGTCTCTGTAAGAAGAGACACGGGAGATCCCCCCTCACTTGCCCCCTCCCACCGTCCCGATGTGGGGATGCAGAGAGAAGGTGGCCATCTGCAAGCCAGGAGGAGAGCTCTCACCAGGAACCCAGTGGGCCACCATCTTGACCTTCGGCTTCCAAACCTCCAGAAATACACGTCTGGTGTTTAAGCCACACAGTCTGCAGTAATTGACTTGAGCAAAGTAAGACATCATTGAACAATACATTGGAAAGACGAAGGGACCCAGAAGTCTTGGGGGCAAGCAGACCCTACAGACCACCTGAGGCACCTGTCCGCCGGCCAGAGGGAACTGCCCTCCCCAGCTCCCACCAGGCCTTCCCCAGGGACGTGGCCTGCACATTCACTCGTGTACACGTGTGTGAGTGTGTCAGCTTTTTGGGTCAGTCTGCGGAGGCCCCAGAACGCGGCACGCCTCTTCGCATCTTCCCCGGGCTGGCCAGGCACCCCTCACCTTTGGGCGTGAGGCCAGTGTCACTCCACCGTGGGCGACATCCCAGGCAGCCCTGTGAATCTTCGGGCAGGCAGTAAACAGCAGGGAGAGATAAATTCTTAATAAATGGAGTCCCATTTTGATGCAAATGTGCCTGCTAATAAAGAATGAAGGGGCAAGAACTGCAGAATATTTATGACAGAAGCAGGACTGTTTGGAAACAGACGTTTTATTAGGTTCCCGTGAGGCACCAGCTGCTCTTTTAACATTTCTATTTCAGGGCTTTATGTAGAAAGCAGTCACTCTATAAATAGCAGGGCAAACAAAGTTAAGGAGGGTTGTTGTCATGCGGGACGCTGGGCTCTGGAGGGAAACCTTGAGGCTCTGTCCCTTGTCTTGGGGGCTTCTCAGACTAGACCACGTGTCCTGTGGTCATCTCCCTTCTGGGTGACTTTTTAGCCATTCCAAATTCTTCTTAATATTTTATTTATTTATCATTATTTAAAAATTTTTAAAAATGTGTATTTACCTTGAGAGAGAGAGAGAGAGAGACAGAGTGCGAGTAGAGAAGGGGCAGAGAGAGAAGGAGACACAGAATGCAAAGCAGGCTCCAGGCTCTGAGCTGCCAGCACAGAGCCTGACGCGGGGCTTGAACTCCTGAACTGCAAGATCATGATCTGAGTCAAAGTCGGACACTTAACTGACTGAGCCACCCAAGCAACCCTGAAACTCTTCTTTTGGTAATACCTCCATGCCTGCCTCTGGGCTCCTTCTTTTCTTCTTTTTCTTTACTCTTTAAAATGTTTTTCTTTACTTTCTATTTTTTAAATATTTATTTTGAGAGACAAAGAGAGAAAGCATGAGCAGGGGAGGAGCAGAGAGAGAGAGAGAGGGGGAGAGAGAGAATCCCAAGCAGGCTCCACATTGTTAGTGCAGAGCCCGACGTGGGGCTCGAACCCACAAACCATGAGATCATGACCTGAGCCAAAATTGGACACTTAACCGACAGAGCCACCCAGGTGCCCCTACTTTGTATTTTGGAAGAAATTCTTAGAAAAGAATTTTTCTTTCTCTCAGAAAAGTTGTAAGAGCAAGGAACATCTATATACCTTTCATACAGATTTCTCTCTCTCTCTTTGAATACGTATTATTCACATTTTATTTTGCCGAACTGTTTGGGATTATGTTGCAGACAGCATGGCTGTTCACCCTGAAATACTCCAGCAAATATCTCCTAAGAGGGACTTGCTCTTACATAACCATGGCATGATGATCTCATCCAATGCTATGATCTAACATGAAGTCCGTATTCACATGTCACCAAGGAGCGTCCCCAACATGTTTTTATAACACTCCCCACCCTCCATCCATGCTCCAGTCCGGACTCGTTCACTACCTTTACCTGTCCTGATTCTGACATCTCCTTGAACCCACAAGAGTCCTAATGCTACGGCATCGGTATTTGGGTCAGGATCTGGAAAGGGAAGCAGAATGATTAGAAAAGGAGTTGGGGATTTATTAGAAGGATGAGCCCCGGGGCGCCTGGGTGGCTTGGTCCGTTAACCCTCTGACTCTTGATTTTGGCTCAGGTCATGATCTCAAGGTTTGTGAGATCAAACCTTGCACTGGGATCTGAGTTGACAATGTGGAGCCTGCTTCATATTCTCTCTCTCTCTTTCTCTGTCTCTCTCTCTCTCCCTCTCTTCAGCTCTTGAATTTTCTCCCTCTCTCTCTCTGTCTCAAGAGTAAATAAATAAACATTTTTAAAAACCTAGAGGGATGAACCGTCACACCATGATGGGAGAAGCCTGGGCAGTGAGGTTCTGGAAGGGCAATGATGGGGATCAGAGGACAGTGCTGAGCTGGGACCAGACAGCCGACGGGGAGGTGTCTAGGGAGGGCTGTTCTCTGATGGAGGTTGAGCCTGACGTCTCTGAGCAGGGCAAGTATTTGGGGAAGAAGACAGCACAAAGCAGGAGAGAACAAAGGCAAAGCCGTTCCCATGGAGACACAGTGGCCTGTGTCTGTCCCCACTGCACTTACAGGTGAAGCTGGTGCCCTTTACCACAGAGCTGTGCACAAACCTGGGCCGGGATGTGGAGGTGCCATGGGTGCCTGAGATGCCACAAGCCCGCTGTTGCCCAGGGCATGGAGGTGGCCCGGCCGATGGGGGTAGAGGCTCAGCGAGCCCTCCAAGCACAGTGGGGGCTACTTCCCCTTTGCCCTCCTGATCCCGTGCACACTTCTCCCTTGGACCGCCCTACGCCATTTCCTCCCCGAAGACTCCCTTCTCCTCCCATGAAAGTGAGTCTGACAAGCGAGGGATGCATGGACGAGCTTGTCAGCGGAAACGCTTCCTCACTGGGCTGAATCTCCACTCCACACTGTCTTTGTCACGCTTTTGTTCCCTCGTCGCATTGCTTGTTCCCTGGCTTCTCTTCCCCGTGAGACTGGGAGCACTTCCTGGGAGGACAGGGCCCAGTCCATCCTGTTTATGGCTGTACCTCGGGGACCCAGCCCAGCACCGGGCACAGATGCTCACTCATGAGATAGTTGATAAGGGAATGGGTGACCTGGTGGCTCTGCTGTCCTGGAAGCCATCTAAGGCAGCTTGGGGGACAACCTGTACTCTTCAGTTCTTGCTGTGAGGAATGGCTCTGTAGATGGGCCATAGCGGATTAGAGCTGCCAGCCATTTTCAGTGGTGACTTTGTCCTAAGACAGAACTATTGGAATGAGAGCGAGATTCAATAACAAGGTACAGAAAATTCAATACGACCATGGTTTAATCAAGAGAGGGGTTTATTTCTCTCTCACATAAAGCGAGTCCAGGGGAAAGCAATCCCTGGGATCCTAAGGACCCAGGCTTCCCCGACTCACCCCTTGGCCCTCGCTAGGGAGTGACTCTATTCCTCCTTGTCCAAGATGGCAGCACCCACATTTTGGGCGGCAGGAAGAAAGAGGGGAGAAAAGCAGAGAACCAAACAAATGAAAATGCAGCCGCAGGGACACATCTGCTTACATTCCATTATCTAGAACTTCTATGGCCGCAGAGGAGGCTGGGATGTAACCTTTATTCTGGGTAGCCACGCGCCCGGGGAAAGATGCTCCAAACATGGTTCCGTCAGGCCACCAGCAATGTTTGCCACAATTGTGTTTGGGGAGAGGTCATGTGTCTTCCTTCTCACTCGCTCTTTCATGTGCAGGATGGGAAGCGGGTGGAAGATCCCAAGCCCTGTGCTCCTGTGCGGGGTCATCGTTAGCTTTTCCTAGGAGTGGGGCAGGCTGGCCGCAGCATGCTGTGCCTGGCGTATCTGTGTTGAATGGCATGAGGCTGTCCACAAGGCGAATATCAAAGTGCAAGGAGTAGGCTGTACTTAAATGCATCGGGACAAAAACCTAAGAAGCAAACAAACAAAAAAATCCACTCTAAACCCAAGGGAAATCTGTCAGGGTTTAGAGGCAGCGGTGAGCGGGGAGGAAGGCAGTGTGAGTTCATGGTGGGGCCGTGGTTTTGCCCCATTGTGATTGAAAGAGCATTTACTACAGGGTGGGAATTCTAAATCTCTGTTTAAAAGCACGAGTCTCCTGGGAGCGTGTCGGAGGCGGGAACCGCTCCCCGGAGAGCAGTTCTGTAACTACTTGTAGCTGAGTTTATTTTGTTTTACTGAAGCATGCCAGGCTGGGCACTTCCTCCTGTTCTCATGCTTTTGGACTCAAGAATGCAGAGAGCACACTGGCCTCTGGGAAGCATAAGCAATGGGATGCGAACCGGGGGCTCCCCCTTGCCACGAATCACCTTGCTTCTGAGCGGTCAGCGTGGGTGCTGACTGGGGGCATCAGGGAGAATCAGGCGCTACCGGTAGTGGAAGCACAATTGGCTGGGGTCTCAGCCAAAGTACACTTGAACATGAACTGCTGGTGTTTATTCAAGTCGACTTCCCCACGTCCTCTGTCTCGGGGGCCTGGGCTGTACCTTTTACCGCCATTGCTGCTGTCGTGTGGGGTCTGGCGTGCTCGAGGTGTGTGCCGTTGGGGTAGGCTAACACCCAGGGCTAGGCTTCCTCTCTTTAGCTGCATCAGTTTCCCCTCTCAGCCCTCACACTACCTGGCAAACCAGAGAGACAGAGGCAGGAGTGCGTACAGTGTAAGTCAAGCAGCGAAGTGAACAAAATCCAAAGAAACAGCAACTGGCATTGACTGAGCGCGTAGTGTGTTCTAGGTCCCGAGTGTCCGAGATCTCAGCACCTCCTTAAGGCAGGGGTTGCCTTCTCACTTTGGAGGTTGGGAGAACAGGGTCTTACCAGTTGGATGATGTGCCTCCAGGTCTGTGTGGGATGGGGCTTGGGGGTCAGGTGGGATTCCCAAGCTGGGGAGACTGCTGCCAAGTGGTGCCTCTACAGGAAAGAGAAGGCGCACCCCCTCGCAGGTGGGGGCTCTGTGGGCTGTGAAGCAGAGCAACATCCCATGTGGGAAGGGACTGTTCCCTCCACAAACTGGCCGGAACCGCCTTCCCGCCCTCAGGGGCAGCCACTGTGGTTGACAAAGGTCCTCCAGCTTATCCAGCCTCTGTTTTCTGATGACCAATGTTTAAGGTTTATGCCAAGGCAACACCGGCACTAGCTTTGGGGCGGAATGAAAATTTTGCCTCTGTGGAGTATGAGATCTCCTTTCCTGAACATTCCCTTTGGCGTCTGCACTTGCAGCTGAACTCATCACCATTTTGGACTGTTGGTTTCCACATGTCTACTGGTTTATCAAGCTCTGGAGGGAGGACATCATGTATTTAAATCCTCTACCTGACAGGGGTGCCTGGGTGGCTCAGTCAGTTAAGCGTCTGACTTTGGCTCAGGTCATGATCTTGTGGTTCACAAGTTTGAAGCCCTGTATTGGGCTCTGTGCTGAGCCTGTTTCAGATTCTGTGTCTCCCGCTCTCTGCCCTCCCCCACTCATTCTCTTCTGTGTGTGTGTGTGTCTCTCTCTCTCTCTCTCTCTCTCACTTGAGGGTGTTATGCTGAGCGAAATAAGTCAGGCAGAGAAGGACAGATACCGTATGTTTGCACGTATAGGAGGATTAGGAGGAACTTAACGGGTGATCGTGGGGGAGAAGAAGGGGGGAAATAGTGGGGGAGAGGGAGGGAGGCAAACCATGAAAGACTCTTGAATGCCGAGAACAAACTGAGGGCTGATGGGGGTGGGAGGGAGGGGAAGGGGGGTGATGGGCATAGATGAGGGCACTTGTGGGGATGAGCACTGGGTGTTATATGGAAACCAACTTGACAATAAACTATTTTTAAAAAATAAATAAACATTAGCAAAATTAAAAAAATCCTCTGCTTGGTATAGCAGAGAATGACAAATTCTTAACAAATTCTTAAAGACTGATCGATAGATTTAATAATAAAAAAGTCACTTCCTTACCTCTGTCTACTGCAAAGCAGTGTTTTAATTCCATTAATAATATAGTTTTTTTTCTCCTATGTCTAGTGGGAGAGAGACCTCAAAGTGTTTAGGTTTTATTGTTCTGCTGAGCTATTCATGGGCCAGGGTATTTCCTACTGCGTACATCCAGACAGAATCTCATGGATGGCGATTATAGTAAACCAACATCACAGAACCCCACCTTACTCCCAGCGGCCTAGGGAGTTCTTTTCCATTAAATCATTATTTTTATATCTCCATACATAAAGTAGTTGGCAATTTCTATACCAAGAAAACCTTCGTTTCAAGGCTTTCCCCCATTCCTTTCAGCTGATTTCCTACATTTCTAAGGCACCTACTCTGGGCCATGGGCAATATTGAAAATGTGTATATCATAATTTCTTCCCTCAAGGAGCTTACAATCCAGTTGGGAATCAAGACAAAAAATAACAGAGACCCACAGAGACAATATAGTATCATGACCTAAATTTTAAACTGCAGGGTGGACTCCATCTGTGGGTGGTTGTAAACTTAGTTTAAGGGGTCACAGTCAGCATTAAAAAAGGGAAATAACAAAAAAATAGGAAAGATTAACATGTATAGGATATAGTAAGCTTAAGAATTTTTTGGTACAACATGGGTTCTGTTCAAATACAAACAGAATCAATTTCTTACCCTAGGTTATAGTCAGATATGCTTGGACATTCCTGACAAGCTGTGTGAGATGAGTAGAGGTAAGCATGTGAAGGAAGGCCACATGAGAAGGCATTTGTGACTTCTGTTCAAGGAGGAGAAGCTCACAATCCAGTTCATGTTTTAGGAAGACTGTTCTGGAAATGTTTGAGGCTAGAGGTCCAACTCAGAGGCTATTGTAATAATTATTTGAGAGATAACAGAGGCCGATAGGCAGGAGGACACAACTGTGAGAAGTTTTTTAGGATAAGAAAAATCATTGGACTTGCTATTTGTTTGGATATGGAGGAAGCGAGGGGGAAGGAGGTGTCTGGGGTGGCCCCTTGGTTTCTGTCTTTGAGCAGACAGCGATGCTAATCGCTGAGTCAGGAATAAATATAGAAAGGAAAGCAAGTTTGGGGAGGAGCATGATTTAATTCTGTAGTGAAGGGACATGCACAAATAAATATATCCAGGGACCTGATACAGTCTCCCAACATTCTCTCTACGAAACTAAAGAGCACATGCCAAGGAGGGCCATGTTGGGGTGTGACTGGGGGCTGGAAGAGGAGGCAATTCAGATTTTGTTTGAGTAGGTGTGTTCTTTGGTGGAACAGTTCAGTAATCCTGAGGTAACAGAGTGTCCCAAAGACTCTGACACCCACAATGACAGTGGAACTAGCAGGCAATATGCATTGGCTGAACTGGAGTAGCGAGGGGCAGAGCAGCAGACTGGGTTTGGGAACATAGGGGAAGGGGCTGGTCCAGCCCAGCAGGTTGCGGCAGGGGTGCGTGCATGTGTGTGTGTGTGTGTGTGTGTGTGTGTGTGTGTGTGTGTGGCAATGTCTAGCTCCATCTGGAACTAAAGTTGGTGAGTCCGCCCAGCCCTATTCCATAAGCACCTAAGGGAAAGAGGGGCTCTTGGCTTCCCAATCTGCATCCTGACGGTGTTTTGTTGTACCTCTGGCTTGCTTCTGATCGCCCAGCCACTGAGCTCCAGCTGTGTGTTATTTAAGGCTTGGTACCAACGCTTTGAACCTAGTGCATGGTGCTGCCCACACAGTCCTGCCTTCTGCTCACCTCCACCCCATTCACTCTCCATTCGCCTTTGAACCCCAGACTGGGTGTCTGCTACTGCCGGGTGGCAGGGGAGAAACATACCAGGGTCCCCTGTCTCTTCCAGGCCCCAGAATCGGATCCAACTGTGTTTGTGTCTGGTACAGAGGAAGGTGAGATACAGTCAGGAATTTCATGCTCCTTCACTCCTGATAGGTGCTGCTAAGAATCTGGGTTAGAGTCCAATTTGTATTGGATGCTCTGGGTGAACTCCTTAACTATTTGTTTGTAGTACTGCTAAATATTTCCAGATGTCAGCCCAGCACATATGCCATGATGCTGTGATTAAAGCACTCAGTGCTGAAACTCTCTCTCTCTCTCTCTTTTTTTAAATAAGAAAAATGCATAAGGAGAAATTAAATCCCCCTTTCTGGAACCCACCATACAGATTCTGCATTATTTACCAACCACAAGAGTTTTTCCTTGGCTGGTACATGCATCTCTTCTAGTGCTTTTTCCAGCTGCTCAAGCAGACTTTGGCAAAGTTACTCACTAGCTCCGAATACCAGGATTACCCCATTCTCGTTTAGCAGTGCAGGGATTTGGCTCCTGGAGGAAAAGCAAAGGCAATTTCAGAATCCTACTAATTCCCCAAATGGAACTAAGTGATAGTCCCAGCCGAAGGGGGTTGTGGGAAGATGGAAGAGGGCAGTGCGTGGGAAGTATTTAGTACAGTGCCTGGCACCCACCGCGGTCTCAGGCAAGGCCAGGTCTTTTCCCTGAGGAGGGTCACATAGTACCCGACCAACAGATGTTTACGTCGGCTGGGGTAGGGACATTGGAGCCTCTGGTGTGGGTTTATCTGTAGTTGAGACATTAATCGAAAATCTCAGGAATGTTATGGAAGAAAAGAAACAGGCAGAAAGAACTGTAGTTGCAGACCTGAATCTCAGACTTATTTCTTCCTCTCTGACCGACCTTAGGCAAAGCACTCAGAGTTGACCCTTAACCAACACAAGGGTTGGGGCGCCGATAGCCTCGCAGTTGAATATCTGTGTATAATTTTTGAATGCCCCCCTAAACTTACGACTAATAGCCCCCTGTTGACCAGAAGTCTTACTGATGACGTACAGTCAATTAACACATATTTTGTATGTGATATGTATTATATACTGTATTCTTTTTTAAAAAAGTGTATTATTTATTTTGACAGAGAGAGAGAGAGAGCATGAGCCAGGGAGGGGCAAAGAGAGAGGGAGAGAGAGAATACCAAGCAGGTTCCACGCCATTAACGTGGAGCCCGATACAGGGCTCGAACTCACAAACTGTTAAGCCCATGACCAGAACCAAGATCAAGTCAGACGCTTACCCGACTGAGCCACCCAGGTGCCCCTACATAGTGTTACAATAAAGTAAACTAGAGAAAAGAAAATGCTATTAAGGAAATCATAAGGAAGAGAAAATACAGTTCCAGTTCTGCAGGATAAGAAATCCACGCGTAAGTGGACTCCCTCCCAGTTGAAACACTTGTTCAGAGTCAGCTGCAGTTTCACTGAGGCTCAGTGTCTTCATTTGAAATGGGAACAAGGCCTTTCTCAGAGGGCTGTGGGGAAAACAAATAAGAAGACTGGCTAATGGCAAATTACAGAGCAGCAAACATGACCTCTCGTATTTCTTGCGGCAATTCGTCACGAGAGCATCGCATTCTCCAATGTCCTCTTTGGTGTTACAAAGTTGTACTGCGGGTGCTGATGATTTATTCATTCAGTCATCTCACAAATATTTATTGAATGCCTGCGATGTTCTATGTGCTGGGGATCCCGCAGCCAACAAACAAAAGCTCCTGCCCTTGTTCGTGGCATATTCTAGTGACAGGAGACAGACGGCAAACATACGGTAGGCAAAGGCTACCTGTACAGGTGATTAATGAAAGATTCATCCAGGAGATTCCAAATCTGACTTCACCAAACTTAGGGAGCCTGTGATGTAGGAAATCCACAGTCTCTATGCCTACTCAGGCCTTTCCCGGTTGAGATGACTTTGTCGTGCCCACACTTGGGGATCCTCTAGTCCCATACATATTGTTTGGTTCTTGTCCACACAGGCTCAGCAGCTCTGTGGCTCCCCAACTTCAGCTTTCTTCCTTTCCAGATGACAGATATCCCTGGAGCTTTAAAAGAACATCCAGCTTCTCTTGAGAAATAACCCAGGAGACTGAATAGTGCTTCTGGCTGTAATGAGGACATTCCAGAAAGTTCTGAGTCTTTGTCTCGGACCGACGAACTCCTTCATGTTTCACTCAGTCATCCCTTAAACTTGTCAGATGCTCTCACATCGTGGCGTTTTTGTTAATGAGGTTCCTGCAGCCTGGCATCTCCCTTCCCCACCTACCAAATCTTATCCATTCATCCAGGTTCAGCTCAGAAAATCCCTCCGTGGCAGAGAATGTGAGCTATTTCCCAAGACCCATTCCCTTCTGATTCTGGTGTCATAGAAACCCTGAGCTTGAGCTGGGCTCATGGCTAAAAGTGAAATATTCCGAGCCTTCCCTGAAGCTAAGTGCAGCTATGTGACTCAGAACTGGCTCCTTCTGCCCTTCTTGCTGGTGGGAATGTGAACTTGGTGTCAGGACTTGGTATCTTGGAAGAGAAACAAGATGGAAAGTGCCTGGGTTCTTGACATGGGTTTGCTGCCCATCAGTCCTGGATAATCAGCGTCCAAGCAATACTCTGAGGGAAAATGAAAGTTTCCTCTCTCTCTCTCTGTGTCTGTCTTTCTCAAGCTATCGTTATTTTGGTTTTCATTGGAGAATCCAAAAACACATATCCTAAAAACTCCTGCTGTGTTGTGAAGTCCTCCCAACCTGCCTCTATCTATATATCCCCAAAGTGTTAAATTTTGCCTCAGTTAGCATCTTCCTAAGGCCATTTGGGAACCCAGGAATTTGTATGAGCTTGTAGTCCTTGATGACGTAAGCCCCTGTAAAGCAGGAACCTATCTTATTAAATACATGTCCCCCATAATAACGAGCACAATGCTTTGCTTTTATTCTTCATGTATTTAATGAATGTCTGCTCACTGAATTTTTTGGTGAATGAAGAATGATTCCCTGCTTCTCCTGGACTAAAAATACTCTCTCTTTCCAAAGCATCTTTGCCTGGTAGAAATACAAGGCAAGCCACATATGTAATTTTGAAGTTTTAGTTGCCACATTTAAAAAAATGCAAAAGGAAACTGATGAAATTAATTTCAGTTGTATGTTTCATTGAGCCCTACATATTCAAATGTAGTCATTTTTATAAGTAATCAATACAAAAAGTAGTACCAAGAGTGTTTTACATTCTTTTTTTCATACTAAGTCTTTGGAATCTGGTGTGTGTTTTATACTTTGAGTGCATCTCAATTCAAACCAGCCACGGTTCAAGTGCTCAGTGACCACTGGTGGTTTGTGGCTACCATAGCGGACAGTACAGCTCTAGGGGACGCTGAGCCAGCCCTGGAAGGGTGGGGAGGATTTGGATGGGCTGGGAGGGCATAGAGGAAATGCCATGAGGCAGAAACAAGGAATCTTTTTCTAGATGTTTCTTGGAGCTTGCTTGACACAGAGCTCTGCAATACACAGGGCACTCAAGTGACTCTTAGGAACCGTTGAGTGACTTTGCTGTAGAAAAATTCATGCGGGAAGAGACAGAACCATGGACAAAACTAAAGAAGAAATGGGATCAGGAGAGAAGGGTGTCTGAGAGGAGCCAAACTCAGGGCATATCTAATGATAGAACGAATGAGGACACAGCCTTGGCTGAGAGACCTGGTGTGGGGCTGGGTTTTCACCAATGCTGCCTAAGTGAGCCTAGATGAGCCATTTCGACTCTCTGAGCCTCAGTTTTCTCAGGAAGCCCACCTGGGAGCAACACTCAGGTGTGCATAGAGCAATCTCTTCCAAGGAGCCGAACTCCCAATGGCACAATAACAAGAAGGCCACAGGACCAGCTCTGACAACTCTAGGGTCCCCGGACAAGGCAGGCTCCACGGATGCCCCAAAGGAAGGATTTTTGCCTTGGGTTATGGAAACAACAGGTGGTTTTCATCCAAGGTATCTGGCCAAGGAAGGATTGATTTTGCAAAAAGTGGAAACTCAGAGGTTGAATAAGGGAGGGGGCAGCCACCACATAGTGGGGGAGGGGGAATAGGAAGTTGTGGTACATGGAAGGCAGGAGAAAGACAATGCCTTTCTCTTTTTTTTTTTTAATTTTTTTTTATGTTTTATTTATTTCTAGGAGAGAGAGAGAGACAGCGTGAGCAGGGGAGGGTCAGAGAGAGAGGGAGTCACAGACTGAAAAAGGCTCCAGGCTCCGAGCCGGCAGTCAGCACAGAGCCCGATGTGGGGCTCGAACCCACGAACTGCGAGATCATGACCTAAGCGAAAGTTGGACGCCCAACCGACTAAGCCACCCAGGCGCCCCGACAATGCCTTTCTCTTGTCTCATGGAAGTCCTTTAGTGGAGCTCTGGGGTCTACAAGGGATTCTGAGTCGATGGGACACAAAATACCTCTGGATCCCAGGCTGGGCTATGCAGGGAGAAATGGGGAATCGTGACCATCACATGGATCATTTGAGAGGGAAGCAGAAAAAGTCTCCAAGAACCCCTTTAAAATCTCAGCTTTCCAGTATCTCAGACTAAAGTGTTATTTTGGCCGAAATCTATCCAGGTGATGGCTATGGTTTGCTACATTACTTTCCATACTGGTCGTAAAAGACTTAGACCATTCCCACCAAGGGCATTATGGGAGGAGGCTGTGCTAAGGGCTGTGCTAAGGGTTTGGAGTTGATTTCAGGAGGGGAAGCAGGTCTAATGTCCCAAAGCTCAAGGTTCCAATCACTGGAATGTATGGATGTCCAGGGAACAATAGAACTTGTGGTCATGGTGGTGGTCTGAGAAATTTGAGTGCTGGATCCACCAGAGAATCTTAGAAACTTATGACTTTGTGCTTGGGAAGCTGCCAGCATTTCTGGAAATGGCTGTGCTTTGGGGTGAGAGCAGCTGAGGAAATAAAAGCGTTAGGTCAGGACCAACAGCCTGACATGAAATCACCAGGCCAACGCTGTGAGTAAGAGGTTGGCCAACCCCAAGGCCAAGTGTATCTTTGATGGAAAATGAATTCTCAAGAAAGAAGCCTGTAATTGGATGAAGTCCCTTGTCTCCCTAGCTTGTAGAAACAGCCAGACATTTCCCACCTTGTTTTCCACATGGAAAGTGAGTTCTTTCAGATGGGCCTCATGGGTTTCGACGTTTCCTCATGGTGATGCTTTCCTTGGACGGCCCCATGTTGAATGGAGGGGGAAAAAGTTTCTGCTATGGCATCTGGTGGAGCACTTGTTATAATCAAGGTGCTCAACCAATGTTTGTGAAAAGGATGCATTCATGCTGTTAATCTCTGAACCATTAGGGTAAAATGGCACTTGACGCCTCCTATGTGTTCTTTCTGCCTTCATTCCTCACGCCTGGGGGCCCAGAGGGAGCTGAGAGCCTACCTTTCATGCCAGTCTTAGGAATGCTTTGTTACGCTTATCTTCCAATAAGCCCGATGAAAATGTACATTCAAGAACGTTAGGGATGTAATGTTTTGCACCCACACTGAGTGGTCTGCGTTGGTGGTTGAGAGCTAAAACAGCTGGGTATGAATCAGGATTCTCCCTGTGATTGGCTATGAGGCCATGGCCAATTCACTTCATCTCTCCAAGCCTTCACTTTCTTATCTGAAAAACAGGGATGCTGATCATTTTTATAGCTACTTCCAAGCGTCCGTAGAATTAAACGTGCCTTTGTGGCAGGCACACCGCAGCAATGCCAGTGCTGGATACCCGGACGAGAGTCTGAAACTTACAGGCATGGTTTTCTCTTTTGCCTTCCAGAGTACATAACCTTTATGTTAATTGGCTGCTGTTGGAGAAGAGGCAGCATAGTAAAGATTGAGATTTGTTACGGAAGAGCCCTCCACCATCCATTTTAGTGACATCACTTCAAAACAGGGAGTTGGCTGGACAGTTCTACAGGGGTAGAGCTTTTTATTTTAAGCTACAAGGAGAATGCACACCAGTGACACAGCCATCCGTAGTGGGTCTCTGCTGGGAAGCACTGATACTGGAGGTGGTGGGGCCATCTTCCTTTGGTGCCAGGAAGACAGGGTGCATTGTCTGCAGGGACTTTAGGACTGGGAATAAAATAAAGCCAGAAGTGAGTCTACTTTTTATGGTCACCATACAGAGGCAATTTTGTTTTATTTTATTTTTGAAGTTTCTTTATTTTGAGAGAGTGAGAGTGTGAGAGAGCACGAGTGGGTGAGGCAAGAGAGAGAGGGAAAAAGAGAGAGACAATCCCAAGCAGTTTCCTTGCTGTCAGCGCAGAGCCTAACAAGGGCCTCAATCCCATGAACTGTGAGCTCATGACCTGAACTAGATATTGAGAGTTAGAACCATAACTGACCGAGCCACCAGGTATATGTGGGCAATTTTAAACAGTATCTGATAAAATAGTCTTCCCCACAAAAATAATGTTGTTATTCTAAGTTCTCAACAATTGGCACAATGTCTGTTGAGGTTTAATAAAATATATATAAACTTTTTGGCATATTTTTATTACGTATCCTTTCCTAATCATTGTATTCTCTGTGAAAGGTCACTTGGAGAACTCCCAATTAGGCAGTTGTCCCTCCCCCGCCCCCACCCCCCCCCCCCCCCCCCCCCCCCATGCTTACCCAGCTACACAGTTTATTTCAGGAACACATTCATAGTGGGTCTGGAAGTATTTAAACTCACATAGGGTGCTGTCCCTGTCTCCAACCNATATAAACTTTTTGGCATATTTTTATTACGTATCCTTTCCTAATCATTGTATTCTCTGTGAAAGGTCACTTGGAGAACTCCCAATTAGGCAGTTGCCCCCCCCCCCCCCCCCCCCCCCCCCCCCGGAACTGAACACATGCTTACCCAGCTACACAGTTTATTTCAGGAACACATTCATAGTGGGTCTGGAAGTATTTAAACTCACATAGGGTGCTGTCCCTGTCTCCAACCTCCCCTCACCGAGATGCCACATATTCCTCTTTTTAAAAATGGTACATCAATTTAGTGGAATATTATCGACAAGAATAAGGCAGATCTATATATAACAATACAAAAATAACCTCCAATATACAATGTTCAGCGAAATAAGCAATATACAGAACATTTAAAAGTGTTTGAAAAGGTGACATGTGTATATGTATGTTCTATACATGAATAGAATCTTTCAAGGACAAATAAGAAATGCTAGATTCAGAATGAAAGGTAGGGGCCTCTGGGTGGTTCAGTCAGTTAAGCTTCTGACTCTTGATCTCAGCTCAGGTCTTGATCTCAGGGTCATGAGTTCAAGCCCCTTGTTGGGCTCCACGCTGGGCATGGAGCCTACTTAAGACAAAACAAAAACATAACAACAACAACAAAACAAGATGAGTGGTGGTACAGTGATCTTAAAGACAAAGACACATTCCTGAGCTACCTCAATTCTGTCATTCACATGACTGCTAGGAGATTTCGCGTATGTTAATAATTTAGCCCAGTGAGGTTGAGTGCGAATGGGGAGGTGTAACATTTTTAGTTGATGAGCGCAAATGTTAGTTCATATGTGAAATGTTTTATGGAGTCCAAGCTCCATTTTTCACACCGGCATTTATTTCTCTTTCTCAATTGTTAACTGTTCATTTTAAAGCTAATGAACTCATCAAGAGGGTAATGGCTATTACCAATTATTATGCGATTCTTAGATGAATAACGTGGCAGCATAGAGGGGGGGGTTTTAAAAAATGATTTGCTCTGGGTGTCTGATGCACTGCATGCCTGACTTTTAATCAGGGCATAAAAATGCTTTTCAGGCATTATTTTTATTTTATCCTCACAAGATTTGCTTGGAAGTGCAATTTAATCAAACTTGTAATCGGTCACCTTTGGGGCCACTCTGGAGGCTTGCAGTGAATTCAGGAGTGCCCACCTTATTAATCCTATCGATCTGCAAGGCCGTTTCCTTCCTTACAACATGCTTCCTACTTACTGGTACTGTGATTGCTATAAAAATCCCTTTTATTCTAGAGATGAAAAGCTAAACGTATAGGTGCTCTCCAGGTAGTATCTCAGGATGCCACAGCCACCAACAAGGGTGCCCTCATTCTTTCGGTTAAGGGAGAATGTGCAGAGCTCAGCAGAGAATCTGAGAACGTGCAGGGGCGCACAAAGCTCCTTCCGGGCTGGGTGAAGGGAGTCTAAGAAGAGACCCAGAATAAAGCCTCTCTCGGCCTCTCTTATGCTTTCCTTCCATTGGATCCTGTTTTCCTCCAAAGGGCAGGGCTGCGCTTGGCCATGCACTTGCCCAAGAAGGCACTGCCTCCTTACATAATTCATGGTGGGTCCCCTCCCATTGGTGAGCCTTGCATCCTAGAATTACAAAGGACCTCTCTCTGTCATCTTTCTGGGACTTCGTGGTGGACTGAGGCATGTGCCAAACGGATTTCGGCTGTGCCAATACAGTGCGACCCACTCCCCATCTCTCGGGGCTCGAGAAGGAGCGCATGCGACCAAAGACCCCAGGCCGATCACTTTCTGCTTTGAGCCACAGCCTCCCATTATCCCAGGCAGGGGGCACACAAATACGATTTTGTATCTGTGCCCTTTTGTGCAAAATCTTGGGAAGCATGGCTCCGGGGACAAAGACAAGGCCATTCTTGGCTGTCTGGGAGAAATGGATCTGTTTTGTGCAGATAAGAAGGCAGTGGTTTGGCCTGTTTCATTGCCTGGTGAAACTACCCGAGGTTCTGTTGCTTCCGGATTCAACTGAGTGTGAGCAATCGGCAACCTGTAGACAAGGCACTGCTGGCTGAAAATGCATCGTCTCTTGACGTGAAGCTCAGCTGTTTTTCTCCAGCTTGAGCTGTTGTGTTGTTTTCTGCTTCCGCCTACGGCCTCTTCACATCTTTTCATTGGGGATGAGATCTGTGATACATTGCAACTGCACACGCGGCATTTCTTTTTCTTCCCTAAGAGAAGGGAAGGCTCTGTGGCTCCAGTGCCCTGTGATGCCTGCCGTCCAAGAGGTGTCACAGTAAGATGGTCGGGACCCCCGTTTCTGGGGCAATGGCACCACCCGTGCCTGAGGGTGATGGAGTCAGTTTACAGTAGGTGTCCAGTTGTGACATATGAGTGAAGTGGAAGGCAACAATTTCTTTTTTTTTTTTTAATATTTTTTGTTTATTTCTAGGAGAGAGAGAGAGCGAGAGAGAGCAGGGGAGGGTCAGAGAGAGAGGGAGACACAGACTGAAACAGGCTCCAGGCTCTGAGCTGGCAGTCAGCACAGAGCCCGACGCGGGGCTTGAACCCACGAACCGCGAGATCATGACCTAAGTGAAAGTCGGACGCTTAACCGACTAAGCCACCCAGGCGCCCCGGAAGGCAACAATTTCTTTTGGGGGATTTACAAGCTGTCGATTAAACCATCCAGGCTTCATTTACATTCGGCTGAGGTTTCGTGTTCTTTTCCTACGTGTCAAGAATGAGGTGAGGGCAGCGGGGAGGGGTCGAGGTCAGAGCACAATCTGTGGTTTGTGAAGTGCAATTCGGTCAACAAGTCTTTACGGGAGATTCTGTGTCGGGTGCTGAGCTGTGTGCTCGGTGTGTTCTCCCCGGCAGGACAGTGAGGGAAAGGGATTGTAAAGGCCCAAAAAATTCCTATGAACAAAAGCTGCAGGTGTTTTGAAGTTACCTAAAGGTGGTTACTTAAAGAAGACAGTGTAAGGGGCACCTGGGTGGCTCAGTTGGTTAAACATCTGACTTCAGCTCAGGTCACGATCTCGGGTCCATGAGTTCAAGCCCAGCGTCGGGCTCTGTGCTAACAGCTCAGACCTTGGAGCCTGCTTAGGATTCTGTGTCTCCTTCTCTCTCTGCCCCTCCCCTGCTCACACTCTCTCTCAAAAATAAACATTAAAAAAAATTTTTAAAAACATAAAGGAAAATGTATAATAGTATCTGTCTTCCATATTTGTAAGTGAGTGTGGCCAAATCCTCTCCAAACTTGTGGGCTTGACTCTGGTGTTAGCAGAGCCCAGGACAGGAGTGCAATTGGGGACCATCATGTTTCTATTTAGGAATATAAATCAGGCTGCACATGATTAAATAAAGTATGCTCTGTCTTCTTGTTTTTTCTTTTTTAATGATTATTTATTTTTGAGAGAGAGGGTGCACACATGTGCAAGCAGGGGAGGGGCAGAGAGAGGGGGATACAGAGGATTCAAAGTGGGCTCCGTGCTGACAGCAGAGAGTCCCATTTCACGTCTCAAACTCACAAACTGTGAGATCATAATCTGAACCAAAGTCAGACGCTCAACCGACTGAGCCGCCCAGGAACCCCTGTCCTCTTACTTTTGAAAAACACACATGCAAGAGCACCTGGGCGGCTCAGTCAGCTAAGTGTCTGACTCTTGATTTCAGCGCAGGTCATGATCTCATGGTTTGTGAGATTGAGCCCCACATTGGGCTCTGCGATGACAGTGTGGAGCCTACTTGGGATTCTCTCTCTCTCTCTCTCTCTCTCTCTCTGCTCCTTACCTGTTCACTCTCTCTCTCTCTCTCAATAAACATAAATAAATTTAAAAAAAACCCACACAGTCATAAGGACAACCAAAAAATGTGTAAAGCTGTAATTTTTACATGACTGAAAGTCAGAAGCTATCACAAAAACGGTTGCATTCATTATTACTGCACATGTTTAAATGTTCTTTTGTTATGTTTGAATGACTAACAAAATGAAGGCACATAATTTGTAATTATTTCATATTTATCTCCTTAAACTTCTGTCTTCGGCTCTGTGTGCATGATCATGAATTCTGTCATTATCGCGAATATGTTCACATAAGTTTGTTCTATCGATAGCAGTGAGCTAAAGGATTTAAAAAATGTAAGTGTATTCAAAATATGCAACACGTGGGTGTATTTCATATAAAGTGTGAAGTACATGTAAAAATATCAAAATTAATTTTTCATATGGATTTTCAAAGAAAGTTACTTTTTTTTATAAAATACAAAAATTAAAACAGGAAAGAAAAAACAGATTAAAATTAATAAATGTAGGACATGTTATGACAAAAATATTTAAAGAAAAATGAATTTTAAGTTTAATTTTCTAAAAACTGAAATCTGATTAAATATTCATGCCGATAACGCTTCATATTGCTAGCTTCTGACTTTCATCCAGTGGCTAATATAAAGGATCCATATCACGCATTACACATGGCATGTTTAGACCCACACGGACACGGAGTTGAGGGTAACAGGAACTGTGAGGCACCTCATCGTGTTTCTTAGCTGCCATGTTTCCCAGCAGCCATGTTTCTCAGCAGCCATGTTGTTGCAAATATCATGATAATTCTCCAGTAGCTACAGGACCGGGAATTGAAGCAAGGAAACGGATGAGTAGTTCTCCTGGGAAGTAGAGGGTCCGAGGCTAATTTGCTTGTGTTTTCTCTCCCCTGCATGCATCTGCTGGTCAAATCCTCCCTGCACTCTGAAATACCGTCCTGCCTCATATTGGCAGCCACAGTACAACCCACAGATCTTCAAGGCTTGCAGGTGGTGAGTTTTTCTTTTTTCCCCAAGGACATAGGGCACAAAATACAGAGAAGCCATGGAGAAGCAGTTTCCCGGGGTCTGAGCTGTGCTGGTCACAGGAGTGGACATTTGGGTGATGAATGAGGCTTTGCAAGCCTTGCCTGCTGGATCCCCAGTGGCAGAGGGGGCAGTGTAAGCATGAGCAAGAGTTTTGTTCTTGTGAGGGTGGGGCTGTCCATGCCTCAGGTCTCAGGGCAGGATCTTTCCCCCCTCAGTCTACTGTGAGTGTCAAGAACACTCGAATACAGCAAGATACCAGAAAGGATTTCCCACTCGGCTGACTCTCCTTACCTTCTGGTGGCTCTGCCTTGCCCACTCCTAGGGGGTGGGTAGCTCTGGACAGGAGCCCCTCTGTCCAGGGCACTTCCTGGAGGCCCGGCCTGCTGCAACGGCTCATTTCTATCCTGGTTGCTTCCTGGAGCAGTGCGGCATTGGACTTGAAGTAAAGGTTGTACGGTCGGCCGGGAATAAGAGTATCCTCTGTGATTTGCATAAAGCTGCATCACGTGTAGGTTTTGGACAGAGGCACACTTTTTCTCTGGGACACTTCTGCCCTGCTGCTATTGCAAGGCAGGGCTGTGCTCCGCGGTCTTCCTGACTGCAGCAGGCCATCTGCTCTCACCCCTGTGTTAGACCCTCACCCCCAGCTTAGCCTAGCTCTGGCCAGTAGTGGGAAGAGGATGCTTGGTGCCGATTCTCCATGGTGGAATTGGCAGATATGGTTACGGTACTGTGCTTTCATCTCTCTAGTTGCTGATTTCAAAGCAGAACTGGAACATTCTGTGTGCAAGTTAAAAAAAAAATACTGTATTTCAATCCTGTGTTCCATTGAAATACAGAGAAATAATCACGGGACTCTAGTCAGGTGCCTCAACTGTAGCTGTAGATCCTTCAGGGAAGAGACAGGCCGGGCACGAAGGGTTAACCAGCCAGCTGGAACTACAGTGAGAAGGTGGCAGACCAGCCCTGTTTAAAACCATCAGGGCCTCTTTTCACACTCAGCTTGGCCCCTCGGCCCCACCCCAGAAGCCCACTCCTGGGTCTTCATCCAGACTGTGTTTGAGGCATGGCTGACCTGGCTCTGACTTCTGAGCTCTTGACCTCACTTCCTATTTGCTCTATCTTCGTTCCCCCCCCACCCCCCAATCCTGAGCTCTATCTACTTGATAACTTTACTTGGACTCCAGATTCCTCTCCTGGCTGATGATGGTTGTTCTGGAAGCTTCCCAGCCTTCCTCAATCCCCAAGAATATAAAGCAAAAGATATGGAGAAGGGGTTTGAAATTCTTGCTCCTGAGGGTCTGACAGGTTGAGGCTGACATTCTCCACCTAGAGAAAGAGCATCTGGGCAAAGTTTCGTTGTTTTCTTTTTTTAACTGGATCAAGCCTCGCATCAGGCTCTGCACTGAGAACATGGAGTCTGTTTGGGATTCTTTCTCTTTCTGCTCCTCCCCTGCTCTTTCTCTCTCTATATATAATTTTTTAAAAAATGAATGTAGGAGTAAATGGTAAGGCCCCACACAACATTTCAGGTGGGTGCCCATGTCACAGAGGCTCACCAGGGAGGGGAGTGGCAGGAGGCTGTGAGCAGCCTCGCAGGGCCTTGCTGGTCCCAGTTCCTCTGACCACCTGGAGTCTCACATTTTGAGGAGGTCCCAAGGCCCTCACAAGGAAAACGTGCCACCGTAATAACACCCGTGATTCATTCTTCTCCTCTGTAACTTGAGCTCCGTGCCTGGTGAAATTAGGTATGTCTAACAGCACACCGAGAATAGATTAAGCTGTAGCGTAGTGCAGTTGTTCGCAAGGATACCCCCTTTCTGTGGTTTCGCAGATGTTTTGATTGGATTTTATTTTTAAACGGCCTTAGCCAAAGACATCTTCTTGCAAAACAGCAGACTCACTTCACTATTTCACTCTGGACAGTTGCTTGACTCTGATTAGCACCCCTGGGTCCCCCTGGGCCCTGCCTGCTTCCCTCCCATTAGCATCGTGGGAGCCTCAGCAGACAGATTGAGGCTGGGGGAAGGTGGACCCCTACGGCCACACTGGGGGGGGGGGAGGGCAACGGGCATTGCAGAGCCCAAAGCTGGCGCATGGGGAGAATCATAAACAGTGCACTGCAAGCCATATGCTGCCTTAGATTGTATATGCGTTGAGATATAACATCTTGTTATCAAACAAGGCAAGACACAATACTCAGCGGGAGGAGGGAGCAGCCACAGTGCACATCAGTCTTCCACGTGCTGCTGCCTGGGTGTTTAATCTGGCAGAAATCCTGATCAGGTCAGCCTAGGGAAGTGTGACAGGGTCTTGTGTCGGCAACCGAGGGACGCAGGGAGGCTCTCTCTACACTCCGAAGCCAAGAGAGATTTGGGTTTCTGCTGCCTGGCTAGTTGATGCCTCCAGGAGCACGGCTGATGCCCCCAGGCCTCGCCCAATGCACCCTCAAGGGCTTTTCTGGTTAAGGGCCTTGCAAAGATGCAATCCTGGAGGGGGGCCGCTTCGAGACCCATCTGTGGAAATATGCGGCTGAGACGGAGCAGCAGACACTGACCCGGAATTTAGTGAGTGTCCGTGCAGAGCCTGGTTGCGTCCTTTCCAGTGGTGGGGTGGGGGCAGGGCTGTCACCCGACGGGAACCTGACAACACAGTGTACAGTCGGGCTGGCTATGGGGGCGCAGGCATAGTTCTACCCGAATCAGTGTTTTGTGACTGCGGGGGCTCTCTCCTGTTATGGGCTCTGCAGAGCTGACAGCCCAGCTCAGATTCCACTATGGCCCAGGTGAGAGAGAGGAAAGTTCTCTCTCTTGGCTGGAAGGCAGGGAGGCAGAGGGCGTATAGAGGGACTCCCTTTGCCTGTGGCCTGGCCTCCCCGACCTGCAATTCACACGGATTCGGTAGGAGCTGCCATCTCGCTAAACTCCTCTTGGCTGGAAGGCGTCGAGGCGTTAAGATGTTCTCGCATGTTCGGGGAGAACCCTTTAGGGGAAAAGGTGACCGTGGAAATTCAGGCTAGAGACTCCATAGAGAGCTTTTCTGAAATTCCTTAATGGGGGGCACCTCGTGTTTAGGCTGGTTATCCCTGGACACCGAAGGAAGGGCATGGCAAAAGTCTGATGGGTTTAATGCAATTATCTAATGAAGGAGCCAGACTCCAGGAGTCTTTGGGATCCACTTTGCACCTGAGATTCTGCATGGTCAGGCAAGGGGTGAGTGCAAGCTCTGTCTTCTCAGACACCTGAGTTTAAGTCCCATCTGCCAGTTTTTTTGCTTGCTATGCAGCCGGGAGCAAGTCACTTAACCTCTCTGAACCTCCGTCTCCTTATCCCTAGAATGGACAGTTGGTACGAGAAGTCGTCTGGTTCACAGTAGGTGCTCAGTAAATGGTGGTTGTGTCCCCTCCCTCTCCTTCTCTGAGTTGGCAAAGGCACATGGGCAATACAGTCCCTTCTTAACTCAAGTTCTCTCTACCACGGACCCAAGTCTCCTTCCCATCCCAGCAGGGGAGGATCTTCAGATTCATTGTAGTTCAGATGGGAGGCACCGAGGACAAGAGTTCTCTCTCTGCCAGGCCAGCTCAGAGTCCACAGCCTCTGTTGGTGCCCGTGACCTTCACACCCGCCTCGGGGGGCTGACTCGTTTGCGGGTGGCAGAGCTGGGTGTTCTAGAGGCTTGCCTGGCACTCGGCTTTGTAAGGCACCCCTCATCACGCTGACACCCCTGCTTGGCATGTAACTTCCCCTTGCCCCACCAGCACCTGCCCCAGGCTCGCCAGGTGGGAAGGGAAAGAAGGTGGAGAGAAGGAGAGCTTCCGGTCTCTCTGACTTCGGTTAAAATCTCCACTCTGCTGGTGGTTAGCTGTGCAGCGTTAGGCACGTCCCTGAACTCCCGAGTCCCAGAATCCTCGTCTGCAAAGCAGGATATTAATTCCTTCTTGGCAGGAGTGTTGTAAATATCAGAGGCAGCGAAGTATCTGGCACACGGGAGGCATTTGATAATAATATCCTTGTTATTCAGAGCAACGTTCTCATGCTCTTAAATCATTCTCTTTAAATAATGAGAACAGCGGTTCCCAAAGTGTGGCTCCTGGGACAGCGGCCTCAGCAGCTCCTCGGGCTGCGGAGCCGCGGAGCCCGTGCCGGGCCGCACCCAGGACTACTGATTCAGAAGCCCCGGGGGCAGCCTCCGCAGTCTGTTTTCACGCAGCCTCCAGGGGATTCTGATGCACCAGAGCTGGAGAACCTCTGTGTTGGAAACATTCTTCAAAACCTCATGGTTCAAGGTCAATTCTTTTGATGGATCCTGGACGCCATTTGGGAGGGTTTCCAAACTCAAGGGCCACGGAGCAGATGCCTGTGGCCTGGGGCTACGTAACTGGCCTGGCTGAATGCAAGAGAAGGCTCCAGAACCCTTGAGCTGGGCCCTCTCCCGCCCCGACAAGGGCCTTTGCTCAGTGTTCCGGACCTGGCTTTCTACCACGCCCTCCTGCCACCAGGAGGGCTGTGCCGATCTGTTCTCCAGCCCAAACGAAGGTACTTCCTCCTTCCAGGGGAAGGGCCAGCCAGGGCCTTACAGGTAGATGTGCCTGCGATTGCCCAGGTATCCGCTGGGAAGGTACTTCTAGAATGGCCGCTGTCAGCACGGCCAGGCCAACGCTTTGCCTGAGCCCAGACAGCGTTATGAGGACCACACGGCGACTCTCATTTTAGGGGAGACCTGATGCCTTGGTGTTGTTCTACTCTGTCAAGTCATCCTCCAAAGGAGGTGCTGTTTTCTTTCATGTGGTCGGTCATCCCACCCACTGAATTATTGATTGGGGGCACGTCCAAGCAGAGAACACAAATGGCGCTCGACTCTGAGTTCTGTGACCGGCCATCGTTCCTGGGGCCCTCCGGGGTGCCGGGGACTCCACCACGGGCCACGAAGTGTTTGGCGTCTGGGAAGGCTTCGGTTGTGAGAACAGAACATTTCCGACAGCTACCCAGAGGTTTTCAAGGCACCAGATATTTGGTGTTATACCTGGATCCGCCCCGGTGTGAGATCTCAACGTTTCACTTCTCTTTGCAGATGTAGTGTGCTTTTGCAGTGAGGCGGATCCGGGTTTGATTCTGGCTCTGCCACTCACCAGCTGTGTGACCCGGGAAAAGTTACTTAACATCTCTGAGCTTCACCCAGTGCCCTTATCTCTGCAGTCGGTAAGAACCCTGGCAAGGCTGTTGGGGATGTGCAAGAAGATCTCTAGTAAGGCGCCTCGGACAACACGATACATCCCATCCTATGGAAACATAACTTTGAAGGAAATGTTTCAAACTCTGATGGAAGGAAGATGAGAATGCTTTCGGAAGTAGAAAGCAGAGGCCCTTCCAGGAACGTCTGGGCTTTTTGTGTCACTGCCCTTCACCACGTGCCCCCTCTGGTGAGTCCCACAGGTGCTCCTTCTGGACACCGGGTGAGGGATGTGTGCCCAGAACCGGGCCCTTGAGCTGTGGTCCAGCCTGTCAGCCGACGGATGGGGCCGACTCAGGGCACCCGCGCGCTTGGCCGCCTGACCTCCTCTGCAAAACATTTGTCTGGAACCGCTTGGCTGGCTAGCTGAGCAATGAGTTCAAAGAACTGGTTCTTGACTTTTCACGGTGACCTCGTAGTCAGGTCGCCTGAGACCTGTGGGGAGGATAGAGCTGTCCAGAGGAAAGGACAGGTGAGACAGTGTCTAGAGAGTTCTATGCAGGAGGAAGGTGCAGGGACAGAGCTGCGTTTTGGGGCCCAGCGGCTCCCACATGGGGTTGGCCTCGGGGCGCTCTGCGTTATTCCCTGGGGTGCTCAGCAAATCAGGTGTTTTGAATGCAGGGTTAGCAATCAGTAAACTCATTCAAACAGGCTGTTCTTAACTAGGAAGCAGAACAGCAGTATGAACGTGTAAAGCCTCTTAGATTCTTTTCAGCATGTTGACAGTTTTTTAAAAGTTCATGGACACTTTTTATGCATGATTTCTATTGTGGTAAAATATACTTAACGTGAAATTTACCATTTGAAACATTAAAAACATTTTTTTAACATTTAGTTTTTGAGAGACAGAGAGCAAGCAGGGGAGGGGCAGAGAGAGGGAGACTCAGAATGGGAAGCAGGCTCCAGGCTCTGAGCTGTCAGCACAGAGCCCGATATGGGGCTTGAACCCATGAACCGTGAGATCATGACCTGAGCTGAAGTCGGATGTTCAACTGACTGAGCCCCCCAGGCGCCCCTTATTTGAACCATTTGGGAGGCAAACCATGAGAGACTCTTGAATGCTGAGAACAAACTGAGCTCAGACTGATGGTGGTGGGGGGGAGGGAAACGGGGGTGATGGGCATGGAAGAGGGCACTTGTGGGGATGAGCACTGGGTGTTATATGGAAACCAACTTGACAATAAACTATTAAACAAAAAAGAGTGCAGTTCAGCGCCCTTAGGTGCCTTCATATTGCTGTGCCACTATCATCATTATCCATTTCCAGAACTTTCTCATCTTCCCAAACTGAAAAAATCTGCCCCCATGAATTAGTAACCCCCTCTTCTCAACCCCTGGTAAGCACCATTTACTCCACCGAAACTTTTGTAGAAACCAAAGGCTTCTAGAAGATAATAGAAAGTGCTTCAAATATCTGCCTCCTTCAATAGTATGTTTAAGAACTCTGTCTTCTTGGAGCACCTGGGTGGCTCAGTTGGTTAAGCGTCCGACTTTGGCTCAGGTCATGATCTTGCAGTTCGTGAGTTCGAGCCCCACATCGGGCTCCGTGCTGACAGCTCAGAGCCTGGAGCCTGCTTCGGATTCTGCGTCTCCCTCTCTCTGCCCCTCCTCTGCTCATGCTCTGTCTCTCTCTCGCCTTCAAAAGTAAATAAACATTGGGGCGCCTGGGTGGCTTAGTCGGTTAAGCATCCGACTTTCGCTTGGGTCACGATCTCGCGGTTTGTGGGTTCAAGCCCCGCGTCGGGCTCTGTGCTGACTGCCAGCTCAGAGCCTGGAGCCTGTTTCAGTCTGTGACTCCCTCTCTCTCTGCCCCTCCCCTGCTCACGCTGTCTCTCTCTCTCTCTCTTAGAAATAAATAAAACATTAAAAAAAAAACAACTTTAAAAAAAAAAGTAAATAAACATTAAAAAAAATAAAAAGAACTCTGTCTTCTTAATATAGGAACTCTGACCCCTCAGACAGAGGCATAGAACAAAGGCTTGAACATTAGCGGAAATGTTTTGCCCCCTCGGAACAGCCGTGGATGCCTTCTGCTTTGCCCTTGCTGAAAAGAGCAATACACTGTTTATAAAGGAACACTCGCGAAGAAGAAAGACTTGGAACGGACCGCCGTCTTCCTGAGTTGTTGACAGCTGTTATTCAGTGGAAATCTCAGTGGAAACAAAGAAATATCGAAGCATTGTTTTAACGTGAACGTTTGAAGTGGCTTCCTTCCAGAGCTTGGCTGATTTAGGTACCTGGGCTCTGCGGCCAAAGCCTCCCGCACCATCCTGATTGCTGCCTTGTAGCTATTGTTGACGCAGCTGTGGGAAAGTCTGCTGTGCATCCTGAATCTGCGATCGCTTCCACTCGCCGGGAGCCACAGCTTTCCAGGCTATGTCACCGTCTCTTCCGGGACGCTTGGCTGCTCTGCGTGCAGGCATTCGGGGACTTGAGGAAGAGCAAGCCTTTCCACCGTCGGGAAGGTTGGCAAGGCTCGCTCAGAATCCCAGGGGGCGTGGCAGCCCACGGAGATTTTGGTGGCAGACCGCTGCGGTAGGAAGGTAGGAGGAATCGGGGGCATTTAAGAGAAGCTGACATGTCCCCCCCCCCCCCCCCCCCCCCGCCCAACCCACTCCTCCCCAGCCCGCTTGGAGTCCGACTTCGGCTCGGGTCATGATCTTGCAGTTCGTGGATTCGAGCCCCACATCGGGCTCTGTGCTGACAGCTCAGAGCCTGGAGCCGGCTTCGGATTCTGTGTCTCCCTCTCTCTCTGCCCCTCCCCTCCTCATGCTCTGTTTCTCAAAAATAAATAATACGTTTAAAAAATTAAAAATAAATAAAAATTTGTGGCATGTGACTTGGCCTCTTTTGAGCCCAGGGCACCGTGTCACCCAGCTGCTCACCTAGCCTGGACGCTGACTCACCGTGTGCCCTGCTGAGTCATTTCATGTCTTTTTTTTTTTTTTTCCACCAACAAAATGGGGATTATAACACCCATCTGGTTTTAAGACTCAAATGAGAAACCATATGTGAAAGTGATTGGAAAATCACAAAGCGTTTTCCGAATGAGATGTAGCAGGCCTTTCAGGGAGTGGGGTGTGCGGCGTTAGAGGTGTGGGTTGGGTGTGCCGAGCCCCTCGGCCCTCTGGCTCTGCTGTGTCTCCCGCGGGTATTCTCATTGCCCGAGCTGATCGGGACAAATGACAACACGAGCAGGGACGTGCCGTCAGGAAGGTCGGGCGGCCAGGGCCCACTGGCATTCATTACTGAGAGGAGCCAAGATGCCACCTGGGCAAGGGCTCCCATAATATCCTCACTCCATTCATCTGGCTCTAAGTCTGCTTCCTCCAGGAAGTCCTCCCTATTTGGTGCATGGAGGCAGACCCCCGGGGGCACTGACATTATCATGTCAGATGTTACTTCTCTGCTTCCTGATTGACTGTTGTCATCACATGTGTATTCTTTGCAAGCCCCATTCACTGGGGCTTCATCACAGATAAATCCTTGATCAACATGCTCCAACCCAGCAATCTTGGGGCTGAATTCTCTGAACCCATGTTTACTTATGTCACCACACTGAGCAATGGGTTTACAGGATTGGGGCAAGGACATCTGACCAAATGGTTTCCATGCGGAACCTGGGATGCGTGAGCGGCATGCAATTCTGTGTTGCAGTGAGCATGTTTACACGGAGCCTTTCGTCCTGGGGACACTGGTTATATGACACCCTGAGGGTCGCTGGGAGGAGGGGTCGGGCCAGCCTGGAGTGATCTGACCTCAGAAGGCATGAAGCCGGGGTTTAGGAGGCCTGGGCACCTGGAGGACATGGGCTGCCATCTGGGTAAGGGTGGCCTGGCCTGGGCTATGGGACCCTCTCCTGGGCAAGGGAAGGCCACGGAGCATGGAAAATTCTGAAGCACCAAGAGCAGGTTGGGGCTGACTGTGGAAGTAAGGAAGATGTGGGAAGGAGCTCGGGAACCCGAGCAGAGAAGAGTCTGGGGACAGTATCTGGGGGCCACTGTGCATGTGTGTATGTGTGTGTGATTGGGGTGGGTGGGGACAGGCAAGGAGCCTTGTGCTCAGGACCGTCGCAGGACCCACGGTCCCCAGGAGACCGTCGGGAGAGAGCCAGTTTGGGCAGATGTTGGCAGGACTGTGAGGATGCGGCTCTGGGGTCGTGGAAACCTGTGCAGCCCACTTCCCCTCCGGATGCCCAACCGCCCTTTAAAATGGCCCAGCTGAATAGTCAGAGACCCCGTGCCTGGTACTCCTAGGGACAGGATAGCCCTATTTGATCCATTCTTTGTTTTTCCACTGGATGCTATTTGAGACACAGCTTGCACACCATAAAACGCGGGCGCGCGCACACACACAGCTCCTTAAGTGCGCAGCTCAATAAACTGTTCTGTTTGCATCCACCCACCTAACCACCTCCCAGATCAAGACAGAGAGTATTTTCACCAAGCCAGCCACGTCTTCATACTCTTTGGCAGGAAACAACCCCACCACCCACCCGGGGGCCCTTAACTTCTCGGACTCTGTTCACCTTGGATTAGTTTCGCCTGTTTCTGAAATCTGTGTAACTGGGATCATTGGTCATCTCGTTGATTCCCCGGGGGGGGTGTACCTGTTCAGATGGCAGAGCCCTGCCCTTCACTGAGCCTCCTCTGGCATGCACACTTCTGTTCCACCGGTGTCTCAACTCCCTTCCCAGGGAGTCTCTTTCTTGGAACCCCCCCGCCCCCCGGCCCTGCTCTCTGTCCCCCGCCTCCAGTCCTTGCTCACCTCGATGGCGGAACGGGGCATCAGCGCTGGTGTGCCACGCCCCCTGGGGAGCTCAGTGTTGATGCGTGGCTCATGACGCACAGCAACAGCTGGCACTGCTGAGTGTGGCCCCACAAGCCGGGAGAGTGGCTTTCTTAGCTCCATAGAGGGGAAGACTGTGGCCTGCAGTTTGGAGAGGCAGGCTGGCAATGAACTTGAACACTAGCTCTTTGACCTTGAGAAAGTCATTCCACCTTACTGGGCCTTAGTTTCCTCTTTTCCAAAATGTTAGAGGCTCTTTAAAGTTCCTTGTGGGGAGCGCCTGGGTGGCTCAGTCAGTTAAGCATCCAACTCTTGGTTTTGGATCAGGTCATGATCTTACAGTTCGTGGGATCAAGTCCCATGTTGGGCTCTGTGCTGACAGCACAGAGCCTGCTTGGGATTCTCTCTCTCTCTCTCTCTCTCTCTCTTTCTCTCTCTCAAATATAAATAAGTAAACCTAAAAAAAAAGTTCCTTAGTCCATGATCCAAGGATCCCTATTCTGTGATGCTGAATCTTCCCTACATGGGCTCATCTATACATCCTCTGTGGGTATAGGGTTCCCAAGTGAGGTCTCAGCTGAGTGTGTGTGTGTGTGTGTGTGTGTGTGTGTGTGTGCGCGCGCGCGCACGCCCCATCTTGAAGTTCAATATTCCTGCAGACCTAATTCATTTTACACCCTGGGCTTGAAAAAAGCCATTCCAACAGCAGGGATTCTAGTCTGGTGGAGGGCTGGCCTCCTCATACTGATTGATGAGGGGCTTTGTTTCTCCCAGCTGACCTCGGGGGCTCACCCCTACCCTCAGGCAAAGGGCTATCTGGTGGTCCTATCTATAGAAGTTTCCAGAAATGGATGAAAGGACAGTTCTGTTTGGAGGGTATTTTGATGTCTTGGTTCAGTAGTTTTAGAAGGTCTTCAGGCTCCAAAAAATAAAATCTGTATTTTGGGATTCAGTTCAAAACCGGGCTCTAGGGTTCCCTGGTGAGGCTGTCTAAGGCGGATTCAACTGTCAGCCATGGGCCAGCTCCTGGGCTGCCGTGCTCAGCTTCCCATCTGTAAAATGGGCGGATAATCCTCGTTTTATCTTGCAGGATTGTTGTCAGTCTCCGATAAACACAACCTTGGATTTGGTCAAGGGTTCAGCTGAGTAGTAAACTGATTCTGGCTTTTGCATCTTTTTTCCAGCAGAGCCCAGGGCCTTGGGAGGGTTCTTTTCTGGTCTTCCCCCTACCCTCTTTCTGCCTTTTCTTATCTCTACTCTTTTTTTTTTTTTTAAATTTTTTAATGTTTTTTTTTTTAAATTTTTTTATTTCTAGGAGACAGAGAGAAAGAGAGACAGCGTGAGCAAGGGAGGGTCAGAGAGAGAGGGAGTCACAGACTCTGAAACAGCCTCCAGGCTCTGAGCTGGCAGTCAGCACAGAGCCCGACGCGGGGCTCGAACCCACGAACTGCGAGATCATGACCTAAGCGAAAGTCGGACGCTCAACCGACTAAGCCACACAGGTGCACCTTCTTATCTCTACTCTTATTCCTTTGTCCCCAATACCTCCCCTTTCTGTCACCCCCTGCTGCTCCAGGGTGCCTTCTGACTGATGAGCTCTCCTTTCTCTCTGCCCACGGACACCCACTGATCCCTCACAGCCAACGCCCAAGTCCAGCCTGGGGATCTGACCCGGTACCACCTCCCAGAAGGCTATGGGTGTGCCAGGGCCTGTAGAGCTTCCACTGCTCCCAGCTGGCTGGGGATATTAGAAGCCTCTAATGGTGTATTACCATATCTAGGGAGGACTTTGATTTTTTAAGGGAGAGCAGCCCAGAGAGGCTAAATCACGGCCCCTGGACCACGCGCCTCTGATTTACCTTGGCATTGGTGCTTTCAGCCCACTGCCTCTGATTGCTCATTTAAGTGGGTTTGCTTTGTCGTTGGCTCTTTGAGGACCCGGACTCAGCCTCACGCAGGTACTCAATATTTATTTTTGATCAGATTGGACAGTTAATAAATATTTGTTTCAGTTAATGGAAGTCTGAAGGAACAGATACATCATGCAGCGTGTTCTCACATGAAAATTATTTGTGACGACGCCTAGCCTCTGGCCCCAAGCTACGGAAACTCTAAACACCCACCGCTCTTTCTTGGAAGTGCCTTCTGCCACTATTCGTAGCTGAGAAGGTCACAGCCTATGTGCAGTGGAGGCAAAGGGGTTAATGCTAGCCTCAGTCTTCTTCCTTTGCCTCTTGTACTCTGAACATCCTTGAAACATTACCTGCAAGTTACCGGAGCTTTAAATCGAAATGTCAACCCTCTCTCCGTTCCCACTTACAGCGCTGGCCCCTGCAGGACCGAACGTGCTGCTTTTACAGTGTGGGAGGGGGGAGGGGGCGATGTCCTTCCTAATACGTCTTTGGTGGGTGCCTTGTCCCGTGGGGCATCTGCTGTATGGACAATGGGCTTGCGGATAATAAGTGCTTGGAGCTCAGCCTTCTGTTACGTCACCTGGTTCCCAGCTCCTGAAACTCAGAATCAAAACATAACCACCACATGAGGGGAGTTTTTCTGAGTTCAGCATGACCTCCAGGTTCTCGGTGAACATGCAGAGGCCCTGGGGCCTCATGGTGCTGGGTCACTGGCTGAAGCTGAAACCAAAAGCATTTCTGTGGAGGAGGTAGGGCTGTGGGTGGCATCCTCTTTCCAGAAGACTGAATGTAGGGGGACCCTTTCTGTTTCCAGCCTGGGGTGGTGTCTGCACTGCTCTCCAGCTTCTGTGTGGGCCGACCAGCTTAGCCTGACAGCTCTTGGCATTGGACAGAAAGATGGTGCTTCGGGCCCGCCATCTCCCAGCTCTGCTGGTAGCTGCACGGCCCCCAAACCACCAGACTCGTTCATAATTTGAGCCCAGTTTGGCGTGGTAGGGTTCGTTTGCTTAAAATAGAGACACAGTCCTGAACCTGGAAGAAAGTGACAAGGGCTATTTCACAGCCTCCGTTAAGAGATCTGGGGTTGCCCTTCAAGTGATAGCTAGCGAGGTGATTTATAAGCATCCCCCCTCAACTAGTTTCTAGAAATAGTGGCGTTTTTTCACAGTCACGGTTCAGATGTGGCGCTTTCCCCTCAGAGGAGCCATCTAACAACAACCCAGCTGCAGGGTCTGGGGTGGAAGGGGCCTCGTCTCCGGGAAAGTAATAACATCAAACATACCGGGTGAAGTGGGGCTGTCCATCTCCTCTGTGCTTCTGAGCATCCAAGAGGTCACAGATAGCGGGAAAGAGAAAGAAGCCCAAAGTTGAGTCAATGTCCACCTACCCCGCCCCCGGTCTGGGCTGCTGACCCTTAGCAGAGGGCTCCATGCACTCACTGGGGTGTGGCCTTGGGTCCCCGATGCCATGGAGCTGGTGAGGGGTGGTTGGTCATACACTCCACGCAGCCTGTCTCTTTCAGGGGCCCCACATCCCACGTCCGTGGGGCGTGGCCCCATGTCTAGAGATGTCAAGTCTGGGAGAGTTAAAGATGTTTAACCAGCAGCTCCAGCCTCCCTCTGCTTCTCAGCAGGGCCTCGTTTGGTCTTTTCATCTCCTTCCATTTACAACCAGCGGGATCCTCTTGGGACGCTTGCGTTCTACATGTCTCATTCAGTTTGGGCTTCTAGAACACATTATGGTAGACCAGGCAGCTTAAACAACAGACATTTATTTCTTATGGTTCTAGAGGTTGGGGAGTCCAAGATCAAGGCACCAGCAGATTCAGTGTCTGGTGAGGACTCGCTTCCTGGTTCATAGAGAGCCATCTTCTCCCTGCGTCCTCATATGGAAGAGAGAGAGGAAGCAAACTCTTGTGTCTCAGGGCACTAATCCTATGCGTAGGGGCCCCACCCTCATGACCTAATCACCTTCCAAAGGCTTCATCTCCTACCTCTACCACTCTGAGAGTTAGGGTTTCAATGTGTGACCTTTGTTGGGGGCACCAACATTCAGTATATATGAATATACTCTCTACCTCAGAGAGGGTCATTTGGGGCACAGAATGGCCAATTAATCATTAGGGATAGCCTGCAAAAGGGGCTGTTTGCTCTGACCCATGACAAGGTAGCCAAGGATACCCGTTCAGTCAAGGGACAGCTAAATACAATCTCAGCAGGTATTGTCTGGCCCATTGACTGTTTTTGAGGGCTGCCTGATGCTGGCCCGACCTGGGTGGATGTGTGTGTCCTTGGAGTACCTAGAAGGTATTCTTTATTTAGACCTCTCTGTGACCATCCTTGGGTCAGAGGTTTCCTGGTATAGCCTAGGTGGGCATCTGTACACCCCTTCATATGTTCAAAAGACACTTGTTAAATAATTGCACTGTGCTAGGCTCTTGGGAAACAAGATGAAAAATAAATGCGGTTCCAGCCTTCATAGAACTCAGAGTCTTAAAGAGACTATAGGTGAGGAAACAGGTGTATTAGCTAGCTCTCACTGTGTAACAAAAAAATAAAACCCACAAAACTATCAGGAGTATGTAAGAATAAACATTTGTTTTCATAGATTTGTGGGTTAAGTGGGCTGGTTCAGTTTCAGACTGTAGGTCTGTGAGGGTTGGTTGAGCTGATTTTATCCCATGGTGGTTCAATCCCAGGTCCCAGACTAAGGGGCTACGATGACCTGGGAACCGATTCTTCTTTTGCTAATGATGGAGCTACAAAAGTGCAGGTGGAAACATGTAAAACTCTCAAGACCCAAGAGTTGGCACAATGGCCCCTCTGTCCATATGCCCATGACCAACACAACGCCACACAGCTAAGCCTGAAGCCAAGGCGTGGGGAAGTATGTTCCTGAATGGCAAGGCTACATGTACAGGAAGGAAAGAATGGGGCTGATGATGGAATTCCCGCACCGTGGGCAGCTCCCTTAGGCACCGACCACTGGGAGAGCAGGAAGGGGCCTGGGGGCTGGCAGTAGTTGGGGGCACTGGCACGGGGCGGCAGGGGTGCCACAGGTCAGTACAGCCATTAACTGCATGAGTTTTCCAGGCTAGAGGAAGCAGGTGCTTCATGCAGGGTCTATGAGGGTGCTGCTTCCTGGCTTTGCGGGCTCTGTGTGCCCATGGCTATGCCAACTCTGCATCCGGAGCGTGCATGGGCACGAGCTGGACATGTTCTCCAAGGCCTTGGTATGCTGCATGGAGGGGACCACTGAGGCCCTGCTGGTCCTGTTATTGCCCAGGGAAGGCCAGGCCCCCCTCTCTGGCCTAGGCCTGCCTACCATCTGATGGCTAAGCTTTGAACATTGCCTAGGACATGGCCAGGTCCAGGCGATGCATCCAGGGAGGTACTTTCTTCGGGTGCTTTGCCAGAGTCGGGCCCCCCTGAGTGTGGCACTAGAGGCCTCCTTCCCTCCACACGTCTCCCCTTCGGGCCCGTGGAGCCTCACACCCGGCACTCTCTGGAACTCAGCTGCTCTCTGCCGGCCTCCTGGCCCAGGCCCCCTCCTCTTTGCCCTGACTATTCTGAGAGCCTCCTAACTGGTCCCTCTGCTCCGAGCCTTGCCCTCCCTCGGTTTCTTCTCGACACAGCGCCCATCCTAACACGTGACTCAGAGTACACGGCACTCTGCGCTTCACCCCTTCCGCGGGTTCCTTTTGTGCAGAGGGAAAAAAACCCTCCTGCCTTTTAGGGTGGCCTCTGGGAAGTCGAGGCTCTTGGAAAACGACACTCAGGCATCATTTGCCTCTTTCCCCGGTGCTCTCTCACGGGCTTTGCCACGGGCTGCACAGTGATTTCAGAAGCAGAAATGAGAGTTTGGACCTGAAGCCAGGCCCGGAAGAGATGCACAAAACCGTGAAACAGGGCCGCTGTCTCCACTACTGTGTTTTAGAAATAGTCGTCTCTCATGAAAACGCGGTATTTATGTTAGCACTCAGGAAGTGCATTACTGCTATTTTTAAGTGAATGAACGGGTGTTGAAACTGCTTCAGTTTCATTTCTAAGACAGTACATTTGATAGACGGAACCCCCGTGGACAGAAGCCCTTCGATTTCCATAATAGAAATTTGGAGGGATAGTAAAAGTTTCCTGAGACCAAAGCGTTTGAGAACCATGGTTATAGAGTATTTCTGAAACGTCCTTGATCCATTCGGCAACCCCACCTCCCCCGCCCCTTTCGAGTCAGGCAGCAGCAACTGTCAGCGCCTGTTGGCAGTCATATTCCGTTTAGGCTGCACAGGGATCGCCAGTGTTATGGGGCAGGAAGGGCCTAAGGTCATAGCGGAGAGGGCTCAGGACAGAGTTGGCTAACCTGCCGTGTGACCCTGGGCGTGTGACCTAACCTTCCGGGCCAATAATGCTATTACTACCAGTAGTATTCTAGGTCTGTTGAGAAGATTGCGTGCAATCGTGAGTGCAGGGCTCTGGGTCTGTAGCAAGCACTCAGTGAGTACGTGCTGATATCACTCCTATATAATAATAGTATTCTTTTTTTTTTTTTTTTTTTTTTTTTTTAAATTTTTTTTTAATGTTTTATTTATTTCTAGGAGAGAGAGAGAGAGACAGCATGAGCAGGGGAGGGCCAGAGAGAGAGGGAGTCACAGACTGAAACAGGCTCCAGGCTCTGAGCCGGCAGTCAGCACAGAGCCCGACGCGGGGCTCGAACCCACGAACCGCGAGATCGTGACCTAAGCGAAAGTCGGACGCTCAACCGACTAAGCCACCCAGGCGCCCCTATAATAATAGTATTCTTATAGCTGCATTTTAATTAAAAACAACAACACTAGTAAAAGAAACATTGATTCAGAGTACGAGGACCAGAGGAAGAATTTACTGTGTATGTGCATCATGAGCAAGACAAGGGTAGTTAGAAGACATGGCTTCTCTGGGGTCTCGAAGCCCCAGCTAAAAAGGCTGGAGGTGGGTTTTCTCAGCCGGGCCCGTGGCTGGAAATGAGGGGGCCTTCGTCTATCTGTGGCAGGTGGGATCCGAAATGCTTGCCGGGCCCACGCCTTTGGGGGGCCAAGAGTGGGCAATGGGATTGGCTTCGCCAGACGGCGCTCTAGCGGCTGCATCCAAAAGGCCAGATACAAAGAGAACGCCAGCTTCGTGCTGGACGGAGCACACCTGCTGCTGTCCCTTTGCTGGCTGCTCTCTGCTGTCTCATTTCGGAGTAGCTGCTCATTTGGCTGGTAGAGTGAAACTAAGAGACAGGTTTGACCTTGGTGTATTTATAGCCACGAAGTAGGAAAGTATCATGAGTAAAACCAGACCAGGGAAGCCATACGAAGTCCCCTGGGGGAAGAGCAGCGTTTGTGCGAATGTGTGAGTGTGTGTGTCTGAGGCAGAGAGACAGAGAGAGAAAGAGAGAGAGAGAGAGGGAATATATTTGAGCATGTGTGTATGAACAGTTTGGTCAAAGGCTTGAATATTTCTAGAAGGAAGCCTGATGAGCTTGATCATCTTAAAGACCAGAACGTTTTTCCTTCTCTGACCTTAGTTTCACCAGCTGTAAAATGGGAGCAGCGTCTGTGTCCTCCCTGTCCCTCTAAGCACACAGTGGTGGAAGTAACATAACTATAAACCGCGGGGGACATGAAATGCTCTAGAAGGCACTGGTTCCCTCTCCAGTCCAGTAAGGAAAAAAACACAGCATTGCTGGCTGAGCAGGGGAAAAAAAATTGCCCAAACACGAGCAGTCCGACTCTGTAGCGTCCGAAACCCTCGTGCGAGCTTCCCTTGGCGCAGTGTGGCCACAGCAGAGAGCAGCCAGCCCGAGGGACATGGGGCTTCCGTCTGTCTGGCATATGACGTCCTTGGCCACCACGTGGCTCTCTTCAGACGGAGGCTCCATGGAGGCCTTGTGAGTCACCACCAGGGCAGTCCCGGCTGAGGGGGGCTGATCTTGGTGGAGGTACGCCTTTGGATAAAGAGTGGGCAAGAGAAGAATTGTGGAGAAGAGGAAAAGTGTCCCCCTTGGGGGTGCAGAACAGAGTTGTGTCCCTCACAGGCACACCGGGGCCTGTGCCCTCTCACCTTCCTTCTCTTATATCAACAGCTGTGTCCCCTTCGGCAGCAGTGAAAGAGGGGATGACATCTGTGTGAGAGGATATCTGAAGGGGGTGAGCCACCTCGAAATGACCCCGGTGCGGAGGATGGCAGATAGATGGCGGGCCCGTCGAGGTGACCCTGGGCCTGGCGGTAGGGGGACCATAGGTGGGACACTTGTTCGGAAATGAAAGGAGGTGCTGTTGCTAATTACGCTGGGTATCAGGAGAAAACGACGGCGGTCTGGGTAGAGGAGACATATGGTCCCCTCCTTTGGAGGCCACCAGCGGCTGATGGAGGAGTTCAGCCCTCGGGGTTTCCTGAGAAGGTGGCCAGGCCACTTCACAAGGGTTTCGTGCACAGGCAGAAAGAGCCGCGGCATTTATGCCCCACGAGGGGTTGGCCAATAGGCGTGGTCTTGACAAAGGGACAAAGGGGCCCTTTCTGGAGGTCTGGTGCGGAGACCCGAACTACAGTCGTCATAATCCCCCGCATCCCTCCAGGGTTTTATACTCCTCCAAAACACGCTCGCGGGACCCGCGATATAATCAGAAAATCCCACCCAACCGTGCAGGGGCGGGTAGGGCAGATCATCACTTGAGAGGTGAGGAACTTCGAGGAGCAGATGGGCCCAGAGCCCTCAGCCTACGGGGAGTGAAATCATTTCCCGGCATCTGGCGGAGGGAACGTTCCATCCACGATGCCACCTGCCAGGAAGATGGCTAAGGTCCGAGTTTCTTCCAGTGCGTTTCTACCCAGCTGATGACCTTCAAGGCAGGGCAGGCATTAGGGAGGAGGAGCCAGAGTGCCATGAACAGAGAAGCCTCTTGGTAGCCTTTCTGGATGCGGGGCTAAGCTTCCACCCATGTCTGTGTCCTTGTGGTTGTATAGGACCAGCTGTGCCCAGGCCGTGGGGACAGGCTGGACGAAGGGTGCCCCAAACTACCGATCCCACCGAGGAGACTGACTCCTTGCCGCTGGAGTTTTGTGGAATGGCAGAAAGCTGGAGCTGAAAGTGGCCTGAAGTTCATGTCCTCCAACGCTCTTACCTGAAAGATGGAGAATCTGACATCGGTCATGGAGAAGGAGGCCACGCAGGCTTGCATCTCGCTTGCACGAGCCTCAGTTAATTTGCACACCCCTCTGAGATAGGAAATGTAATCCGAGGTCAGCTCTGTGGTCCAAGCAAGTAGGCGGGGAGGCAGGATTCAAACCCGGTTCTCAGGCTGACCCTGAAACCCACACTATTGGCAGCACATGGGGCCCCGTCCCCTGCCCCCCCCCCCATGGCTTTGTCTGGAAGAGGTCAAGCCATGCTGAAAGTATGCTGACCCCCATCTAAGTCTTTTGTAGGTCAACTCTCATTGTAAATATTTTCCCTTTGATTTTGCAACCCCCGGCAGTTAGTTGCTAGGGCTGCAAAGGGAAGATAAGGTCGAAAGAGAGGAACCTCCCATCTGGCCCTAGTGAACCGCGGGCGATTTCCGAGTGACTCTCAGGCTGTCAAATGCAATGGCCCCAGGAGGTGAACACTAGGCCACGCTGGAGATACGACCGGGGCTCATTTTTCCATGATCTCAGCAGAACTGGGTAAACCAGAAGTAGATCATGTTCAGAGATGAGGCAGGACATGGTCTCGGGTCCTAAAAGCCCACCCTCCCCTGCAGAGGGTTCCCCATCAGAGGTGGGAAGCGTTGGGTGGGGGGAGGGGCAGGGGACACGGGTGTGTTCTGGTGTGGCCGCCCCTGGTCTGCTGGCTCTCGAGGTGCTGGAATGAGGGCTGTATTCCCAAGAAGACACCGAGTCCTGCGAAGAGGAACTCCCCTCACGTGGGGCAGGTCTCTACAGAGAGCCCGGACCCAGAAGGTGGGGAAATTATGCAAGCAGTGAAGGGTGCAGGGGACTGTCCTTGAGGCAAGGGTCAGCCCAGTAAGAACAAACAGGTTGTTTTGGAAAATTGGCTGGCACCCTCCCCCTCGGCCTGCATTCAGGGCCCAGTATTTTCCGCGTCTTTTGCCTTATTTGTTGATCAACGCTTACCACATCCTTGAGAAACAGGTCAATGCAGGTGGCTGGCCGTGCTCACCCCCGGGGCCGGCGATCCACAGAGAGGCAAACAGAGCCGCCCCTGGCCCTTCCCGCCCCGGGGACCTCTGCTGGGCGGGTCCCCCCTCCAGTGACGGTTCCGTCTGTTTCCATCTGTGAGATGCTGCTCACCCTTCAAGGCTCAGTTGAAAGCATCTTTTCCACTGCCTGCCGCCTTACCTTCAATTTTAGCCTTTCTGCCTTATAAACATTGCAAACATTCCCCAAACTGGGGAACAGAGGAAGCCGCGCGTCACCCACGTGTCATCCAGAATCAAGATTCTACCGCGCCCGCTTCATCTCTCTCTGTTTCTTAATTTTTTTATAGCATCATGTCATTTCACTTCTGCACACTAGGCTTTGTGTCTCTAAAAAGTACCGGCATTTTCAGACATCATGATAGTTAGGGGCCTAAAAAGTACCGGTGACTCCTTGCTATCATCCAGTACCCAATCCGCACAGAGATTCCAGTCATCCCAATTTTCACCCCCCTGACAGGTGATCTTTTGATTCAAGTCTGCCATGCGATGTGGTTGAGTTTCCGAAGGAATGGGGCTAGCTGTTCTGCACAACTCCCGCCAGTGCCTTCCGCCTCCAACTTCCCGTTTATGCTCGTTTTACAGTCCTTCTTACAGGTGTCCTCGATTACGCGACTGCCACCCTGGCCCCGAGCACCCTCCACAGCACGAGCGTATTGAGGGCAGGCGCGATGTGTCGTCTTCACCCCTGAGCCCCTCGGGCTCCCACAACGTGACAAAAATGTCACTATATCCGAGTGACTTTTCTCTTTGCCGCTCACAAATTAACGTCTTAAGGGTTTTGAAACCCCCCATGACCGGGAATGGCCGCCGGTTCCAGAGGGGTTTGTATGCGGAGCAGAGGACAGACCGGATTCCCTTTACGACTCAGCATGACTCTGCAACTTTGGGATCCAGAATCCGGCGGATGCCAGACATCGACCTTGTCCTCCAGCTTTGTTCTGGGATTTATCAGTCTGCTCGTGGGTAAATTCCACACGCTGGCGTGATCTGAGGAGGAAAATTGGGGCATGATTTCTTGCCATCCCTTTTTACAGCTTGGCAAGGGACAGAGAGCTTATCCTTCCCTCCAGATGTTGCTGTGTGTTTAGTGAGCTTGCCTGGGAGCTGAGGGCCTAGAACTTTCTGGTGGTGGCGCTTCCTGCTCCTCACCTTGCTTTCTGACTTCACTCTCTGATCTCACAACCTTTGACTTGGTTATTTCTAGAGGTATAATCTGTAAGCCATATTGACAGCGGATGAGAAAATATGGCTTGGATTATGGAATTCAGCTTCGTGATTCATTTGTTCGACAAGCTTCTTTCGCGAATCTACCGTGAGCCAGGCCTTGCCTGCCTGGGTTTTGGGAGTTTAAAGGTGGTCAAGGCCCACTTTACCAGCTAGGAGTTTGCTGGTTAGTGAAATAGACCATTAGTGCCAAGGTAGAAGGAAGCCTGGACATTAAGGAAGACAGAGAAGGGCAGCCATGTTAGACTGCTAGAGTATTGGAGGGCTTCCTGGAGGAGGCAGCTTCTCCACTGAGACTCAAAGGATACATAGGAATTTACTGGAAAAAGGGGAAGGGGAAGAGGGAAGAACATTCCAGATATATTTCAAGGATATGGAATAACATGTAGAAAGGGAAATTGTATTTCATTTTTAGTTTCTTTCTCTCTCTCTTTCTCTTTTACCCTATATTTTCAGAGAGGCTCGTAATGTCATTCATGCTTATGAAATGATTTTAAAAAATACGCCTTGGGGCACCTGGGTGGCTCAGTTGGCTAAGCATCCAACTCTTGGTTTTGGCTCAGGTTGTGATCTCATGGTTCATGGGTTCAAGCCCCACATTGGGCTCTGGGCTGACAGCGCAGAGTCTGCTTGGGATTCTCTGTCTGTCTGTCTCTCTCTCTGCCCCTTCCCCACTTGCGCATTCTCTCTCTTTCAAAAATATAAAAATTTAAAAAGGTAAACAAAATTTTTAATGTTTATTTATTTTTAAGAGAGAGAAAGAGGGAGGGGCAGAGAGAAAGGGAGACACAGAATCTGAAGCAGGCTCCAGGCTCAGAGCTGTCAGCACAGAGCCCGACGTGGGGCTCAAACCCATGAACCATGAGATCATGACCTGAGCCAAAGTCGGACGCTCAACCAAGCAACTCAGGCTCGCCCTAAATATTTTTAAAAAATGATGAACATAGGCCTTGGGGAGGTTAAATGATTTGTCCAAGGGGAGGAAGAGGAATTAGAGTTATGCCCGCGGATTCTCTGAGAAGCAGGTCAGCATCCTGCCTTTATTCAGTGCCTGCCTATCACCCATCTCTCCGTGAAGTCACTCTGAAATCTCCATTTGTGTCAGTCACAGAGGGTCCGGGCCCAACGGAGGGGGCACGTGGTGGCTGTGTTCTGGAAGGAGAGGTCAGGCCCAGTCTAGCTGGGGGCCGCATCACCTGCAGCCTCTTCACAATGTTGAAGCTCCCGGTGCTCCTGGGGCCCGGAATGAAGGGCAATGAGCCTCATTTCAGAGAATGGAAAAGTTTCTCTTCCTGGAGCCAACCCAGCCTGTGTTACGCTGGCTTTCTGACAAGCTGGGAATACCAGACGACTGACCAAATAGGATTACTTGACGATTTACATGTTACATGAAAATCATTGTGTTGTATTATACACACACGAGATGTGAGTAAATGCAGTTAATCCAGCCACAATCTGAAGGAAGACCAAGGTTTTTCTTCTCTTCTCCACGTCAGATGAGTTTTAAAAAAAACCTCTAAAAACTTCGAAGTGCTCCTCTAGAATAGTTCAAGTTGAGCTTTTAAAAATCCTCTTGACCCGGAAGTACTTGGCCCAGAAGTGATCCCCATGGCATCGGGCGCTTTGAAGACCTCCTGAGGGGAAACCAGGGAACTAACGATGACCCAGCACCCACCACATATTAGACGGTGTTCTAGACACTTCCACACGCAGTCCTGTTTGATTTTCCTTCGCTAACCCTACCAGATGCAGGCATTATTAGCCCAGTTTTCACATGGGAGGGAACCGATACCCTGACAGGTTAAAGAACTCGCCAGTTTCACAGAACAAAGAGCGAACCGACAATTTTGGCCCCGAAGTCCATTCGTCCCTCAGCACCGTAATTACATTTCACACATGAGAGGTGGTGCCCAAGACGCAGCTCTCGGCTCCGACTCTGGGTTTGAACCCAGACTCCAGTAATGACTCACTCTGGCCAAGTTACTTAGCTTCTTTCCCTTGGCTTTCCTGGTTGTAAATGGGGAAATAATGGAGCCTCCCTCCTAGGAAGGATTCGAAGGGTCGGTCCAGGTAAAATCCCCAAAACGATGCTAGGCGCTGAAAAGCACCTCATGACTGTTAACTACTCATGCCGCGAGCTTTGCCTGAAACCAAGATTGCCTTTCACCTGGGGTCATCTGATCTGGGAAGAGGACAGCGAGTTGGCACATCTGGAAGGGCTGAACAGTTAGGGAAGCAGCGGGCCATTCGGGACGGGGCCTGGCAGAGCCCCGGGGAGCTGGCGGGTACGCGGGGGTCCGGGGGTCCCCGAGGCTGTGGGCAGTCTCTGCTGCCCTGGCTCCATCCGACGGGCCAGGCCTGGAAAAGCACGTGGCCTGGGAGACAAAGGCTCCTGAAAATAACTACAAGCTGAAAGCCGCCGTGAATTCCGTGATGCCACATGTCCCTAAGGCGTCCACCTGCCGAAGCCGGTCAAAACCAGCCCCAGAGTGTGCAAGACAAGGCTCGGGTCAGAGGCTGAGTTGCCAGGGAATCAGTGGGCAGAGTGGGGAGTGGAGGAGGCCAGGCTGACCGGGGAGGACGGAGCAGGAGCCAGAGTCTGGCTCGTCCACAGGGCAGGCAGACGGGACCGGGGCGGTGGCCGGCCCGTGCAGTGGGAGTGGGTCCAGGCAGAAGTGGGGGGCACTGCACACGTAGGGGGATCTGCTGAGCCACCTTGTGGGGGCATCAGAGAGGAACCCCCAGGGAGAAGGCCTTCGAAGGCCAGCCAAGCCGAGGGGGAGCAGACAAGACAGGGCTAGACCATAGGATGGGACTTTCGGCCCATGGCAGAGGAGGCTGGCTGGGGGGCGGCGGGTCTTTCCAGCGCTGGCAGGTGAGGCAGGGGGTCCAGGTGAGGGAGAGAGGCCCTCCCCCAGCCCTCCCCCTGCATTCCACTTATTTCTGCCCAGTCACCTCACCTCCCTGAGCCTTGTCGGTCTCATCTGCAAAATGGAACACACATGACAACGTCATCTCCTTGTGCATGAAGGCTCTTGGTGCCAAGAATGTTCGAGAAATGGGGTGCTCCTTGAGGGCACGGGGACCTCAGAGGGAGCTGGAACCGCCAGGATGCTGCGGCGGTGGAGCTGTGGGTGGCAGGGTCTGGCGTCTAGCCCAGGGACCGGGCAAGGCCACCCCTTCCTGGAGCTGGATTTCAGCTTAAATGCAGCGAGAACTTTGCACGTGGGTCAAGCCTGCGTTTCCCGGGCTTTCCAGTCTCCACCACGCTGGAAACGCAGGCTTCCCCATCACGGGGCCAAGCAGCAGGCTCCTCTCTGCCACCCACCATCCCCAGGGCGCCTCTCGGTGCCACTCAGCGTTTCCCCCCATCTCCCCTGTCCTCGGACAAGGTAATGGTGATATACATAGACCCCCGTGAGTGCCTCACAAGGGTGGCTTTCATGGCTTTCTTGGAGGTGACATTCCATTAGGGGTGATTGAACTTAATTTTAATGGCACGATGACTTATGGCTTCATCATCCCCTCCCAGGCCTGAAGGTCAGTGGGAAAACTTTCTTTCCTCCAGGAATTATACTTCGAAATCCCCATGACACAGCGCCAGGCTTGGTTAATGCTAAAATACTGACTGTAAGGGAACCCCTCCTTGTTTGGCAGTGTGGGGCTCTCGCTTCAGGGACCCAGGAACCTGGAGCCAGAGACGGCAGGGGGGTGAAGGTTGACTCCACCACTCACTGGCTGTGTAGCCTTGGGCAACTTACTTAAGTCTCTGATAAGTTAACCTTATGTGAGGTTATGTGACCTTATGTGAAGATTCCAGGATTGGGTGTGGAAAATGGTTAGAGCAGCGCCTGAAACATGGGAAATTGCCATGCAAGCACGGGCTCCTATAATTAGCATTTTCGAGAAAGGGATAGAAAGAAGCAGCAGCCATTTCCAGAACACGTCCGAAGCCACAATGGAACGGGTAGTCGGGCAAAGGCGGGGGGTTCAGGGAGGAGCAGGTGGGTGTGGAAACGCAGACTGAGGCATCGGAATGAAGGCCCATCCTGAATGAAATAGCATTCCCGGGAGGGAAGGCCATAGGAAACGGGTATTTCTGGAGGATCTTTGCCGACAGTGGGGATGGAAAGAAAGAAATATATATGAGAGCCATTAGGAAAGAAGCCCCCTCAGGAGCGTGTAGTAATTGGATGTGGGGTGGAGGGGAAGGGGGGCTGTAGGATGACTTTGAAGTGCCCTGGGAGGTGACTAACAGAAGAGTGTCCTCACCAGTGCGCGGTGAGGTGGCGGGGGGGGGGGGACTGGTCTGCAAGGGAGAGGGCGTTTGGCTTTCGGATGCCAGAACAGCATGGCTGCTGGAGAGCAATGTCAGTGCTGGGGATACGGTTTGGGGAGCTGTCTGCAGAGACAGGAGCAGGGGTGGTTGGGAGGAGAAGGAAGCAGAGAGGATGCAGGCCAGGTGTAGGGGAGGTTTCAGAGGGTCTGAAGCTGATAAAGGAAGAGGGAATCAGAAGGAAGGACAAGAGCAGATAGCAGGCAGAGGAGGAAAGAAGTGGGGCAGTGCTGGGGGGCTGCTGGGGTGAGGCGTGCTGTCTGACGCAGCGGGGAGGCCGAGAGCAGGCAGGAGGGTGTGATCCTCCCCTGGGCAGGTGCAGGGGCAGCCCCGGCGAGCTGTGCAGGAAAACAGGGCACCAGCAGGAAGGAAGGCCTCAAAGTGTTGGGCGACTCAGCAGTCTTACGAATTTCTACCAAGTGCCAGAAACGAGAAGATCTTGTCTTCCTTAAAGGGAAGTATCAACAGCACACCTGGTAGACCATCCCCAGGTTCCCCACCTGTGATGGGGGCACGGGGGGATTTGTAGTGACGGTGCCTGGGGTCCCTCTCTGCCCCCTCAGCCCATAAGCCACCACTAAGTCGTTCTGAGGACAGAGATGGCACTCAGCGGCCGCTGTGGCCCTGCGCCGTGTGTGGGCCGTGTCACCTTGCCCACCCACAAGCCCGCTGTGGTGAGAAGAACTAACGTGAAAGTGTACAGATTGGAGGTGACTTATGCAAATGTTAACATGTGAGCTTGCCATCCCCATCCTGTTTATGCGGTCAAGAAATCTGAGGTTCAGAACCTTGACCGAGCTCATGGCAGAGCTGGAACTGGAACCAGACACTGGTACCCTGGGCTCAAGCCTCTTTCCATCACAACACGCTATTTTAACATGTAAGTGGAGGAAAGTAAAACAACTTTTTTAAGGTTTATTTATTTCTGAGAGAGAGAGAAAGACAGATGAGCGTGCGTCTCACTATTCCTGGAGGAGGTGGAATACTTCCATTCCAACTGGACAGGCTTGGGTGTCCTTTGACACATATTTGATACTGGGTGTCCCCTTACAAAAACAAACCACAAAGGATATGGGAGCAGCGATGTAGAGAGGCATTTGGTGAAATAAATGTCAGCTGTCAGTCAGACTCTTCCTGCTGGTCAGACTCACCTGTTGTGAATGACCCCAGAGAGTCCCGCCTCCGGGTAGTCACACCTCCGTGTAGTTCTCTCCTACACCGAATGGGGCTGACCCATGTGGCTGAAAGGATATTATGGGAATGACCGAGTATGACCTCTGAAGCTGGGTCACAGAAGACACTGAGGCTTCTTCCGCCTTGTTCTCTTGGATAAGTCCCTCTGGGAAGCCAGCTATCAACTACTGAGGACATTTGTGGACAGATCTATGGATGACATTTGTGGACAGATCTATGGACGGGTGCACATAATGAGGAACAAGTTCTCCTGCCACCAGTGACCTGCCAGCGTGTGACAGCAGAACCATCTTAGAAGCAGACCCTCCCACCCCAGTCAAGCATTCAGCTGACATTTTAACGACAGTCTCAGGAGAGACCCTAAGCCAGAACCAGCCAGCTAATTCATTCTTGCATTCCTGACCCACAGAAACTGTAGCATAAGAAATGCCATTGCTGTTTTAAGCATAGGCTAATTTGTTACACGGCAGCAGATGACTAATACATCCGTGGCAGGTATACGAGGACTTGAGAGTCAGTCTGGACTCAGATACAGGTCACACTTTCCAGACTTTTCATCCAACACTGATGCTCATCTGCCCATTTTTCCCTGCACTGCATCTGTTGACGTGCAGGCTGTGATGGGGGCACTTGGTCCCTTACATCCCTGCGACTTGCTTCACAGCAGGAGTCCAGGCTCTGGAGCTCATTTCACACTGGCACAGCGTGGAAGCTGGAACACCCCTCACAAAGGCCCTTGGACTGCGGTTAGATGGGAAGGGCCATGTTGAGTCAGACAGCAGGCCGGCAGGAGGGTGCACATTAGCAGGCAGGCTTCCAGAGTGCCCCCCACCTCCCCCTCCTGAAGCCTCGCCTCCCGTGGTGATTCCACACAGAGGGCACGTCAGACACACAGAGCCTGGTCCCACAGGCACTTTTGAGAGAACAAAAGCTCTGAATTCCAGACCAGAGAAGACGGGGCTGACAGTGTGCCCTCTACAGCAGAGCCACACTATGCTAGAAACCCGACTCAAAGAGCTTGGAGCACCCAGCGCTTGGCATAAATCTGGTCAACGAGTGACTGGGGCTATGCTCTCACACCCTCTGCCCTGCTCAGAGAACCCTGGGAGGGGATGGCACCATGGGGCTCACACTTCCGGAGGGACATGGGAACACTGGAGCAGGTACGGGTGTGAACAGCGAGGTTGGTGACACGCAAAGCCAGGCCCACAGGCACAGCGTAGTTTGGAAATCGTCCATGGGCTCTCATGTGCCCGCTCAAGATCTAAGGTCTTCGAAGGGCGGGAGGGTCTTTGTGAGACATCTGTCATGAAGGAGGCCGTGTCATCGATGCTGAGGCACAGCCACGGCCCTCGGGGAGGAGATGAGCTGCCTGGCCTACGGGTTGCCCGGTGCTGGCCAGGTGGCTGGGATGAGGGTATGAAGACGAGTCGATGGACTGGTCCAGTCGGCGGACCACACGCTGAGAAGTCCTTCGGAGGCTGCAGCCCTGTGCTTCCCCCGCGAGGAACGTCGATGGGCTGCGGGTGCAGGAAGGTCCTGCCCTCCCTCAGCTGACCTGCCCGGGGCCTCCTGGTGTGTGGCCTGGCTCTGCCTGACAACAAAGGCACATTGGCCTTGACTGACGGTCCCTGGTTCTTCAGCGCTTTTGCGGACAGTAGGGAAAACACATCACAGCACCCTGTCCCCTCAGAAGAGTGGATGAATCTGCAGCCCCAGGGAACGTGGCATCGTCTCTCTGTCACTGAGCTTGTGGACCAGGCCCAGGTCCTCCCTTCTTCTGCAGTTTTTAATTAGGGAAACAGAGCAGCCCTTGCAGAAAGGGCGCTGTGATGATGGGGACCCATGGAGGCGGTGCCTCGGGCAGTGTGGCTGCGGAGGGGCGGGAGGGCCGTGGCTTCAGCTTGATGCCTGGCCTCCAGCCCTCTGTCTCTGGGACCCTTCCCGGGTGGCCAGTGTCCATGTGTCCTGCCCCCTTTGGGCCAGAATTCTCAGGATAAATCTGTTCCCCCCATTAGCAGAGGAACAAACACATTCTCTCCAGCCTGCTGCAAATGTGCAAGGACCAGAGCCTCCTCAAGCCAAACCGGCTCATTCATGTGGACAACCTTCAGACTGGTGGGAACAGGAGAAGCTGGAGCCTCCCCCTCTCCCTGCACCCCCACACCTTTCAGGGCTTTCCCTTGAAGTCCCAAATGGGGGCATAAGCACGTTCTTTCCTGGGACAGCTGCTTTGCTAACTTCCAGCACGTTGTGCTCTGAGCTCATAAAATCCAAACAATCAAAGTGGGGGAAATGCAGGTGCTCAGGCCTGTGGGGACCCGGATTTCCGGAGAATCCAGTTTGCCTTTTTCTTTCCATGTGCATCAGATGTGCCGGCGCACCTTGCAGAGCCTTGGCCAGCTCTTGCTCTTCTGTAAAGGAAGGTAGAACAAAGCGGTGGCCGGAGGTCCCCTTAGGCTGGGAAGATATTTAAAGCTGGGGGCGACAGGCTGCAGCTTCCAAGAGAAGCACAGGCTACTGAGCCAAACGTGAGAGCAGGTGCACATTTATAATCCAGGCAAAGCTCTGAATGCAACGGTGAAGTCAGGTTGGGTCTGGGTCCAGCCGCAGCACTGAAGGCTGGAGAGGAACTATTCTGGAATTGGGAGCCTTCTCTTCCCTCGGCTGGTGGCAGGAACCTACTGCTGCCCGTGGTTGAATTCTGCCTAGATGCTCCCACTCAGTGGCCAGTTTCTTTCTGAAGCGGGCATTGGCTCCCCTTGCTGTGAAAATAATCCCTCTGCCGACCTCACCTTTTACAAACGGGCAGGAGTCCATTCACATGAAGCCATCCTTATGGGTCTTGTGGGCACCCCCCAGGAGCTGCCCCTTCACCCTTGACCTTGCCCCTTCCTCCAAAGTCAAATTTAGAGGCGGGAAAAATACTCCACGGATGTGAAAACGATAGGCTTAGCAGGAGTCTGAGGAATCGGTAGGGAAAGACTTACTTTAGTTTGCTTTTATATTGGAACGGAGAGTTTGTTTTCTTGGTTCAAAAATCAACACTTTTGAAAAGCTTGACTTCTACCCTTGCCCCCATCAAGCCAACTCAAGTGAGCACTTATAGCAGTTTCTTGGGCATTTTTATCATGCCTCTGTGTGTGTGTGTGTGTGTGTGTGTGTGTGCGCGCGCTCCCGTGAGCACGCTTTCTTTTTCTTTCCCCCGTTCACAGAAAAGGAAATACAAATGGCTCATAAAAGAATGAGAAGGATCCTCCATCTCACTTAGGTTAGGGGAAATGCAAATGGGAGCGACAACAGAATACCCTTGTGACAGGCTGACAAAAGTTAACATTCTACGCAAATGGGTTTGGACTTTGTTCTCCTCACTTAATTGTATATCTTGGAGATCTTTCAAATCAGTGCCTAAAGAGTGTCTCCATTCATTTTTACAGCTTTATAGTGTCCTATTTATGGACACACCATAAATTTGTTTAACTAGTTTCCCATTGACGGACCCTTGGGTTGCTTCCAAGTTTTTGCCACTACGAACGGTGCCCCGGGGACATTTCCTGTATGTGGAGGTATATCTGTGGGATGGATTCCGGCAAGTAGGACCGTTGGGTCCAAAGTGAGTGCGTTTATGATATTTACAAGGCTTTCCAGATACTCTGAATGGGGTTGTGCGATGTACGCAGCCCCTGGTAATCGAGGAGAGACCTCTGCCCACAGCCTTGCCACAGAGACATCTCATTGCAGTTTTAATTTGCATTTTCTCTCCTTAAAGGGAACCCGAGCTTCATTCTGCTCTTTGAAGAGCCATTGCATTTCCTTTTCTGTGAGCTGCCTCTGCCTACATAACCTTTGCCCCATCTCAACAAAAATTGCATTGTTGGCTCGATCTTTTTCCTTAACAATATCTAGGAGTTCTTTTTATCTTACGGAAAGATTAGCTGTCTGTGACAGGGACTGCAAATATTTAATCCATGTTGTTGTCTTTTGATTCTGCTTATGTTGTGTGTGTCTGTGTATGTTTTTTAAAAGTTAGGTGGTCGCGTACGGTGATCTCTTTTTATTTTTTAATGGCTTCTGATAAAAGAAAGGCTTTCCATACGCCAAGGTTCAACAGGAATTTGATGTGTAGTTTTATGGTTTCATTTTTTAAAAATCTTGAATCTTTGATCCCTTTGGAGTTGATGCTGTGGCAAAATATGAAGTATGATATGGAATCCTTAATTCTTTTTCAATCATCTTGATATCATTTATTGGCCTCTTCCCCAATGATTAGATGTGTCAACTTTGTAATTTCCTGAATTTCTGACCAGAGCTGAGTCTATTTCTAGTTTCTTCCATTGACTGGGCTGTCCACTGGCAGGTATAGTGCGGCTGTCACAATTGAGCCTTTGTGATGTGCTTTGACATGGGGGATGGTTATTCCTTTTCACTCCTTCCTTTTTCCCCCCATTGCTCTGTTTTCTCTGTCATTTTCTTTTCCTGGCTCTTCTTGTTTGCTTCATTTGACATATGAATTTTAGAATCTGCTTATTTAGTTAACAAAAAAGTTCATATTTGTATTGAAATCACATTGTTTATTAACATAATTGATATAATAGTGTTAGTTATGGAGATATTGACGTGATTATGAACAGACATGATAATGAATTTTCCTCTGTTAGAACATGGTATGTGTTGCATTGGTTTTGCTATTCTTTTGTATTTCTTTCTTTTTTTGAGGGAGAGAGAGAGAGAGATTGAAAGAGAGGGAGAAAGAGAAAGAGTTTATGAGTTGAAGAGAGCCAGAGAGAGAGGGAGAGAGAGAATCTCAAGCAGGCTCCATGCCCATCGAAAAGGCTTGATCTATGATCTTGGGATCATGACCTGAGCCAAAATCAAGAGTCGGATGATTAACTGACTGAGCCACTCAGATGCCCCAGGAAGCCTTTAATTTAAAGAATAACAATGTTATTTGGGAAATTATCCAAAATGGATATTGCAGCAGTGACAAGAAGGCAGCCACTAATGGGTTTGGAGAAGGTCATAGTTGGGGTGGGAAGGCCAAAGAATGTACCTCTGGAGATTTACTGAACTCGCTTCAGTAAAGTAGAATTGCAGGAGCCGGGGTGGGGGGGTGGGGGGAGGTGGAATCCAATTTTGGAAGCTTCAACTTGGACCGAGCTTTAAAAGGTGTAAAAGCAGAGCCTGTTCCGGGAAAGGAATTTGTGATGAACTTGCATGTGCTTGTGTCCCTTCACGCCCCAAACACAGAAGGAAAATGCCCAAGGCTGACTGCAGTGAGGAGCACGGCTCCAAAAACCAAAAGAACTATGGGGACGCTGGACCCCTAGGGTCCTTAGCTTTCAGGACCACTCACCAGAACCCATTGGTGGAAGGATCTTAGAATACAGGGGAGAGAATAGAGATCTAGGACTCATCCGCTCTCTTGGAGATGGAAGGAAGATGGGATTAACAGGTGGCCTATGAGCCAGTGAGGGACAGTTACCACTCATCTGCTCTGTCTTGGTTGTGGTCTAAGGCTGGCCCGGCCCCAACACCCCGATGCCTTTGGAGTCTCCCGTATGGTTATCTGGACAAAGACCCGGAGGTCTACCTGGGACTCGGGAGCCTTTTAGGGAGCAAAGTGGAGCTTCTTCTTCACCTTCACCCACCCCAGGTAAGAGAAGGGGAGGGAGCTGTTAGTAAGTACCTGTGCATTGTGCTTGGTGCCGTCTGTACACTCCTCTACATAGTCCTCTGAAGCATTCTCTCTGCTTTACAGGTGACAGAATGAAGGCTCAGAGGGGCAAGTAGCTTGCCTAAGGTCATTCAGCTGGTAAGTGGCCGATGCAGGGTCCAGGGAGCAGAACAGAAGCGTCCTGCCCTGCACCCCCCACCCCCCCGCTGCCTTACTTTAATGAAAACAGCTCTGCCTTCACCTACTTTGCTCCTATTACATTTCGGTTTGAAGAATGAATTCTACTGTGAAAGAGCCCATGGTCTCCAGACAGGCCCATTCCATTGTTTCTCATCCCCCACCATTTTGAATTGGCAGCACCACCCCACCCTTAGCCCTGCCCCCACCTCACCCCTGCTACAACAGATCTCCCTCTTCTAGTGGATCTGAAGGGTCCCAGCCCACTGAGGAGTGTCATCGGGTGTCGAAGGCTCAGAGGAGATAGCTAAGGCAGTTGCAAAGGTGATTCCACCACCTGCCCAGCCCCGTCTGGTCCTCCAGTCCATTGCCACCACCAGCGCCAGGCTGCAAGGCCCAGCATGGGGGCCAAGCTGACATTTTTTTCCAAGTGCCGTCATGGGGAGACATTGTTGGAGCCACTGTCTCCCCACTCTCTCTCTCTGCACCACAAGCAAAGGTTCTCCAGCCAGTGATGCCAATGAAGCAGCAGTGACTTTGGTGGTAAGAATGAGACTCAGGAATGACTCAAATCAAGTTAAGGGACTTTTAAAGGTACTTGAGCTCATTATATACTTTTACAGATTGAATTTCCTTTTGCATTTAATGACTAAGAGTCCTTGGTGTTTCTGTTATCATCTCACTCAAAGGTGTTTAAGATACTAGAAATAAGAGCATTTTTAATATCACTGTCATCATCATCATTGTCGTCTGGCTTCTAAATTGATTTGAATGTAGGGGTACCTGGGTGGCTCAGTCAGTTGAGCGTCCAACTTCAGCTCAGGTCATGATCTAACAGTTTGTGAGTTCGAGCCCTACATTGGGCTCTGTGCTGACAGCTCAGAACCTAAAGCCTGCTTCAGACTCTGGGTCTCCCTCTCTCTCTGTTCCTCCCCCACTCATGCTTTGTCTCAAAAATAAATAAAGATTAAAAGTCATTTAGAAAAAAAAATAAATTGGGTTGAATGTAACGCTGATAGGTGAAGCCAGTACCATTCTTCTTATCACCGTTACTAGTAAAAATTATACTGACTTAAATAATCAGCCTTTATAGGAGAAGCTCAGTACAGTGGGTCCGACACCATCCCTGAGCAAACTCAAATTTTTGAGATAGGAAAAACGGCCGTCCAGAGAGAGGAGGTCGTTTATTCTGCATTCCTTGCAGAGATAAAGGCGAATCTTTGTTCTGCCGTGTTCTACGCTCCCTGGGGATTGTGAGCAGTTACAGCTTGTGAGGGTCTTGTGTCCTGGGCAGAATTCCTCGGCAGGTTGGCTGTATTTTGTGATCAGCGCCTGGGCCGTGTGTGGCGCGCAGGTGGGCTCAGAGCCAGGCGCCCCTTCGTGGCCCCCCTGTACTCTTGTCGTGGGGCCACGAGGGGACGCAAGGACCTTCCATTGGCCTGATGGGCACAGGATCAAACTTTTGGGGACAGTGGTGCCACTAAATGGCCAGGGATGGATCATCTGTGGCCCAGAGCTGGGGGGAAGAGTTGTATTCTATCTATTACCAGACATCTAGATATGGGTGTAAGCATTTTACAGATCCTCATTTACCTAATCCTCATAAGAATTATTGTTCTCACTTCATTATTCCTGTTTGCATACAAGAAGATGAGGCATAGAGAGGTTCAGTCACCAGAATGAGATGACACAGCCAGTCTGCTGCAGGGCTGGAAGGGGGGCCCAGGCTATTTGGATCCAGAGGCTAACGTGCACTTACATGAAGCATCTCTCCTGGGCCCTGGGCCTGGCCATGGAGGTCAGAATCCAATCAGACACGGCCCCTTCCTTCTAGTAGCTTATAGTCAACAAGGAGCTTACATTTTGAAAGGAGTTTTGCCCTAGAAGGTTCTATACCTCACCTCCTACACTTTATCCCTCTGTATCAACCTCCCTCGGCAACAAGGACTATACATACTAAAAGGCTGTGATGGTTAATTTTTTGTATGGACCAGGATAGGCTATGGGACCCCAATACTAGTTTAGATGTCGCCGTGAAGGTAGTTTTTAGCTACAAATAGTATTGACATCAGTAGATTTTGAAGAAAGCAGATGACCCTTCCTAACATGGGTGGGCCTCATCTAATGAGTTGAAAGTCTTACAAGGAAAAAGAGGCCGAGGTTCCCAAGGAAGAAGGAGTTCTACCTCCAGACTAGAGGCTGCAAAAGTAACTCTTCACGGGGTCTTCAGCTTGCCGGTCCATCCTGCTGATTTCAGACCTGCCAGCAATCGTGTGAGCCAGTTCCTTAAAATTCTCTCCACGCACCCAACCTTTGGAGAACCTTGACTGATGCAAGGGGGGGAAATTGTATTTATGGGCTTCAGTAATGAAATTCTTCAGTGGCAAATGACTTCTGTAAATAGGTGGCCAGAACATAAGTGAGGGTGTCTAGGAACTGTAGAATCCTCTGCAGAATTTCTTTTTTAGTTTTAATTTATATTTGAGAGAGAGACACAGTACAAGTAGGGGAGGGGCAGAGAGACAGAGGGAGACACAGAATCCGAAGCAGGCTCCAGGCTCTGAGCTGTCAGCACAGAGCCCGATGTGGGGCTCGAACTCACGAACTGCGAGATCATGACCAGAGCCAAAGTCAGACGCTTAACGGACTGAGCCACCCAGGCGCCCCCTCTGCAGAATTTCTACAACACATATACCTCTTATAGGATCCTTATAGTGGGTGAGTAATGCCTTGAATCTGAGAATTCAGAAATTCTGAGCCTGGTCCTGGGCTCGGATCTCTATGTACCAGTGGGTAGCAGGAGGAAAACCACACCTCCAAGCACAAGGTTCCTCCATCCAGCAGGAGGTTCATCCATCTTACCATGTATCACCGCTTCAAGTGTGCAACAGAAAACACCTACCTCACGCCAGGATCTGGGCTGGATGTGCATGATGGCTCTTGAAACAGCTCTGAATGGTGGGCAGAGCACTTCCAATACGCTGTTTGCAGAGAACCGTTTTCTGATGGGTCACAGCCTGGAGTCGGCAGTCACCCACCTGCAGGGATGGCGAGGGCCTCCTACCCCAGGGCTCCGATCAGGTGAGCAAGACACAGCAAATGCTTCTTGGGTGGGGGGCGGGAGGGGGGACAGTGTGGGGACAGGTTGACAAGCAGTGACACAAGGGAGTAGCCAAGAGTGCTCCCAGGGACAAGAGCACCTCTGAGGGACCCTGGTGGTGTCTGAGAGTGTCCCGTGAGGGGAGACTGCACTTGGCATTGACCGTGGTTTATCCACCCCAATTAGCGACAATGGCAGCCTGTATTGCGAAGCAAAAATCAAAGGGTGGGGAAGATAGCTTTTCCAAAATGGCGACGGGTGCACCCGGGGCGAGAAGCACTTGGACCTTATTCTAGGTGAGAAGTTCAATGAAACCAAAAATTTTCCTCCGAACAAGGCAGCTCCGTGAGATGGAGCTGACATTCCGTGATCTGGCTGTCTCTGTGGGCCCCTTGCGAAGTCTCAGAGGCACCTTCACAGGAAGCTTGAAGCCTTGCTGATTCAAAGCACTGCACTCCGTTCCGTGCGAGTCTCGGCCAGGAAAAGTCAGGTGGGGACCCGTTGGTGAAGCAAGCCCGCAACGTGACTGCAGCTGGGCTCCCGGAGTGCAGTGAGAGGGATATGTGATAAGTAGAGTGGAAATGGACCGGTTATTCCCTGCTGCAGCACAGCGGTGCTAGTGGTAGAGTCAGGGTGAGGGGCTGCCTTGGGGCCGCTTGCCACCCATAGTGTATTTTCTTTGGGAAAATGCACTCCAAGTATCTTTGTTGGTTAGCGATTGACTGGCCGATTAATTGATGGGTTCATTCATTAATTCAGCCCGTCACTGCCTGCCATACACCGGGAAGTAACCCGGGATGGCACAGCCGTTCATTTGATATGAACAACAGCAGTGTGGAGTGCCTGGCTTGGGGGGGGAGGAGGACCGTGCCCCAGCCATTCACTTCCATATGTCACATCGGGAATCAAGAAGCAAAGGGCGAAGGGCAGGAGCGATTCCTCATCTATGTGCCCTGTGACTTGGGCAGGTCATCCCCAAATCAAGTCTTCCCATGTCAGAGAAAAGGTGGGGTTCCCTGACTCCATTGGACGAACGTATGAGCCACTTTGAGGGCAGGGCTGTGTCTCAGATGTTCTGGTGTCCTTAGATGACTCACACGGAGTGGGGGGGCCGACCAGGTCGTTCAATACACACTTGATACAGTGAAACCAACCTCTGCTGTCCCAAAGCCCTCTTTCTTTTGTTTGGTTCTAAGTGGTTAAGAAAGTTTTGGCTTGAATAGAGTCTGGGCTGTCACTGGGGTTTTGTGACACATGCGTTCCAATGATCGGAGAGCTTTCTGGAACATAAGTGATTCCTACGGGAGTGGCTCAATCCCTGTTCCCAACCTTGGCCTAGACACGTCTAAGAGGCTGGAGAGGGAGGCCCGTTATGGCCTTCAGGAAATTCTTAAGGTCAGCACCCACCCTGTCTGTGAGAAAATGTAAGGTTTCCAATCAGATGTCTGCTTACGCTGTGGTGTTGACAGTTCAGGCACGCAGGTGACCCTAAGGAGGATGCTACTCACCAGCCTCCTCTTCCAGCCACCTCGGCTATCCATGGCGGCCACGCATTCGTTTCTCTTGTTTCAGGAGAACTTACGGGATGCGTGACACCTCGCTCTTCTAGAAGGATCTTGTCAAGGCTAGCAGCACCCTTGTGTTGGATTCACCCTCTTCCAATTATTTTGTCAAAGGGACTTCTCTGCTTCCAGTCTCAGGTGTCTCTATCTTTGTCAAACCTTAGTGACAAAACTTGGGCCACAGGCTGTAGTGTGGTCTTCCAAGCATGGCCAGGCTGGCCTCGTGGGTAATGCATGCCGTGCCCGTGCGGGGCTCCATGCTCAGGGGGGCCCTGTGCTCCGGCTGACACGCTGGTGTCACCGTCTGGAGCTTCTTAACAAGTGTGGAACAAGGGACCTGCATTTTGACCTTGCGCTGCGCTCTGCACATTCTGCCCATGAGGTTTCTGAAGTGTGTGCCCCTCGGGGCTCCTCCCACTGGAGACCAGAAATGTAGGCTTTAATCCTGTCATCAGCCATGGGCCATTGGGTAAGGGCTGCTCCTTAACCATTCCCAGGTTTCTTTGGTTCCTTTTGTCAGCAGACAAAGCTGTCCAAGGGACTGTGGGCAATACTCAGAAAAAGAGCCGCAGGTAGTGGCTGTTGGAAGGGGAAGTGACCTGAAGGAATGGCAGGATTCAAACTCAGGGCCACGCTTCTTAATCACTCTTCCTCTGAGAGGCCACAGAGTGGCTTTGGTTCCGCTGTGAGCCTCCATGTGCTTCGGCCCCTCCTTCCCTTCTCTGTTCCTCCTGCTTCAGGTCATGGGGTAAAAGGACGAGGAAAGAATGGGAAGTAGAGGTAGGCAGTGTCCCAGCTGCTGGGAATGCTGTGATTTACCTTTTCTGCAGATGACTATTCTGGGCTGGGTAGATACATTAAATCTATGTATCTGCTTTTCCGTCTCCTGTGCATCTTTATTTTTATTTATGTTTATTTTTTTGAGAGAAAGAGAGAGAGAGAGAGCAGGGGAGGGGCATAGGAAGAGAGAGAGAATCTCAGGCAGGCTCCATGCCCAGCATGTAGCCTGATTTAGGGCTCAATCCCATGAACCGTGAGATCATGCCTTGAGCTGACGGCAAGAGCTGGACGCTTAACTGACTGAGCCACCCAGGTGTCCCTCCTATACATTTTTATAGATGCAATTCTTATGGCTTTGGATCTTTGTCCTAAGCTCCTCACAATGTGCATTTTAAAGAGCTTTTCTTTAGCTTAAAAATGATATTTAACAACCCATTCGTCTCTTGGAGGACTGTGTTTGTGACTGCGTAGACACATCTCCTCTATCTCTGTAATCTGCCTCAATAGGATTAGTTTAGCGGGTCTGCTCAGAGTTTTCTGTCCTATGTTAGCATGTGGAAGCCTTGACTGCAGAAGCCCTCTTTCAAATGACATGTTCATGCAGCATTCCAGAAACTGCAGTAGGAAAAACAGCAAGCAGGCCTACAAAATGACCCCCGACTTGGCTGGCATTGGCATGCATTTTCAGATGATGGGCTCTAGGTCCTAAGATCAGGGACTGCCCTTTACAAAAAGAAAAAAAAGAGCATTCCTCCTACATGCCCAGGGGCTGTATTGCAAGAAGTACATTCGGTAAATATAGTAAATATAAATAAGCAGTAAGCAGGAGGGTGAACTTGCTTTCTGATTGGCGCTACCTGCAGTGTTCTGGAAGTGTTCAAATGTCCTCTGTGTACCTGTACTGCGTCTTGAAAAAAATATCCTTTTCAGCCCACTGTGTCCTAGCTCTTTAAAAGATCTTGACTTGGAAACTTTGGCTGTTCATCCCTGGATTTCCATCGTCACAAGGGGACCCTGTATGGGAGAAGGGTGTTAGCCAGGGACTCTTCTAGAATCCACCACCAGGGAAATCACCATCTCTTTATCGTCTTTGTCTTATCGTCATTATCTTATCTCTTTATCGTCATTGTCTTAATGACCTCTCATCATCTTCTCTTCCTCCTAGTATTTTTGCGGTGTGCTTACCTTGTATTTTAATTAGGTCCGATTCATTGGACTGGCAAAAGTGGTGGGCTCCTTCTGATGGAAGCACACATTTAAGCCATCTGGCTCTAAACCAATAATCAACCCGCTGCCAAACCTTAGTCTTCCTTGCATGGGGAACCGGCAGAAACAGGTTCTTTTTTTTTTTTTTTTTAATATTTCCACAAAATGTACATCCCCGAAGCACGCAGAGAAGCACACGCCAGATCATAGTGTCATTGTTTACTCAAGATGCCGAACAAAGGCTGAAAGAGGAAGGAGTGGACGTTGGGCCATTAAAGCCAAATGGGAGGAATCTTCGAAGGAGGAAGAGGCTGAGAATGTAGGCGGAGGCCGCGATGAGAAGGCCATTCTTGGTGTCTTTAGCAGATCCTGGGCTCAGACATCCCTGTTTATGCGCCAATGTCCCCACTGCACACCATAGCTTGGAGGGAAAGAGACCAGCCAGGAGCACCATTTTCAGAGTCCTCTGGGGGAGGAGGGAATGGGTGAGAAACATAGGCATATGTGGGCTCTGAGGATTCTTAGGTGTGACCAATTTGGAGCCCCTTTTCTGAACTCATCCCTCTCATCCCCCAATTTCTATTCCTTGTACTGTGCTGTGCAGGACAGAGATCCCATTTGGAAGGGAGTGTCTTAGACTATCAAAGAGTTAAATTGCTGTGCAAGGCTTTCAAAGGACGTTCCACACTCTCCCCTTCCAGTGTGAGGATGGCTCACTGAAAGGAGATCAGCATTTATATCCAATTGGGTCCTTTACTAATGCTTGTTAGTTTCATATCCTAGGAAACTTTCACTTCCTACCTCAAAGAGGACAGCCACAGGCCATTCCCCAGAAAACTATCCCTGGGTGAAAAACTTCAGACACGGCCCCCAGGACCCAGTATAGACTTGCATCCATCATTCTCTCTTGCTGTCTCTGTGTCTCTATCTCTCTCTCATCTGCCATTTCACCGTGGCTCACCATCTTACTCTATCCCACACTCATAACCTCAGAAACTGCAGAGTTTCCATTTGAATTCTGATATTACGAGCCTTTGTATTTTGCAACTCTGAATTTTTAGACCGAGAAATCATACTTTCTCTTAGACATTTGATTTTTTATTTTTTGTCTAATGCACCAAGATGGCTGCGAATATAGTGCATGTAGTTTAATTAACTCTACATTTCTTCAAGAGTCAGGGTGATAGTGAAAACCTATGTTAATGGGTAGACCCCACTACCATTTAAGGTCATAAACTAGAGCCTTTGAAAAAATAATGAATCACATCGTTTCATACAAGTATTGCCTTCTAAGGCGCCCTCTTATATTGCCAGAATCTTTTTTTTTTTTAATGTTTTATTTATTTCTAGGAGAGAGAGAGAGAGAGAGAGAGAGACAGTGTGAGCAGGGGAGGGTCAGAGAGAGAGGGAGACACAGACTCTGAAACAGGCTCCAGGCTCTGAGCTGGCAGTCAGCACAGAGCCTGACGCGGGGCTCGAACCCATGAACCGCGAGATCATGACCTAAGCGAAAGTCGGACGCTTAACCGACTAAGCCACCCGGGCACCCAGCCAGAATCTTCTGATAATGAAAGAATGAAACGAGACGCATCGTGACACTTTTTACAGCAGCCTCTCCTTATTGTTACCTTTTATAAGGTCCTTGTGTAATTCAAAGGAGCAGAGGAGGGACTTCCTCTAGATCGTTTTGATTGGCGTTTAGTGTGTTTCTAGCTGTCTGATTTGGACCAACATCTAGATTTCACCAGCGATGCCGTGGAATGTTCCTATTGATGGTTTAAAAAAATATTTTTCTTTCCACCAACATCAGCTCTCTCTAGCTACTGGATTTTGCTTGGCTCTTTGATGTCTTGTACAAGTCACCTGGCTTAACAGGTGTTTGTGATGACTTTCTCACTCCTTTCTGGTAATTTGTCTGACAGAGCTTGGTTTCCCCTTCTCTCTCCATGTGCAAGGGACATGAATGAGCACTTGTAGTCGAAAATCCTGTCAAATATATTTGCATCAATCCTTTTTTTCTGTCTTTCAAGCTGGAAGACTTTGATTTTTCTGCAGAACGTTTGCTTTGTTTTAACAGACTTGACCACGCCTCGTGTGGGATGTTGCTTACCTGCTTCTGAGTGGTACAAGGTCCGCAGGGTCTGACAAAAGAACCAGCTGCATAATTCGTAGGGTCCCATGAAAAATGGGTGTGCAGGCCTCCCTGCACGTTCAGTATTATCAGGAATTTCAGGTTGGTGACAGCAGAGTCTTGGGCCAAGAGCAGTGGCCCCGTGCAATGACACAGATCACATCCCCATGATGTCTGTCATTCCTGCAGAAGTAACCTTTTATGATTAATCCTGAGCATGGTCTGTGACATGGCCTGAGTTTGTTCCTTTGCTGTGTTTAGCTTGTAAACTGAGTCAGATCATCCTGGATCTCTCGGTGCTTTGAAAAGATTCCACCGGCTTCTGGCTTCTATCGTTGCTATTGAAAAGTCTACTGTCAAGCTACCACTCACTCTTGGATTTTCCCTTTGGCATTTTTTCCTTAAACTGTGTCTAGTTCTGTGTATCTTGCTTTGAACCAGTTTTGTTTCCTGAATCTGATTTCCATCCTGCCCTAGAAAACTGTCAGCCCCTGTCTTTAAAATATCACCTCTTGCTCCAGTCTTTCTGGAGCTCCTGTGTGATACATGCTAGAGCTTCTGGTTCCTCATCCATGTCTTTAATTTTCTTTCATTTTGAAAATCTCTTTGCCTTTCTGTGCAGCGCTCCAGGCGATCTCTGCCCAAACCATTTCCTGGGTCACAATGCTCTCTTTAGCGCTTTCAGCTAATCTTTAAAACCCATTCATCAGGTTTTTGTTTTTAATGATGCACATTTCATTTCTAGAAGTTATATTTGGTCCCTTTTCAAATATGCTTGGTTTTTAAAATTTTTTGATGTTATTCATTTTTTAAGAGAGAGAGAGAGAGAAAGCGTGCATGTGAGCAAGGGAAGGGCAGAGAGAGAGAGTGAGAGAGACATAGAATCTGAAGCAGGCTCCAGGCTCCGAGCTGTCAGTGCAGAGCCTGATGCGGGGCTCGAACTCCATGACCCATGAGATCATGACCTGAGCCGAAGTCGGATGCTCAACTGACTGAGCCACCCAGGCACCGCTTGGTCCTTTTTTTTTTTTTTTTTAAACAGAGCCTGATTATTTGGTCATAATTATCCTCCCTTTTACATCTTTAAATTAATTTAGGCATAATTTATAGCCTCTTCTGATAGCTTCATTATCTGATGCTCTTGGGGCTCCCGAGGTTCATTACCACCTGTCATGTTTGTAGGCTCTGGTTCTTCATGCTCATGTCCCTTGAAGCATTTTGTAGTTTTTGATTGTGAGCTTCTATCACAAAGAATGTTCGCTATGGGAATCTTGTGTGGCCGAGGCTGGGGATCTGTTTCCATAGAGAAGTTTCTCATTTGCTTCAGCAAGTACCCCTGCGATATTACCAGATTGGGACTCTTTTGATGCTATTTAATTGGCATGGAGTTCCTAGAATATACAGGTGTGTCAGTTTTAACCCCAAGGCTGTGTGAAGTACAGCCTGTGGTTATGAAGCTCAAGGTGACTTTTTCCCTTCTAGAGCTCCCCGCTGCACAGGCAGCCGAGATGTCAGCACCTGCTCCGGTGTTCAGCCTGCTTTGGCCTTAGAGATTTCCTTTACTGATCTCAGCTGTGCTTTTAAAACCGTGTTTGTTATTTTTGTACGGCATATCTAGGTATTTTGTGGCCGGAGGTTTTTCAGATTCTCCTCCATGATAATGCCACAAATGATAGTTTCTGTCATTCTGAATTTCTGAGCCCAGAAAAAGCTTTCTCACTATGATTGCATATTTTGAGATCTCCCAAAACGTTAGAAATGGATGGCGGTGATGAACGCACGGCATGGTGGATGTATTTAATTCATGGTGAATGAAGCAGGCCAGGGACCCTGACATAATTCATGGCAATTCTACTGCACTGGTCAGGAGACACCCCTTATTTTTGTGTGCAGCTTTTCATTTAGATGAGGTTTTGGTTTTGTTCTGCAGAAGACAGCTAAAGTACTCTCTGCTAAAAAGGACTAGAGTGCACAAATGGTTGGATTTATTTAGTACCAAAATGTGAGATTTAAAAAAAAAAAACTTAGGAATTTGAGGACACCAGGGAGGGTTGCTCAGCACTGAAGAGAAAGCCGAGGGGGAAAGGCGTTTCAGTTCCCTCTACCATCCATGCTCTCTGGCTTTGAATAACACAAGCGCTGCTTTCTGCTGTTCCTTTCTCTTGCTGTTGAGTTTCCCGCGCCTCAGGGATCTGCTTTACCAGAAAATGAGAAAGTCTTCGCCCAAGGAAGCATCAGTGCAGTGAAGTCAGATTACTGGAAAGGTTTCACGGCTGAGTCAGTGGGAGGGCCGTCAGTGATCACTTCCTGTCTCACCCAAAGGAAGGAGCTGCCCTGGAAAGGAACATGGATGCTAGACAAGCTTTAGGTGGTTCCTTTACTTCTCCAGGGACCAGCAGGCTCTGTGTGGAATGTTCTGATATCCAGATGGGGAAAATCTAGCTCCGTGAACCAGGAAGGAAAGCCATTCATTCATTCCTTCACTGATTCATTCATCACTCCCACTTCTTATTAGAGTGAAGTGAGAGCTGTGTGGGGAATGTAGGCGGTAAACTTTTCGATATGACTACATATGTGTATTTAACAATTTTTTTGGGATTCAAAATCTTAATTACTCCAAATGCAAAACACTCAATAATGTCCCTTGTTCTTGTGGTTGTTACTATTCTATGAACACGTTTTTAGAAAAAACACAGTGCAATGGCATGGCCTTTGCTGATGAGTGAGTGCCGGGTCCATTTGTTTATTCTTTTTTTTTTTTTTCCTTTCAAATAACATTTACCCCACGTTATATATTGTGGCTTTGTACTGGTGCTGTGGGGCTCAAATGATAAATAATAAATAGTCCCTGTCCTTAAGAATTTCCATCTGAAGCCTTGTGGAAAGGCCAGCCCACATACAGAAAGAAAATGCTAAACAGAACGCAATTCATCTTCAAAGGATCTAATTAAAGAATCAGAACAAATATTTCCATAACCGTTTTTACTGTGATAAAATATACATAACATAAATTTACCATTTTAACCATTCTTTTAGTGGCATTAAGTACATTCCCACTGGTGGGCAGCCACCACTACCGTCCATGTCCAGAACTTTCTCATCTTCCCAACTTAAAGTCTGTCCCCCATGAAACACTAACTCCCCATTTCCGTCTCCCGCCCACCAGCCCCTGGCAGCCACCGGTCTACTTTCCATGTCTATGAATTCGACTCCTCTCAGGATCTCATATAAGTGGAATCCTACAGCATTTGTCGTTCAGGGTCTGGCTTATCCATTACTTTTTTAATCGAAGGAAATATGATTTGCTGAAAAGAAAATGTCAGCTTTATCCCTGACTGACTCACCACTTGGCATGGCTCAGTCAGATGGTCAACTATTAATGGGCTGAGCTCTCGGATAACACGACCATTTTAGTATCTTTTCTTGAAGACTCCATCACAGTGTTGTGATATTAGTCCATTGGAGTTGATTGACGTCATTACAGCCTTAAGAGGCTGCCACTCCCTGAAAATTTGTTCCAGCCTCCCCCCGTCAGGGGGTGGAGGGGTGAGATAAGCAGCTTGCAGGTGGGACAACACATTGTTTAGAGGAAAGCGCCGCTGGCTTCCATAGGCTGTGTGTCTCACAGCACTTCACATCTGAGCACGGAGCGAGCCCTGCTGGTCCCTCGGCCCAGACGCCTGCCAGAAGCCCAGGCCCGAGGACTCCCCTCAGACGTGTGCTCTGGGCCAGGCTGTCTACAATTTGTCCTGTGGAACCAATCAGACGCTCGCCAAAGGGACTGTATCTCACCACTGCTTCTGAGTCACATGTCGTATTTGAGAACATCCCTGTGTCGGGAGCTGAAACATTTTGGCTTGTCTCAGTGAGTCAGGGCAAGGCCTAAAGTCATGAGGAAGGCTCGTTCAAGTTTCCCACTGTGTTTCTGGGGCACTTGAATATGCAGCTGAAATGCTGTACCTTATGGCAAAGGGTGGTCGGCCGAGTACCACGGTGAGGAGTCAACATGGCAGCTCAGCTTCTAGACGTTCTCCTCTTTATTCCATTAGAGTGTAAGCCCCATGAGGGCTGATCTGATCACTGCTGGGTCCTTGGGGCCTGCCACGAAGTCAGGAACAGAGCACGACGATGTCCTACAAACCGAAGGAAGCATCTGTTGTCAGGATATGGGGTGTAGCAACTGCAGAAAGTTACGTTGTTAGAAACCAGAAAATGATGCCCCTGATGCACTCTTGCTACCTAACCAAGAAATATTCCCGAGGATTGGAGCTCTTGAAAAAGCTAGAATGGAGACAAAAATTGCTTTTCTTTTTTAAAAAAGTGTAATACATTGTTTTATCCTAAAATAACATTAAATTTTTTTAATGTTTATTTTTGAGAGAAGGAGAGAGAGAGAGAGAGAGAGACAAAGTACAAAAGAGAGGCAGAGAGAGAGAGAGAGAGAGAAAGAGACACAAAATCTGAAGCAGCTCCAGGCTCCGAGCTGTCAGCACAGAGCCCCATGCGGGGCTCAAACCCATGAACTGTGAGATCACGACCTGAGCTGGAGCCAGATGCCCAACCACTGAGCCCCCCAAACGCCCCCTAAAATAACATTATTGATCACCTTTCTTCTTGACCGATTTCATAGAAGCTTCTGGATGCACCAATGAAACGCTTAGAAGTGAAAGAGGAAATCAATTACTTGCATTTTCAGGATTCAAGTATCCTGATTCTCTAGGATGCTTAAATGCTAATATTGTCAGGGAGAATGTGATGCAACGTTGGTGAAGCAACTGCCGGGTAACATTTTCTTGCTTAGGATTTTATTTAAAAAAGAAAAAAAAGAGCTGAGGTCTTGGAAAATATTAGAAAAGCATCTCTCTACAGGCTTACCACATAAGCACGTTGTTCTCATTCCCCAGTGGACTGTGATTGGTTTGGACTGGGAAGTTCCTCTTCTTTCTCCAGGGTCTGGGCCTCACTTCTGGGTTTTGACCATCCGCCAGCCGTGCTGTCTTCGTGGAAGTCATGCAGTGAGAGCTGACGTGGCTCACGCTTGCTCCTCCGGGGCCTCGACAGATGTCAAGTCTGTCACCAGCACGCTGCTCTCTCAATGGGGGGGGGGGGGTTGTTGCCTGGAAGCTGTGCGGGCTGGCAGAGCAGGGGTTAATGAACAGCCCGAGAAGTAAGGCTTCCTCTAAGGGACCCCCCCCCGAATGTCATCAAGGAACCCTCGAGTGTTTTTTCTCCTTGCTTCTTTCCCCTTCTTTGTGTGGTTATCAGTATACATCTCTTTTTAACTTGCAGGGACCACGCCTAAACAAATAAGCCAAGGATCCACCCCAAATCAAAGCCACATTCCGTGTTCCTCAAAGACGATGGCTTTTTGGTTCCCCATGGCTCATTAATAGGGGCCCCTCACTGGACAATGGATCTTTCTGGGCCACCCACCATGCATGGGATAAGACAGCGTCTGAATATAGAATATTAAAAAAATTTTTTTTATTGTTTTATTTATTTCTGAGACAGAGAGTGACCGTGTGAGTAGGGGAGGGTCAGAGAGAGAGGGAGACACAGAATCTGAAACAGGCTCCAGGCTCTGAACTGGCAGTCAGCACAGAGCCCGACACGGGACTTGAACCCACGAACGATGAGATCATGACCTGAGCCGAAGTCGGACGCTTAACCGACTGAGCCACCCAGGCACCCCTGAATATAGAATATTTTTGGAGCTCTGATCCCAGCCTGATCCCAACCCTCACACCTGCAGCCCCTTTGGGACTAGACAGTCACCTCCTCGGGTCCCTCGTGGCTCGTCACATCCCTCCATCTGTGACCAGACACAGGCTGGGGGCCCGGAATAGACAAGAAGGCCGTCACCGACCAGGCCCACAGCTTCCCAGGGGGATTGGTTGGGAGCACGGTGGTTAGTGTGTGTGCCGATGCAGAGCAGGGGAGAGGCAAGTGATGGAGGAAGGCGGGAGGTGAAGCTGGGATCAGAGCCTTCCCTGGCGGTGCTGAGTACACAGTACTGTTTGGGAGCATTTCAGCATGATGTGAAGGGAGGGTGCTTTGCAGGTGACTGGCCTAGCTCTCTATCGTTTGAAATCTAATGGCATTCCGGTACTTCGCACTCCTTAGGCGAACACTAGCAGCAGTTAACAAAGAAACCATCCAGTTTCGGAGCGTTGGCACTGATATCTACGTTCAGTTCAGGCTAGTGGGTGACCATCCTCAGGTGGTGATTCAGGAACCCAGGCTCCGTCCAGCTTGTGGCTCTGCAGACCCCTGGGGCCTCAGAGACAGATCTCTGCGTGGAGGGTGAGATAAAGTGCAGGTTACATTAGCCTGCGGTGACACACATAGCTTCTACTCGTATTTCATTGACTGGAGGATGGGGACACGTAATCCCAGTGAGAACTCTGTGCTATGGCCGGGAGGGCACAGGTGTTCCTGTCACCATAATGGGGTAAACTTCCAAAGCTTCAATTTCCTCATCTGTAAACAGAGAAATGGAACTGACATCTGAGAGTTACCATGAGGACCAGAGCTAATGTCTGGGATATGACTCAGCTGGTGCCTCACATGGACAGGGCACTCACCCGGGGGCTGTGATTACAGCCAGCGGGAGAGGGGCTGTTTCATCAGCTGCAGCGATCCAGGCTCATGCCCCCACGCCCATCTTGTGCTTCTCCTGAAAGAGGTTTCTTGCATGAGAATGTTATGTCATGTGCATTCTGGATCGTGATTAATATGTGAATGCTAGTCTATGTCATAATGATTGTTAGGTAATCTGCATTATGTGCTGTGATTGTTTTGCAAATGCAAGTGAACCTCACTGTAACATATGTCCCCTGGACTAAAATTCTGGGGGCATCGACATAAGCTTTGGACTATTTTCTCATTGTTTGCTATCCTTCAAAAGGCTTTTGTTATCAAAGTGGTATAGATCATTGCAAAAATTGCCAACACACAGATGGCTCTGAAGTAGAGCTTGAAAGCCTCCTCCCCACACTTGGTGCCCCCTTTCCTCCCATTGTTGGATAAGCAGCCATCGTTAACGCTTTCGGTAAACCCTTCCAGAAACACTCTATGTTTATGCACCAGCATATTTAAATTCCCCCCTTTCGCACAAAAGCAAATCATGCTAAAATGTTACTCTGCAACTCCTTTTTCTTTTCCTCTGCTTCCGCGTCTGCTCTAACTCAACAGCATTCCATTGTGGAATGAGCCACAGTGTCTGTAACCAGAGATGAGAGCTTGAGTGGGAAGTAAACTCCTCAAGCTGACCTCCCCAGCAGATTGCAGGGATCATCACAATCCCATCCGGGTGCATCCAGGGTCCACGTGCCTCCTGCCAGGGCATCCCTCAACATCCCAGGACGTGAATGGGTGCGGTTCAAAAACGGGGATGAGGACCTGGGCGTTCAAAAGTCCTCAGGAACTCCTTCCTTGTGTCCGTAGCCTTGGGCTGGCTTAAAACAGTAAAGCGCTCTTTCTTGTCCCCTCCGGGGCATATGGCAAGCTTGGTTCAACTTCAGAGATGTGGGCCCAGAGATTGGAGATGAGAAAAAGAATCCTCTTCTGTGGTTCAGTTCATTTGGATGAAGACTTCTTAACGTAGGGAGAAAGCTGAGTGGTTCTTGCAACTTTGCTGATTTTCACTGAACGTTTGGAGATCCTCCTGGTTCTGCGTTCAGTGAGGCTGTGAAAATGACTCGGTGCACACACATCACTGGTCCAAGCCATGGGAACCCAGCTGGTTTTGGCCCTAGAAGAGGGTTTTCCAATTTTCAAACATTCATGTGCCACCTTCTGGTTTCCTTTTTGTCCATCTCTGCATACAGCCTCTACCAATGTATTTAGTATTTACGCATTGGGACAATTGCACTTATGGACTTAACCATCTATTTCAGGTCTGTCTTAATCTCAAGCAACACGTTGGAGTCACAGGTTGGGCGTGTTTAGTTATGTTCTTTGGAATAAACACATCACAATAAATTAACTCGTAAAAAAAAAGTGCTCATCCGTGTACCTCCCATGATTGTTGCGTCCACTCCCCCCCCCGCCCCCTCCACTTTGGCAATTGCTGCCCGAGTGACTCGCAAATCTTTTTGAGGAAGATGTATTCCTTTGGACAACTTAGGAGGAGACCCATCAGCGATCTTTGGAACATGTAGGGTTTGTGCTATAAGAAAACAATGTCCGTTGATTCTCCTGCATCAGCACAGGATGATATTTTTGGCCACAGTGATCCTCCTGGAATGTTTTCTGCTTTTTCTGGAAAGCAGATAAATGCTTCCCTTCTCAATTACCACTGAGGATAAGTAGTAAAGAGTCAGGGAGCGTCCGGGGACTCCTGCCCTAGCAGATGTAGAGATCTTTTTATTGCCTTCAATGCACTGGGCCAGGCTCACATTAGTCCTATTTTTAGCTTTTCGGACTGACTTGGTGAATCTGGCCTCCTTTGCGACAGATCATATTAATGAACTGCAGATGGGCCCCTAATTGATTCCTTTCTATCACAATTATTTGCAGGCAAATGTCTGCAATGTGTCCTTGCTGAATAGTCACCTGGTTTCTGAAACCCCCTGCTCGGTCTGGGAGCAGGCTTCCTCTTTGGCTTGGACACCAGAGGAGAGACTATTCTAGACCGATTCACTGGAGCACTCGGATACACACACGGCATCTCTGGCAGGTGTGTTCAGCGTCTGGAATCTCGGTGGTTCTGCCTTCAGTTACACGGTGATGCTGGTACCTACCATCTCGATGGATGAGGCGAGGGCTGCACGACTGGATGACATTTAGAAGCATTCTCCCCACCTATTAACACTCTCACGAGCTCCATTATTCCAGCTGTCTGCCCAAGTGAGTCCTCTCCTCCACGGCCACACCTTGAGGTATCGCTGTAGGTCGATCCCTGAAGGCATTTTTATTTTCTGTTCAACAGACTTTTCCTTAAAAGGATCTCATTTATTTTCCTCTTTGGCTCCAGTTGAATTCTGTTTCCTCCTTGTGACCAAACGCTGGCAGTGAGCAGCGGGTCAGGGGGTTAGCATCGTGTTCTTTTTTTTTTTAATGTATGTATTTATTTATTTATTTTGAGAGAGAGAGAAAAGGGGAGGGGCAGAGAAAGAGGGAAAGAGAATCCCAAGCAGGCTCTGAACTGCCAGTGCAGAACTGAATGCAGGGCTCGAACCCACGAACCACGAGATCATGACTTGGGCCGGAACCAAGAGTTGTATGCGTAACCGACTGAGCCATCCAGGTGCCCCTAACATCGTGTTCTAATGTAATGGAAGCATGAGTTTTCATGCACAGCGGTGCAAAGTGCTGTCCGTCCACACTGAGGGAAGCCACAGAGGACGCTGGCGCAGAATTGCCGCCGAGTCAGGCTGGACATCTACTCACCTGACTGGCGCCAGGGAGCCACAGGGGGTGACGGAACGATAAAACTTCACCCCTGTTCATACCCCAAACAAACATCTGTCTGTTTTCTGGTGAGTTACTCAGGTTGGATCTCACGAATCCGACAGCCGGATTTATCTAGCTTGGCACTTGACCCAGGACACCAGTTTCTCCTCAGGAGTAGGGATCCTGCTGTCACCCAGGATGCACATGGACACATCCGTTCCACATCAGATACTTTGTGCCAGGAGACAGTTTATGTGTTGATCTAGTTAAACGTATAATTTGAAAGCCAAAGCTTCTATATAAACCATCATAACTTCATTTTCAGGTCTGACAACTTTTACTATATTATTACCTGCCCTTTGGGTTATTTGAGCTCCTGTTCCTCACGGAAATCACAGAGCTACCTTTTTTTTATGTTAAGGCACAACTGACATACGGCATTATTTTAGTTTCAGGTACCCATAATGATTCGATATTTGTATGTGTTGCGAAACGATCACCATAATAAACCTAACACATCTTTCACCACACATAATTACAGAGGGTTTTTTTTTTCTTGTGATGATGAGAACTTTTAAGATTTATCCTCTTAACAACTTTCAAATATGCAGTACAGTGTTGTTAACTGTAGTCACCATGCTGAACATGGCATCCCCGGGACTTGTGGTAATTTTAACTTTCGGAATTAAGAACTCATGTTGCTCAAATGTGTTCTGGGTCGTCCCTCAGAAGGGCCAAACCTCAGCTGTCTTACACGTCACGTGATCTTTTAGACCATCTCCAATCTGACAGATTTGACAAAGCACATCAGTGATGAGCCTTGCCAGCTTTGAGATCGAAAGGCAAGTGGGAGCTGCCGTCTGAGGTTGTTCTGACCACGGTCCAGTCTGCTCTCCTCAGGGAGAGTGTAGACGATGTGAGTAGCCCCCACTATTCTCCCCATTTCTTCCTTGTGCCATCCATGCCCACTTCTGTGGCCTGGATTGCTGCAGAGTCTGTTACCTAAGGAAAGGTGGAGTCCCCATCAAGAGGTGAAGTCATTTTCATTCATACTGAATTATATCACGGGGGTGCCCAGCAGTTACGTATTCTGTGACTTTTTGACAGATGGCCATCAGAAAACCCTGTGTGCTTACCCTGATCCCCTCCAGGCATCGACATGCCTGAAGTCCTTCAGAAAAGACTCTGGGAAGTCACTCGACTCCCTGGCCTCTTTTTCATCATCTCCAAATGACGACATCTAATGGGCTAATATTTTGTGGTTTGGTGGAGTTAGGAAATTTCCAATCTTTGCTGATAAAGGAGTTTATTATTTTTCTAGCACATATTGGCTTGAGGATTCTAGTTGACCTCAGTAGATCCCAGTTAGGAGGGAGGGGGGCGGTGATAGCCGAGTTTAATCTTGGATTTATAAATACTGAGTGATAGACCTGATTCCTCTCTTTTAGCCTCAAAAGACTTTTTCTTTAAAGCTACAACTGGCTTTCATTTATTTGAAACAAATCGCCACCATACATCCTTCTTTTTTTTAAATTCTATTTGAGAGAGAGGGAGAGCATGCAAGCAGGGAAGAGGGGCGGTGGCGGGGGAGAGAGAGTCTTAAGCAGGCTCCACGCTGAGGCGAATTCGATCCAAAGACCCTGGGATCATGACCTGAGCTGAAATCAAGAGTCAGATGCTCACGTGACTGAGCCACCCAGGCGCCCCTGTACCCCTCTTTTTGCAAAGGATTTTCTTCGGCACAAAGGCTTCCTTCAATCTGCTATTGGAATTGAGTCCCTTAACCTATGAATTGACTTGGTGGGGCTTCTCATGCACATTACATTTTGATTAAAGAATGTCACATACCAATCAAGGGTCTCTCTGTCCCCAGACGAATCTTCCTGTTTGGGCAGGTCATTGGTCTTTGCCACCCGGGGGAAAAAGATGCTGAAGAAGGAAGGAGAAAAGTGCCCAGTGCCTCGGGAATTGGGGACTCTTCCCTTTGAAGACAGGAAGGGGCTTTGCAGATTAGGATCAGCATTCAGAATGACCTCTCCAAGTCTGCCAAATGAGGACAACGCGTGTAGGATTCTGAATTCACTGGACCAAATTTAAAATCCCAGCCCGGCCTCTCTCAAGCTGTTTGACTTTGGGCACATTTCTTATATTTGCTCACCGTCAGGTTCCTCATCTGAAACATGGGACATGACCACGTCTCTCTCATAGAGTTGCTGTTACCTGAAATGAGATAAAGTAGGAAAAAGCGCTTTGCACAGTCTGGAGGACTGCCAGCGTACTGAATATCCTGGGTTGACATTGGTTCATTTCCCCTCCACACGCCAAGGGAAAGAGACTTGCATCAAAAGCCAGGTCCCCTTGAGCAGATCCACGGGGCAAGCTGTTTGGGTTGTGGTTGCCAGTATAACAACACTGTCCCCAATGTGCCCGTGGGGAGCTGTCCGAACAAAGTGGACAGAGTGGGCTGTGAACCACGGGCAGTCTCCCTGTGCTTCTCCGGCATCAGTAGCGGTAACAATCGAGCAGTCAGTCAACAAACCAATAAATAAAACCACGGATGTTATCTAGCTGCCAGACACCGTGTTAAGTGCTTTCCATCTGGACACCATGGCAGGCCCCCCCGCCAGAGTGTGATGACTTACACATCCCCATAGCAGCTCCAGAAGTTTCTGTGCTGTTGTTATCCCCACCTCACAGATGAGGAAACAGCCTCAGAGCAAGCACGTAACAGTTTACAAACCATTGAGTAAAGTGTCTATATGCTGAATGAATAAATCAGTGAGTGGATGAATATATGAATTGTTAAGTAGGACTTTTACTTTACAAGTTAGAGATTGAAAAAGTTTTAAGGAGATTTTGAAGCCCAGATCACTATGTATTAAATATGCCCATTTGGTCCATGTAATTTTTTTTGAGTTTATTGATTTATTTTGAGAGATAGAGAGCAAGCGAGTGCATGTGTGTGCATGAGTTGGGGGGGGCAGAGAGAAAGGGAGAGAGAATCCCAAGCAGGCTCCTTGCTGTTAGCACAGAGCCCCCCCAGGGGCTCAAACTCGTCAGCCTTGAGCTCATAACCTGAGCTGAAATCAAGAGTCAGAAAAAATGAAGAGTCAGACCCTCAACCAGCTGAACCACCCAGGCGCCCCAAGTCTATTTTCTTTTTATTGCCTGCATGGATTTATAGAAGGTCAGAATGTTAAATGAAAAATCCCATTTCTCCCCCTTGATGATAGAAACAACATATGCCCATCGTAAAAAAAATAAATTAAGGAGAAAAGGAAAAGCTTCATAATCACACCTCCGTGTGTTTCCCAGAGCACGGCTTTCCAAACTCTCCTCTGTGTGTGTTCTCTGCTCCGCTCTGTGCCCAGGAGGCTGACCCATCATGGCGGGTACCAGGCTCCTTTGCACACGCCACCCAGCTTCCTGATATGTTCTGCCAATGCGAGGCACTGGCCAGAATGAAGCCTGTGGAAGGAAGAGAAGCCGGTACGCCCCTCCCCCATGACTTTCCAGTGGTCGTGTGTCCATCCTGCCTTCGGTTCCTGCCTCTGGCCTCACGCTCGGCTCCTGTACTCACCAGGCCCAGGATGCCCTGCCCCTCCTCGTTCTTTGTGCTCTTGGGGTCATAGCAGCCCTCCCCTTTGCTTCCCCCCATGGTCTGGGTGTCACAATCCTGCGTGTTCACTTAACTGCCCACTGCTCTTAAGTTGGCCCCTTCTCTAAGGCCCCTTTATAGGAAGCACGTGGGATGGGCTGTTTCTGGCCTGATTATAACAATACACACCTGTATTTACATAAATGGCGTTGTCCTATGCATCCTGTCTGGTTACCTGCTTTTTAAAGTTATTGTTTTAGAGAAACAGAGAAAGCACAGTGGGGGAGAGGGGCAGACAGAGAGAGAAAGACGCCTGAACAGGCTCCACACTCAGCTCAGAGCCTGACGTGGGGCTCGATCCCACACCCCTGAGATCATGACCTGAGCTGGAATCAAGAGCCAGACGCTCAACTGACTGAGCCACCCAGGTGCCCCCTGTTACCTGCTTTTAAAGTTCACAATGCTCCATGATAGGAATCTTTTAGTGGCAGTAGATAAATGAAGTTCCTTCATTATTCTACTTGTTAGGATTTTCAGTAGGATCTAATTAAGTTCCATAAGTATGTGTTGAGTTTCCACCCTGTGTAAGATACCGTCCCTACCCTTAAGGGCGGGTACAGTGCTCTGTGGGCCTTAAGACAAGAAGACAATAGAGCTGGGTGGAAAATAGGAGGTGTTGTAAAGGAGATACTAGCAAGGAGCCATAAGAGTTCAAAGGAGAGAGTGTGGGTCATGCAGAAAGGCTTGTTGGAGGAGGCAGTGGCCGGATGAGTTGGAGGTGGGGGTGGGGGGAGACTTAAACCAAAGGGAGCAGAAGCCTGGAAGACACCCCAGGGAGACAGGGTGGCAAGACCCAAGGCTTGGAGCTGAGAGCTTACAGGATATTTTTGAGCTGTGAAGAGTCTGGTTCAGCTGAGAAGAATGGAATGTTCTTCCAAAGGTACTCTGTTCATCTCTCCTTTAAATTAATGTTTCTGGAATGGATATCATTCTTCCTTTTCCCTTCTAGGCGATAATCTCCTTGAGGCCAAGGATCAGTCCTTCACACCCTTCTATAGACCTTCTACTTACAATAGGGCAGGGATTCCATGTAAAAGTTTGCTGAGTGAATCTGAATAGGTAACCCTCTGATGGGAACAGAAATTTGTTGTCAGATCGTGGTGAGTCTTGAGGGCCAGGCTGAGTGGTTTGTGGGGAATGCTCTGGACCTGCCTCCTTCTGGTCAGTGTCGCCTCCCCACCTCCTCCACCCCACCCTCTCTTTTCAGAGACTTCTTGCTCTTTTAGACTTAAATGGACTCATCGATATGGAAACGCTTTTTGGATAGGAACACTGTCTCCTGAGGAGAAGGGTCCCATTTTCCCATGTATTCCTTCTACATGTGGGTCAGGGGTAGGAAGTCCTGACTCATGTCGCTTAGGGAAGGAGATTGCACATCGTTTTGCCAAGAATCAGGCTGGCCTTTGAAACAGAGGGCAAAACGAGAACGGAGGTTGGCTTTCCTACCAATATTCGAAGTCCCTCGAATCTCTCTTCTCCCATCCCCTCCTCCTCTGGCCAATGCAAGAAAAGCCAGAGAGCACATACTTATGCCCCATCACTCCACATCCCGCCTATGTGACTCAGTAGCTGAAGGCATTGATTGTTGGGCAAGGGAACATGACCAAGTTAGGGATATTTGTACGGCACGTGCGCACATCGTTATGGGGCATAGATGATGGTGGTGTGCAACAACCACGACAACGGAACAGAAGAAGAGATGATGTATGTGGACACGAACATGAACTCCGCCACGCTCTGGCTGTGTGTGTGACTCTGCTGTGAGGCAGCTTGCCTTTCTTAGCTTTCTTTTCCATCAGTAGAGTGGAGACGGTAATATCTACACTCACAAAGTTGTGCAAACAAGGAGGAGAACGGGCAGGCAGAAGCCCACAGCTTGGTGCAGGGACTCACCATATTTTATTCTTTTCCTCCCTACACAGTAGTACTCTATGTCTTCTTTTCGTGTTTTTTTTTTTTTTTTATGTTTTATTTATTTCTAGGAGAGAGAGAGACAGCGTGAGCAGGGGAGGGTCAGAGAGAGAGGGAGTCACAGACTGAAACAGGCTCCAGGCTCTGAGCTGGCAGTCAGCACAGAGCCCGACGCGGGGCTCGAACCCACAAACCGTGAGATCATGACCTAAGCGAAAGTCGGACACTTAACCAACTAAGCCACCCAGGCGCCCCGTCTTCTGTTCGTTTTTAATGTTTATTTTGAGAGAGAGAAAAGGGAGAGAAGCAACATGCGCAAGTGAAGGAGGGGCAGAGAGAGAGAATCCCAAACAGGCTTTGCGCTGTCAGCATGGGGTCACTTCCACAAACCATGAGATCATGACCTGAGTAGAGATCAAGAGTTGGATGCTTGGGGCGCCTGAGTGGCTCAGTCGGTCGAGCGTCCGACTACGGCTCAGGTCATGATCTCACGGTTTGTGGGTTTGAGCCCTGTGCTGACAGCTCAGAGCCTGGAGCCTGCTTCGGATTCTGTGTCTCCCTCTCTCTCTGCCCCTCCCCCACTCATGCTCTGTCCCACTCTGTCTCTCAAAAACAAATAAATGTAAAAAAACATTTTTTTTTTAAAAAGAGTCAGATGCTTAACCGACTGAGCTACCCAGGTGCCCCTGTAGTCTATCTTTCCTACTCCAAACTTTGTTGGGACAGAAATTTATATTTCTCTGCAAAGGATTATCTATTAATATCGTATGCAGTATGAATTGCCTTGGAAGCATGTGGCGCTTCGGACATAGTCGGGGGGAATTCTCCATTGCCTCTTCGTCTCTGTTCCCTAAAGACCAAAACAAACCAAAAGAAAACAAAAAAACCAAAAAGCAAAACTTGAGCATCTGGCTTCCACTCTGAAGCCTGCTGATGTGTTAGCTGGTGTGTCCTGACGGGCGCGCTATGCAGACGAATGGCCCTCCCGAAGCATGTAAGACGCTTTTCGGGGAGGAGAGATACTTTGGATGAAACCAGTTTGCACCGATGGGACCTCAGGGTGTCCTATGATGACGGTCTTACAGACATCCAGGAAAGCCTGTTGACTGTTGCAAAGCCAGCTTCTAAATAGTGTTTACTCCTGAATAATTTGTAATCCCTTTCCCAGCTCGAATCACTATAAACTCCTACAAACTGGTTTATAAACACTCATTAGAGTATTACAAAAGTCCTTTGAGCTCCACCTGATTACCTCCACTTGGCAGTTGAGTAAACTGAGTCACAGAAGTTGAAAGATCTGCTCAAAGCTCTGCCGGGAGCGAAGACAGGGCAGGGCCAGAGCTCAGACATGCCGGCTCCTCACCTGGTGAGCGGCTCCGCAGAACACGCTATGGTGGGGCACATCCAGGCTCCCGGCCTTTTGGGGTCCCGCAGTGCCACGGCCTTCTGTTAACCCACCGTCTGGGACTGACAGAGGTCCCCTGGCTCCTGAGATGCCACTGTCCAGGAGCAAAAGCTCTGCTTTGAAAAGACCATCCAAACAAGTGTCCAAAACCCACCTAGGTCCTTTCCCCCCAGCGGCCTGGCCTTGCCTTTCTCAATGGCTGCTAGTAAATAGGGCCCATAGACGGGTCAGCAGATAGAGCAGTAAGACACCGGGTTTCTGCTTTTCCTGAAAAGCTGAAAATAGCCAGGGTTAGCGGGGCGTAGTAAACATTTCCTGCTTTGGGGCTGCCCTGCATTTGAACCCTCGTCTCATATTTAGGCTCCACCAGCCAACAGGGCTACCAGAAAATGCCGGCGACTTGCTCTCCTGCATCCCTAGCCCTAGGGTACAGGCACAGGACCCAGGCTCGGCCAGCTGACAGCACTGCCTGAGACTCAGGTGAATGGTAAGAAGAGCGGACTTGGTCCATGGTGGGTGGAAATCCCCACAGCCCCTGCCTGTTAGCGGTGGGGCCGTGGGGCCAGCAGGTTGATCCGGGTCCCGAGGAGGCAGCTTTACCAACAGATTGCTGCTGTGTCTGACCTTGGCTGGGTTAAAACTGTTGCCCCGGGTGTGCTTTGCTTCTCACTCATTTCTGGAAACTTCTGGATTGTCTGTGAGTTAGCAGTTCTTCCAATAAAATTCCTTCCTGAGATACCTCAGAGTCAGGAGTTTTGCTTGCTTGCATCTGGCTGGCAGCAGGTTGAAGAACGAGAGAAGTTTTCCTTTCCTTTTTCTTTCTCCCTCACATTACTGAGAGATGGGTTCTTTTTAAAAATTTTTTAACATTTATTTATTTTTGAGAGACAGAGAGACAGAGCATGAGCAGGGGAGGGGCAAAGAGGGGGGTAGACCCAAAATCCGAAGAAGGCTCCAGACTCTGAGCCATCAGCACAGAACCCGACGTGGGGTTCAAGGTCATGACCTGAACCAAAGTGGGATGCTCAACCAACTGAGCCACCCAGGTGCCCTGAGAGATGGGTTCTAAGACTCAGATGAGACCATCAGAATGGCAGACAGTAAACATGCCAGAAGGGCTTGGAAGGGTGGGAGTTGATGTTTGACGGCGATCTAGCTCATCAGCAGCACTGGTTGGCACATTGCCTTCACATCACAAGGTGACGACTCTTACGTCCTCACCGTGACCAGTGTCATCACCAGCATTACTTCCCCTGACGTTCTCACTGTGATGGTTGTGATTTAGATTAGCATCGATGTGTACCCATTTGCCGTGTCCCCCAGGTTCCCCATCCAGGGTCCCTAGGCAGCTCGGACGTGGAGCTGAGGAAGGGCGGTGCATGGGGAGTGAATGCTTTTGCCTTTTCCACTACTTGAGGATGTGACGGCGCTGTCTGGGGCATCTGGAAATCTTAGAAAACAGTGTTTTTACCTACACTGGGGGCAGTAGGCAAAATGCCTCTTACGGATGCACAGAAGAAGATAACAGAATAAAAGATATTATTTGTTGAGTGCTTTTTATGTCAAACCCCATTTAGCCTTCCTAATGTCCCTGTGAGGGAGGTGCTATTATTAGCCCTAATTTAGTGACTCTCCCGGGACTCTTTACGACCGGGCTATGGTGCATTGGGTAGATACCCACATGCTATGGGGTGACTTCCAAAGCTAAATCTCTATCACAACTCCATGGAAAGATGATAAAAACATAGATTTCCAGGGCCCACAGCCAGAGATTTTAATTCCACAAATCTTAGGAGGATGAGGGTTGGAGCTTGGAGAGGGAACTGCCATCCTGCCTCCCAAATGATTCTGACGGAATCTGTCCATCAGCAGATGTGGTTCAGCCACTGATTGGCACAGACTTATGTAGCCACTCCCCTTTTCATGTGCTGGGCGGAGCATACTTATTGATCACTGTACTTTTTCCTGACTTGGCCTCAGAATCCTTCTTTTTTTTTTTTTTTAAATGTTTTTTATTTATTTCTAGGAGAGAGAGAGAGAGAGAGAGAGAGAGAGCGTAAGCAGGGGAGGGTCAGAGAGAGAGGGAGTCATAGACTGAAACAGGCTCCAGGCTCTGAGATGGCAGTCAGCACAGAGCCCGATGCGGGGCTCAAACCCACGAACTGTGAGATCATGACCTAAGCGAAAGTCGGTCGCTTAACCGACTAAGCCACCCAGGTGCCCCTCCTCAGAATCCTTCTTGATGCAGGTGGTGACCATCAATTCCTAGCAGGTGGCTTCAAGACAAAATCGATTGGTCATCTTCAGCCTACAGCATCCAGGAGGGGAAGTGAAGGAGCTGAGTTTTACCACTGGCCACTAACTCACCAAAGAAGGAAAATAATGGGATATTTCTGTGCCTCGGATTTCTTTCTGCTCTGTCGTGGGGAAATGTTATAGAACTTTTCGTTTTTAGCCTGGAGAGGGAGGATTCTTATCTCTAAATTGCTCTGTTAGCTTAAGATTATGCTGGCTATTTTAACATTTTGTGACATTTTGTAAAATATTACAACTGTCACTGAAACTATTTCGAATTTGAAGGGTTTTTTTTTTCCAGTCATCCAGATGACCAGCTCCTACACCATGAATTGGATTAGCTGCATATATTGGATCCATTTGTTAAGATGGCTCTAAACAATGACTCAATTGTGTTTGATCAGCAGCAGGACTTGGGGAAGGGGTGCTGTTCCATCCATTCCTTAAGGTTCCAGGCTGATGAAGGCTCTGCTATCCTCATTGTGTGGGTTTCAAGATCAGTCGCTTTAGGTGTTCAATCCAGGAGACTGATGGTAGTAAAAGACAGTGGAGAATTGCCCAGGAACGCTTGATCATTGGTTGGAAGTCACATTCCATTGGCCAGAACCCAGTCACATGGCTTTCATTAACAGCAAAAGAGCCTGGGAAATGGAGCCTAGCTTGCCTAGGAGCAAAGGGAAATGGGTTTGGTGAACCAGAATCCCCCTGTGAGCCATGAGGGGCTATAGGTGTGCCCAGAAGGAGCGACTAAGGACCACCCAATCCAGAGTGGGTGGTGCTTGGGCCAGAGGTACTTACTTTTGTAACTGCTGAGTTATTCCCATATTGGACAATTAAAATACATTCAATGGGACCATCTTCAAGTTTTAAATAGTAAAAAACCCAAAACCAATCTACTGACCAACCACCCAACCAAAGAAACAAAACCAAGAACAATGAATAGAATTTTTTCCATCATTTTAAGAGTCTCTTGTGACTTTTTTGGGAGTCTCTTATATATTTATATAATTTTAGAAATGCTTGTCTGGCTCATTTCGTGGTTTTGTTCATTAGCTGTTTGTCTCCCAAACTGTTTCCTTAGACTCTAAGGGAAAGCTACCCAAATCTGTACTGCCCTCTCCATATTCTGAAGTAAGGGTGAAGACGCATTAAAATTTCCGGCTCCGGACAAAAATGTTGGCTTGGATCCCCTTTTTGAAAAGTCAGTGTCCCTGGTCCTTAAAGTGGAGGCTCTGGGCTTAGACACCCCCACCCCCCCGGCACTGCCCCACTAGTGGTGGGTCCTTTGCACGCGTATTGATGTGCTGATGCCTCATTATTCCAATTTATGCAAGAGGAGAGCAGTTACCAGCCCACAGGACTGTGAGGGGATGTAGGGCAGATCTAGGGGAGCACCAGATGTGTCTGATGTACAGTAAGCATGAGAACTACTATTATTATTATTTTTTTTAATGATTTATTTATTTCTAGGAGAGAGAGAGAGACAGCGTGACCAGGGGAGGGTCAGAGAGAGAGGGAGTCACAGACTGAAACAGGCTCCAGGCTCTGAGCTGGCAGTCAGCACAGAGCCCGATGCGGGGCTCGAACCCATGAACCGCGAGATCATGACCTAAGCGAAAGTCGGACGCTTAACCGACCAAGCCACCCAGGCGCCCCGAGAACTACTATTATTAACTGCAGAGTACATAAGCCACCCTCTGTAGGTCAGCTATGTTGGGCTGTGTGGGTAAACTTTACACCGATGGATAAGAATCTATACGTTTAAGCTCAGAACAAAGGTGTGGTCAGGGGGGCGCCCTCCCAATGGCCCAACACAGAGATGTCTCTCAGACTCCTCCCTTGAAACAAATCCTACAAGCTCTCAACCCCTCACTGAGCTGTGACTTGGTTTCCCCACCGATAAAAGGGAGATACAATGACAGTTCTAAACTTGTTTGCAAAACACGTTGAGAGCCTTGAAATACAGGTGGTATTTAGTGTGAGTTCAAAGCGTTATGTGATTATTTTATTGCCCCTTTTATTCCTGAGATTTTTGTTTGCTTGGCTTACAAACCCAAGCGAGAGCCATAAAAGCACTTTTATGCCAGCGCCTTTCACACACATCGCGTACCAACTGCACTTTTCAATCAATGCCCAAAGTGCTCAGGAGACAAGCAGAACAAGAATGCCAGAAGTTTCTGCCTCATTGAGGCCATTACTACACACTGTCACTGAAACTGTCCCTCGGTCAATTTTTCTAGCCATCCAGCTGAACCATGAATTGGATTATAGCTCACACATGTTGGATCTGTTAGTGAGGATGGCCCCAAACACCAAATCAACTGCGTTCCTCAACCCATTGTTCTTTCTTGTGGGGTCAGTCTATGACTCACCACATTCTTTCCAAAGTCCTGTGACCCCAAACCATAGCATGAAAGAGACTTCAAGCTGGTGTAACTGACCTGGGTGGGGGTTCCTTTCACAGGGCCCCAGGCACAGCCTTTACTGGCACACACGGGGCCCACCCTCCCTGTTTTGGGAGGCATCCCATTCTATTGTTGGGTGGATCTGGTTGTAAAATGTTCTCCCTGAAGGTGAACAGACGTGTGGGCTATGCTCGGGTGAGCTCCAGGGAGCACTGTTTTCCCGTGCTGGTCATGGAAGCCGGCAGCTGGAAAGGATGAGAAAGCTCTCGTGCTCTGGGGCCTCTTGAAGCTCCTGAGCAGGAGGAGGAGAAGCATGGGATCTAAGGGTTATTTCTGTTCAGGCCCTTCCTCTATTCAGTTTTACAAACCATGGCTGCAAGTGGCGGCCCATTTAGATGAGTCAAAGTGTAGGATGAATTTATGGGGGTTGACTGTTCAGGGACAGCGTTTTTGTTGCTGTTCTTCTGCACCTTCCACTTGGGGTCAAGGTAGGGAACTGCAGGCCGCCATACTGTGCAAGAACAGAGAAGTCTCTTCAGGGTCTGTCTACATCAGCAGGAGTTTAAGTGAATGATCTTTTCCTCAAATTCATCGAGTGAATCATTGATTCAACTACCACTCAATAACCCCCTACAGTGTAAACAGCCCTTCCCCAGACAAAGGGATTCAGGTCTTTGTGCTTGAGAAACTTACATACTCCTTAGGGAGACGGGAAATTTTACCTGGACAGGCTCACTGCACACCTCACCCCCAGGATTTCCCACTGTAGGATAGTGCAGAAGAATGGTGGTCTTTGGGGCTTCTAGTCTACCTTCTTCTATTCCCGCCCCTCCCCCATCAGAAAACCATTTCCTTTTACCTGGCAGCCACCTTACCACATGGACCATGGGAAAGGAGAGCAAAATGTGAGTGGCTATGGGGTGCAAAGCAAACAATCTGATTCTGAGGGAGATCCCAGCCAGGGACAGCCGGGGCTGGAATCAAACGGTGGCGGCCAAACCCTGGGCTGGGTGGTTGGATGCTCTGTAAGGAGCCCATGATAAATGCTCTGTACATTTTAATGGAATAAATGAATAAGTGAATGAGAGCATGAACCTGGAATCCAACCCATGTCTGTACATGGTCTCAAAGTATTACTCAGATTCCTTCTCTCATTCCTCTGCGCTGAATGCTTTGGTCGAGAATGGTCAGGGAAAGGAGTTTTGAAAACCAAACAGTTCTAGAGATGGCTCTTGCCACCCATCAGCCCTGGGTACTTTAGATTCTTTTCTTCAAAGAGATTGTACAGAGCAGAGAATTTTAGAACTCAGGTCTTATGGGATTCCTCTGCCCCCGACCCCACCCACCTCGCTCGTGAGAACAGGATCACCATAGCAAGGTCTCTTGTCTGGCCTCACCCCTGGGGCTCCCAAAGGTCTTGGATCTTCACTCCTTGATCCTTTTCCTTTCAGGGCACAGAGGAGGCAGGGCCTTCCTTCTGCCTCGGGCTCCCATCCCGAGCCTGAGCTCCAGGGATGACAGAGCCCCAACCCTCAGGTGGTATCTCCCCTCGCTTGCACTCTTTGGAACCTTCTCGTGCTCTCCCTTCTGACTTCCTAACCATTGTCCCACACTGAATCCATCTGTCTTCCATGCCCCACGCTCCCTCCCGGGCCACCCCGGTGTCCCGGCAGCTGACCAGCCTGTTCTCGTCTTTTACGCCTGCTCCACCACTGCCCACTCCTAGGTTCCAGGGAGTAAACACAGCAGAGCACGCAAACTTCCTCACAGATTCGGCCCGAGGCTCTCTTTAGAACACCATCTCCACAGAGAGCTTGGGTGGCTTGGTTGGTTAAGTACCCAACTCTTGATCTTGGCTCAGGTCATGCATGATCTCACAGTTTGTGAGTTTGAGTCCCGTGTAGAGCCTGGAACCTGTTTTGGATTCTGCGTCTTCCTCTCTCTCTGTCCTTTCCCTGCTTGCACTCTGTCTCTCTCTCTCTCTCTCTCTCTCTCAAAAATAAACCCTAAAAAAAAAAAAAAAAAATCCACCATCTCCTTTTCTCTCGTCTCTGCTCCAGTGAGATCTCTTCCTTAAATGTTTCCTGCCATTCCTCTCTCCGGCCGCTTCTCCCCATCAGCGCTTCGCCCAGCCTCAGAGGCCAGCGCGGGGTGGTTCTGTGAGCTCCACCACCAGCCGGACACTAAAGGGGGGGCCTCCTTCCTCTGAACTTGCTCCGCAGTTTGGACGTTTGTTTGAACTGCCTTTCCAGCCCTTGCTATAGATTGTCTTGCCTCCCTAATGGACTAGAAGCCCTTTGAGGGCAGGGTCTGGCCTTGACACCCCACCAGCACTCCACGCGAGCCTTGCACAGAGAGAAGGCTCCATTCTGCATGACGGTCACAGAGCGGCACGGTCTGTGTAACGCTCTTGGCCCCGCACAGACTCACACCACCGCTATCGGGGCCGGGAACCATCTGGGCAAAGCAAGAGTTTCGTGCCCTAAGTCCTCCCGATTCCTGGGCAAGCCTGCTGTGAGAGCACTCGTGGATGCTGGGACCTGGTGTGAAAACTGAGGCTAACGCAGTTTATCTCCGGGGCAGGAAATAGGCAGCCCCTCCTCCAGGCGAGGCCACCCTGGGGCCCAGGGGGTGATTTGGGTCGGGAACCGGGGTGCTGGCCTCCTGGACACCCTCACTTTCTTCCAGCACAAGGGCCTGGGTTCCTCTCCTTCTTCCTGAAGAGGCTCGAAGAAGGAATCACACGGTCGGCACACTTGGCTGTGAGAGCCGGGAGCAAAGAAAGCCAATAAAACTGGCTTCTATTTGTAATGTTCCTGCCCTTGTTGTTCTGTTATCCCCGATTCTGTTTCCTCAGAACAATGAAACAAGGAAAAGAATGCAAAACACACACACACACACACACACACACACACACACCCCAAAAACCCGGCTATAAGTACGCATGAACTTTATGGCCTCATTCTGCTCCCTGTCCTCCTCTCCACGAGGTTGCTTGTGAATTCTTCTCCCAGACTTTGTGTTTTCCACCCTAACTTTTATGGCATTTCCCTCGATTAATGGTTAACACATTCATTTTCTCTCCTCCGCCCCCATTATCAAAGAGTGCTTTGAATAACTATTAACTCTCCAGTTAACAGAAACATGTTAATCATCTACAAACCCTTGGGCAGGAGAAATTATTCTTTGCAACCTTGTTCCAATGGCGGGAGAGCCCCTGGCCCCTGGCGGCTGACCTTCAGCCACATCTGGGTCGAGAAGCTGGCAAGACCCCGACAGTAATGGTGTGACAAGGGCTTGTTCCTCAGCCAAGGTCATAAACCGCTGAGCGGGCCAGCGGCTGGTGCTCTGCTGGCCAGGCAGCGAGGGCGACTTTCAATCCAGCCACCCTTGTTCTAGGACCCTATAAAGAGACCAGGCTGCACCTCTTTTTTTTTTAAATTGTTTTGCAAGCGAGGGCTAATCTATTGCACATTCTCCGTTGCTGGGAGACTCAGAGTGACTGTACAGGCTGTTCTTTCTCCGAGCCATAGTTCAAAAGTGCTCCTGACCCAAACACACACGTGTTGTAACCCTGCCCTCCCCTAAGTGGGGCTGGGACAGACGCTAGGAAGCTCTCCCTGCTGCAGCTCCAGGGCCCAGGATCCCAGCCAGACCCAGTCGCTGGGAGGGTGACCTCCTTCTGGAGCTAGGTGGGTGGCACCCTTCCAGGGAGGGGGAGGAGGAGAAGGGGAGGGAAGAAAAAGCGCACGGTGGTGGGGGAGCTCGGGGGGCCCTCTCCCCGCGCCGGCAGAACTGTTGAAGCAGGCCGAGACCCGCTCGACATCTGGAGCGTGACCCGTGTGCCCAAGGGTTAGAGAGCCACCTTGGAGAAAACGCCCCCTCCATTCACAAAGCGGATCTGTTGCAGAGAGGGGAGGCCAGGGGAAAGCGGGGCCGCCGGCCAAGTTCTTGCTGGGTTGGCTTGCTCTCCTTCCCCTGCAGCACCCCACCCCCTCTTCTTAAATAAGACCGGGCGCAGGGGAGAGGCCGCTCTGCAGCCAGAGGACGCAGGCACCGCCAGACTTATTAGGAAAGATGTAGTGGGGTCTTGGCAAGCAAGGGGGCAGCGGCTCCCAGCGTCCCCGCGCGTCTGGTTACTGTCAGGCGCTGCGCTCAGGGCCCTGCAGGCCTGGCCAGGTCCCGGCCCCGCTGCTGCCATCTGCGCCTGCGCCGCTCTGGATCCAAACATTTCCACATTAGGCAGCCTCCCCGCGCTCTTGCGCCCCTGGCAATGACCTCGGGTGACCTCCGCGGCCGGGCTCTGAGCCAAGCCTCCCCCACAGGTGCACTGGCTGTTTTCTGGGTCACCCTTGTGATCTGGTGTCCAGGCGCTTGGCAGAATTTAGCAAACGTTCCGCAGCGCTCGGTTTCCCTTTACGCTCTTCACACAGCGGCTCTGGGAACACGCGGGGGGAGCTTGGTGCCGCCCGCCAGGCACTGATGATAACCCGCGCCGAGGTCCGCGGGCTCCTCGAAAATGTTGGCTTGCGTCACCTCCCTCTTCATCCCCAACCCCTTCTCTGGAAGCTGGTCTGACTTCCCTTTCAGACTCAACATTCTGAGCAGGAGCTATTACTTCTTATGCACACCCTCCCATCTAGATTTGCGCAGCCATATATGGTAGCCACCGTGGCTACGAGGCCCTGGAAACGGGGCTGGTCCAAATTGGGACATGTTGTAAGTGTAAATTACACAACAGAGTTCAAGGCTAACCTAAAAAAAGAAGGTAGACTATCACGCGTGTTGAGACGATGAGAGTTTGGATAAAGTGGGTTAAATTTTAAAAATGTTATTAAAATTGATGTTACCTTTTTGCTTTTTAATGTAGCTACTAAATCTGGTCACAGGGGTGGCTCGCACTGTATTGAGGTGGCCCTGCGTGGCTCCAGACGGTCCCTGCCAGATCGGGTCTGTCCATGCTTACCGACCGTCCTCCACATTCTGAATCCACTGCTACCTTCCTGTTCTCCTCCTTCCTCCTTGCAGAACATCTAGCCATTTTCCAGGATCCAGGCCGAGTCTCCTCCTATCTGGGCAGCCTCCCAGATGAAACACCTGCTGGCCATCGCCACCTCGTCACATGCAACCTTAGCCGTTCTCCCGCTGCCTGGATGTCACTAGGCTGTGTCTTCCTTGAGCGTAGTCTTTGTGCCCAACGTCCCCAGGCAGACAGCGCATATGGGCTCAGCCAAATGTGGGTGAACAGCCCTAAGGGGCAGGGCAGTTGGTTTTATTTCTTTCAATAGCAAGAGGCACAAAATGATGATTCAAAGTCATGATGACTTGCTTGCATTTACCAATGCTTGAAAGAAAAGTGCCAACCAGTCAGGGCTTCCGACTTACTTAGTACTGGTCAAAAGAACCTTTTAGAAATTCTTACTTTATTAAGAGCACTAGGATTTTAAATCAAATCAAATGTCATGTATCACAATTTCTATTGTTCTATGTGAAATGTTTATGGGAAGTCAAAATGGGAGGTAGGAATGTCACCTTCTGAGACTACTGTCTAACACAGTGCCTATGTCCCTTGTGGCTATTAGAACGTGAAATGTGGCCAGTCCAAACGCAGGTGTGACATAAATATAACACATTCTTGGATTTCCAAGCCTTGGTATGAAGAAAAAAAAAAAAAGAATGTGAAATATCTCAGTGATTATTTATATATTTTTTTATTTCAAAAAGCTTTTTTTACAATTTATTTATAATTGAGAGTCAGAGAGAGGCAGAGCATGAATGGGGGAGGGGCAGAGAAGAAGGAGACACAGAATCTGAAGCAGGCTCCAGGCTCTGAGCTGTCTGCACAGAGTCTGACACAGGGCCCGGACCCACAAACCGTGAGATCCTGACCTGAGTCGAAGTTGGACATTCAACCAACTGAGCCACCCAAGCGCCCCTATATATATATTTTTAAATTTATGTATTTTGAGAGAGAGAAAGAGAGTGCGTGTGAACACAGGTAGGGTAGAGGGACAGGAATCCCAAGAGGAAAAGAGAATCCCAAGCAGGCTCTGCACTCTCAGCGTGGAGCCCAATGTGGGGCTCAGACTCACGAACTGCGAGATCAGGACCTGAGACGAAATCAAGAGTCGGACGTTTAACCAACCTGAGCCACCGAGGCATCCTGATTCTGATATTTATGGCAAATACTTTTTATATTTAATGATGAGAATGAGAATATTTTTGCCAGTTGAGTTATATCATTAAATTGATCTTACTTGTTCCTTTTTTTTTTAATGTTTATTTATTTCTAGGAGACAGAGAGAGAGACAGCGTGAGCAGGGGAGGGTCAGAGAGAGGGAGTCACAGGCTGAAACAGGCTCCAGGCTCTGAGCTGGCAGTCAGCACACAGCCCGACGCGGGGCTCGAACCCGAACCGTGAGATCATGACCTAAGCGAAAGTCGGACGCTTAACCAACTAAGCCACCCAGGCACCCCACTTGTTCCTTTTTTTTTTTTTAACATACATGCTAGAAAATTTTAAATGACTTACGTGGCTCACGTTCTATTTCTGTGGGACACAGCTGCTTTAAGATAATTATGCATTATTTATTTTGAGACATTTCCAGATACAGGTGAGCATCTCGGCTGGGTTTATCACAGCTTAGGAGCCTGGGGACTTTGACCCTGTGTCTTTCAGCCCTGTAATAAAACACAAGTTCTGTAAAGAACTGTAAAAATCTAGTTCTGTAAGCTTAAATTCTGATTCCTCTAGCCAGCTATCGCCTAGAGGGCCCACCTTGACTTCTCCCCTCCAGGATTGGCCCAACTGGCCCTCTGGGAAACTCCACCAGGTTCCGCAGAGACTTGTCAGGTAGTAATTACAGGTGTGCAAAGACCCTCCTCCTTCATACACTTAGTCATAATGATTTACCTTTACTAGACACCAAGGGGGTGCTGGGAGATTAGCTGAACAGAGAGAAGACACGGCAGGCAGATCACCTTGAAGTTGACCTGTCAGCCGGATTTCACAGCACCTGCCTGTTCCAGCCTGAGGGGCTGAGATTTATTCTTTGGGAAAGAGACCTACAAATTCTGCCCGTAGGCCACAATCCAAATCCTCGCTACTCTCTCCCAGCTTCTGGAAGACAGGAGGCGGGCATCTGCAAAGCAGGGGAATTTTTTTCCGGGGAGGTTTCCAGCCGAGTTAGCTCTTATGACACCTTCAAGCAGTCTCTAAGAATTTGGTCTGTTCACGCACACATGCACACACATATACGCAAACATTAAAGTCCACATCAGAAACTACTAGTTCTTTGCTTCCCCCTCTCCCCCCCCCGCCCCAGGAATTGGGTGCTGAGTTATCTGCTCCCCTTCCCAAGCTTTCTGGATCAGGGACCCCTGGGTTGGAGGCAGTGTGGAGAGTCCTGATGAATCAGGTGGTCCTGCCCATTTGCACGGACTGGGCATTCTGCCTGCCCACCCCACACACCGAACATTGCCGGGAAGAAGTGAAGAACCATTTATTAAAGGGAAGGAAAAATTAGGCCCTTTTCATTAAGGTCCGAAGATTTTGGGGGGCCGGATCAGTTGGCCAGGTGCATGACCAATTTTCTTGGCCCCTTGGAAACAGCAAAGTATTTGAAAGATAATGGAGCCCTTAGTCTTATAAGTACAAACCCGTTTATCTTGGAAATTAAAAAAAAAAAGTGCTGGCGATGGAAATTTTCCGATGAGATGCATTTCTTCTCGCCTGAATGTCTTCGAAGCCTGCTGAATTTCTCTCCCGGCGAAGACACTCACACTTGCAAATCCGTGCTTTTCAAGGTGAGGAGATGAAAATAAAACACCTGAGAGATGTATTTCCGGGAGGGCCAAAAACAGGGAGCAAACGGGAACCACGGCATTTGGGGCGCAGATGCTGGTTCAGAGAGGATGTTTGCTTATTTGGACAGAAAGCAAGCTTCCCATCCCACCTACTGCTTGAAGCTCTACACTTGGGTAACATCCCATGGAAACCTGGGTTCCCTCTGCGACTTGGGAAACTGTTATTTTTTTTTTGCAGCTTAAATTGTTTTTATATGGTCACCCTCCCCACTGTCTGTGTGTAGGATTATGTTCATACTTTTTTTTTTTTATTAAGAATCGCCTCCCCCTCCCCCGGCACATCTTGATTTTGAAAAGGCACATTCACCCAAATAAAGTGCCAAGAGCATAAACAAGGGAGTCTCAATATTTCGTGTGTCAACAGCCGGGGTTCCCAGGATGCGCAGGGGAGCCTGTGAACAGGAAGGGAAGGAAAAGGCTCAGTCCTTGCTCCCTGGGTGTTTAAACACCTCCAGTCCCCTCCTCTGATGTCCCTTTTGAGGGGAGAGAAGACAGCTAGCAGAGGAGGCAATGTTGGGTGTGCCAGAGGCTCACACGGTCGGCCCCGTGGCACGGGAAGCAGCCATTGGGAGCCATCTTGGAGTCCCTCCTTGTCTGCATTTCCCAGACCCGCCCGGCCATCAAGCCTCATCACTCTTCCCGGACTTGTCTCCTCTTCTCTCCCTTTCCATCCCCCCGACTCTTCCCTGGGTCCCGGAGGACGGTGTTGAGGGGAAGGGACAGCCAGTTGGGGCTGGCTTTTGGCCCAACACTCGTGGCGGCTGGCCCAGAAGCCTGTGCCCAGCAATGTCTTCCGGCCTTCTCAGCCCACAGGTGCCCGGTCAGAAGCAGATTCTCCAGGAAACCTGGCCACGTGGAGTCCACAGACACGGCCTGCCTCTCATTTTGCAGACGCGGGAGGCTGAGGCTCATTGAGGTTAAGTGACTTGTCTGGAGTCATGGGGCCGATTGGCCGTGGAGTCAGAGCTGGCACTCAGGTTTTCTGACTCTGGATGCTCCCTCACACCTACCCACGGGGAATGTTCTACCAGGCCATTCTCTTCACCGCCTTGAGTAATAGGTGTGGTTTTGTAGCTAACTTACACAGACACACCTGAGCACACGGGAGTCACTGAGTATGTCCCCAGTCTATGGGCTCTGCCGGTCACCATGTTTCCCGGAGACTCTGCTTCTGGCCTGGGCAAGCATGCGTGCTGAGGAGCAGAGGAGCTCACTTGGTAGAGTGTTCCGGACTAGGAGTCATGCAGTATCACCCCACGGCCAGCCGCTGCAGGCTGGCCAGAACCACCTGCCAACTGTTCAGGAATCCTGTGAGTCACTTAACCGTTGACAGTGTGAAAGTGGCCCTGGGGAAAGTGTTTACAACACAGAAATGGGTAAACGCTGCAAAGCAGGGTTTCGTTTGCCCTCGCCGATTAGCCGGTTCACCAGCTCGCCGATTAGCCGGTTTACTGCTTTGGAGGTGGGACCCTGCTTGGGGCGGGGGCTACTCCCAGGCAAGATTTTTCCTGCCAATGAAGAAATGTAAGGTGGCTCTATTGTGTGCAAAGGAGACCATCAAAAATTCGGAACAACTACTACCTGTCTTGTGGGAGGGACGTGTCACTGTCGGATCGTGCACCCAACTGAGATGAACCGCAGAGAATAGCAGAGCTACTGAACTTGATTAACGACAGTGAGGCCTGGGGCGGACTCTGACTGTCACCTTGGGACAGCTTCCCCAGGGTCATCTTTGAGCCCGTGGGGTGGGTGCGCCACTCTGCAGCTGGGCAGAAACCCGGTGTCGGGCAGGCAGTCTGTCATCCCCGCTCCCCGCCCCCAGCGCATCAGCAGATGCTACCATCCCATCCCCAGTACACACTTGATCACTCCCTCTGCTCCTCGCTGTGGCCACTACCCAGGTGCGGGGCCCAGTGCCATCTTTCGTGAGATGCCCCTTCCCTGCACTCTTGCCCACCTCAACACAGAGCGAGAGTGATGGGGGGGAGGGGGAGAGAGAGAAGGAGAAGAGGAAGGGAGGAGGAGGAGGAAAAGAAGGAGGAGGGAAAAGAGGGGAAGGAGCAGTTATTATGTCAGCCCTCCCTGGACTTCATGAAAAGCCTTCAATAGTTTCCCATTGTATTAAAATAGAGCAAAGGCCTGCATTGCCTGGCCCCCGCCCCCCTCTCCAGCCCCTCTGCTCCATGCTCCCACATGTACACCTCACTCCAGTCCCACCCATCTTCCTTCAGTTTCTTGAACACTGGCCAACTGCTTGGTGCCTCAGGACATTTGCACATACTGCTCAGACTACTGTTCCCTGAGTCATCCCATGGCTTCTTCATTTCTTTTAGGTCTTAGCTCAAGGGTACCCTTCTTAGAGGGAGAGTTCCCTCTCACTTGACGGGCTAAGCAAGAGGTTCTGCACACAGAATTGGTGAGAAACCAAACAGAGTGGGTGGGATTTCTGGGTGAAAGGAACGTCTGAGTTCAAAACGTTCCTGTTGAATTTGCCAGCGTGGTAAGCCTTACAACAATACTGCTTGAAAGTTCTTGTTTGCTGACTCCGCAGTTCTGTGTCCATCTGGGCAGAGGCCCGGGCAGGAGGCCAGCGAACGAGGGGGTGTGTGGGGGCGACGGGGGTGCAGGAGCCCTGCTCAGGCCACGGACACTCACAAACACCCCAGCCTCGTCCTAAAGCTCTGACCGGCCCCTGGCTTGTTATTGGAGCTAACACTGATGATTCACGTTAAATAGATCCGAAGCAAACCTCACAATTTGTTTTTCTTGAAATGGTCCTGAGAGGTGCTTTCCAAGAAACAAGTTGAAAAATGAACTCACAGCAGTGACTTTGAGTCCACCGAGGGGCAGTCAGTGGTTCACTCCCAGTGGCAGAGAATGTGGGCCACGAAGGCAGGGGCCAGAGCTTGGGAGGTAGAAGTGCTATGCAGTTTTTCTAGCAGGGTCTTCAGGGAGTATTTACGGGATCCCAGTGGGGGGGGGGGGGGGGGGGGGGGGGGGGGGGGGGGGGGGGGGGGGGGGGGGGGGGGGGGGGGGGGGGGGGGGGGGGGGGGGGGGGGGGGGGGAGGGGGGGGGGGGGGGGGGGGGAGGGGTGCATTAGGTTCAGTGGCTGCCATTACAAATGACCACAAACTGTGTGGCTTCAAACAACAGAATTCTATTCCCTGAGGGTTCTGGAGCCTAGCAATCTGCAATGGAGGTGTTACAGAGCCATGCTCCTTGCATAAGCTCTAGGGGAGAATCCTTCCTCGCCTCTTTTGGCTTCTGGAGGTGGCTGGAAATCTCCGCATCCCTTGGCTTGTAGCTCTGTCAGTCCAATCTCTGCCTTCATCGTCAGATGGCATTTGTCCCCCTGTCCCTGTCTCTGTGTCCAAATCTGGCTCTCCTCGGGGCGCCTGGGTGGTTCAGTCGGTTAGGCGTCCGACTTTGGCTCAGGTCATGATCTCACGGTTCGTGGGTTCAAGCCCCGCGTCGGACTCTTTGCTGACAGCCAGCTCAGAGCCTTGAGCCTGTTTCAGATTCTGTGTCTCCCTCTCTCTCTGACCCTCCCCTGCTCACACTGTCTCTCTCTCTCAGAAATAAGTTAAAAAGACATTAAAAAATTTTAAAAAATCTGGCTCTCCTCATAAGGACCCCAGTCACCCCACAAACCCACCCTACGTCAGCAGGACCTCATCTTACCTTGATTACATCTGCATGGACCCTATTTCCCAATAAGGTCACATTCACAGGTCGCAGGGCCAGGACATATTTTTCTGGGGGACACAATTCAACCCACACAGGAGGGGTCCCCTTGCTTCTCTGCAGGTAGTCACATCACATGCATGCTCCACAAACACGCAGAGCTGATAAGAAACGTTACCTCCAACTCGAGTAAGGAGTGACTTCCAAGTATAGGATGCTCAGATTTACAAAAACATTTTGAGGTCCCAAGGGGGAGCCTGCTAGAATTTAGGAAGCCTCCTTTCTTCAAAGACTTCCAAATACATGTCACACAGGTCACTGTGGCAGGCTGACCAATGGCCCCTCAAAGACATCTATGTCTTAATCCCTGGGACCTACAAATATGTCACTTTACGTGGTTAAGGGGACTTCGCAGCTGTGATTAAGTTAAGGCTTTTGAAATGAGGAGATTATCCTGGATGATCTGAGTGGGTCCCGTGTCACCATGAGGGTCCTTATAAGAGGGAGAGAGGCTGGGTGGCGGGCGTTCAGAGTCCAAGCAAGAGACATGACCACAGGTGCAGAGGTCAGAGGCAGAGGGATTTCGAGATGGAGGGATTTGGGAGACGGAGGGAGGGACAGCGAGCCAGGAATGTGGGCAGCCGTCCGAAACTGGAAAATGCAAGGAAGTGGACTCTCCCCTCGGAGCTTCCAGAAGGAACCAGCCCTTGCTGACATCCTGATCTTACCCCAGTGAGACTGATTTCTCACTTCTGATAAAGACATTTATTTTGTTTTAAGCCACCAAGTCTGTGGAAATTTGTCACAGCAGCAACAGGAAACTAGTACCGTCACGTAGCCCTGTTCCCTGTCTTCTATTAACTTAACCAAGTATCCATCTGTCCATTGTTTCTGCTGAATAACATCTAGCACAGTATGTTGCACGGAGAAGACACATAGCTATTTGTTGGGTGAATAAGTTGTGAGCTTATTATACACTGTGTAATACCGCTGCCCTCCCATCGATGGGTATGGAAGAGAGTTGGATGTGAAACAGATACTTTTACACATTAAAGCATCTCTGGATTATGTGGTGAGTCTGCGAGGTGGAAAACTCCAGGGAAGGAGGACAGAGGAGAGCAAGGGGACCTCGCTTAGACTCGGGGGTCAGGCAGAGCCTCCAGGGGACCCACTGCTCAAGTGAGGACGGGACATACCTTCTCTTGGCTCCGGTTTCAAAGACAGAAATGTTCTCTGTGCAACGAGGTGACCTGATCTGAGCTCTCACGGTGCCTACATTTTGGGGAGTGATCTGGGGGTTGTCATTTGCTCATGGAAAAAAATTGGGGTGTAGGTTCAGCCTGGCCCTGAGTCGGATCTTCGTCTTTCATCGACTTCGATCTACTTGGATCCACTAAGGTAGCAGCAGTTGCCCTTCAAAGACTCTCCTGCCTTCTCTGCAGCCAGGTGCCTCCAGCTGATGAAGGATGATCTCACCGCCTGGTGCGGGAGTGGAGTCCAGGTGGCAGGAAGGATCGCCGCCGCCCTATTTCTGTGCGGCCGCCTCATCCTTGCTCCTGGGGCTGCTGGCGTTTTCTGAAGCGGAGCTGGAGCCCAGAGGAGATTCACATTTATGGGCACCTCTGCACCAGAGAAGGGGCAGGACGGAGAAGGTGGCGAACCCCCACCTCCAAGCGGTGGGAGCCTGGGGGAGGGGCAAATGCAGACCCTCAGCATCCAGAACATAGAGGGTTGTGCTAGAAGTACAGAGGGGGTCCCCCTAGGGTCTGCCCGAGAAGTTGGGGGCCGCGGGGGAGGCCTCGCAGGACGCGGGACTGCATAAGTGAGGAAGCTGGGGAAGCGCCTTCAGGGCCCAGCCTGAGCCACGGTTCTCCAGGCATCAGGGTTCTCAGTGGTTGGGGGCCCAGCTTCTCGCCTCCTCCCTGTGTCCTCACACGCGCAAGGGGCAGCGGCCTCCGTTCCTGGAGCGCTTTCTGATTGAGCCCCCGGGACCGTGTTCGCAGCTGGACACGGCCCACTGTCTCCATTCCCGCGACGGCGCTGTCGCATCACTGTCCGCACCTGGTCCTTTGAGACGAGGGTCGGGGAAGTGCAATAACCCATCCGGTCTCCACGAGCTGCTTCGCTCTGAGTGCCGTCGACTTAACAGTCCACACCCGGACGCCTTCCGCCCCGTGACGGTGGCTCTGGGGCCAAAAGCTGTAGCCACGGTTTCCTTCCCGGGCCCCTGGCGGACGTGTGCACACCTCACGTGTGCATTTCCTGGCGCCGAAGGGAGCTGAGCCCTGGTGAGCTCAGCACCCGCCCTGGGTGCGATTTGTGCTCTGCGGTTACAAAGGCTGCGCCTCTCAGGATGGCCACACACGTCAGGGGGCTCCCGGGGGCACGTCGGGGTTAAGTGGGGCCCCGCCGACCACGGGGAGCTTTCCCCCTTCCACTACTGAGGAGGAGGGTCTGTTTGTCACGGGGCCAGACGCACCCTCTCCGGATGTGCTCACTGACGTGCCCCTTGCACTCCGCAGTGGGAGGGCCTGGGGTGCTAGAATATTCTGCAGGCTGCCACTTGCCCCCTGCCAAGCCGAATCCCGGGCTCCCCCTCCCGCCCCCACTCCCAGCCCTCCCTTATCAAGTGGGATCTTGTAGGAACCGCTGGTACCTCGGCAACGTGGGGAAAACACCCACCTCAAACAAAGACTCTCCTGGAGAGAGAAGGGTTAGCCCCCGGCTATGGCCCCTTGACAGCACTTCTTGCGCAAGCATTTACAGGGGAGCCAAACGCCCTCCTACGGAAGGCCCTCCCACATCCGTGGGTGGATCATTCCCCCCCCCACCCCCACCCTGGGTGCCCATTTGAGGAAAGACCTTGGCCCCAGAGGCAAAATGGCAGCTGAGAAGTGAATGGGCGGAGGCCTGCTTTGGAGCAGAGCCAAGGAATGTGGGGGTGGGCACCACCCCCCCCCAGCCTGTACCTTCTCCATCATCGTGACACCCTGCCTATGGAGCTAGGCAGGAAGTTGTATGAGGAGGCCGAGGGAAAGGGGGTTGTGTCCAGGAGCCAGAATGCATGGCGTTCTCCACATTCGACCAGGGAGCGAGGCCAGCCAGGACCGTCCCCGGCCTTTGTTTAAGCTCCCTCAGGGTTTTGTGTTGACTCAGAAGGGCACCTACGACCTCTTTCCTCGTGGGGCATCATTCTAGATGTTCTAGACTAGCTTACCTCAGTGCAAGACTGTGGCCACGGAGATGAAGCCCTGAGGTGGAGTTTGTGCTATTGCTGGTACAGGGTTAGCACATCTGCCTTTGGGACGTGCCGATGTGTGTTCATTTTTCTGTTTCATCTTATTTATGACTGTCTGGAACCTCGGGCATATTCTTTGTGTGCGAGGGTGTGAGACGAGGATGGGGTGGGAGATGTTGGCCAGGCAACAGACTGGCCCCAGCACTGCCTGGACCTTTCCACCACACCCTCTTATGACACTTGTCTATCTGGGCATCCCTGGTGAGGGGAGAGGAGAGGGGCAAAATCTTGTTTCTCTTTGCATTCACAGCGTCTGAGATACTGCAAATTTCAGTAAATACTGTGGGTGGCATGATGGATGTACTGCAAGTGGCGATGGATGGGGGCTCCATACTAGCTGGGGCCCCTCTCCCTAACTAGTCTGGGGATAACCAGGTCAAGAAGGCTTTGAGCTCTACTAGAAAATGTTCATCTGCTGGATTATTCAGGGTTATGTGTTTCAAGCAGCTCCATGTTTCTCTAAAATAGTTAATGGCAGTAGCGCTGAATTACTGCATGCCAGGCACTGCACTGGCTTCTTGCACACGCTGTGTCTAATCTTTATAAGGACACTGGACGGTTGGCATTACCACCTTCGTGTCACAGATGTGGAAATTAACACTCAGCAAGGTCGGGGATCCTGCTTTAGGCTAAGAAGGCAGCACAGCCGTTCATTCCACTCACCTGTTCAGCCAACATTCATTGCATGCCTGCTCCCGTGAGCAGGTCAGCCCCAAGCGCCCACTTTGGGTTCTGGTAGAATTGCAGTGAAGACCAGACAGAAATCCCGGTTCTCCCAGATCTCAGTCTTAGTGGAGGGAAACAAAATGGTAATCAAGACAATGAGTGAAATATATGGTGTGTTGGAGGTTGGTGAGTGTAAGGAGAAAAATGAAATAGAGAAGGAGGAGGGGAGGGCTGGTGGGACTGGAAGGGGGCGCTGTAATTTGGTGGGAGGCAAGGAAGCCCTTACCCAGAAGGGCACATGTGACCACAAACCTGAAGGAGGTGCGAGAAGCAGCAGAGAGATCTAGGAGGAGGGTCCCGGGCAGAGGGAGCAGTGAATTCCAAAGGCCAGAGGCACAAGTGTGCCCAGCACGTTCTGGAAACAGCAATGCCAGATGAGATAAAGTCAGCCTGAGGGTGTGTGAAGGGACAGACAGATGACAAAGGGCCCCATAGGCTGTCCCAAGGCTCTATGGGAGCCATGGAGGGTTTTGAGCAAAGCAGCGACATGATCCAGTTGGGGCTTCAACAAAATCCTTCTGGCTGCTGGGCTGAGAACAGATTGAGGAGACATGGATAGAACGGGGATAGAATAGATCCACGGTGGCTCAGATCAGGGTTGTAGCAGGGTCGGGATCTGGGTACTGGGTGAAAATAGAGCCAATGGGATTTCCTGACAGACTGGATGTGGGGCGTTAGAGAAGGAGCTCTCTGAGCAACTGAGAAAATGAGATTTCCGTTCCTTGAAATGGGGACTAGGGGAAAGAATATTTGGGACAGAAACACAAGAGCTCTGTTTTGGCCATGTTACATCGGAGACGCCAGTCAGACATTCAAGTGGAGATGCCAAGCAGAAGGGTGGATCTCTGAGTCTGGAGCTGTGGGGAGAGAAGGGGGCTGGAGAGAAGACACTGGTATCATCGTGTTGTTGAGGGATTTGAAACCCTGACGCTGGAGCTCCCGGATGGAGACAGGGAGTGCAGATAGAGAGAAGAAGAGACCTGAAGACCAAGCTCTGAGAGGCACCTGTGGGGAAGAGGAGGAACCAGCAAAGGAGGTGGAAAAGAGCAAGCAGGAAGGCAGGCGAAAAACAAGATGGCAGGAAGGCAGGTGTGCTGCAGCTGAATGCAGGAGGGGAAGGAGGCGGAGGAGCAGGAGTCAGAGGGGGAGGGGGATGGAGAAATCAGCTGGATCAAATGCTGCCTGCAGGTCACATAAAATGAGAACTGAGATTCAGCCCAGCCCCGTTCGGCCCAAAGCTACCGTGAACTGTTCACTCCCTTAGTATTTGACTGATGACAGATGCCGAAAACTGTTAACAGAAAAAATCCTAAGCCCCAAACCACAGTGTACTTAACATTTGACTTCACTAAACCACTTAAGGCAACCCAAGCACCATAGTGCTGCCTTCAAGTTCTCCAACTGGTGTGCTCCCTCCCCGCAGCAGGTGCATTCCTGAAAGCAGAATGGGAAAGGAATCATGCTAGACTGTATGATATTGTAATTGCTCTATTACTATTGTAAAACACCCTCTTTTTAAGAGAATTGTCGCCCTCTAATTTCTGTTTTATAAATTAGGGCTTATAGGTAATGGGTGGAATATACCTGTCTGGGATTTGACCTAGATTACAAAACCACTGCATAGTGTACCAGACGGTATTGGAGAAGAAATCCCCAAACAAACTGGCCTGAACAAGAGGCTGGCTTGGTGGAGGTGACCTCTTGGTGGGGAAGAGAGGGGATCTGGCCAGGCTTGGCTATGGATTGGCTATACAATCTTAGGTAGATCACAAATGTGAGTTTCCCCCTTGCCAACCAGCATCGCTCCAATTAAGGTTTCGACTTCCCTGAACCTTTCCGCCAAGGGTGCTAAGGAAATCCGCCACTATTCCAGAGCGACAAATAGCTCATCCAGTGTCAACATTGCCATCATCATGAGCATCATGATGACCATTAGGACCTCTGGCAAGGCAACAGCTTGGCATTGCTAATGGGCGGCGCTGTTAGTTTTCTGAGTGATTTTTCATAATGGGCAGTTGTGGCACTGGAAGTCATCTCCTCAGGCCTGCCTCAGATTGCCCCCCCTTCATCCCTTTCCCTCCTGTTCTATTGTGTGGGGTGATGCCTCACTAAGAAGGAAACACAGATGAAGGTCTTAGCTATTCCAAAGCCTTGAACACTAAGAGTCAGTGTTCCCCTTGTCTTTTTCTATCACCCCTCCTTTCTCCCTGCCCTTCAGGTCCCGTGCATCTGTAGGTTTTTCCTTCTCCGCTCAGCTTCGGACCAATCATTTGCTTTGTTCTTGGAGAGGTGTATCCTCTTACTACTTACCTCCTTTGCTTAATTAGAGATGACTGCTTTTCCCTATGTCCACTCTTGCCTTCCTTCACAATAATACAAAGCGTGGCTAGCCATGTGGCCGTTAGAGACTACGTTTCCTCGTATCCCTTGCAGCATGGCAGGGTCACGTGACTGATTTCTTAAATAGAGTTTGTGCGAAAGTGGTGCGTGCAATTTCTGCACCTTTAAGGAGAGAGATTTGTGCCTATCATTCTTTTACCTTTCTCCACCTTCCTACTGCTGGAATGTGGGTCTGGTGGTGAACCATCTTGGACTAAATGGATGAGGCCAACATATTCAAGATGGCCGAGTAACAAGATGGAAGGCACCTGGGTCTTGACATGTGAGCTCTGGACTCCTTACACTTAAACGGCTATACAAGAGAGAAAGAGTTTTATCTTACTTAAACCCCACTATTTTGAGGTCTATTAGAATTGATGAACCTACATTCTAGCAAATATATTCTTCAGGCTTTTTGACTTTGTGGATTGTAAGTTCTATGAGACAGAGAACATGATGAGCTCTCTCTACAGAGAGCCAGACGCATAGTATATACTCAATAAATATTTGTTGAAAGTATGAATGAGCTACTGTTTCACTCTGGCATCTTGCCCTCTGCTTTCTGAAGAGTGGGTGGTTCTTGATCTATTGCTCACTTGGGCCACTATGGTCTCTGTCATAGGCCAAGTATGGGATGTCTTAAGAAAATGAAAAGTCAGAGAAAGAAGGACGCTTCGGGAGTGTGAGCCTCAAACCAAGTTCAACTTGAAATGAATGAAATCTTCCTATCTGTTGAATAAACAGAAAGTTATTTAAAGGAGTCACATGACTTCCCAGCCCCATGGAGATGATGCTTCACCCACACGTGAAGCCCATTTGATAGTCAGAGTGCCAGCAAAGGCAGAGGTTCTTCAATTAGACCTGGAGCTTTGGGGATAAAAGACCAGACTAGGGCCTTAGAGATTTTTCAGAGCTACGACTCTCCCAGGGAACAATGATCCAGAGTTCTGGTCTATTTTGGCTTGTTGGTTTTTTTGATCCACTGAATGAAGAGTGCTCACCAGGCGTCTGCTCTGTGGCATCTTCCTGCCTCAAGACTTTCCTCCCGACTGGGGTAGCCCATAAACACCAGCCAAATACACTGATTCCTGAACTGGTGGGACCATGAGTTAACTTTCCAGCCTCTACAGACTAACCCGGTCTATGGTGATAGTCCTGTAACTCCTCATCTCAGGGCTATGCAATCCTGTTTCCTCTACATGAATCCTGCTTCCCCTCCATCCCACACTTGCTCATTGGGTCTCAGCTTCCACGTCACTTCCTTGCATTCTCGGCCTATTCAAGACTGGAGTGGCCATTCCTCCAGTGTGTTCCCAAGTACTTTTGTTATTCTCTTCTCTCTACTAGACCATGAACTCCAAGTGACCAGGACACAGATCTGAACACTAAGAGTCAGTGTTCCCCTTGTCTTTTTCTATCACCCCACCTTTCTCCCTGCCCTTCAGGTCCTATGCATCTGTAGGTTTTTCCTTCTCCGCTCAGCTTTGGGCCAATCATTTGCTTTGTTCTTGGAGAGGTGTATCCTCTTACATTTACCTCCTCTGCTTAATTAGAAATGACTGCTTGTCCCTATGTCCCTATGACCACAGATCTGGTCACTTGCCTTGATGTCTGGCACCTGGGAGTTTCTCACTAAACATTTGTCTAACGAAGGAGATGAATGAGTCAATGGCTTTTCTTGCCTAGCTCTAACTTGTTGCTTGGTCAAGCCATGGCCTTGAACCTCCAGTGAGGGTCCCAGCTCTCATTTTGGTGAAAAATACTTTTAGATTCCTGGCTATTTTCTTGTTTGCGGATTTATCTCCTTACCCACTCCTCTGATCTCCCTGCCTATCCTCAATGCCATATTGTAGCTACCGAGAGTCCCCGTGAGAGCAAATCCCACCATGTGGCATATTGCCACTTTGGTGCAATGCCTGCCACAGCCTCCCTACTCTTAGGTATGTGCTGTTTCTGTCTGAGGAGTCCATCGGGGAGCATATTCTGAGGGTTAGTGTAAGCCCAGATCATGGTGCTCATAGCAGATCAGAATCTCTGTGTGTAACATCTCCCTTCAGCATTTCTTCAGATGAACTTTTTATTCTGAGATAATTGCAGATTCACATGCCATCCTAAGAAACAATTCAGAGAGATGTGTGTACCTTTTACTCAGTCTCCCCCATTGATAGTGTCTCTCAAACTATCGTATATCACAACCAGGATGTTGACACTGATATAGTCAAAATATGGAACATTTCCATTGCTACAAAGGTCTCTCATGTTGGTCTTTTATCGTCACACACACCAATCCCCTATCCTTAACTCCTGATGACTGTTAACTAATTTTGTCACTTCAACAATTTGATCTAAATGGAATTGTGCAGGGTGTTACCTTGGATTTTTTCACTTAACATAACTATCTGGAGATTCATCTAGATTGCTGCACATAACAGTAGTTTGTTTCCTTTTATTGTGTGGTATTCCATGATATGGATATACCATGATTTGTTTAACCACCCACCTGTTGAAGGACATCTGGGTTGTTTCCAATTTGAGGTTACTACAAATAAAGCTACTATAAACCTTCATGTGCAGATTTTTGTGTGAACATAAATTTTTATTTCTCTGGGATAAATGCCCAAGAGTGTACTGTTGGGTTGTATGGTAGTTACAGGTTTAGTTTTATAAAAAACCATCAAACTGTTTCCCAGAGTGACTTACCATTGTAAATTCCCATCAGCAAAGTATGAGAGATTCTGTTTCTCTACATACTCACCAGCATTTGATGTTGTCACTATATATTATTTTAGCCTTTCTGATAGATCTGTAGTGGTATCTACAGATTTTATGTGGTATCTATGTGATTTTAATTTGTATTTTCCTAATGGCTGATTTTGAAAATCTTTTTGCGAGCTTATTTGCCATCTGTACATTCTTTTCAGTTGAATGTTTTTCATGCTTTTGAAAAACATGGTCTAATTGGATTAGTTTTTTACTGTTCAGTTTTTAGAGTCCTTTATAAATTCTAGATATTAGTCCTTTATCAGATAGATGCAAAAATATTGCAAATATTTCCCCCAGTCTGTAGTTTATCTTTTCATCTTAATAGGATATTTCCCACAGCAAAAGTTTTTAATTTAATAAAGTCCATATTTGTTGATTTTTTCCTTTTATAGATTATGCTTTTGGTATCAAATCTAAGAACTCTGCCTAACCCTAAATCTCAAATGTTATCCTTTTTCCCCCTATAAGTTTTATTGTTTTACATACAAATCTATGACTCATTTTGAGTTAGTTTTTGTATAAGGTGTGAGACTTCACACTAAGGTTCTTTCATTTTGTTTTGTTTTGGCCTGTGGATGTCAATGGCTCTGTACTCTCAAAAAAGCTATCTTTCCTCTCTCGAATTGCTTTTACACTTTTAACTAAAATCAGCTGGACATATTTGTGTGAATATAGTTCTGGATTTTCTCTGTTTTATTGGTCTATGTACCCCTTCCTTCACTAACGCCACCCACACAGCCTTGATTACTATAGCTATATAATCTATTTTGAAGTGGAGTACATGGGTTCCTTCTGCTTCATTCTTTTTCAAAATTGTTTTAGCTATTCTAGTTTCTTTGCCATTTCATAGAAACTTTATAACAATCTTGTCTATATCTAAAAAGCATGCCGCTGGGATTTTGATAAGAACTGTGTTAACCGATATACCAGTTTGGGGACAATTGATAGTTTTACTGTGGAGAATCTTCCAGTCCATGAATATGGTATGTCTCTTCATTTATGCAGATATTTTTTGGTTTCTTTCATCACATTTTAAGCATATAAGTACTGTACATGTTTTGTTAGGTTTACACCTGAGTATTTAATTTTTTTTTCAAGTGATTTTTCAAGTGTAAATAGTATTTCATTTAAAACGTTGCGTCCCCTTGTTCATTTCTGGTACTTTAAATACAATTTAGTTTGTGTATCTATCTTTTTCTTACAATCTCACTGGACCGTTATTAATTCTAGGTGATTTTTTTTTTATTCTTTGGGATTGACTCTCTGTCATCATGTCATCTGCAAATATGGGAAGTTTTCTTTCTTTCTTTCCAAATTGTGTGCTTTTATTTTTTTGTTGGCTGGAGCTTCCCGTATAATGTTGAATTGGAGCAGTGAGAGTGGACATTCTTTCCTTTGGTTGTACGTAGGGGGAAAGTAGTCTTTTACTGTTAAAATAATGTTAGCTGTAGGGTTTTATGGATGCTTTTTAGCAAGTTGAAGTTCTCCCTCTATTTCTATTTTTCTGAGAGTTTTTCTAATGAATGGGAAAATTTGGGAGAGCCCAGTAATTCTTTCATTTTCAAAAATTCCTTAGTGAAATCTGGCCGTCAAAGGGCATGTTATTGATTGAGCACCCACAGAATGTTATGCTAGGCCCTGTGAGACATATAGGAGCTTGAAAGTTGACCCTTGCCCTCAAGCATTAAGGAAACATGATTTCCATTTTATTATTGAGCAGATACTGTAAGTCTGCAGAAGACCCAAGATAGAAAATGCTAGTAAAAGCCTGGCCAGAGGTGGTACTTAGACTGGCCTCTGGGAATGAGCAGAACCGGAGAGAGAAAGTAAAACAGAGAATTAAGGAAATCTAAATGATCCGAAATTCTGTTTTCGAGCAAGTTTTGACTGCAAGTCAAAAACTTGCAGGATACAGCTAACTTTTGATTTATGGAGATGGATCATCTCTGTTTTGTGGATTATCCTTGACAAATGCTTAATCCTAGACTTTCTCCCTTTCTTCATCCAGTCGAGCATTTGGGCTGTCTTTTCTGCCATCAGTCAGCATGTTCAGGGAATGCAAACTAATATTACTATTAGCTCAAGAGAAACATACTTAAGAAGGGCAATGTGTTGTCCCTAAGTTATATCATTTATTCCAAACTAAATAGGAGTGATATTTATATTTTATTTGTAGATATCCACACCACTTCTTTCCCTCTTAAGGATAAACAAAAATCAGCTATGTGACTATACACACATCATACTTAATTAAGTTGGCTTGGGAGTCAAGAGTAAGGCTGAAGAGATCATGGACCACATGACATCTGATTCATTGGACCCATCCATATTTTTATGAGTTTACTCTAACATAAAGTAATAATGAATAGTGCTCTCATCTGCAAAATTAAAACTCCTGGCACATTACCCACAGGTCATGCTTTGGGTTGTCTTTCTACAGCATTGATGGATTTGCATGGCTCCAGCCCTTCTATCTCACTTTGTCCTGCTGGTGACCAGTGGCTCATCTTTGAGGCAGATGGCCAGGGTTAAGGGTGGAAGCTGAGGCCATGAGGCACGGTGAAATTAACTGTTCCCTTCACATGGGGATTGAACCCCTGACCTTCACCTCATTAGCACAGCACTCCAACACAGCAATTCCCAGCCTCAATTTTATATCACCCCAGGGTGTTCCCATTTATCTCCAAAGGGAGCTGTGGAATTCCCCAAGCAAAATTAATTTTAACTCACTTTAATTTAAACATTAAATACGGGCTCGGCAGGCTGTGTTTTTCAGGAGTAGAGGAGAGTGACTGATGTTAAAAGATGAAACCACCATGATGCACTGTTCCCCCAACCGCCCTGAAACAGCCTCTCTAACCCACCGAGCCAGGCTGGTGAGGAAGGGGTGTGTATGTAAGTGGCGGGCATGGAAGGCTTTAGTTATGAGGAAGACAAGCTCAATGCTACCAAACATCTGCATTTCATAGGACCGTTTCATGTGGTCAGCTGCGCGTACTCTTACATGTATGAATTGATGGGCGCAGTTCAGCTTTGGCCCAGCTAGACCCTCCCTTTTTCATTCTAGGGACTGTGATGCTTTGCATGGTCTTAGGAATTTGCCGCAGGAACAATTTGTGATTTATTAAGACAATAAATTGGGCTCTGTTGTCGGGGCTTTTTCCTGGGTCAATACACAAGATTTATCACCACCACACTGGCCCGGGAAACGTGTGGCTCAAAGGTTTCCAGGGCACTCTGGCCACTGGGTTATTTTGGAGACAAGTAGGGTCTCAGCATGCCTTTTGCAGAGCCGGCCAGCGGCTTAAGTGCAAGGCAAGGAAGGGAACCGGGAAGCAGTTAATGAACATCTTCAAAACTTTTCGTTGTAGTTACTAAGAGTAGCCATATGCATTTATTAAGGGATAATAAATATACTTCCTTATACTGGCAGCACACTGTATAATTTGTATTGGACTTTCACATACACTATCTCATTTGTTCTTCACACACCTGTCAAGAATTACTATCTTCATTTTATTGATGAGCAAACAGACTCAGAAAAATTAAGTGACTTGCCCAAGGTCGCACAGCTAGTAAATCACAGATGCAATACCAGTTCCCATGTCTTTTCATATCCTGTGCCCTTTTCATTATACTTCTTTTATCTCAGTTTATCATCCACATCCATTTAGTTTTGGCAGGGAAGGGTCTAGTATCTCCATTTTACGAAGAACAAATTGACACAAAGATGTAATTAAACTTTTTGGCTCCTGCCTTTTGGAGACACTCTCTTTTTGATGGTATTACATCCCTTCCTTGATGAAAGGCAAGCTATTCTTTTGCAGGATAATTTCTGCTCTGTGAGTCCAGAATCTCCACTGTCATTGTCACTGCCGTGATGCTTGCCTCTAACACGCCCTCTGCCTCTGATGGGGGTTCACACCAGCTACTTCTGGGTTGGGAGGAGTTTGCACAGAAATGGTTTTTTCCACATCTACTTAAAACTGTGAACTCCATGACCTCAAGCAGCTGTTGTCAAAACACTCTCCTTCTCGGTCCTTCAAGGATAGGCACTTTGTTCTAGATCTTTTTCAGTGACGTTCTGTGAAGCTCTTCTAATACAGTGAGCGTGGAGTATACTTTCCCAGTTGGGCCCCTTGGACCCACCCCTTCCCCCGCAGAATGACTAACTCTCCCAAAGCCCATTCTAGATGCATGGCCACACTGTGGCCATCCCACTTGGAGAAGAGCTTGACCTCTTCTGAATGCCTCTATTATTCATTATCTAGATGATTCATGTCTAGACGTGGATTGGAGTTTATGGTATAGTAGAAAATAGTTGTTTTTAGCTGCCCAGTATTTACATCCTCTTCCTAGGTTGAAGGGATTCACTGTGGAGCCCAGAGAAGCCAGGGCAACAGCGTATGACAGACCTTGGCCAAATCTGAGTAAGAGATGATTCTACCAGGACGTAAACTCCCTTGGGACAGAGCTGTGTTTCTTTTGGTTCATGCTTGAATCCCCAGGTGTAGAACACTGCTAGCCTCCTGCTAAATTTTTACTCAGTGAATGAACTAATGATGCAGAGATGATGAGATTAAAATTGATAGCGGCCAGCCATGGGGAGGCAGCCCAGCAGTCGAGGCTGTGTCCATCGATGGCATAAAGTTGCTCCAAGTCCTGCCTCCCTTTGCTTACGCTCCATTTACTAAGCCTGGTGCTGTAGCCTTCCCCCATGATTCCATCTCCTGCTCAAATTATCCAGAATTGGTTTCTAAGGCACGCGCCAAGAAGCCTGACTGACGTAAATGGAATAGGGTTGATTAACCAAGTATATATGTTCTATCTACCTCACTTAGATGGTAAACTTCTGAAGGCCACGGAAGGTCCTATACCTGGCTGCGTTCCTCATAACATCTGGAATGGCGCTTTGCAAATAATCCGTGCTCAAGACATGTTTGCAGATGGTGACGAGGAGGATTTAATACCGTTTTATTAAAAGCCAGGCATCTAAGAGGTTGGGCGTTCTGGGGACCATCTTTCCTATGTGTGCCTAGGGGCACACTTACACATACACGCACATCCATGTTGTCTCATTTGTGAGGCATCCTTTGCAGGAGGCCATTTGGGTAATGCAGGGGGCCCCCTGGAACCGGAAGAAATTCAAGGCCATGGGCCAGCTACACCACGGGAGCCCCACACACAGCCAAACGTTCTCATTGGCAAATCAAACCCAAAAGCTGTCACCAAATTCTGCTCCCCGACGGTCCCAATTCAACAATGTGCTGAGAGACAAGGAGAAACCCAAGCGAGGATCGCCAGTGTGTCTTTTTGGGCAACCAGCAGACTGCACAGAGGGTCAGCACAGACACCGGCAGAGAACATTCTCTGGGCAGGACTCCATCTCTAAATTAGGCACCACTTCAGAGGATCTCAGCCTCATACCTTATGGGACTCGTGTTTTATTTGTTGGGTTTTTTTTTTTAAGATCCAACATTTGTTCTTAATTATTCCTAGTAAAACTTTCTTAATGTGGTGCCGTTCATTCATTCACACACATCTCATTTATTCAATAAAATCCATGTTGCCTATGGGCTGAGACCTTTGGTCCCAGCGGATGATAAAAACTTCTGAAGCTGGTAACCCATTCTCACTGTGCGTGTTCAAGATGAAGAAATCCAATGAGATAAAGCCATCTCCCACAGCTCACTGATAGCAAAACTTAGATTAAGACTCCAATGTTTTGGGGCGCCTGGGTGGCTCAGTTGGTTAAGTGTCCGACTTCGGCTCAGGTCGTGATCCCCCAGTTCCTGGGTTCAAGCCCCTCGTCGGGCTCTGTGCTGACAGCTCAGAGCCTGGAGCCTCCTTCGGATTCTGTGTCTCCCTCTCTCTCTGACCCTCCCCTGCTCATGCTGTCTCTCTTTCTCTCTCTCAGAAATAAATAAAACATTAAAAAAATTTTAAAACGACTCCGATATTTTGACTCTTAAATCTGAGCAGTCGCCCCCTGGACTGATGCTGACTGAGAAATACGGACTCAGAAAAGTGCCCTTATCTGGTAAATTGTGTATTATAATTATCGTGGCATGATAGGGCAAGATTAGTAGCAGTCTTTTTAAGTCCCAAAATACCATTTCGGAAATTTGTAATGACTTTGCAGGATGGCTTTGAGTTACCTCATGGTGTTGCCGACCATCCTAAAATCCTCAACAGAAATCAACCGTAGTTGAGTTACCGTACGTCATTTAGCTGGATCTCCCCTCAGTAGGCATGTGGCGCTGAGGTGGAGGGCAGTACTCAGCACCATGGGAAGGCAAGTAGGGGCCACAGCTTCCACGTTCGAGGGCCGGGGCTTAGACGGAAGGGATCTCAGTGGACAGAGCTTGGCAGTACCGTTAGGAGAGGTTATTCCATACAGAAAGATAGACTTGGTTTAAAAAAAAGAAGAAGAAAGGAAGGGACCCCAAATGAGAAGCATTGTGGGAGAAAGTTCCTGGCAATCTGAAGGAGCCACCAGTGGGGAGGGTGATTCTCCTTATTTGAATGATTATCAGAATCACCGGGGGCTCGCTTGCTTGCTTGCTTGCTTGCTTTCTTTCTTTCTTTCTTTTTTAATGTTTTATTTATTTCTGGGAGAGAGAGAGACAGCGTGAGCAGGGGAGGGTCAGAGAGAGAGGGAGTCACAGACTGAAACAGGCTCCAGGCTCTGAGCTGGCAGTCAGCACAGAGCCCGAAAAGGGGCTAGAACCCACAAACCACGAGATCATGACCCAAGCGAAAGTCGGACGCTTAACCGACTAAGCCACCCAGGCGCCCCCGAGGGCTCTTTTTCAAACTCTATTTTCCTAGGCAGCCCCTCCTTAGAGGATCTATTAGGCGGTTCTGGGTTGAGGCCCAGGAATCTGTATATTTATCAGCCTCCCCCTGCCCGGTGATTTTTATAATCAGGAAAGATTATATCAGGAACAGAGGGCAGGCTCCGGGCTTGAGGCTGCTGCCTTTCAAAGTGAAGAAGTAGCTTGACAAGCCAGGTCCAAATGAGGGGCTCTGGGTCAAAAAGGCAGGAACCAAAACAACATGGACTTTAAAAAAAGAAAAAAAAAAAAAAGAGCTTTGGCAAAAAGCAGCTGTAGCCCGCACCGAATGATTTCCCACGACTTCCAGAAAACAGCTGAGTCCGCAGACCCCTGTTCACACGCAGGATGAATGGAGTCTGTGTGCTCTTCGAGATGCCCCCACAATGCGCACATTATTACCGCGGTGCTCCAGTGAGCCGTTGCTTATGAACTTCCCGGTCACCCGAAGGCCCAGGTTGGTTTTCCTTGGATCATCTCCCTTCTCCCTTCTCGGAGGCTGTTCCTCTGGATCAAATGACCACGTTTCCCTGTCCTGGGCCTCCTGAAGGCCTGGCCTGGTGACTCCCATGGGAGGGCCAGAGGCTTGCTGTCACCTGGAGTGCCAGAAGCTTCGTCCTGATCACACCTCCAAGCAGCTGATCCCACTGTGGGTGTGAGGACCTGGGGCCTGCAAGTATTTGTGGGCTGATATCGCCGGAGGCCTCGAACATCCTAGGTTTGCTGCTGACTGGTGAGCCCACGCTGGGAGCTAGCTGCTGCTGCAAGTCACCCAGCCCAGATAATTCCAGAAGGAGACATTGAAATGGCTGAAATCCTTGAGAGTGATAACAGGGCAACTACCATTTATTAGCCACTTCTGTGCTGTCCTTTTCACATACTGCATTTTAGAGCAATCTCTTGGGGTTAGTTACTATTATACTGATTTTGCGGACGAGGACGAAACCTCAGCCTAGTTAAGGAACTTGCCACCGTCACGGTTAGCTAGTAAGTAAACTTTTTAACATTGAAATATAACATGCATAAAGAAACGTGTGGTGGATTATCACAAGTGTGAACACAATGCCCAAATCAAGAGCTAGAAGATTACCAGCACGAGAGAAAGCTCCCCATGTCCTCTCCGATAATCACCTCTTCCCCATAGTAAGCGTTTTTGTCACCAGAGATGAGATGGATTGCGGAATTTATAGAAATGGAATCGTACACTATGCATTCTTTTTATCTGGCTTTTTCTCCACTCAGTATTATGTCTGTAAAGTTGACCTAATATTGTAAAGTGTACAAATAGTTTTCTCATTTTCAATGCTGTAAAAACTTCCATAGTATGAATTTACCAAAATTTATTTATATTTTCAAGGACTGCTGGTCATTTAGGTAGCTTTACATGTGAGTCTATCGCAAATAATGCTTCATGGAACATTCTTATTTATGTCTTGTGACATAAACACTTCTATGGGGTATATACTGAGGAATGGGATTGCTGGATTATAGGACATGCACACTTTGGTCTTAGTAGACACCACTACACGGCTTTGCAAAGTGGCTGTACCAGTTCGTACTCCTAACAAATAGTTACAAGAGTTTGGGGGAATCCATATCCTCACCAACACTTGATATTGTTGGGCTCTTTTCATTTTTACCATTCGAGTGAATGTATCCCAGTTTGTATTTCCCTGATGACTAATGAAATTGAACACTTTTTCAAACGTTATTGGTCATTTGGGTATGTATTGGCCTGTTTGGGTGTTTTGCCCATTTTTCTATTGGGTTGTCTGTTTTTCTTGGTGACATATAGGAGTTCTTTATATTTTCTGAGTATGAATCCTTTGTCATTAATATGGATCACAAATTTCTTCTCTCTGGGCTCCCTTCTCACTCTTAATGATTTCTTCTGATGGAACAAAGATTCAAACTTTAATTTAGTCCAGTTTATCAATGTTTTCTTTTGGGATTGTCCTTTTTCTTCCTGTTATATGTAACTGACTCTTGTATACTGACATTTTTTTATCCAACACACTTGCTTGGTTTACTTATTAATTCTGACTGTTTTCTATAAAATATTTTGTACTTACTACATATGCAACTTTTCTTTCATTCCAATTCTTAATATTTTATTTGATTTTACTTTATTGCAAAGTCTAGGACCTTAAGTATCATGATAAACAGAAGTAGAGACAGGGAGCATCTTTCTTTTATTCCCAACACTGGGGGACAAGTATCACCATTTGAACATTAAGTATGATATTTACTAGAGGTATTTTTATAGATAATCCCTCATATTAAAGTATTTCCCATCTATTCCTCGCTTCCTAAGAGAGTTCTTTTAATTATCACTAGGGGTTTAGTTTTGTGAAATTATTTTTCTGAATCCCTTAAGTTTATCAATGATTTTCATCTCTATTCTGCTACTGTGGTAAATTACACTGACTGATTTTTGGAACATTGAGTCTTCAAATAAGACCCATTTTGCTTTGGATTTGGTATGATAATGTTTTGTTTAGGATTAGCCTCCATGTTTGGGAGAAAGAAATAGCCTATAGTTTTCTCTCCCAATCAGGTTTGATAATAAGGTAATATAACTCTCAAAAATGAGTTGGCAGGTCGCTTATTTTCTATTCTTTGAAACAGTTTGTATATGATTAATTATATCTCATCCCTAAGTGTTTGGAAGAATTTACTGATGAAGCCATCTGGTTCTGGAGTTTTCCTTGTGGAAAGATTTTTCATTATGGATTTAATTTATCTAATAGATAAAAGACTATATATTGGTTCAGAACAGCCTCTTATCTTATTTAATAGCTATAGCTATATTGATAAGTCTTTTGTTCCCCTTCCTGATATTAATTATTTGTGCCTCATCCTTTTTAAAAGAAATCAGGAGCTCATCAATTTTTATTGGTCTTTTTGAAAAGATAATTTTTGGCTTTGTTGGTTTTCTTTGTTGCATCATTATTTCCCCCTTCATTAATTTCTGCTGTTTATTATTTCCTTCCTTGCCGTATCTCAAAGTTTAAGTTGCAATTCTTTTACTAAAATCTTAAGATGGAAACTTGGTGTGTTGTTTCCTGATCCTTTCTTCTTTACTAATGATGCATTTAAGGCTATAAATTTCTCTTAAGCATGCTTTGGCTGCATCCCATAAGTTTTGATATGTTTCAGTTTTATTATCCTTCATTAAAATATTTCCTAATTTCCACTGTGATGTCTACATTGACTCATGGGTTGGTTAGGAATGTACTGCTTCATTTTACATCACATGAATCCGGTCAAGCACTGAGCTCTTAAGAAACGACTCAGGATTTCTGCAGCCAGCTCTCATTCTGGATCACCCCTTCGGGGGGAGTCTCACCTGAAGGCCTGAGGTGTCTAACTTGGCCCTTCCTTCTGAGTTCCCTTTGTGTCACCCCAGCCCCAAAAGACTCCTAGAAGCTCTGCTCAGCTTAGTTTTTCATCTGCTGCTTGGGAAATGCCAAGTGCCATGGAGAACCATGGTGGACACTCATGATCTGCTCACGTCTAGTTTCTGAAATCTTAGCTCTTTAGTTTCTCATCTCATTGGTAGTGTTTTGATGCCTTCAACTGGATTTTTAAAAAGATATCTTGTCCACGTTATCCAGTGTTCTCGCCATGGAAGGTAGTCTCAGATGAGCCAGTCTGTGGTGAGCGCAAGGGAGGGTGTCCTGGAGCCCGGAATTCAGGCCCAGGTCTGCGCATGCCTGGCCTCCAGAGCCAAAGCCACACGGGAGGAACCCAAACATGGCGTTCAAAGGAAATGGTAAGCTGTCCTTACTGCTCAGCTCCCTGCTTTACCTTCCTTGTTACTCTTGATCTAGTCCTTTGGATGAAGTATTGTCATTCATCGAACCTCACTTTTAAAATGTGCTCAACACAAATTTTCTAATTAATTTCTTAGAAAAATTAATCTTTTGGGGGGTCACTTTCTGATGGTTCTTCACAGGACCTCAGAGATCCCTGATGCCTCTTTCCCAAGATCATCCTTTCCAAGTCTGAAACCAATAGCAAAATGTAGGGGAAATAGAAGCAGAAGTAAATTGTCTTATAATTCTTTATCTCCCCGGTAGAAGTGGCTGGTGCCTGAGGGGAATCTTCTGTAGGGGTTCACAAGGAGCAGTTCCTACATCTCTCCCTCAGGGGCTTCCTTGCTGTCCGTGTGAACGCCTTGACTGGCCACATCTCCCTTTTCCCTTTGGCTGCCGGGAAGCCCAGAGTGTAGAGCTAACTTTACAGGTCACCTCTAGCAAGTAGGTCCATGTGTAGAGACTGGATGTGACTTTTCCTCCTTGGCTAGACTTCTCCCCATTTATTTCTCTTTTCCTTAGTTCAGAATGTTCGTTATTTTTATATATTTTACCATGTTATTCTGCCTCTCTCTGTGATTTTCCATGAACCTGGAGTTACTCTGGTTTTGTCAATCTGTGTGTGACCACTTGGGGTTTATTGATTTAAATTTCAACTCTGGAGACATTTGAAAGACAACGGAATGGGTCCCGGAGAAACAAGGATTATGAGCAGTACTGTAATTTCTAAAATTTATTGTGATATTAGATTTTTATGATCTTTGCCATACAAAGCCTCTTGCTTAAGATTATTCATAGTTCTATACTGCTTTCCATGAAAAACACATTTCAAAATCAGAATAAGCCATGTTCTCCGATTAACCAGGAGCAAAGGTAGGTAGACAAATCTAGCCACGCCGGCCCGTGAGCCTGAAAATATGAAGATCAACTTTACAAAGTCATGGGCACATGAAAGAAATTAATTATCAACATCAGAAACTACAGTGTTAGTCATTATTGCAATACGCTAATATGTAAGTATAAGGACCTTTCCGAAATGTACATTACTGTAACTGAAATGTAGTTTAATGTAATTAAAAAGTTCAAATCTATCATATAGGCTATAGTACTGTACTATTTACTGTATGGTTTGGTTTGGTTTGGTTTTTTGACAGGCATGACCATCCATAGAAGGATCAGAAAAAGAAAAAAATTCACTATCTGCTTTTCGTTTTGATCCATTATTAATATCGCTGCATTTATCATGATTGCAAAAAATAATGTCCTACATGGGATGCCCAGGTGACTCAGTTGGCTGAGTGTCCGACTTCAGCTCAGGTCACGATCTCCAGGTTTGTGGGTTCGGGCCCCGCATGGGACTCTGTGCTGACAGCTCAGGGCCTGGAACCTGTTTCGGATTCTGTGGCTCCCTCTCTCTCTGCCCCTCCCCTCTTTGCTCTCTGTCTCTCTCTCTCAGAAAGAAAATAAACAAAATAATAATAAGAAGAAGAATGTCCTGCAGGAGCTGGGTAATAACATGTCCTCTCTGGAGGTCACTCCATAAGCCAGGCGACGGGCACCTGCCAGGTGCTGAAGAAATCTCTGCTAACCCAGAGTTCCGGCGCCTTGATGTTCTCTCCCAGCAACGCGCCCGTCCTTCATTCCGCTTCCTCAAGGATAAACGTGTTCCTTGCACACCTTTCCTCAGGCCAAGGCTCTTCAGTTTCCTCTGCACTGGCCTTTGTTACCGAGTCCGGTCTCCTCCCGGGAGAAGAGCTCTCTGTCTGTGTTCTTCCTGCCGAGGAGATCTGTCAGTCAGCTGCCTGGGCCCCCTTCCTGGCCCTGCCCTTTCTTACTGTGTGGTCTTAAAGCAGGTCACTTCACCTCTCCCTATCTCTCTCTGTAAAACCCAGATAATAATACTTCCCGAAGAAAGAAAGGGTTTTCTTTAAGCCCTTTGAGCTTCAGACGGAGCGCACCGCAGCCGGGCCCAGGGCCGCGCCGGGCCGCCATGTGATTAGGTAACGTGAGATGCGGCTCATTATGCTTTGTCTGCAATGAATGCGGCCCGGCCACAAAGCTGCTGGAACTTTCGGTTACATTGAAACCCGGCGGTAAGCTGGGATTGCCTTACACTCACATAAAGCGCACCAGAAAAGAGCAGTCATTTTGACTAACCCAGTCCTCAATGAACACCCTCATGTGATTTCTTCTGCTGAGTGGAGGACCGGTAAGGAAGACACGACCCATTTACAGGTGGAGGGACCTGTCTCCCCAGACCAGCATCCATGGGAGCTTTCTCTGCAAGATGCAGCAGACCCCTGGGCAGTGGGGCCGCCCTGGGCAGGGTGGACCCGTGCCTGTGCAGAGATGGGGAGAAGTCAAAGGCTACCATATACTGACTTCCTACTACGTGCCAAAAACTATGCTAGGTGTGTTTTTCCATCCCAAACCTCCAAGGCAACTGTACTAAGCCCTCACTACATTCTGAAAACAAAAGGAAACAAAAACACCTGCTGTGAGGCGCCTGGGTGGCTCAGTAGCTTAAGAGTCCGACTTCGGCTCAGATCATGATCTTGCGGTTCATGGGTTCGAGCCCCGCGTCGGACTCTGTGCTGACAGCCAGCTCAGAGCCTGGAGCCCGTGTTTCAGATTCTGTGTCTCCCTCTCTCTCTGACCCTGCCCTGCTCACACTGTCTCTCGCTCTCTCAGAAATAAATAAAAACATTTTAAAAAATAATAATAAAAAAAAACACCCACTGAGCTGTATACATTTTTCACCATAATGAAAGCCGGCCCATTTGGGCCCGGAGATCTGAGCCCACAATTTTGGCCCGACACCTCCTCCCTGATCCCGAGGCTTTAAGACCACACAGCATGGGTCAGCAAACCACAAAGGGAAGGCTTACTTTTCTCGTTCTGACCCAGGCCTCTGAGCCTCCTTCCTGATGACGCCTTGAGTAGACCTCACTCAGCTTGACACACTTTTTACCCAGAACCCTCTGATCCCAGTTTGACGAATGAAATCAAAACCCCGGGGGGCTCACTCATCTGGCGCCGATCGCACAGCCCGTCAAAGGTAGGGTGTTGGTGGTGTTTTCCTGTGAGCTGCTTATGAACTGGAGCTCTGCTGGGGAGGGGCTGGAAGGGACCCTAGAATCCGGGAAGATACGGGCACGTAGCTTCCGGCGGGGGCTTCTCTGCTTGGGCCAAGGATCGGCGCACCTAGAGAACGGGCTGGGGACGAGATTGGTGAAGACTGTCCCTTGGTGAGAGAAGAGGGAGGGGTCCACAGGGCTGGTGGCTTGGGTCACATCCTCCCGTGATGCCCAGAGCCAGGGGCTTCCGGGGGTCCCCGGTGAGGAGACTGCGCTGCTCCCTGGGGAAGAGTCTAGTATGTCGACTGGTGGGAAACATGCTTAAGTGAACTGACTCTCTATTGCCCGGTGTGTATGTGGGGGGATCCTGTTGTTAGGGAAACCATGGAGGGGAGGGAAACAAACGCTTTGGGTGGGTGCTGTACTCCCCTGGTGTCCGCCTGTGGGGGCCGATTGGACAGCCCTCCCAGAAGAGGTCTCATGTCATGCAGGCAACTATTGCCCAGAGAGCCCAGGGCCGCCTTGCTCTCTCGGGAGCTGACGTTTCGGGAACGGTGGAAACAGCTGGTTTATGGAAGCAGCAAACAATGTGAGCCGCGCAATCTGCCAAATCCCAAACAGTTCTTGCCAAGCACCCTCTCTTCTAGATCTCCAGCTCATCTGTGTTTCAAAAGCAGTTTTGTTTAAATGGCGTATGCCCATTACTCCCCATCTGTGGGAAGCTGTCACGCGCCGGAAGGAAAGAGACTCTCTGGGATCCATTCACGAAGGCTGCCATGTGCCAGGACCCGGGCTGAGGCTGCACAGCACCAGGGGTGTGGGAGCGCAGGAGTCAGGGACCCCCGTTCTGGGGTGGGGGCGCCCTGCGAGGAAATACAGCTGGCAGGTGTGTGGCTCCGTGGTCCTCTGGCTTAGGTCTCGAGGCAGATAATTCTGCACCTTTCAATTCCTAACCCAGCCAGCACTGTTTGTAGTTGGGACACGTCATTCAAGAGTGGGGACGGGGAACATGTCGTGGTTATCTTCACTTCTCTAAGAAAGCTGTGGGGCCTCCCTTGAATGGGGACTTGAATGAATGAATGAATGAATGGGCTCTTGGTGTTGGCCATTAGCTAATTCCGTAGCTCCCTGCCAACCCAAGGACTTCTCCAAGGAGCCTCTGGATGCTTCTTCCAAGGAACCTGGTCCTGAGGCCATGTGACGTGGTCTTGTCCAGACCCTAGGGGCTCTGGGAGACAGGGGACAAAAACAACAAAGCACTGGTCCAGTTCATTCACCATGGCGACTTTTTCATCCGTAGGCCTGGCACTGCCTGGGCAGTTCGGTCTGTGAAGGTTCCCTTTCAAGTAGGACAGCTGCTTGGTGCTCTGGGCTCACAATGTGGAGGGCAGATGTGACATCCCCTTGAACACACTTGGTGGTGGGCAGCAAAATAGAAAGGCAAACCCCCACAAAACCTGACTTCTTCTTCTTCTTCTTCTTCTTCTTTTTTCTTTTTTTTTTTTGACTTTCCAGATCTCAGGACCCATCTGGATACTTCATTAGGATCCTAAGACATCTGGGGACCAGCGATAGAAGACACATGCTTCTGTCAGGTGCCTATCACATGCCCGCGTTGTGCTAAGCCCTTTCCCATGTGTTATCTCAGATGATCCCCCACCAACACAAGAACCTAAAAAACCCTGCCCAAGTGGAATTATCATTCTCATTTTATAAATGAGAAAAGAGGCTCAGACAGGCTCAGTGACTTGCCCGAGGTCACAGAGATGGGAAATAGTAGTTCCTGAATTTGAACCAAGAGAGTGACATCATCGAGGGGCAGTTTGGGAGGTTTTCATTGCAGCCACCAAAAGCAAGCCCCTTCCCCACAACGTTGCCTCCCCTGAATAAACACACTGAGTAAGACGACGGCGCAGGGGACGTGATGACACTTTAGGAGTTCCCCTGCCTCCTCCCTTTCAGAGAGATGGCTGCCCCAAGCCCAGTCTGCACAGACACCGTGGAGTCCACACTAAATCAGGATTTGTCTGACTCTCAAGGACAGGTGCCTCCCAATAAAACCGATATCAGTTCTCTTAGATGCCTACCGAAAAGACCTTTGCTTTCTTAAAACCTTTATGCAGAAGAGCCAATCCATCAGTGTAGGCACCGATTCCAGAATGTCGCCAGCCCGCCCAAGGCCACCAGCCCATGAAACGCGCCACACTTCTCAGGGAATGCTGACGCGTCACATCCTGGTGGGGGAGGAGCATCCACATAATGAAGCACAACATTTGTGACGTAGATTAGAGTTTCCATTTACATTGAGACACCTGCTAGCCAAGGTCCCGTTCATTCTGGGTTCCAGCTAAATTTATTCAGCCTTGGGGTGCCTACGGGGCTCGGTTGGTTAAGTGTCCGACTTTGGCTCAGGTCGTGATCTCATGGTTCGTGGGTTCGAGCCCCTCGTCGGGCTCTGTGCTGACAGCTCGGAGCTTAGAACCTGCTTCGGATTCTGTGTCTCCCTCTCTCTCTGCCACTCCCCTGCTTTCACTTTGTGTCTCTTTCTCTCTCAAAAATAAGTAGACATTAAAAAAAAATTTTTTTTTTAAATTATTTGGCCTCTAAGTGTAGAGACCAGGGGTGTTGAATGTGGCTGTCCCGACGTGGGCTATTTCTTCCCTCAGTGCCATGCAGCCTCCCCCCTGGAAGTGGGACAGGAACCTAGGGTCAGGGGCAGCCATGGCCTTGTTTTCAGATTAAATGTTCACAAGCGGAGGGATTGTCACGGGCTAGCTGGGAAACGCAAAAGCCAGCCAAAATCCAGGGAATTCAGAAACATACACAGATGTAAGTATGTTTCTCTTGTTCCCCTCCTTTCCTCGGGAAGGCTGTACCTGAAGCTGTTACTGCTTTATGCTCCTCGATCTCGGTACAATCGCAAAGCATTTTCACAGACAGGACTTAGTTTTGATTCACAAGCGTTATTGTGCCCATTTTATAGATGAGAAGTTGGAGATACCAGGAGGTGAATGGCTTTGCCCAAAGCCACAGGGTCAGTAAGTCCAGGAGAGGAGAGGCTCAGGTCAGCCGATTTCATGCCGGGCACTCTCTGCCTCCAATCTGGAGTGTTCTCCCTCAAAGGGCAAAGGGCTAATGTGAGCTTTGAGGAGCCTGGTTAGTTGGCCTTGGCCCAGGACCTGGTGCTTCTGAGTTGAGTTGGATGCTTTTTTTTAGCCATGTGGCCACCCCATGCAGCATCTATGTCCAGGTGTGGGCTTCTGGTGAGCCACGCGCCAGGTCACCTGAAGGGGGTTTGTTGGCCTCCATCCGATGGGAGCTGACGGAGGTGGGGAAGGGGGATATGGTGCCTGGGCACAGCGATGGTCTCCACTGGCTTCTGAATGACCGGTGTCCTCCGTCCCTCCGTCTAGTGGGAGCCTGAGAAGGTGGTGATCTCTGAGGTGGTATTTGGGTGCAAGCAAGTGCGCTGCCCAGGCCTGATGGTTTTCCGCTGAGGCCGTCATGGGACCGCTGTGGGCTACCTAGAGCGCCATTGGAGGAACTGAAGGCTTATCGATGTCGCTGTGGCTCCCGGGACAGGAGCTGAATTAGGCTTCCTGCTGGATGGGGCAGGTTTGTCTCCTTCTTGCATGCTGGTCCTGCCCGGGCTGGCTCAGGGGCTGGCGGGAGGGACAGGGTGCCGTCCACCACCCCGGGGGCTGACCAGAGGAATGTACCAGAAGGGAAGCCGCGGCCCCATTGGCAGAAGCTACTTGGCACCCCAAAGATGTGGGAGACCCCCCAATTCCTGCACCCTCTGCTGTGTGGGCAGATGCCCCTGAGGACAGCAGCCCCTCCAGGCCTCTCCCCTGCCTACCTTTCACCCGAGGAGCTCAGCTCCTTGAAGTAAGCCCTCCTCCTTCCAGCCAATGATTTCAAAATCCTGCCGTTTCCAGGGCTCCACGTACAGCGGGTGCTCAAATATCCGACGAATAAACGAACAAGTGTCTCACGTTACACCCATACAGTTCTGCAGGGTAGGTAATAGTACCCTTATATCCTGAGGATGGTGATGAGCCCCCCGTCTCACAGCAAGACTTCTGGGGTCAGCTCCCCTCAGCTCGCCCCACCTGCCCAGGTAGGAGTCAGTGTGAAGAGTCGCGGGGCCACAGGACCCGCCTGCCTAATTGCCAGTCCTGTCCCTGAGGTGTCCTTGCCGTCGTCAAGATGCACAGCAGACGCAAGAGGCTGTAGACAGCCCTGGGGGGGGGGGGTATCGCAGAGAATGCTCTGGAATGTCCTGTGTGGTAAACACCGGCCCGCGTGGTCAGGGCTGCGACAGAGTGTCACTTGCTGAGGTGGTGACAGGCTGCAGCCCTGGCGTGTGCTAGAGGGAACCCACCCAGAGGGCCTGGGACGTGCCCCTGGGTGTTTCCAAAGAACAGCCCCGGAGGTCAGGGGCCAGGGGTCAGAGGTCGGCATCCAGGAAGCACCCTGCTTTTCAGAGTGAGGCTCTACTTCCAGATCCAGTCACTTGTTCCTGGCCATCCCCTGTTCTCCCGCACCCCCGATCATGGGGTTGGCAAAATGTGCTTCTTCCTGAAGCGGTTTCCTCTTTTACGTGCAGTTGAAAACCCTGACCACGAAAATGACTTCCACGGGCCACTGTAATAGGCACTTGCATAATGGCGTTGGGGACAGCGTTTTGGGGAACACGGGGGTGGCTGCGCTTCTCCCTCATTTGTGAGGCTCACTTTGGTGAAGTGACGCAGTCTCACCAGGTCCCCCCAGGCTGGGGGAGAAGGGGTCCCCTGGGAAGGAAGCTCCTTTACAAACCTGCCTTCCTCCCTCTCCTTGCGCTGCTGACTGTGCGTCCCTTTCCCTCTGCCAAACGGAGACTTTTGACATCTTCAGATTCCTCCGTGTTTGCCTTGCAAGGTATCACTGTCAAGGTGACGCTCAGGGACGCTGGAGTCAGAGGTCAGACTGAGGGTTCAAATCACGGCGGCAGCACTTACCAGCTTTGAAACTTCGGGCATGTTCCTTGATCTGCCTCGGTTTCCCCGTTGTCAAATAGGCTTGCTGTGAGGATGGGACGACTTAATCCCCAGAAAGCTGTCAAAAGCGTGCCCGGCCCCGTTCACTCCTGCTGCCGTCTCTTGGCCTCTTCCCGAAGAGACTACTTTGATGATTGTTTGACCTTTGAGTTTGTCCACTTCTCGGTAGCCGGTCGGGCGGATTGTCCCACAATACTGTGCGCTGTGCCTTCCCCCCTCCAGCACTGAGCAACACCCCCCAAGGTTGCCCACCTCGGGGGCAAACGTAGTAGGGAAATCGCTGCTGGTAGAGAGGGATGTAGCAAACAGACCACGCGGTCCCATGAGGTTTGCAGTTGGCTCAGGGAGGGGGTGTTGTTGCTTGTGTTTCACTGCAGGCCCAGATCAGGTTTCCCTCCAGCCGTCCGCCTGCTGCCAGGGTGAGAGGTCAGTGTGCCGAGCGCCCCCAGGTAGGATGCGACGCGGTTTCCCCGGGGAGACCCGGAGCTCACTGGCGTCCTGCCTGTAGCCCCCGAGGGCCAGCCAGCGGCTGAGACAGTGCATGCAGCAGGCAGCCCGGACCTCACAGCTCTACGGGCCGGTGGGGTGGGGGTGGGGGTGGGGGCTGTCCTTTTAAAACAGCCAGAGCCACATGCGTGTTTGGCAGGTGCCGGGGAACACAGGGGTACACAGCGATTGCAGTGACGATAGGCAGCCAAAGCAATGGCATTATATCGTGAGCAACTTGATCAACACAGCTAGCTTATGCGAAACTGTAAAATGCGGGGCCGGGTTATGTGCCGGGAGCATTTTATTCAAGCAAAAGTAGCCAGAAAGGAACGCCCCCGGCACATGTCCCCCGGGTCCCACTTGCAAATGCCCACTTCCAAGCGCAGACGCCTGGGGACACCCGATACAGGTACGGCCTGCCTACCCCTGCGCGCCTGGGGACCAGGTGTCGGAGGCCGGGCCACCTTGCACTTCCCTCCCAGGCTGCACAGAGCTTCCACACCCAGCCGGTCCCTGGGACCCCTGGGCTTGTCACAGGCATGTACATGTTGTACGGGCAGCATGCATGGTCACAAACGGCCCCTTGTGGCCTCCGCGGCGATGTGGCCTCCGCGGCGACCACGGCCATCCTGATGGTGACGTGCAAAGCGAGTAGCGGTGACCGCTGTCCAGGCCCCACAGACAACGAGCTCCTGTGTTATCACGTTCCCCCCAGCACAGCTGTCCCGCCTCAGCACCCAACGGTGCGGGGTTGGTATTCCATTTGGCAGCTCAGGTGCCCGAGGCTCCGCTAAGTAACCTGTCGGGGCTACAAAGAGAGGAAGTGGCCGAGCCGTGATTCAGCCCCAGGCCTGTCTGATGTCACAGCTCATCCCTTGCTCCACCAGGAAAAGAGGCCTTCTCTTCTCTCACGGCGCACAAAGTTCAGATGAGAGTCAGCCAGCTTTCTAGGTGAGCCTCGAGAAGGTGACCTAATTGGGGGGGGTGGCTCCTCCATGGGAATGGGCATCTCAACGCCCCAGAAGTCAGAACCCGGGGCTTCCCACAGCCCTGGTCCTGGGCTGCGTCTCCCCCGCTGCTTGCTTCCGTCCTTGGAGGAAAACTGTCCTTCATCCCCCATAGCCACTATTTTTCGACACCAGTTTTAATTTGAGGCACCCTCTCTCTGGGAGATTGCAAAAATTAAATCGTTTTTAAGCAACCAAACAACGCTTCTGGGGTTTGTAACAAACTTGTGAAATTTGCGGAACTTGGCGGTTGAGGCTCCCTGAGCTTTGCTTCCCCGGGGCCCTGAGGAGCTGCGAGTTGGCTCTCTGTTCTCTCTGGTTTACAGCTGATCTTGCCAACTGGGGCCCAGCCATTGCGTCTTGGACCAAGGACGGCAGTGGGTTCAGAAACCATCAAGGGGCTCCAGGAGACGACCTCTGGTCTGGGCTGCTGGGTCACTGGGAAAGTCATGCAGGCCGTAGGTGGGTGGGTGGTCCCCTCTGCAGAGGACATCTCTGTTGTTCCCGCAGGGTTCCACCAACCAGGGACACACAGATGAGCACTCAACGTCCCCTGTGACACTCTGCTCTCTCCCCTTCAACCAAACCGACCCTGGGGTCTCCTGAAGGTGGCCTACACTTGTTTCCTCTCCCATGCAGGGGCCCTCTCCACTCATGGCACAGAGCAGTGAAGCCACTTCCATGCCCCAGGTGATCCTGGGTTTCTATTGTCACGGTGTAAGCAGAGTGTGCAAGGCTGAGTGTGTCTCTGGTTCCTCCAAACACTTAGCTAGAGACTCAGATCCTTGTGGTCAGGACTTGGACAGGGTCAAGGCCAGCAGGATGAACGTGACTTTTTAACTTACCTTTCCTTGCTGTGTAAGGGCCTTTGTCGTAACAGAGGGAGCGCTCTCCTGTGCAGGAGAACTTCCACGGAACAGGCAGGCAGGAAGCCTTCTTGCCCTTGGTATTTTGAAGGCAAAGCCCCTCTATTTATTTTTCTCTTCATAGTAACGAATTTGGAGTCTGGAGCAGAAGATGCCAGACCCTTTACCAGCCATGGACATGGTACTTTTTAGTCATTTATATGGTGGGGAGAATATCAGCACCTGCTTCAGGGGACTGTTGTGAAGATTAAATGCACGTGAAATACTTACAATGGTGCCGGGAAGATAGTAAATGTATATTATTTGTATTACATCATTCCAAACAAGAAATGATCCTGTGCTCAGTGAGGCTCCCGGATAAAGGATACCATGGCTCCTCACGGAATAATGTGCACATCCTTCCCCAGGACCTGGGAATGTGTTAGGTTCCATGGCCAAGGGGAATGAAGGTCACAGAAGGAGTTAAGGCTGCAGATCAGCTGCCTTTATTCTTTTTAAATTATTTTTTATGTTTATTTATTCTTGAGAGCGAGACAGAGACCATGAGTGGAGGAAGGGCAGAGAGAGAGGGAAACACAGAATCCAAAGCAGGCTTCAGGTTCTGAGTTGTCAGCACAGAGCCCCACATGGGGCTCGGACCGAACTGCAAGTTCATGACCTCAGCTGAAGTCGGGCGCTTACCCAGGCTTCCTCAGCTGACTTTAAGATAGGGAGATGATCCAAGATTCTCCAGGTGGACCCAATGTAATCACCAGGGTCCTCACAGGTAGAAGAGGGGGCAGAAGATGAGGGTCAGAGGAGGCACCATCATAGAAGAAAGGGACAGAGGGAGGCACCCTGGGTGGAGTAAGGCCACTAGGCAGGGAATGCAGTGGAGGTGAGGACAGAGAGTGTCCCTAGAGCTTTCGGGAGGAACCCAGGCCTGCCATCCTCCAGTGTTAGCCCAGAGGCCGATTTCTAGCCTACAGAAACATCGATGTTTAAGCCGCCACATCTGCGGTGGTTTGTTTCAGTCGCCGTAGAGAGAGGACTACACGGAGCTATCCCTGTGAGTCCCACGTGCTGCCTTGGTGACTGATCCCAGATGCTCAGAGCTGCCTGCCCCGTGCTTGGCTACCCCCCACCCCAGTGCGCACCGCGCCGTTCAAAAGAGTGTGCGTTCCTTCATACAGCCCTCGGAGAAAACGCAATGCCACGGGCAACCTCCTCTCTTCTGGAGCTGCTTAGTAAGCCTCCAGGATCGGGGGCGCCTGGGTGGCTCGGTCGACTGAGCAACCGACCTCGGCTCAGGTCATGATCTCATAGTGCGTGAGTTTGAGCCCCACGTCAGGCTACCTGCTGTCAAGATCCTCTTCCTGTGTCTCTGTCCCTCCTTGGCTTGTTCTCTCTCAAAAATAAATAAAACGTTAAAAAATTAAAAAAAAAAAAGAAAGAAAGGCTCCAGGATTTTCTTTAGATTCTTTTAGGATTGGGAGGCTGCTGGCATTCGTAGCCTGTAATATTTGGGACATTCCGGTGGCTTATAAGGGCAACTAACAAGTTCAGGGTTCTTCCCTATGTTATGGGACTATATAGATTTCAATTCCCCCCACGATTCCTTCTCTTTCAGGAAACTGTCAATTCCAAGAAAAACATCAGTACAGAATGGATTCTCCCATGAACCCGCTGGTGATGTCCTGGAAAGATTTCCCTCCATAGAGGGGACGCCAGTGTCTCCCTCCGCGGGCTCGGCATCCCTCCCTGGGCCTCCTTCCTTTCCCAAACAAGGTTAGGATTTATAACTTCTTTCGTGGCAACATCTGGCTCATTTCCCTCAAGTTCTTGTTTTCTTTCTTTCTTTCTTTTAATCTTTCATCTTAAGTCATTTGATTTCAGTTCGCTTGTATCTCCCGCCTGCTCCCCACCCCACTTTTTGTTCGTTGGGCCTTTGGAGATAGCGAAGCAGAGGCGTGAGGTCGCACTCCCCACAGCTGACGACTCGGGTTAGAAGTGAAAGTGCTGGCTGGGACCCGACTTCTTTCTTTCTTTTTTGGCCACAGAGCCACAAGGCTGGGTCCCCAGCGAGCTGCCTGAGGACATCTTGTTACACCATCTGCCTGCTCCCCACCCGCCCCTTACCAACCGCCGGGTTCTGTTGTCATCGCTGGGTTGTTTTTTTTTTTTAAGTTTTTGTTGGTTTTAGAAATCCGCTAGCTCTGTACTTTCTAGACTGGGCTTGCTAGCATGAAAGCAAAACCGGGGCCAGGAGAACAAAGCGAGAGAGGCTGGCAGAAAGCTGGGGCACACGACGCAAGGCCAGTGCGCGGTCCCGGGGCGGGAGGGGTGCCGGGGCAAGCCTGAAGGCCTCTGAAAACTTCTCGTGGCCCGAGGGTTTAAAATACCCACACTTCCTGCGCCTCGGAGAGGGTATGCGCAGAATTCGAGTGACTCACCAGTGGTGGTGGTTTTCAGATGTGTCTGTCATAAGGAGGTATCATCAAAAGCCCATCCTGTTTCAGATCTTATTTTTTCCACTCTCAGCTCTGCGGACTATAAAAGCCGAACGCTGCAAAGCAGTGTTTGTTTTGAGTGCAGAAAGTGAAGGGCGAATTAATTGTACTGCAGCAAGTAAAAACCCAACTCTTAAAGGAAGAAAGAAAGAAAAAAAAAGACGTGTAAATAGTGCGGGGATTGAGTTTCAAAGCCCTTGTTTTCGCAAAGTTTAATTATATTTCAACTCAAGCCAAACTGTCAAAACATGGTGGGGGGGGGGGCGGTGATCTGTCTGCTTTGAAAGCGCATTAGCCTTCTTATGTAAAAGCCTATAATTGATATCCAAGCCGAAACTAGAGTCCGAGCCCAGAGAGGGGATAGCCGCTTACAACCGCCCAAACAGCACCTTCCCTATCGACCACGTGCGGCTCTCCCGAGCTCGGTTCGTCAAGTGGGAAACTGGAGAGGAGAACAAAGGAACACAAAACGCTCCATGAACAGAGAGGGTTTAAAATATCAGGCCTGGTTTATGCAACGCGTGGGCCCGGTGCCTTGCTGCTGATCATTTACATAAGAGGAAACCCGAGAGAGCTGCTCACCGTCCAAACAGTAGGGGTGTAGGTAGTAGCTGGCTGCACCCTCTCGCCCCTGAGAAGCCAGGGTGTGTCCTCGCTGTCCTGGGGCTCGGGGCCAGCCTGGGGGGGGGGTCCCAGTCGGGTGGGCTTCAGGCTCCTCCTCTTCTTCCAGATTCCACTTGGTCACTTCCCCCAGAAAGGGACCCCGGGGGGTGGAGGCATTGCCCTCCTCACCTGGGCTCCTATTCCTGTCTTTCCTTTGGTGATCTTCTAGAACGTTCTGGTTGCCACGGCAGGCTCTTCATCCTATTTGTTTGATGTCCGAGAGTTCTCTGTATTCAGAAACCATTTTCGAGCAGAATCAGATGTGAGCTAAGGGAAAATGGACGGTGTCAGCCACATGACACGTGTTTGGCATGGGGCTAGAGGGAGCGTCCAAGGAGACCGCGATAGCAATAGCGGCAGCAGAAGGGAAGGGGTTACTGGGCTAAGGTGCGAGTTCTTAGAGGTGGCCGCTGGTTTTCCTCCTTCTACGGTCAGGCCTCTGGCCTCTAAGCAGACCAGGTTCACCCAGCAGGCTCTTCCTGGGACCATCTCTGTCATTTCATTTTCCCTTTGGATGCTGATCATTTAAAACGAGCCTAGGTGCCTCCAGTGTGGTTGCTTCTGTGATTAGAGCCATGTCGTCCTCCCTCCTGGTGACCCACAGCCGTTCTTCTTCCTGGTTTTCCTGACCTCCCCCAATGACGATGCATCCCTTGCAACCCGCCGTCGGGTAGAGTGGACTTCCCGGTTTATGGCCTGGGACTCTCCGTCGATCTCAGAAGAGAGTTGCCAGATAAATACAGGACGCCCAGTTCAGTGTGAATTTCCGATCAACAGGGAATCGTTTTTAGTGCAAATATGCCCTAAATACCAGGTGAAGAAAAGTAGGTCCCATGAAATATTTAGGACGTGCTCACACTCAAAAATTACATGTTGTTTGTCCAAAGTTCACGTTTAACTGGGTATTTTGTTTGCTAAATCTGGCAGCTGGCCTGGAGCCCCGTGTGTGCTAAATGAATGTGGGCTCCGCCAGCTATGTGCGGGAGCAGATTCTAATCCGGATCAGAGCTTGGGAGAGGGGAATGGCTGAGAGCTGTATTTTTCCTGCAAGTGCCTAGTGAATACAACCCACTGGGCCAGATTTTCCATGGTTGCTTCCTCTTTGGCCTTGTTCTGTGTCTGGGGGTACGCCGTCTACACCTCTATCACAGCATTCGCTAGTCAAGGTTTAGCCCTAAGAGCTGCTTCTGGCTGAGACCACGTTTGTTCATCTGTGGGCCTGGCAGAGCTGGTGGCCTGGGAAGGAGAAGGTGGTACCAGGCTCCCTAGGCCATGCCTGCATCTCAGAGTCGTCCCTCTGGCCACCTCCAAATGACTGGGAAGCCAGCAGAAGCCCCATGCCGCTCACAGAATGATAGCTTTCTCCTTTCTTATTCCAGAAGGTTTGGAATGGTCTTTAAAACTTGATTTAAAAAAAAAATCACTCTTAGGGGGTGCCTGGGTGGCTCAATCGGTTGGGCGTCCAACTTCAGCTCAGGTCATGATCTTCAAATAACCGTTTCCTTCCATAGTATATTTAAGAACTCTGTCTTCTTGGGGTGCCTGGGGGGCTTGGTCGGTTAAGTGTCCTATATCGGCTGAGGTCATGATCTCGCAGTTCATGGGTTGGAGCCCCGCATGGGGTTCTGTGCTGACAGCTCAGAGCCTGGAGCCTGTTCAGATTCTGGCTCTCCCTCTCTCTCTCTGCCCCTCCCCTGCTCACACTCTGTCTCTGCCTCTCTCAAAAATAAATAAACATTAAAAATATTTTTTTTAAATCACTCTTGGGGATGCAGCAGAGGGTGCAGGAAACTCCAAAACCAGCCGCCCGTGGAAAACAGGAAAGGAGCACCTCTAATTAAAAGCAGCTCCCAGTGCTATCTGCAGCGCTGGGGACCCCTCTGAGAAGGATGGCTCCTCCCCTCTCCGGCCATTGTTGGGGACAGGTGGCCTGGACAGACCCTGAGAAGGAGCACTTGGGCTCCTCAAAGAGGAGAGTCTCCACATGACATCTTCACCCTTAGACCTCTACAAGTTCCTTCCTCCCCCCCGCCCCCCTCCTGCCCCTACCCAGAGCCGATGCCGGCCTCCGAGCCGGGCGCTCAGACAGAGTACACACAGCTTAGAACTGCTCAGAGCCATCCTGTTCCTTTCATCTCAGATAGAAAAGTCCTCTTTCAAGTTCTCCAAGAAACGCTCTCAGCAGAGTGCATTGACTGCTGAGCACTGTTGTTGGAGTCTGTATTTCCAATATTCAGGCAACAGCACACATATTCGTACACAGCCATGCTGTGTGACAGTTTGGCAGCATCGAATTTATTTCACAGATCTCAGAAGGGGCCCAGAGATGGTGAGCGACTGGCCCACGGTCACACAGCAAGTTGTTCATTCGTATCATAGATGAGTGGTAGTAGCATTGAAGAGTCAGAGGGAGGAAAAGGTATCATTCCTGGTAAAATAGCCCAGAAGACAGGGACATCTCGAGCCAACAGGAATACAGCAGGCAGAGGGACAGGGGGACAGCATGCCGGGGGGACAAATTACATCAAGAGCAGAGAAAGAGTGACTTTGCTGGGCAGGGGGCCTCGAGGGAGCATGGCCAGAGCCACAGTACTAAGGTCACAGGCCAGAGCGGGGGTGTCTGGTGATGAAGTTGAGCCTCTGGGTCGTGGCTTGGAGACATCAGGCCAGTGGTGTGGTCAGAGCGCTGGCTGGCCTGTGGCCACGCGGTACGGACAGAGGGGACATCAAGATGCCTGCTAATGTTGCCACTGACATTAGCAAAATCGGACAGGTTGCCTCACCTCTCAGGGCCCTCACCTGGGTTTCTTAATCTGAAACCGATGAGGGGACTGGATTTGACCACTTCTAAGATCTCTCCCTAGGAACTCCGATGTTCCAGACTTTGCTGTGAAGCCCCAGGCCACAGCCCACTGCGTTGACTCAACAATGGAGATGATCGTGCAATTGCTCTGCTGGTGTTTACTGAATACCTACTATGTGCTGGGCTGCAGTGGGGTCAGTCCATTGACAGAGGCTGTAGGAAACACGCTCCAGAACGTGCTCTTTGGGGCCAGTTCTTGCTGCCCGCTGCACACTTGCTCACCGTCTCTCCTGCTCACCGGGGGAGCACAGAAGGATCTCTGGGTAGTTGCAGACACAAAGCCTCAGCAAGCTCTAGCTTTGATCTTAGCAAAGTTGAGCTCAGCAGCTCTTGTGCGCTCAGCTCCTCCTCAGGGTGGAGGGAGCAATTTTGAAACAGATGAGTGCAAGCAGTGCCCTGTTGAAGAGACTTTTCCGAAGCCTGTGGCCAAGGACTTGGGCGACACCGGAAGGACAGACACCTCCATCAGACCATAGAGGTGCTGCCAAGGGCTAATGAGAGCACGTAGTGCCCAGAAGAGTGCCCCTTGCAAAGGGGATTGCCCAGGAAAGCTGGTGGTAGTCAGGAAAGAGCAGGTGAAACAGGCTTTCTGATGCTGGTATCCGATGCAAGAGACCCAGAGGAGAATGGAGGCGTTTAGGGAAAAGGCACAGGTTAGACCCAGGGGCTCAGGATAGGGGCAGGGGAGGCAGAGAGGCCAGTGACGATGGTGAGGCTGGACTCCGTAGGAGGGGCTGGGGACCCTCGCTTCCTTATTTGATGCATTAAAATGCTAGATCATGACTCAATTCCTCATGGTTAGAAGAAGCAATGTCTAGGGGACTTGGCATCCCATTGGCCTGGACAGTCCCAGCCCTGCTCTTATAACTGTGAATCCCCTCCCCCTTCCATTCTCGAAAGCACACTTGTTTGAACAATGCATCACATGGTCACCCTTGTAGAGCTGAACCAGATCATCATTTGGAAAGCTCAGGTGACTCAAACAGGTCAGGTGGGGTTCTGGAAGAATGACACCTGAGTTTCACTACATGACTAAGAGCTGGCCCCTTTCAAGGCACCCACCTCTTTCCAAGATGTTCCAAGTGCTTCTCGTTGAAGACTGTTTGTCCTCAGGGCCTTAACCACTGCCCAGTGCCAGGTTTACACTAAAGTTCTGGCCCCTAAGGCAAAGATTTTTCAAACCCCAAAAACCAGGTAGCACTTTGGAAGCTGTCTTTGATTCTGTCTCTCTAGACGCTGACCCTCCACTCCTCCTTAAACATTCATTCTGGGGGCAGCTGAGTGGCTCAGTCGGTTAAGAGGCCGACTTTGGCTCAGATCATGATCTCGTGGTTCATGAGTTCGAGCCCAGCATCAAGCTCTGTGCTGACAGCTCAGAGCCTGGAGCCTGCTTAGGATTCTGTGTCTCCCTCTCTCTCTGTCCCTCCCCTGCTCATGCTCTGTCTCTCTGTCTCTCAAAAATAAATAAACATTAAAAAAAATGTTTTTGAAAGCATTCATTTTCTCCATTCCATATCTTGAAAACTTAATGCTGTTAATGTGAAAAACACCTTTTTTTACCTTTCTGTTTTTATTTTTATTTTTTTAATTTTTTTTTTTTACAAATAGTTTATTGTCAAATTGGTTTCCATATAACACCCAGTGCTCATCCCCACAAGTGCCCTCCTCCATGCCCATCTCCCCCCTCCCCCCCACATCCATCAGTCCTCAGTTTGTTTCTCAGCATTCAAGAGTCTCTCATGGTTTGCCTCTCTCCCTTTCCCCCACCATTTCCCCCCTTATTCTCCCCCATGGTCCTCTTTGGGGAGGAGTTCCTCCTAATCCTCCTATACGTGCAAACATATGATATTTGTCATTCTCTGCCTGACTTATTTCGCTCAGCATAACACCCTCAAGGTCCATCCATGTTGCTACACATGGCCAGATGTCATTCTTTCTCATTGCCATGTAGTATTCCATTGTATAGATAAACCACATCTTCTTGATCCATTCGTGAAGAACACCTTTTATTAAGAGAGTTCTGTACAGAGCTGTTCTAGGGTAATCACACTCAAGGGGAGGTCCGGGGGCCCTTGGGAGGTGGTCTCACCTCGTGGAGAAAACATAGACCCCAGAGTCCCAGCCCCTGCTACATCTGCTCATGGATGGGTTTCTCATGAGTCAAATGGGTATAAGGTTTGTGAGAGGACCAAACAAAGAAAAGAATTACTAACAGTAAAACTTAAGAGATGACAATAGGTTAGATAGCGGTGAAGCTGTCTGTGGTCCTGAGGCCTTCCTAAAGCACTGAGTCACCTCTGTGTGCCCTCCCCACTCTGCTGACAGGGCTGGCTGGCTCTGACCCCACAAGTTAAGAGTTATGAGGCACAGACCCCCTCAGAATCCCAAAGCACTGACTGCCTCCACCCCCACGTCTCAGCAGTGGATTTTCAGTTTCTCCTTCCCTTGTGCCCTCAGACCTGAACTGGCCTGGAGACAAATATGTGCCAATGCATCCCATGATGGGAAGGGCTTTTGTCACTCTGAGTTCTGAGTGTCCCGCACTGTTCCACGCCCTGGGGATACAGCCGCCATCCAAGCCCCCCCTGCCCTCACGGAGCTTACACTTTAGAAGGAGGGTTAGACAACCAGCAGGTAAACAATCAGATCCCGTAAGGGTAGGCAGCATAGAGACTGTAGAGCAGAGGTGACGCAGAATCAGCGACTGGGGGGTGGGGCTTCTGTCTCAGGGTCGTTGGATGAGCCCTCTCGATGAGGCGGCATCTGGCAGTTGCTGGTATTTAATGTGATGATTTGTGAAAAGCACCTTGCAGGGCAATAGCCCCAAGGCAGGACCCAACAGCTGTTTGAGGAAGAGTCAGGGCCAGAGGGGCCAGATGCGCAGATATGGGTGAGAGGATTAGGACAGGAGGCCATGGGACGGTTGTCTCATCGTAGTAATGATTTGGGGGGTTTTGTGGGCTTTTTCTCTAATTATGATGAGACGTCATTGGAAGTTTTGACTGGAGCCATTGGAAGTCCTATGATTGACATTTTGAATGACTATCTTTAAGCCACTATATGAGAACTAGGTGGTAGGGGTGCATGGGTGTCTCAGTCGGTTAAGTGTCTGACTCTTGATTTCAGCTCAGGTCATGATCTCTAGGTTCATAAGATCGAGCCCTGCATTGGGCTTCATGCTGACAGGGTTGAGCCTGCTTGGGATTCTCTCTCTCTCTCTCTCTCTCTGCCCCTCCCCACCCTGTGCACGCTCTTTCTCTCTCTCTCTCTCTCAAAATAAATAAATAAACTTAGAAAATTGTTTTAAAAACTTGGTGGTAGAAGGACAAAACGTGGAGACATTTTAGAAGATTATTGCCACAGTCAAGGTAATGGTGCGTGGGGTCCAGTGAGAGTGGTGGGGGTGGTGAGAAGGGATTTCTTTAAAAAAAAATTTTTTTTAATGTTTTATTTATTTCTGAGAGAGAGAGAGACAGCATGAGCAGGGGAGGGTCAGAGAGAGAGGGAGAAACATAATCCAAAGACAGTTGCCAGGCTCTGGGCTAGCTGCCAGCACAGAGCCTGATGCAGGGCTCGAACCCACAAACCGTGAGATCATGACCTGAGCCGAAGTTGGACACTTAACCGACTGAGCCACCCAGGTGCCCCATGAAGGATTTCATTCTGGCTGTATTTTGAGGGTAGAGCTGATAGGATTTGCTAATGGATTCGTTGTGGAAAGTGAGAGAAAGAGGGACCCACTGGTGATGTCAAGGGTTTTAGCTTTGGCTGTGTGGGGAGTCCATCCGTGGAAGTTGGGAACATTGAGGGGAAATCAAGACTTTGGTTTTGGCTATCTTGACTTTGAGATGCTCACTAGACACCCAAGTGGAGATGTTGAGTAGCAGTTGTATGTATTTTTGTAAATCTGAGTAGCAATTGTGTGATATTAAAAATATTTAACACTTCCTCAAAAAGTTAAACATAGAATTACCATATGATCCAACCATTCTACTTCTGGGCATACACCCTCAAAGAATTGAAGGCAGGGACTCAAATAGTTGTTTGTACAGCTGTGATCATGGCAGTACTACCCACAATCGCCAAGGGGTGGAAACGACCCAAGTGCCCATCGACAGATGAATGGATCAACAAAATGTAGTCAATATATATAATGGGATAGTATTCAGTCTTAAGAAGGAAGGAGATTCTGATAGAGGCTACAACATGGTGGAACCTTGAATATATTATGCTAAATGAAATAAACCAATCACAGGAGGACAAATATTGTGTGTGAGTCCACTTACATGAGGGACCTAGAATAGGCAAATTCATAGAGACAGAAAGTAGAATGGTGGTGGCCAGGGCCTGGGGGAGGGGGGCATGAGGAGTTAGTGTTTCATGGATACAGAGTCCCAGTTTGGGAAGGTGGAAAAGTTCTGGAGAAACGTGGCGGTGGTGGCTGCCCAGCAGTGTGAATATATGTAATGGTACCCTATGTACTGTTCAAAATAGTTAAGATGGCAAATTTTGTGTTATGTATATTTCCCACAATAAAAAAGAATTCACTGTGGCCAGGAGTACCAGCCAGTCAGAATGGGCACTGGCCATGAAGATAGGCCCATTTGTAATGGTGTCCCGTCAATCCCAGCCCTGGTTAATGTGTATATAGTTGAACGAGGAAGTCCAGGCCCTTGTGCAAACTTGGCGTTATAACCAGGGCACTGGTCAGATCCACTGGGAAGAGGGTGTAGGTACAGGGGCTGGGGGTGGGCAGAAGGTAAAAGAGACCCTCCAACCTCTCCAAGACCAAAGTTCAAGGACAAGAAGCTCTCTAACGAAGGTGCTGGATGGCAAATCGGAGATGTCCCTCTCCTCCAACGGAGCACACCCAAGACGAAGTGCATTGATTTCCACACCGTGTGCTGCCCCTTCAGCTAAATGCACACTCTTCCTTCCACCCGCGTCCGTCCATACCCTCTTTGGACTATCCATCCTCCTTGCCATCTGCACACTTTGTCGCCAGCACACTTAACTGCGGCACACACTTAGTTTCTCTCCACTGGGTTTCTCCATGCTGTTCCCAAGTCTACTGCCCTCCAGAGGCTTTTTGCTTCTTGCCCGAAAGAAGTCACAGCCTCCTCTGGCCTCCTGGCCTGAGAAGGCTGGGGAAGCAATGGCACCCAATGGAGGTGAGGTCAGGGGAGGACCGAGCTTCCTGAGAGTCAGCCCCTCGGGAGGACCGTGAGGGGGTATGGAATGCAGTTCCGGAGATCAAGAGCCCGCAGGTAAAGAGGGAGTGAGGACAGATCCGAGCAGCCAGGATTCAGAGAGAAGGGCTAATGTCACATCTAATGGCGAACAAGATCGGGGCTGGAAGAGGAGTCCGCATCGCCTCAGAGCTGGTGAGTCAGTGATGTGTGTCTCTGTCGAATGTCCCCCTGTTCCTGTCCCAAAGAGTCCTAAAATGCAGCATGTGGCAGCTGATGCTTCCAAGCCGGCCTCCCTGCCTCCTGTCCACCCACCCCAGAGCTGGGCTCTGAGAGGGACAGTCCCCGCCTGGGATGTGCAGCTCTTCAAAACCTCTTGCTGCACAGCTGACGTAGAGATGTCTTACCCCCACGTTCACCACCTCTGTGATTTGCACTTGGCCTGCCTTTGAGATCTGCCTCCTCTGCCTCATTTCTTGCCCGCAACTGTTCTGCCAAGAACTTTTCCCTGCTCGACACACAGCCCTGAGCTTTCCGAGTCTTTGCCTGAGTTCCGCCTTGCAGCGGGAATACTCGATTTCCTTCATCCCTTGTATCAACTGTTACCAAGTCCTATTTGCAGAGGGGGGGATTCTCATACGGTTAATAAAGTTGAAGCGTCAGGATCCCTAATGTGCATCACCCCTCCATGGACCAGGAGGCGCCAAGGCGATCAGCGTGAATGGGTGTGTGCTTTATACAGTTCGCCAAAGCAAAATGAGTAGGTTAAGATTCTTGTCTCTTTCCACCCTAACTTTGCCTCCATGTGCTTCACCAGTTTTTTTACGGTGTTGAAGTGGCTTTGAGCATTTGGAATTTCTGGCTAAGGGGAAATTGAGTTGGGGAGACAGGTGGTTTGACTCAGTAGGGTATCTATGCCATTTTCAGTCTCCTCAGCTTACAGTAAGGTATTATTCACTGTTGTGGGATAGGAGTGGCTCCCACGGATGCCCCTCCAGCCCCCACGCTGGCTCGGTGGCATTGCCTGGGCGCGGATCACAGGACAAGTAGGTCCCGAGGCATCCGCGTCCAGAACCGGATCACTGGGAACACAGAAGCATCATTCGCAATGTGTGGAGCCAGCATCTGGACTGTGGAGGGTTCCTTCAGCTGACAGTTGTGTACGATCCTACAGAGAGACCTCTGTTCTCACTGACGCCTCGTCACAAGGAAAGTTCTCTCTTGTCAGGAATATACCTAGTATTGCAGCAAATACCAATTACACATGAACAGAGCTGACTTACAGAGGCAAGGGGGCCACCAGGGAGCCTGTGGCTGATTGACACGTGGTGGCTGTGGAGTCCTTAGAGGCTGGTAGTTGTGGGGTGGGGGTGTGGCAGTGGGGATCTCTGTTAGTTCCACTATGTATATAATACATATGTTCTATATTTTGTATGCGCGTATTGTATATATGTGTATGTGTGTGAGCTACCTAAGATACACACGTATATTTCCCATGTGTATAAATTAGGAGATTCATATGTGTATATGTATTACAGATTTTGTTCCCCGACAATGAAGAAGTCAAGGGAAACACGGAGGTTTGGTTGTGACAAGAGTTGAGGAATTTGGGATTCTCAGTTCAATCCATTGACAAGCAGGGGGTCCCATGCCCCTATCCCCGTACAGCTTCCAGGGACAGTCTGATCTGTCCCTGGAGTCAGGAAGAGGCTTACGAGGAAGGGAGAGATGGAGTCGTTCTCATCGAACCCCCAGAGAACAGCCCTTTGCCTGTGCCGGGGCGGTCAGGTGGGCAGGGAGGGTGGCAGAAATGGACTAGGGCTCTGTGAATGGGGTCAGGGGACCCGGGGCACGCCGAAGGGAGCAAGCAGCACCCGACACACACTGACCCAAAGGAGGACCCGTTGACACGTCAGGAGCGTCTCGTCCACCTTGACGGGCTAACTGTGAGTCAGGAAGCCGCAGGAAATGGGGAGAGGCGCAGAGAGTGACACAGTCAGGCCTGAGCTCCAGAATCCCCAGCCTCTCCAAGCAGGTGGAAGACTAGAACGACCTGAGAGTTTGAAAACTGTAAATCTGCCTGAGTGTTGGTTTGCCCGAAAGGTTGGAAATTTCGGTTAAAATTCAAATAAGACTAATAGCATTGGAGTCACGAGTATAGTTTTTATGTAAATTATGCTCCCAGATCTCTGTGAAGTCAATCCAAAACGTAATTAATACTGGGTTTTTATTTCATTTGTTTTTGCTCCGGAGGATAAGTTTTGATCGTAAGGGGGCACAGACCCCCCGCCAATGTGCACCTGTGAGCACACGTGTAGTATGATAAATACACACATATTTGCCATCAGAAGTAACAGGAAAGACGAGAAATATCCCCAAGGCGGCGGTAACTGTCAGGTGAGGTAGTGGGTGACTGAACTCCAGGTGTGAGGAGCCTCTGAGCCCCGGGGAGGAAGAGGAAGTCGGCTTGTGGGGGTGGTTGTGCCTCTGATAAGCTTTGTAAGGGCGGCGGCCTGTCTACACTGCTCTGTCTGGCCCCGGGCAAAGAGCTGGGCATGACTGGCTTCTGTTTACACGAACAGCTTCAGCTCTGGTCTGGATTCAGGGTGGAGCTTCAGGAAGGGGAACCCGAGGACCTCATGACCCTGGAATCCCGTCTCTGGCCATCGTGTCCTGGACTGCCTCTCCCTGGGTCTGGGATTCCTAATCTGAGCCTCAACGACCTTCTTTTCTTAGCTCTGGCTTTGTCCTAGGTGAATTTCTCTACCTCCCCCTCGGGAAATCCGAACCAAAGGTGGGTCATCCCTGCCCCCACCCCCATACCACAGCCTGACTCCTCAGCCATCCAGGCAAGAGCTGGAGATCAGGGGATGCTCTAGAACAGACTCGTGATCAGATGTGCACACTCTAGAACAGACTCGTGATCAGATGTGCGAGGGTTTCCTCATCTCCTCCCGGGATCCATTTTCAGGGCTCGAGAGAAGACAGCCGGCAGCTAACATAGCGGGTCCGTAGCAGAGGCTGCTGTACATTTGGCCCTTGTGCAGTTTTTCCTAAGCTTTAAAAAACGAACACCGTAGCTTTCAGCTCTGACGGGCCGTGGCACGGCCATCGCGCTTCTCCAAGCAGTGAAGGCAGCCTCTCTGGGCCGTGTAACCCCGGGCGCTTTCCTGGGCCTGACTGTGTTCCCGGGCAGGGCAAGGCTGCACCTGGTCACCTTCTAATTCGGGCCGGAGGCTCTCAAGCTTTTCCTGGTGACAGAGCTCTTTCTACCATGAAATCCAACGAGGAACCCCAATACCTAAAGCAGGTGAGGGGGACCTGCTGTCTTTGGAGATGGGGGAGGGGTCTCAGAGGTAGAGGGTGACCCCACACCCTCCATGGGCTCCGCGGCTAACTCTGTGGAACCCCAGGGCTCTGTGGAATATGGTTTGCAAAAAACACTTATACCCTGCTGTTCGGAGCGCCCCCAAACCCGGGGCAGAGGCCTGCCGAATATCTAGCCCCAGCAAGAATCAACCTACAATTCCAGAAATCCAACCTACAATTCTGAAAAACCGAAGCCGCCACCCCTCATTCAGAGCCCTTCGCCCCAAGCCACCTTCCCGCCAGCCAGAATCGTCCCAACCTGGGTGCCCGGAAGTCCCCAGCTCAGCTCATTCTGTCCTAGTGGTTGACGTGACAAGTCCCCTTCTCCTGGGTCCGCTTGTCTTCCAGAAAACAGCCAAGCCCTGAGAGCCCGCTCCCGTCCCGAGAATGTGACTGGGATGAGGGAGAAGCTGTACAGTGCAGCCCAGATGAATGGAGACTCTGCTACTTTGGGGGCAGGCTCCTTGCACTGCTGATTTGCCCCATTGTCCTTCCCAGGAGCACCTGAGGAACATGGCGCCTCGGAAGTTACCTTCCAATGCAGCGTCTGAAATTATTTGAGAAGGTAGTTGAAAATTCCTACCTGTCCACAGCATGTGTTGCTCTGTCAGCAGCTAGACCTGGAGTTCAGCAGCCAGAGAGCAAGATTCATTACTAACACAAGGAAGGTGCCAGATGGTGGTCATGGTTAATCCCCCCTGACCATGACTCACAACATGGCAGACACATTGAAGGATCCAGGGGGTCAAACATTGCCATTGTGGTCCACTGCCCAGAGAAAGAAAGGAAAATAATGAAGTGGGGAGAGAAGGGAAGAGCGAGAGACGAAGGCTCATATTTTCTGACCGTCTGCTACATGCCAGGCGCATTGCACTTACCTTTTTGTACTATATTTATGTTTAAAATTTTTTTTAATGTTATTTTTAAATTTATTTTTGAGAGAGTGAGGGAGCAAACAAGCAGGGGAGGGGCAGAGAGAGAGGGAGACACAGAATCTGAAGCAGGTTCCAGGCTCCGAGCTGTCAGCACAGAGCCCAGCATGGGGCTCGAACACACGAACCACGAGATTATAACCTGAGCTGAAGTCAGATGCTTAACCGACTGAGCCCCCCAGGTGCCCCTGTACTATTTAATTCATACAACCACTCTGCTCGTTTTACAAACTGAATGAAGAAACAGACGCAGAATGGTCCTGTTCGTCAAGGTCACACAGCAGAGCTGTGTCCTTCAGCACGGGCAAAGGGGAGGGGTGTGAAGAGGGTGACAGAGCAGTGGAAGAGGCTGAGAGAAAGTGGCTGGAAGCATCTGCTGGAAACATTTCAGAGGGGCAGTCGTACTCATGTCTGAGGGGAGTCATCAAATCCACAGCCCTTCTAGAAAGGAAGGTTGCTTGGGGACCCCTGCTCGCGGCCGGGCTGTGTGTGAGCAGCCGAGTGTGAGGGGTTTTGAGGTTTTTGAGCTTTCCCTGATGTCTTCCAGGCTTTTCTGCTACTGGCCTCTAGGACTGAATGCAAGACAGGTTTGGAACCTTCCGGAAAAGGAGGCTGTGTGCAAAGGAGAGGGTACAAGTAGAAGCTCTCAAATCAGACAGACTCAGTGAGGTCCCGGCTCAGCCGCTAACTGTGTGACTTTGGGCAAGTTACTGAACTAGCTTCAGTTTCCTCAACCATGAAATGGGGATAATAATAGTATCTCCCTCATAGGGCTGTTTTAAGGATGAAATGAGGTAATGTATGTAAAACACTTAGCACCAAATCTGGCATATATTAGATGCTCAGTGTCCATTGGCTTTTATTATTTTTAGTATGTCCCAGTTAAACAGCCATGATCTAAGATGCATCACATCAATAGAAGTTTCTAGAAAAGCAGCTCCGGTTTGCTTTTTTTTTTTGGTCCTATGTGTGCCCTGTCCTTGGCCAGTCTCCATGTAAAATTTATGGAGGAGGCGGTAGGGGAGGAACTGGTTTGGGGCAACCAGCGGGGCGGGATCCAAGAGGAAAGAGTTACTTAAGTGGCACCATCTGAAAATGCCGGGGGCGCAGTTAGATTTTAGGCAACCTCTCTTGGAACTCTGCTTTTCCTGCAAAAGAGCGTTTTACCTCCCGGCCCAAGATGATGCCTCAGATTCCATCGAGATCCATTTGTTTGGAGTCTCAAAGCCTTTGGGGGCTTCAGAAAGGTCTGGAAAGAGTAATGCCTTAAGCCATTGTCGCTGGCATCAGACAGCTGACATATAGGCCCCCCATCCTACGGAGCATTTCATCAATCCTGGGGCAGGGTGCGGGGGGTGCGGGGGTGGGGGGCAGGAAGAGGTTGGGAGCCTGTGGTGAGTGGGACTAGCTAATTCACAGGAGCAACTGCCCTTTGCGGTTGCGTTCCCCCCGAGGTGGTCGGCGATGGGTCTCCAGCGCCTCCGCGGCCCTCAGTGGCTTGTCTCCCTAGTTCCCACGCAGAGAAATCATCTCCTACCCAGTGGCTTCCAGGTAGAGGGAGAAAGTGTGCATGGTGGGAAGGATCGGGAACGGAGGGCCATGTTTTGCAGCATACATAAACAGCGAGCCTGGGCTTACAAATGGGAGCTCTTGGTTTTCGTGATGAAGGCTCTGCCCCTTGCCCGTTGCGGTGGTTTGCACACGTGCGTGCTCGCACACCCTGTTCTCTCTCTTACACACACACACAACTGAATGGAGCACTGAGCAGGGACGGGTGTAGAGAACCGGTGTCCAGACTCACCTGCGGGTCCCCACCCAGCTGTCCCTCGTTAGGCCCCATTCACCTGGATCACGTGCTCGAGAAGGAAGCTGACGGGTCACCCATAGCGTAGCCAGAAAGTGTCGCGGAAAAGGACCGGGAAAGGAGGGTGTGCAGCAGAAACTGAGGCGTGGATTGCGAGGTTAGGCTTCAGGAAGCCCCCTCCTCCATGTGGTGGCCCTTCTCCATCCCTGGATTTTAGTCCCCTGCGGGGGTAGCGGGGTCTGGGCTACTCTCAACGACATGGAAGGGGGGGAAGCAAAGTGGATTCCAAGGTGGGTCTCAGGACTTCCTGTCTCTTCTCTACGTAGACAGAAGCTGCTACTGAATGTCTCTCCTGCCTTCTCCCGGCACCCTTAGCTTCTTTTACTTTCCTTGGTCTTTGCAGGAAGGGTAGGAGGGGTCCCAGGGACCTCCGAGCGCACCCTCTTCCCGGCCAAGCCCTGCCCCATTCTGTAGCTCACTCATGTGCTCAAGTGGCATTTTCTTACATAAGTGCCCCGATCTGCAAACACTCAGTATCCTGGACACACACTTGGCTATATTAAGGCTCCATGATTCCTGGAGTGTTTGAGACGTCAGCTTTTCCGGAGTGTCTTTAGACCCACCCCGTTGCCCTTCATTTTTGACCTTTGTCCCCAGATGCTCTACCTCCAGTAACTGGGATTTGTATCCTTTTTGCCAATAGGCAGCTCCAAGCCCCAAAGAATGCATAGGTTTGTGAAGTGACTCTGAGCAGCGTCCGTGACTGTCCCGGCCGTCAGATTTGCAGAAGATAAACAGATAAAAGGAAGCGACTCCTCCCTTCTATTAAAAATAAATAAGATTTTAAATTTCTATTTCAGAGAGCGTTCCTCTCTTCTCTGAAAATAAATGTACAATTGTCTTGAAAACCCTCCAAGCCAAAAATACACAGTGCTGATGTTCCCACGCCATTAGGCTCCTTCCCAGAACCAGGAACCCTAACCTGGAAGCAGCATCCCTTCGAAATGACGTCAGTGTTTGTGAGTTGGCCGTGTGCCTTTTCCGTCTGTTGCCTTCATGTGAATGTCAGAGGGGTTCTTCACTCGACGGAGAGTAAGAGCCACTCCCCTAGGTCAACTGGGACCCCTGTCTTTTACCCCCATGGACAATTCACCCACAAAGTTCTTTCTCTGCGGGGCCCCCCAGACCCAGCCTCCCTCCCTGCTTGTCTAAGCGAAGCCAACTCCCTCATCCTTTGCCCAGAGGCATCCTGATACTCCCCTGCTCCCAGCCTCTCTCTCTCTCTCTCTCACCCACAGTCTGTTCTTGGCGATGCTGCCAGAACATTGGTTCTTGGATGCCTAGGTTGTGGCAGTTTCTCAGCTTCTGACCCTGACTGTGATGTTTGTGGCAGGATCCCCTCATACCGGCAGCCCCAACCTCCTATCCACTCCCCTCCCAAACTTCTTAATGCACTGCCCTGGGTGTTCATCCTGGTTCTGCCTCTCCATCGCTGTGTGGCCTTTGCCAGGTTACTTAACCTCTCAGAGCCTCAATTTCCTCATCTGAAAATGGGGATAACGTGTCTCTAGCCCCCCGTGTTTGATGAGGATCAAATGGGGTAGTACACGTAACAGACCGCGCCGACTAAATTGCTTCACTGCGGTTTCCCCCCTTCTCTGCACCCCCCCCCCCCACTGCCCGATGCTGCCCTTTGCAGAGCGGCCTCTCCATAAATGCCTTTGCCTGATGATTTCTCACAATTCAAAGTCACCTCTGAGGTCTGCAGCTGATGGGGTGGGCACTGTCAGGATTGTGTCCTCAGAAGGCATGGGGAAGGCAGGGGTGGGGGGTGGTATTTAAAAGGCAGGGTGGGGCTTCAGAATCATTCAGGAGACGCTCTCTGGGATGGGTTTCTCGCTTTGTCAGCAGCATCCCCAACAGGCTTGATCTGGACCCCAGAGGGAAGCCCCGAGGAGGGTCTAGAAAGCAGGCAGCTGTCCTTTCATATTAGTGTCGGGACCCCTGAGCAGCCTTTTGTCACGGGGTCACTTGGGGTAAGAATCGTCCCAGACCATGGCTACGCTGCACTCAGGTCAATGACTTGGGCCCCCCTGATCTCCTCGCTCTCCCCAAGTCCCTCCACCTCCTTCTGCTTGGTGTTTTTATTCCTGGTTCAGACCAGAAATAGAGATCGTGTTTGCCAGTTGATTTGTGAAAATCACAGAGCCATTATCTCCCACAGAGGAACTTCTCAAAACACGAGTCATTTTTTCCCCCTATAAATTGTCTGTTGACAACCCTTTGTGTGTCTGTCTGTAAAGCGCCGTGAGCTCCTGAGAAGAAAGGTGTTACCGAAACACAAGGTATTATTATTGTTGTCATTATCATTATTTATTAACACGGGGCTCTTAAAACGGCAATCGGTGTGGAAAGCAATTATTCTCTTTGCTTTGGTTCTATCTGGGTCTCATGACAGCAAGGTGTGATGTCTAAAAAACCAAGTCACCAGAGGACAATAAAAATACTCGGTGTTTGGATGCTTCCTGTCATCTGCAGATTCAGACACTCATTCATTAATTCCCCAGCGTCATAGAGACATGAACGGGAGTTCAGGTTTCAAACACAGGGAGAAGTTGGCCAACCTTGGAGGTACCAGGAGCAAGATCCCTACACTGCAGGACTATTTGGAACCTTTGGGACAGCTGAAAATGTCCTTTCTGGTGGCACCACAGGACCCCCGAAAGCCGACACGCTGCCGGCCAACAGCTGTTGGAAGGGCAGGGACGACTGTGCCCCTTCCGACCCCTTCCATGAAGAGGACCTCCTTCCTCACCTTCTCCACACACAGGGACAACCCGTGGTGTCCCTGTCGCTCAGTTGGTCCCACGTGGCCGGGTTGATTACATCCCACGGAAATAGGCCAGAACAAAACAAGATAAAAACTGTCCCAATGAGCTCAACATGTTGTTGAGCCGATGCCCGTGTTGTAGGTTGTGAGGAAACCAGTGTCTCTCGGGGCTGGGTTAGGCGTTCTTGGGCAATCTGGGATCTTTGTGTGGACACAAATTCTGCCGAGACTGGGTAGTCCCTGAACCCACCTCCGGGCTCCCCCCTGGGTGGCTCAGTCAGTTAAGCATCAGACTCTTGGTTTTGGCTCAGGTCATGAGCTCAGTTTTGTGGGTTTGGGACCCATGTTGGGCTCCACACTGAGAGTGTGGAGCCTGCTTGGGATTCTCTCTCTCTCTCTCTCTCTCTCTCTCTGCCCCTTCCACACTTGTGCTCTCTCTCTCTCTCAAAAATAAATAAAAATAAACTTAAAAATGAAACCCTGACTCACCTCTTACTAGCTATGTGATTTGGGGCAAAGTAAATTCCAAGCCTATGTCCTCATTGGCAGGATGGGACCAATAAATATCTACCCTGTGGAGTTGTTGTGAAAATTATTGTTAATACATAGGGGGCACCAGCCACAGTGAGGGAGGTGGCCGGAGAGAAGCATACCACTGATGGCCAGGAATCACTGTGTGTTCAGCAATGTCATGCTGGTGGCTTGAAATTGGCCACAGCAAGAGTATTTCCCCCTCCATGGAAATCAGCAAATGCTATAAAGCAAAGCTTTTCTTTTCTTCCCAAGATCCTATTTATCAGCACACTACTGCATATTAGACACTCAATACATGTAGCTATTATTAGTAAACTCAGGTAAAACCTATGTTGATTCAAAACATAGAAATAGAATACATCCATTATATGGAACACAGAATCACTGCTTGTTTCACAAGAAAAGGGATATCACCTCTGCCCAAAATTGATCACCCAGAAAGAAGAATGCACAGCCTCTTTTGGGTCACAGAGCTTGTCATTGAGATCTATTGCTTTTGCTTATTGAACTTGGGAGCATATTTTGTATTGCTTCTAGTAACTCTAGTAATTGTTTGGCTTATAAGAATGTGCTGGCTAAAACCCAAACTGAGAGAGAAAAAAAAAAAAGAAACCCAGAGAGTTTTGGAAATAGTTTTCACTATTTCCATGAATAAGCAGCTTGTCAATCAGCAAACATCCAACACTACGCTCGATTCTACGGCTGATGCAGGAAATTGGCAAGAATGATTCTCGACTTCATGAAGTTCATAGCCTGCAAGGGATAGCATGGGAGAAGGCACAGATAGTTGAAGCAATGTAAGAAAAAATAAATGTCAGGGAGCCTGGCTGTCTCAGTCAGTTGAGCATCTGACTTCAGCTCAGGTCATGATCTCACAGTTCATGGGTTTGAGCCCCAGATCAAGATTGCTGCTGTCAGGGCGGGGTTAGCTTTGGATCCTATGTCTCCATCTCTCTGCTCCTCCCCTGCTTTTTCTCTCCATCTCTCTCACTCTCTCTATCTCTCTCAAAAATAAAAATGAGACAGGGTGCCTGGGTGGCTCAGTTGGTTAAGTGTCCAACTTCAGCTCAGGTCATGATTTTGTAGTTTGTGAGTTCGAGCCCCAACCATGCTGACAGATCGGAGCCTGGAGCCTACTTCGGATTCTGTGTCTCCCTCTCTCTGCCCCTCCTCCCACTTGTGCTCTGCCTCTGTCTCTCAAAAATGAATAAAATTAAACAAAATTAAAAATAAAAAAATAAAAAATAAAAATAAACCCTAAAAAATAAATAAATGTCATTTGTAAATACATTATATGCTACAATTTCCTTCCACATCTAGGAAACTCAGGCACAGAGAACTGACTTAAGAATTTTTTCAGGTCACATATCTAGTAAGAAGCCAAGCTGAGATCTGAACTCAAATTGTAGATCCCAGAGTCTTCTCAGTAATAATTAGGGAAGAAGAGATGACGGTCTTATACACTGAAATGAAAACGGGCTAAATTCTGTAGAGAGATAATCAGAGAATGGACAAATTAGAGGCCAATGATAGGGTCCCAGACCATAAACCCAGGAAGAATGGAACAATTAAAAGGAGGCAGGACTCTCCATGGGTATAACTACGGTTGGGGGAGCCCCATGGAAAAATGGCGTTTTCTCCTACATCTTGACCGATCGTTTTGTGATACTTTGCTCAACCACAAACACAGCCAGGTCTACATATCTTTGTTGCAAATGCAGCAATCCATCTGCTCTCATCTATATGACCAACAAGAGGGAAGAATGCAGAATGGCGGTAGAGAAGACCTCTCCCTCTGTGCCTGGGCAAATACTAAAACATTACGGCAAAATCAGTTCAACCCAATTTTTTGATATTGCAGGCCCAGTCTATTTTTCTTATTCCACAAATCTCTCTTGGCTTTGTCTCCTCCTTCCCCACCTTTCTTCATGGTCTAATTAAAAAAAGAAGAAGAAGAAGTCGTCGATGGGCTTTTCTGACTATAGTCAACCCAAACACGACTCCAAATAATAAATATTAGAGCAAGGATGGCAACGCCATTGCTTAGCTGGGGGGAAGCAATACTTCATTTCATACATCATTTACTACTGCGCCAGGCAGCAATTCCACAAAGCCAGGGAAGATTTAGAAAGTTAAGAAAGGAGGGAAAATCACTCCAACCGCATCACTACTCTATCTCCATTATCTTGTAAAGTTTATTGATGCACAACAAGAGACAATTTATAATGGCACCCGTGACTATTCTGATTTATACAAGTAAGGGCAAAATGGTGCTAAACAGCGTTTCTCCAGCGTTTTGTATTCATCACAGGCTTTATTGGAAATGTAGTGATTTCCCTTTGTGGCCCAAATCTGGGTTTCCTAAGAGCCCACTTTTGAATGGAAAGCGCATGTCATGCCCATGTCCCGTGGATGTCCGAGGTGGCCCTGAGAGATGCATGGGGGGGCGGGGTCTCCGCGGCAGCAAAGTAATAGAAACTTGCTGGTTCTCTTCGGCCACCACTCTCCATCCTTGGGCTATGACGAGGCCAGAAAAGGAGAAGACCAGGGACCGTGTTTGCAGCAGGAGGAAGGAGATGGAGATAAAGGAGGGTAAGGCAGCTCCTCCTTGCCACCTGGTCCCTGCCCATCTCCTCCATCCCCATCTCCCCCACCTTAGAATACACGGGCTCTCTCTCCCTTTTTAAAAAATGTTTGTTTGTTGGGGCGCCTGGGTGGCTTAGTCGGTTAAGCGTCCGACTTTCGCTTAGGTCATGATCTCACGGTTCGTGGGTTCGAGCCCCACGTCGGGCTCTGTGCTGACTGCCAGCTCAGAGCCTGGAGCCTATTTCAGAGTCTGTGTCTCCCTCTCTCTCTGACCCTCCCCTGCTCACACTGTCTCTCTCTCTCCTAGAAATAAATAAAAATTAAAAAAAAAAATTAAAAAAAAAATGTTTGTTTGTTTGTTTTTGAGAGAGAGAAGGAGAGTGTGTAAGCGTGGATGGGGGAAGGGCAGGGAGAGAGGGAGAGAGAATCCCAAGCAGGCTCTGCACTGTCAGCACAGAGCCCGACACAGGGTTTGAACTGACAAATCGTGACCTGAGCTGAAATCAAAGAGTCAGACGCTTAACCAATTAAGCCACCAGGGCGCCCCCCTCCCCCCCACCCCCGCAGACTCTCTTGATGTCGCTTGTTTTCCCCAATGGTACTCCCTACTCCCCAGTAAAATGTGACAAGCCCACGTGGGTGACCCAGAGGTCACAGCAGACTCCTGACTATCTGTGGCACACTTTCTCCACCACCGGCCGGTCCCCAGCCCTGCCCCAGCCAGTCTGAGGTTTGTGAGCCAGAGGAGTGGGCATTCCTAACATACCACACCTTAACCTGCTCACGTCTGAGAGGTTGGGGCACCTCGAATGTTCTTGGAATGGAGTATCCATTTCCCAAAGAGGAAACAAAAAAAAAGCCAGAGGTGAGGAAGGCGGGTTCCAGGGCAGTGTGGTGAGGGCAGCCTGCTGGAATCAGGCCACAGTCACTTCTCCAGGGCTGGGGGGAGGGGGGGCTGAGCACAGCCTCCTGCCTGGGGAGGGGCACTTCAGAACAAGCTCCTTGGGTCTGCTCGCCGGGACCCCCCAAGCTTCCTGCCCTGCCCCACCTCCCCCTCTCTCCCTCATCTCAGGAAGGTCTCATTTGTCTTGATCCCTGGCTCCTGAGCCTGCCAGGAAGTCTCTGAGCAAAACCCCATTGTCTGCGTCCCGCATCCCAGGGGCAGGTGACCTACCCATCAGAATCACTTCCCCTCACTCTTCCTAAGAATTTAGCTGCAAACATTCCTTTCTCCCCCTCCTCTCCAGCCTTCTCAGCCCCTTCGAATTGTTCTCCTAGGAACCAAACACGCGCTGCAGGAGGCCCCCTCAAACAGCTGGGTCTACAGATGACTTGGATTTGAAACCGGTGCGATCCCTCTGGTAAGTTACCTAAGGCCTCCATGTCTCATCTGCAAAGTGGGGATATTCTTGCACCTACCCAGGGGTGTGTTCGTAAGTGTGGAACCACTAGCTCTCAAAGCAAACAAACAAACAAACAAACAAGAAAGAGTATAGCATTGGCTGATGCCCATGGTGTAAATACTTCCATGATGGTCAATGGCAAGCTAGCACCCTGCTGTCACTGAGCGTGGAGTTGGGAAGAGGAAGGCTCTGTGAGCTGGCTCCAGTCCACCCCGGATGTTATGGGGTGCTTTAACTAGGTAATGCATAGATGGCATTTAGCCGCGTTTAGCCTAGGGCCCAGCACATGGCAGGTGTATTTATTGTGCGTGTGGCTCGCGCCAGCCAGAGCTCTCTGCTTCCCCACCTTCTTGCCCTTCTGAATGCAGCTAATGGATCATCTTCTGGGGAAAGCAAATTGCAAATGATTTTTAAATAATATGACTCTCTCTCTCCTGGCTTCTGAGAAATCCTTCTGAGCGACCTTCTTGGAAATAACCCCGGGCCAGTGCATATGCCTCAGGGTGGCTTTGGAAAGGGAACCATCCGAGGCCTCTCCCTTCCTCCCACCCGGCAGCCAGGGGGGAGTGGGGGGAGTGAATCTGTTTTGATAGCCACACTAAGCCGCCTTGGCCAGCACCCCAGCAGCCCCGGTGCCAATCTACCGCATCTCAAACACTGTCTTACTTTTAGCAAGTTCCTAATGTGTTTGTTTCTTTCCTAAGCAACCTGTGCTGCTGGCCACATCCAACAGTGGAGCAAAGCCACATTGTTCAAAGCAAACAACTCCAGTATCAGTTGAAACAAATATACAATCACACTCCCAGGCCTCAATCTTCAAACCCGGCTGGACAAAGCAGAGGGAAAAGGCTCAAGGCCACGAGGCAGCAAACTACACCTTTATCTGCCTTCAAAGGGCCTCTATCAAGTGCAGTTCCCCTGTGGGCTCCCCCCCACCCCCTGACTGTTACTAATATCCTTTTAGAAACCTGAAAATAGCATGTCTTTCCTTACTGATGGGTCCTGTTTCAGGTGACTATGATTGATTGATTTTTTTTCCCTCGCCACCCTCTGTGTTCAGAGGAGAACAAAAATGCTTCTTTCGTTTCTCTGTTCGTTCTTTAAGGTCCCCGTAGTAAGACCATCTTTTTTTTGTTTTGTTTTTAAGCTCAGTCTCCCCATCTGTAGGCCTAGATGATCCTTTTAGAGTCTTCTACCATTTTCAACACCCTACAGTTCTGATTCCGAGAGCCGTAGCCCCTTTGCTGGTCTCCCGCCCTGAGGCTGCTGGGGCTGATAGGCAGGAGGAAGTACCCTGTGGAAATTCACCCTGTGCAATGGACGACTTGCAAATTTGCATGCCAACGGGTGATTCACAGCCCACTGAATTCATGAGGCTGGGCACTCAAGGACCCTTCTAGAGAACAGCTCCCTGGGCTGCCTGAGGGTCAGGAATGCATAGGACGAAGCCACCACCCTGCAAAGGGGAATGGGGGAGGGGCTGACTATCTCCCCGAGTAACAGAGGTTGGAATGAAAAAGGAAAGCAGACTGGCCCTTTGCCAGTCCGGAGTACGTGGCATTGCCTCTTGCACACATTTTTTAAAAAATAACTCTGGTTACTTGTCAAGCACCGAGGTAGGCATTGCTCCAGACCCACCAGGGTGCGAAGGGAGAGGATGGAGAAAGCCAGTGCCTCGGTCGCTGCAGCAGCGAGCCGGGGGAGAGAGAGCTCCGTCCCGAGGGGCAGCAGGGGCAGGGCCCTTAAATACTCCAAGGGATGGGAGCAGAGTCTCGAGAAATGAACAAATTTCTCCAGAAACAGGAGTGGGAGGGAGGGAGTTTCAAAAGAGCAACAGCCTGGGCAAAGGGGCAGGGAAAAGAAGTGGCCCCCAAACTCAGTGCGTACACGGCCTTTGCGTGGCGTACGTCTACTTCCTGAACAGAGGGTGAAAGAAGTCATTCCTTGGAGCTCATCTATTTATTAAAAAAGAATTAATTCAGTACTTCCTGGGGCTCTAGGCCTTTGACGAGCGCTGAGGTCAAAACTCAGACGCCCCCACGGGCACCCAGTCCTCCTTCCCTTTCAGTTCTCCACTTTCTTCTCCAAAGAGCTCTGCAGGGCGGACCACCATGGCCCGAGGGACCGTGCCATCCCCACGACCCTCAACACGGTGATTGTCTATATAATTAAATTTCAGCATCCCTTGGGGGCTCAGAACTCGCTATATCCCTTCCTCGGCTGTCTGGAACTGTTATTTACATTTTAAAGCACTATTTAGTTCTCTAGCATTTTTAAATCAACTTAATTACAGTGAATTTACATACAATAAAACGCACAGAATTGGAATGTATACAGTTTGATGACAAATGTGTATGCTACACAAACAGAGTCACCACCCCGACACAGCAAAACCTCCCCGTCCCTCCAGAAAGTTCCTGGTGCCCTTTTCCTTCACTGCCGACCACTCTGCCACCCACCCAGACAGCCCAGGCCACCGCTGCTCCGACTTTTATTATCATAGCTTAGTTTTTCCTCTTCCAGAAAGTCATGTGAACGAAATCAGATGGTAGATAGTCTTTTGTGCCTGGACTTTTTTGCTCAACGTAAATTGGGTTATTTTTTGTTTTGAGATTTATCAATGCTGAGTGTACCCTTTTTTAAATTTTTATTGCTGAAGGACGGGCCCCTGGGTGGCTCAGTTGGTTAAGCATCCAGCTTCGGCTCAGGTCATGATCTCGCGGTTTGTGAGTTCGAGCCCCACGTCGGACTCTGTGCTGACAGCTCAGAGCCTGGAGCCTGCTTTGGATCTGTGTCTCCTCCTCTCTCTGCCCGTCCCTGCTTGTGCTCTCTGTCTCTCACAAAATGAATAAACATTAAACAATTTTTAAAAATTTTTATTGCTGAGGAGTGGTATGTTGCATAAATACAGTAATTTTTTTTTCCATCTCTTCCACTACTAAGGGACATTTGGGTTGTTTTCTCCATGCATATTTTTGGTCTTGCCTTTCCAACCAGATCATGGGCCTAAGGGCAGGGATGTGTCGCCCATACTCTGTCCCCACCCTGAGGCACGATATCCAGAGGCAATGCTGGATTGGAGTCTCAAATGTGTTGGTTAATTGAATTATATTTGTGGATAAGATGCGGTCCCTGCCTGTTAAAGCCTTATAATCTAATTATAGAGGCAGCTACAAACATAAATCAATTATTCCGAGGCAACGCATTTATCTATTCATTCAGCAAGTATTTATTTTAGAGCAGGGAGAAGACATGACAACGAATATCTAAAACAAAGGGCAGGAAGTAAAGTGTGGTGTAAAAGAAGTTCAGAAGAGGGTCCGCAGAAAATCTGAGAGCAAAGAGGTGCCTTTTGAGGAGGTGGTAAGGACATCTTCAAGGAGGGGAGATAAAAGCAGAAGCCCCCCATGGACAGACTACAGGCCGGCAGTGTCGGGTTCATCAGAGATGGAGCTGGAAAGACAGGGAGAGAAAGAAGGCATTCCCAGCGACAGAAGGAAGGGGACCAAAGTCACAGAATCAGCACCGGATATGAGCAGACGCAGCTGATTGGAGGGTGTGAGCGGAGTGTGAGAAATGGAGGGGGTAACCAGGGGCTGGAAGGACAGGACGGCCTCAGACCACAGAGGGCCTTGAATGCCAAGCCAGGAAACCCCAGAGCAAGGCAAACACACATTACAAGCCCATCACACACTTCTGTGATGACACCGTCCGAAAGGCAAAACCCCACCATCTCTGAATTATTACGCCAATGATACGGGAAAAGAAAGAAAGCGGAGAGGTATAAGTTATTTAACTAGGTCACACAAGGGTGAATGTCAGTCAGGAGTCAGCCCAGATTTCTGATAACTGTGGACTTTATGCACGGCAGGTGGTAAAAGCATGTGAGTGCAAACATTGCAAAGTGTAAAGGTCAGAGAGAGTCTTTTTATATGCAAGTCATAGAAACAGGGTTTGGTTGGTTGTTTCTAAGGGGTTGCAAGGCAGTGGTGGCATTATTATTATCCATAACACTGCATGTCCCTTTGAGGACTTTCTGTTTTTTAAGCCTTTTCATATTCATTATGTCACTAGACCCTCACTATAATCCAGACAGCTCAGCAACTCAGGTATTGTTCCTATTATTAGTGGTATTATTACCACTACTATTCCAGAATTTTCAGGGGGAAAAAATAAAAACCTCCAAGACCCTAGAGAGTTCGGTACCTTCCAAAGGAACTTCAGATAACTAGCCAGGACTCAAATCTGCATCCCTTGAATGCACTTCTATAACCTGTTATTGGAGAATAAGGAGGAAGGATTCTATTGGATAGAAATGCCTAGAAGACCACAGTCACCAAACCAAACCGGGTGGCCTCAAGCCCTCCCGCACCCGGTCCTGGGCACACTGTGGGCCTGCGGGCGATCCCAGAGGGGCTTAGAGCAAGTCTGATGCCGAGGCTTCCTATGAACAGGGGGAATCAGATGTTTCTTCTGTAGCAATGGAGGGGTTGAAGAGGGGAGTCACCAGCTTTCTGCCAGTGTAACCATTTGTCCTTTGATCCTCAGGGCCGTAGTCAGAACCGGAAGGGATACCTAAGTCCTTTTGCAAGGAGGCAGGATCTGCAGCCCTGGGACTCCACGGGACCCGGGACCATCCCTCCACACTGGCCTCCCCTCTACCTACTCACTCCCCGCAGCCAGCCGGAAGCTCCTTCCAACTCCTGCGGTGGTGAGCTCTCAGCCTGGGCCCGTTGCGGACAGACAGACAAGGCAGGCTGTGCACTGTGCTGGGAACAAAGGAAGCCTCCATAGGGGATGGCCCCGAGGAGGAGTTCCCCTGTGTTGTCATTTTACCTAAGGTAAATCCCGAAAAACCGGGAACCAAAGGGAAAGAGATGGCCAACCACGACAAACTGTTGTTGGCAAACAGAGTATCTAAAGAACCATCTGGAGGGGGTCGAGGCTCCCACATTGGAGCCCAGACCCCACTGCCTAGTTTGGAATCTCCCAAAAAGTTGGTTTGCTTTTGTGTGCCCACGATCTCTGAAGCAGTTTGCAGAATTCCTTCCTTGAATGGATCATCTACTGCGACCTGTGTGTATTTGCCACCTGCTTCCTCCCTAATCCAGGACCACCTGACTTCCAGCAGACCCATCAAGCCAACCCCTGCCCCCCAACACTCAAGGCTCCAAATAGAAATATTGGTCTCCCTCGCCTTGCATGGTCTCTCTCCCCTTGAAATATACACACGCTGGGACGGGACTCTAGACATAAATCTTTGTTCAAAGAAATTCTCTACACACGTATTAATTTCTATACTTCGAAACAGCAGCCATACACTCAGCAAATAACAGCCGCCCTTGGTCATTGCTGGGAAGAGAGAGGATTATCAAAACAAGGGCCAGCTGTTTGCTGGCAGACGCTGGTCTGCCGTTGCCCTGAGACTCGTAGGAAGATGTTAACAGCAATCTTCGGCCATAAAAACTGTCTGGTCCATTTGCTCCTGACCAAGTTTGCATGCATTCTAAACCTGAAAATCAAAGCAAAATGAAATCTTACATATAAACATGACCTTTCAATCACTTGAGAAAGACACCCTTTCTCTCTCTCTCAATCCCTCCCTCCCTCCCTCCCTCTCTCTCTCTCTCTCTCTCTTTTTCTCTCTCTCTCTCTCTCATAAACACAGCAGCTTGCTTAGAGCAATCTTGAGCCCGGAGCTGTGAAGAATTGCTATAGGTAGGAAGACACGTTAGCTCTGGAATTCAATTAACTGTCAGCACTGCTGTTGGCGTCAGGATGAGTCACTCCTCTCTAGCAAATGGCACCGGGGGACTGTGAGCCTCCAAGGTGAATGGTGATTGATAAGCTCCGCAGGGCCAGGGCTCAGGGCTCTAGGGGTCCTTCCCTCACTCACACACATTTTACATGAATATACAGTAAAGAGATAGTGGGAGAGGCTGGATGCCGACATGGGAGATGCTGTTGACAATCTGCTTGCAGCCCCTTCTTTTGTTTTTGTAAGTTTCACAGGCTTCAAAGCTAATGAACGGACTGTGCTTTGTATTTCTTCTGTCTCAGCTCATGTCCAAATGTATGCTTAAGGGGAGGAGAAAAAGAGCTACCCGGTTGCTCAGGGGGCGGCACTATTATGGACCCCATGTGATAGAAGAAGGAAGAAACTTGCTGGGCAGAGCTAGGGGCTCAGTCCCAGAAAGAATGCCGGGTGCACCTGTTCTAACCGCTGCCGCCCGTGCTGACCTTTGAAGGGCAGCCACCCCATTTCTCTAGACCAGGGGAAGTAACATGTGGGCTTGAGGAAAGTGAAGTCATGTTTTCCCGTTCTATAGGATAGCGCTCGTACAACCTATAGTCGACAGCCGAGAGGGAAAACATGGCTTCGCTCTTTTCCTCGGTCATTGAATGATTCAGGCTACAGCCGATTGGTTTTGGTGTTGGTGTGATTTGTTAGTTTCCCCCCAGCTCTGCCATTCATCTTCCAGAATCTTCTGTCCCTGGTTTCACTTTTGTATTTGTAGATACAATCTTCGACGCAATTGAAAGGGCAAAGTCATATTTTAGTGAAGAAGCTCCCCAAATAGTTGAACATAAACTTCCTCAAGAACTGAAGATGAACGTTAAAACATGAGAATAAAAATTCCATGCGAATTTGTCCACAATGCTTAAAAGGAACACGTTGGGGGCTCCAGGGTGGCTCAGTCAGTTAAGCGTCTGGATCCTGGTGTAGGCTCAGGTCATGATCTCACGGTTCAGGAGTTCGAGCTCCATGTCAGGCTCTGCACTGACTATGCTTAGAATTATTTCTCTCTCTCTCCCTCTTTCTGTCCCTTCCCTGATCAAGTCCTCCCCTCCTCTCAAAACAAACAAACAAAGAAATAAACAAACAAATAGAAGAAGGAACATGTTGGAAATGCCACTTGTGTGTGAGTACCAAGCCAGCATGGCCCACATTCATGGGACAGAAAGGATGAAATAAGATACTCTGGACACACGGAAATACCAGCTGTGAAGGCTTTGGCCCTTTTATTCATACATTTTGCAAACTTCAGGTAGATAAGAAACACCAGTGATTGGAATGACCTCAGCATGGCATTCTGATGCAAATCAGATTTCAGAGATCTCTGCTCAAAGCCGCTGCTGGGGGTTTTAGGTTGGGTCCATTTTACATTGGAGCTTCTCAGTCCATCGCAGCATCGCCCGTTTTTGCTTTCTTTGCCTTTGTCTTCGCTCTGTGTCCCCGTTTCCCTACACAACCAGACATACTGGCTCTCCCAGCTTCACAAAGAGAAAATGATTCCAAGAGGAAATCGCGGCACAGCAAGTGAGCCCTGGGAAGAATTTGAGACTGAGGAGCCCTTGTAATGAGATTAAGGGCAAAAATGCTTTTGTGCAACCAACTCAGCCCCGTCCTCAGTACGTGACAGGAGCCAAAACAAACACGGGCATTGTTTTGGGAAGGAAGAGGTTAACAAGCTATGAAAACAAAATTAGAGATATTTTCGAAGCATGACCCTCAGCAGAATGAGTAGAATGCAGTGTGCCAGTGTGGCTGTGCTCTCTTCCCTCTGACATTTATCCTGCAGTTCGGTGGGGAGTGGCCTCACCCTTGATGTTCCCAGCAGAGGATGGGGAGCACCCTCTGGAGCTGCCTCCATTGGGCAGATGCACAAAAGCCTGGGTCCAGGGGAGAAAGATCGCTAGCTTCCTTGGCCCCTTCTTAGAAGGGAGCTCAGGAAATATTCTTTGTGGATCATGTGGAGCTCGGAGCACATGTTCTCATCCACCCTCTGGTCTGCAAATGGAAATTCGGAGGTTTTTTTTCCCAGACGTGGGTCTCACAGTGACCCCAGGACAAGACCCGTGCCTCAGTTTCTCCATCGAGCCAGTTCATGTTTATTGGGAGCCACTGTGCCTGGGACTCAGGGGCTTCCCGCTCTGGATATAAAGCTGAAGGGCTCCATCCTTGTCTTTATGGGGCTCACAGACTGATGAGGAAAGAGATGTGTATAGAGAGTTACCATTGTATATAAGAAGCCTGTGTTGGTAACGTTTATCAAATGGAAGAGTTCTCATTGGTTTCCAAACCTAGCAGTAGTGGGAGAAATATCAGTGGACATTTGATACTCAAGTGGAATGGTGTGTGTGTGTGTGTGTGTGTGGTATGACACCCATCACCCTCTGTCAGTTGTGTCCCCTCGTTCTTTGGAGCCTGTAAACATCCTTTCATGTTCTAAGCTGGCTCATAGTGACAGAGGCAGTCACCTTTAAGGACCATGGGGCTAATACAGACTGTGTATGGAAGGGCCAAGGTGAAGTAATAGGGGTGTTTCCTTGTCCCTCTTCATCCAAAAAACGTTGCCCATGCCCACAAAAGCCTGGGCTGTCTTTGTTTCACTCAATGCACGCAGACCCCCTTCATATAAACCCTGCTGGCAATAATGATGAGAGATTTTCTAAACAGAATCAAGAGCCCAGGAGAAAAACAGAAGAGAACACCAACAGGTGTGCCGTGGGCTCTGTGACAAGGCGCCCCCTTTTTTCCAACGAGGCTTCAAATCTTGTTTGTCCCATTGATGTTGCCACCCTGCCTTGCCAAGGGGTTATTTCACCTGAACTTTCTGAGCTTTGTGCAGCCTGAACTGGTTCTGCGGATTCTCAGCGTCTCCACGATTATTTTAGACTCGAAACTTCACAGTCTTGCCTGGTGATTTCCCAAGATCTGAACTGATGAGATTCATTTCCACACATCAAAAAGTAGAGGTATCAAAAGGGACATGGAAGAGTGAGGGCTCAGGAAGAAAAGACACTGTAGGCAGCAGGAACTCCAACCATAGGGTGACAAGGACGTCCTTTTTTCTGCGACTTGTAGCCATTAGGCAAGGAATTTGGAAACGCGTTAAAGTAAGTTTGGTGTGGAGAAGGCAGAGCAATGATGCTTCCATTTCTTCTTAAATTATTTTTGTTTTAATTTTTTTGTATGTTTTTCTTTTACTTTTCAGAGAGAGACAGAGTGTGAGCGGGGAAGGGGCAGAGAGAGGGAGACACAGAATCCGAAGCAGGCTCCAGGCTCTTAGAGCTGTCAGCACAACGCGGGGCTTGAACTCATGGACTGTGAGATCACGACCTGAGCCAAAGTCAGACGCTTAACCCACTGAGCCACCCAGGCGCCCCTTTCTGCTTCTTCTTAATTCAGAGAAAGAACTATCTCTAGTTAATTTCTGGTTAACAACTAGGTCCCAAGAGTTTTGTTAACCTAATATGACGTTAATCAGGGTTTTTATTTCCAGATCTATATGTGAAATTTGAATTCTCCCTTCGCTACAGTACTTATTTCAAATTCATTTTATTCCTCAGACATAAGGTTTCTTTGAATGTATTCAGCCAGCTCTTGATTATCTGGAACAAAAATTAGTAATCCTAGACCAGCTTCCTCTTCTGCTTCTGGGTGATTTTTCCTTCTTTTTTCCTGCCCACCCGGGTCAGGAATTTCTACTGTACTGAATACTATGGCACTTAATCCATGAGGCGTTTTCTGTGAAATAAGGAGTTTGATATCATTTTTCTTCCCCTGGTGAATGAAGCTTACACCTGAAATCTTAAAAGTCATACTTATTTATAGATGTTCTAAAATATTTCCCACATTCAAAATATACCTAGGGGCCTTCTTGACATCTCTGCAAAGTGAATAGACGTCTTAAACGCCACGTGTCTAACACTGAGGTCCTCACCAGCCCCTGGAGTCCCTCCCACCCACACCTGCCTCACCCACAGCCTTCTCGTCCCAGCTGGTGGGAACACCTTTCTCCAAGCCGTTCAAGCCCCAAACCTTGAAGTCATGCTGATTTCTCTCTGTCTCTTACACCCTACATTTGAACCCTCAGGAAGTCCCCCATCCCTAAAAATGTATCCAGCTCCACCAACTGTCACCCTGGGCCACTACCATGTCCCCCTGGATTGTATCAGCGACCTCCAGTAGGTGTTCTTGCTTCTATCCTTGATACCTGCACTATACTCTCAACATGGCAGCCAGTGATGCTTTGAAAACATAAGGCAGGTGGCACTATATCTGCTCAGGACCCCACAGGGTTTCACCCCAGGGATGGCCACCGTAGGGCCTTTGTCCTATCTGTTCTCTGTGTCTGCAACTCTCTTCCCCTGACAGTGCTGTGGCTAAGTCCCTCGCCGAGGGCCGGCTCCGATCTCACCTGCTTAGTGGGCCCACCCCGACCTCTTTTGAACTTGCCTACATCACCGACCTCACCCGCCTCCCAGATCCTCTTCTCCCACTCTGGTTTTCCTTTTTGTTTGTTTGTTTGTCTTTTCTTTCTTCCCATCGCACTCCCCTCCCCTCACATGAGGTCCAGAATCTTTATTCATTGATGTATCCCTAGCGTCCAGGGCAGTACTGCCGTAGTAGGTATTCAATAAATACGTGTCGTGCGAACTGATGACTCAGGGAGCCAGTGCTCGGTGTTGCAAAGAGCACAGGTTTGCAAGTAGAAGGGGTTGAAGTCCTGCTACTTACTAGCTGTGGGACCTTGGGCAAGTCACTTTAACGTTTTGAGCCAGTTATATAAAGTCATGACTGTAAAGCATCTAAGACAGTGCCTGATGGCTATAAACACTCAATAAATGGGACGCAGCGGTATCGCTATCACTGTCGTGTACACCAATACCTGTTACAACATGGCAGTAACCTCGAAGGATATTCTACTTACGCTCCCCCTGCTCAAGTGGGACCATAAACTGAAGCCACACTTCCCCCTTGCCAGTCCCTGTTGCTGCTCTGTTTAGTAAGAGGGAGGTGGTGAGAAGGTATGTAATTGCCCCAATAGTAATTTGCTCAGCAACATTGAGCGCCAATGCCCACAGCTTACACTGTAGCTCTGAGAGCAGGTCAGTGGCTGGCAGACAGTGCCAGTCTCCTTCTTCCTTTCCGTCCCCTTCCAGCTGGCTCAAACTGGCTCCTTCATCCTCAGTATACCCTAAGAGGCAGCAAGGGGCAGCAGAAGGGCGTGGTTTGGGGGGCATCTGACATAACGGAGGGTCCAGTCTTGGCTCTGCTACTCACTCCCTGAGTGGCGTAGGGAGTCCCCTTCTCTGAACCTCACTTTTCCCATTGTCAAGTGGGGATGATAAGATTAAATGAAATGCCAGACACCTTCTACCCACTGGGTGCTCAATATATCGTAGAAAGGCCCGGGGGCCTGAGAAGACAGTCCTGCCTAGGAGATAACTGGCACTTTTTTTTGCATTTTTGATGAGGAAATTGCTAAGTCATTAAATAGTCTTCTCCTGAAGGAGATAGACGTGTTCAAGAAGAAATTGACTAAGTGCTTCACTGGGTGACCAGCTCTCACGTAGGCCTCTTCACGTCTGAGATCCGGGACTGCAAACGAGGTTACCCTCTGCTCCTCACCACCTGCCAACCCCCAACTCCCCTATTAACTTGATGGGGCTCGTGGCGTTGCAGAAGCAGAGCTCTCCCTTCTCGTGACGTGTCATACTCTGGAGTGGTCACTGTAGGAGGGAGGCACAGAACAAAGAAGTGCTCAGAGGGCTCATACCAAGGATGAATGTGATCAACCCAGGACATTCAGTAAATCCATATTGTAGATGCGAGGTCGAATACAGCAATAGTGAATATACGAGTATCATAAAGCCTGCGTAGAGGGAACATCCGACAGCCACCTACTTTATTTAGGGAAGACAGGCTTAGGGAGGCACTCTGAATGATGGCAAGGTGTGCATGTGGAAAAGAAGATGGAGAAAGTCTGGAAGCGCCGGGCCTCCTCTATGACTGCTGAATGTGCAGGAGGGAGAGCCAGGGGCAGGGTAAAAAAAAAAAGCGTCTGTCCAAAAAATGCTTCCAGAAATACAGAAAGCCGAGGCCCAAACTCACACTGCTGTTTTGCGTGATGTTTCCCTGCGATTCTTTGCACACCCTCCCAAAGTGGTCCATAGCCTGAGTGTGTTGCCATGGCAACAGGCTCAGTAGGGGAGCCGCTCAGCATTACCCAGTAATTCACATCTGTGCTAGCTTCTCTCCCTCCCTCTCCGCTCTCCCCCCTCTTTTTATCTGTGAGTGGAAAGCAGCTCATGAGTGATGCCACCCTGAAGAGCTGATGGTTCTGGAAGAAGGGAAGAGGAGACTTTCTTTCGGGGGGATATGCCTCCCCCCTACTCTAAAGTTCCTTTTCCCTCTCTGCAGGTGGTACTCTCTCACCTGGGGATGGACAGCTGGGGGTCTGAGGAGCCCCCAGGGAAAGCTTGGAACCAGCCACAGCATGTGACCTTTGCTGCAGGAGAGGTTCTCCTTTAAAGCCTGAGGAATTAGCCTGGGGGTTTTTACAAGCTCCCTTGACTTCATTCAGGTGGGGGGTCTGGCAGGTGGACAGGGGCCAGGTGAAGTGAGATGTAGCACTTCCAGCCCCCACTGCCCAGGGTCCCAAACCTTCCCTTTAAGCCCTTCTCACTCCTCTCTCTCATCTGGGTCTTTTTCTTTCTTTCCTTGTTTCTAAATGCTCTTTCTGCCTTCCATACCAGGGCCCAAAGCAATGGATGACTAAACAGGCAGGGTCAAGGCTGGAGCTCGGTCAAGGTTGACTTGGGAGGCCAATTGGAAAAACAATCCTTCCGTCCCCCCTTGCTCCCACTCCCGCTCTGTTTTTGCTAAGTTCTGTGAAGTTACAAACAACAGTCCAGGGTCAACCTACTCACCCCTTCTCCACCGCTTTTCCTTCCCACAAGATTAACTACCCATGCCTTCTGTGGTCTGTGCCTAACGGAGCCTGAGAAAGGAACCCGAGAGCTCCGGAAGAGTGAATCCCTACAGAAAGAGTTATTTATAAATGCCACTCAAATCCGAATGTGATGAAGTTATTACAGTGATGGTGTGGGTTTCTTTTTTATGTTTATTTATTTATTTATGAGAGAGCGCGAGTGAGGAGGAGATGCGCAGAGAGAGAGGGAAAGAGAATCCAAAGCAGGCTCTGCGCTGTCAGCACTGAGCCTGACACAGGGCTCGAACTCAAGAACTGTGAGATCATCACCTGGGCCGAAATCAGGAGTCCCGGATGTTTAACCAGCTGAGCCACCTAGGTGCCCCCCGTGTGACGGTGTGTTTTTTTAGGAGGATCATTTGTTGGTATAGCTCTAGAGCTTGGATGATTTTATGTCTGTGTAGGTTTGCTTTCCCTGGCTTCATTTTTTTTTTTTTAAATATATCTCCTTATTTCTTAAACAAGCCATCTATTCAAATCATCAAGATTTAAAATACTGTAAAGAATTAATGCGCAGTCTCCCTCTCACACCTCTCCCCCAGACACCAATTCCCCGACTGGGATCCGACCAGTATTACCAGTCGTATGGAAGAGATTTACAGTGTTCACCAGCAAACACATGGGTGTATTTTATTTTGTTTTTCCTTTAATATGGAGTCTCAAAAGAGTCGGGTTTCAGGATTTAGAAGGTCCTACCCGGCGAACAGACCCTGCCTTGTTTTGTACCCAATTTACTGTCTTAATGAAGCCTGCGCTTTATTCAAGTATCTGTGTGTGGACTTAAATAAGTAAGTTTTGGGGTCATCACAGCCTTATTTTTTTTTCTTAATTTTAAGAATTGCCTTCCTCCCCTGTCATTTCGCAGAATGACAGAGAAGGGACACAGAGATCCGGGTCGTGTTTGTTCCTTTCTGCCTGGCAAAGGAGCGAGTGTCCAGTAGGATTTGCTGGGTGCAGGTAGCACCTTGGAGAATCAGGATCTGTCTGACACACTCCAGTGTGGAGAGAGTGCGGGCCGCCTTTCTCAGGGGAGTGGGGGGTGCTTTGCGGGCTCCTGTCCTCCTCCGCGAAGGAGAGAACCCACAGTCTCCTGGCGGCATTGGGAACGGGGGTGGGGAGGAAGACGAAATCGACCAGACTGCTTATTTGACTTTAACTGACTCCATCCGTATTTCAGTCAAAGCTGCTCAAAATGGCTCTTGTGGGCAGACAGCGCCTGAGTCAGCCAGTCAATAACACTCATCGAGTGTTCCCTGGGCACAGAGCACAGAGCCCGGAGCCCGGAGCCGGGGAACCGGAAACAAGAATGTACAGTTCGGTCCTTCCCCGGGTTGCTGAGACTCTGAGCAAAACAGAAGCCACAGATTACGCTTGGGAGAGTCTCGGGAGCCCATTAAAGCGAACACAGACAGGGGGACAGATGAACACGCAGGGTTTATACTGACTGAGGCCCAGGCTAGGCCTGACACAAGCTTCCTTCTCCCGGCTGCCTCCCGGAGAAGGGAGCAAAGACGGTCTGGCGTATTGTCCGAGCTACAGGGGCCACCATCTCCCCGAGCAGCGCTATGGGAATAGGTCCAGGCTCTGCAGACACAGGCCTGGGATGGGATGTCCTTGTACACTGCTGGATGAGCCTTCTTCTTTTTGTATTTTTTTTAATTAAAAGAATTTTTTAATGTTTATTTTTGAGACAGAGAGAGAGACAGACAAAGCACCAGCAGGGGGAAGGGCAGAGAGAGAAGGACACACAATGGGAATGGGAAGGAGGCTGCAGGCTCCGAGCTGTCAGCACAGAGCCCGATGCGATGCGGGACTCAAACCCACGGGCTGTGAGATCACGACGTGAGCCGAAGTCAGATGCTTAACTGCCTGAGCCCCCCAGGGGCCCCTAGATGAGCTTTCTTGACATGCTTGTAAGGCTGTCTAAACTCAGTTTCCTCACTTGTGATGCGGGGACAATCCCTACACTTTACAGTTGTGGTGAGATCAGAATATGGAAGCTGCCCAGAGCTGACACAGTGTGGGCCCCCGGGGCGGAGTCATTCCGACAATCACTCTAGAATCCCGCCCTCTAGAAACCGTCTGGAAGCGTTTCGCTCTTCTGTTGCTTCCCTCTTCAGCAGGTGAAGCTCTGCCTTTTTGCCTGTCACACCTCTGAACCTAGTCTGCTCCCTGGTGCTCGGTCAGCAGGGCCAGGCCTGGGTGAGGTCCGCCCGTAGGGATGGTGCCCGGTGTGGGCTCCATTGGGTCGAGTCGAACAGGAGGCTCCTTGCCGCGCGTTCTGTCCCCGAAGCCTCTGGGCTGAGAGGAGTCAGGATGAGAAGCCAGGAGACGGATCCAAAGGTCGGAGGTCGAGAAGCAGCCAGACTCTGCCTGTGGAGCGGGACAGGCCGGTGGCCGGCCAGCCCAGGAAGCCAAGGTGTGACCATGCGGTGCATTCTGCATCAAGCGAGAGAAGCTTCTGGCAAGGTCTATCTTTTCTGTGAGGCCATTTTACAGACAGAAATGACCTAGAGGTCTTCCTCAGTTAGATATAATCCAGCTCTGGGCAGGAGCGCTCAGGACGATGGCACGTGGAGGGGAGGCACCGCCAGGGTCCCAGGGCACCGCTCACCAAACCAGGTGGGGCATTGCCAAAGGTCACGCTAGGGACCCGCACGCTAGGGCAGAGCCCTCTCCCTCTCCGGGACCCAGAACATGCCTCCTCTCCAGGCTTCCCGCCTCCTCTCGCGCACCCTCCCCCCACCCCCTGCCGCCACCGCACACACCGTCTTCACACAGCCACCAAAGTGAAGGTAAAGGGTGTAGACCAAGCCCGTCCCAACCCCCTGAGGCTCTCTAACCAACGGCTGGCCTCCATCCTATCCAAAACACGCCCTGGAAAGTTCTGCAGGCTCCCTACCTCCTTCCCGAGTCACCCTCGCTCTGTTTTACATACACCAGACTCATTCCTGCCCCCCCTGCTCCGGGACCGGCCCCTCCTCCGGGAATGCTGCTCCCAGACCCGGCTGACCTGGCTTCCCCTCCCCCCCCATCCAGACCTGAAGAGCAGCTCTGCAGGGCCATCTTCACTCACCACAAAGGTGTTTTCCCACCCTGCTTTGGCTCTCTGCGGAGCAGTTACCACTGCATGCTGTTTCCCAGTTCATGTGTGTGGTTCCTTTTTTTTTTTTTTTTTCACGTGTGTGGTTCTTTGTTTATTCCTGGTCTCTGCTCATGAGACCGGGAAGTCCCTGGGAGTAGGTGTTTTGCACTCTCTGCTTCCTCTCCAAGTCCGGAGAAGGCCCCAGCGGAGGGCAGGTCCTAATAAATACCTGTGTCGTGAAGGATACCTCCTTGCTTGAGGAGCTGTGGCCCCAGACCCTCTGGGCACAGGGGGACAGTTGGTGGCTGAGGTCGGGACAGCACAGCATCCACCACGTCCAACAAAGGATCTGAGGGCATACTCGAAAAAGCCAGATTTCCACAAGGAGGCCTGGAAATGGGAGAGGAAGCCTGGGAGACTAGGAACCAGAAAGATTCAGGAACCCAGTGGGTAGGGAGGAGCCGGGATGGAGAGGACTGTGTCTGACAGATCTGCCCCAGCGCCGGCACCTTCCGCCCCCCCTCCCCTCCCCCCCTCCCCCCCACCCACACAGGGCTGGTTGGGCTGGTGGCCCAGGGACCAGGCGAGGCACCCTTCCTGTCCCAACACCCTCAACCCACAAGCCCTCTGCCATTTCCAGAAGCCTGCAGGGAATGCTTTTTCGTTTAAAATGCCAAATTACGGGGCACCTCGGTGGCTCAGTCTGTTAAGCATCTGACTTCGGCTCAGGTCATGATCTCACAGTTGGTGAGTTCGAGCCCCGTGTTGGGCTCTGTGCTGACAGCTCAGAGCCTGGAGGCTGCTTCGGATTCTGCTCGCACTCTGTCTCTCTCTCCCTCAAAAATAAACATTAAAAAAAATTAAAATGCAAAATTATTGTCTACAGTACAGCTCTTTGAACTTTGCAATCGTAGATTCTGATTACCAGTTGGGTGTTTAAATATTTTTTGTGAGGTCTAGTGGATCAGATCGATGGGAATATATACAAATAGGCCAGTTCTTGCATTTACTCACAAATGCCAGAAGGAACAGTGCTTGGGTTTTCGCTATTTGTCACCAGTTAAGGCTGCAGGCCTAGGTCACTGTAAAAGCATGACTCGGCGCAGGAAACTCATTTTTCCCCAGTCCCTCTCCTTCTTTTCCTCTTTCTCCCTGCCCCTGCTGGTCTTACCACATTCCTTTTTGATGGCGAAAGAATCAGATCAATGAAGGCATCAGAGGATTTGCCTGACAGGGTCTTTTTGCCTTTATCATGATCAGTTGTCAGAGCTGGGTCTCAGGAAGCACTGGACACCTTAATTGTTCCTGGTGGTTCCTTTTGTTTTCTCTTCGTGTTTCTGGTGGTTTGGTTTTGAAATCAGGAAGAGCGTGCAGTGAGAATGCGGCCCGCCTTCCACCGAGCTCTTTGCTTTGACAGTGTTTTGGAAATTGTCAAGTGCACGCGTCATGAGGAATTTGGTTGGGGGTGGTTCTTTCCTCCTCCGGGCAATTGCCCGGTCCCGCCTGTGCTATTCTGTTCCTTCTCTGCATCGGGATGATCCCTGGCTTTCCCGACCAGCCACTCCAGGGACTGTATGTCTCCTGTATGTCTGGGGTTTCCCCTGTCCTTGCTGGGAAGGAAGCCACGGCAAAGAAGCCTGCCCTAGAGGGAACAGACGCGCCTCAGTGACTCTCTGAGCAATGAGTCCTTCGGCTCAGAAGCCCACTTTCTCTGGTGTGCAGACGGCCCCCATGCAGGCTGGGCTTCCCCACCTTTACGTTGGATCCAGTTCCCAGATTTCATTTAGCCAATCCCCACATTTCCATAAAGAGCCCCTGGCGTGGCCTAAACTACAGCGATAGCTTGCTCTCTGGGAATGAGGGAGTAAACCTCTGGGTTTGGGTGTGTCGTGGAGATTCCCTCCCCTACCGGCTTGCCGCCTCAGAGAAACTGAGACTCAGGAAGGCAGAGTCCGTCCTGGGGCCAAGCAGAGCAGGGTTGCTGTGGCTCTTGTGCAGAGCAGGTGTGCAGTCAGTGTCTCTGGGGCACTTGACAAAGGACGTTGTTCTGCTCGCCTGCACCTGGCGAGCCTGGGCAGGAATCCCCACCTGGAGACGAGGCATCGTCCTCCTTAATCACGGGTGCCGCTGAGAAATCAGAATTCTCCCAAGGCATCAACGCATGCTGTCCCCACCGCTTTTCTTGACCCCCTACCCGATTGTGCCCTCCCTGAGGTCACATTTCCCTCCGGGTGGCTTTGCATACGGGCAACGTTCAATCAAAGTGCACATATTGGGCCACACCCCTGGCCCCAAAGCCAGCCTGTGACTTTTGCTGGAAGCACTTCACGGGCCTAACCTAAACTCCAGCAGATACGACGACGCAGATGTTAAGGTGATTTGTGACTCAGGAAATAGGAACCCGGCCCAGCCTTGACAAGGGGCAGGGTGTGTGTTTTCACAGCCTGCCTCATCCTAATCTGCGGAAGGGTGTTCTTAGAGCAGGCAGGGGAGGGAAGGCATGCAAGGGGCTGAATAGACTGCTTTTATTCTTTTTGCTCAGTACTTCCTGCAGTTTTACGTTATCTCATGCAGTTATGAGGAGATGAAGATAATGTGCATGTTTGCCTTTTCCTGATTATATACAGTATCGCTTGGCTAAAAACCTACACAGGCCACAAGGACACATTTGGCTGAATATTAGAGACTTTCCTTACTATCTTTAAAAAAAAAAAAACAAAACCAGAAACAGCCCCTCTGCTGTTACATGCATGAAGTGGTATAAACGTGCAGGGCCCCACAATGAAATCTGCAGTTAGCAGAGTCAAATGCTCCAGATTTGGGCCATGACTAAACGGCATGACGGAATGGGTCATTTTCTGGTCTGCTAGCAAGGCATCCCCTCTGTGGGCTGGTGGACAGCCGGCTGGGTGAGCCACTGGGTGGCAACTGCCCCGGGGGGGGGGGATAGGGGGGTGGTCCACACGGCCCTTGAGATTCCACCTGCATTTGTAACCGTCTTTAAGGCGGAGCTTGATTGTTTGAGAGTCCAGACAGCACTTGCGCTAAGCCCACATGCCTCTCGGGGTCTCGTCCCTTTCCCTTAACGTTCAGTCCATCAAGAAAGAGTTTTGGGGACTGCCAGCCAGACACGGTGGCCTGCCACTTTCTATAAGGACACAGGGAGGAAGGAGCTGACACTCAGCCTCGACCCTCAAAGGGCTTACACACTGGCTGAAAAACCAAGATGCGCGGTCTGCCCATCACAGATCCGGCACTTAGGTAACTTATCATAGGTACCCAGCAGGTGGATTGGATCTCCGGACGGGTGTAGGACATATGGCGACCGAGCCCCCAGTCCAGTCGTGCAGACTCAGAGCCCGGCTCATGCACCAGCAGCGTTAGTAAGGACTTTCCTGCCTCCAATGCCGACGCTGCCTGCTAGTAGCATAATTCACCTGGCACCGCGCGCTTTGCCAAGGGCGACCTTCCTGCAGCTCTCCCTTGACGGTAGAGTCATCAAACGCTTTAGAGACGTCATCTACCAAAGTGGGGAACAGGAGACAATCAGAGAAGTATAAGAAATGCCCAAGGTCACCAGGTTCCCTGTTCACCTTGGGCCTTGAGAAGCTGTCCCCAGGCTGGAGGGAGCACATCATCTGGACCTCTAGAGCCATGCAGCCCCTCTCTGCCAACGAGCGAGGGAAACATCACAGTGCCCCTTCCCAACCTGCCCCATGTTGACCACAAACCGCCGGATGGAAGCCTGTGTGTGACATCAGCCCAGATTAATGCACCCGGGCTCCCTTGGTGGCCAGAAAGAACATTCCTGGTTTTAACAGATGCCTTCTTGTGTAAATCTAAACAGACCAGGAAGCAGGCTAGGTGTCAGTACCCGGCCTGAGGCCACATAAGGTATTTCTCCTGGCATTCTGGGTTCGGCCTCCTTGGGGGAGGAGCCAGGTTCTGCAGCGGGTTTGGATGTCCCCTGTAGGTCTTCATTTGGGCCCCCCTCAGCAGTGGCCTTCAGGGCCCTAGGCCCACTCCAGCTACTCAGTCCTCGTGTGAGAGTGGACAGTGACAGCAGCTGTCCCTGTAGCCTTCCCGGGGTATGGGCATGGCCACACGAGCACGCAGGGTGACTGTGCATACGGCCTTAGCACAGAGGTGCTGGAGACCTCTTCACCTTGCACGGGGAGGTCTTGCCACGCTAGTAAAGCGAGCTGTCGAGATAAGAAAGAGGAACTTGTTGACTAATCCTAGAGGTGTCGAGGTGGCTCAATTTTAAACATGACGACCCCAAGATTCATTAGTGTGTGCATCAGCTGATCCGCCTTGTAACCGCCTGTACCAGGAAGATACCTGATTTGTGCGGCACATAGCGAATATTCGAATGTTAGGGCAGACCCTCGAGTCTCTTTTCAAAACCCTCAAAACCCATTTGGTAAATGGTAGTTTTCCTAATCCCTCCTGCTAGAAGAAGTCAGAGCAGGCCTTTAGGGCCCAGCTAATTCTGTAAGCTCCAAAACACTGATCTGGGGACAGATATTGGTAGGGCTTCCCAGACCTGGCTGTGTCTTCCAACTCACCAGATCCAATGGGTGGAGCCCTAAAGACGTTTATGCAAACAGCCACTGTCTTTCCCTTCCCGTGCAAACAAGGCATCCTAGCCCCTGTCCCACCCCCACCCTACTGCTCAGATTCTAGGGAGAGCTGTTAGCAGGAGAGGGTGGTGAGACAGGGGTGTGTGTTGAGGGTGTGGAGTGCTGGAGCCCAAAATGCCTTACCAGGGGACTCTTTATGCCCCCCTCTGGTTCGGGCTTGAGCTCCAGGTAATGAGGAAGAGTCCTCTGCCCATTAAAGCAGCAGTACTGGGGTGCCTGGGTAACTCAGTCGGTTAAGCATCCTGCTGTTGATTTCAGCTCAGGTCGTGATCTCATGGTTCATGAGATTAAGGCTTGAGTCGGGGTCTGCGCTGACAGCATGGAGCCTACTTGGGATTCTCTTTCTCTCTCTCTGTCCCTCCCTCGCTCATACTCTCTCTCAAAGTAAAAAAAATAATAATAAATAAACAAAACACAAAAAGCAGCAGTCATCTTTGGAGCCCTGTATCTGAAATTAGAGTGTTTTATCACACGATCGTCCTAGATTCCTTAGTAAACAAACAGGCCCTTGACTCCATGAAATCCATGTTAGTGCCTTATCTGAATTTCTGATCCTTGACTTTCACTGACATACAAAGTCTTCTCTCAGCTACAGGGCTGGAGATGAGTCTCTCTTCTCCGTCTGCAAAGAGTAGTATTTTAAATGCTTTCTATTTATGGCGTGATGACCAAGGGCAAGGGTGGTATCTCTCTGTACATTGACTTTGAGTGCGGGCTTCATGTCCGTACGTAATTATGTTTACCGGGCAGGTGAAGCAAGAAATTAAATTGGGTTCCTTAATGAAGGCAAAGAACCAGCACCAGAAATAAAAGATCACAGGAGGATTTGAGCAGCTAACCTGTTTGCAAATACTGTTCTTGCTTTAGGTCTCTGTTGCTGCATTTTTCCCCCAGCCATACACACACACACACACACACACACACACACACACACACGTACAGATAGATCTGTTTTTGCTTTCCCTGGGTTTCTCAGGAAAGAAAAATCCCCCAGGATCTTCCTTTTCTGTCTGCCTGACAAACCTAATAGGAAACTTACATTAATCTGTAAGTGAGGGTAAATGGTTTTTCTGCTGTTTCATAAAGTGCCACATTCAATTCATGGATCCTGAAGAAGGAGGAGCCCCTGGGGGAGCCAAAGTCACCTCTGCGGGGCCAGGGGACCTGCCACTGCAGAGGTGCTGGGTGAGGTGCACGGGGGCTCCCTGCTTCTGCCCGGGAAAGTCTGTCCCCCACCCCTGCTCACGCTTCTCTTACACTGAGAACACTGCCCCCTGAAAAGAAGGCCCAGGGAACTGGATTTCCACCCTCATCTGAGGCGGAAAGGGCAGGCTGGTCTTCCGGCAGCACCCAGGGAGGGAGACACGTGTTAATCGGGAAGCTCAGCCGTTTCCTGCGCTCAGACATCGGGCAACACTAGGTCTCCAATGAGCCACAGGGACTCGAATCCATCCTGACCCAGTGTTGCTTGGAGAAAGTCACTGGTGAGCATCTCCTTAGCTGCAGCCAGCTCTGAGCACAAGACCAGGCCCTGCTCACTTCGGGGGGTGGCCTCTCCGCAGCCTCCAGGAGCCTGTCCCTGCTCAGAGGCCAGAAGGCCCCTTGCCCCGCTCTGGAGTCACCCCCGGAGGACAGGGCACTTGCTGCTTTGCAACAAGCTTTTCTGTGCTCTGTCTTCCCGGCCAGCCCCAGACGTCTAAGCCTCGCTAGCTTCTATCTCCTCTCCAGACCACAAGGCTGTGTGTGCTGTTTGGAGGAACCCACCCCCTCACCCCACCCCTCCCGCCCATGCCCTTGGCTCTGGAGACAGCCTGGGGGGGGGTGTGGGGGGCATGGGGGCTAGGGGGGCGGTCCAGGGTTTCTGTCCTCCAGGGATGGGTGATGAGAACGTCCCTCTCAGGGCCACTGCTCTGCCTGCGGAAGGCGCCCCCTCCCTTGCATCGCCATTGTTCACCCCATGCATCCTGAGAAAGGCAGTCAGGCCTGTTCTAGAAGCAGAGAGGGGCAGGAGCAGGGACTTCTGGGATCTGGCTCTTATTTGTCAACTTCTTCCTCCATGACCTTGAGCCGTTTCCTGCCCGGCACCTCTGCTGCCAGCCGTGGGCGCGGGAGTCGGGCACACAGGCCCTGGCAAGGCAGAGGGGGTCCCCTCTCAGAGGGCCGATTGTGGTGCATCTGAAGGGAGCCGTCGGCCCATCTGTTTGACAGCAAGGCGCTGGAGGCCTGGTGCCGGCGCCCCCACCTCGGCCTTTCAGGCTCCCACGTGAAGCCGCCAGGAAACGGCCAAGTCAGCCCCTGCCGCAACACCTTCTAGAACAGAAGAGGCCTTTCCGAGAATCTTGCTGCACCCCGAGGGCGAGGAGTGTCAGATTCTGCAGCGGGGAAAGCTGGGACGCCTGCCAGCTATGTGCCTGGAGACCTGCCTTTGATCACGACTTGTCACCTCCCAGGAGATGTTCCACTTTCCAAGCAGGTGAAAACCGAACCCGATTAAAAATAGTCAACTGGACTCTTCACACAGTCCCCTCGTAAAGCCAAACAGCCCGTGCTCCGCCCAGTGGCCAAGAACTCGCCCCCCCCCCCCCCGGGTTCCCGGGCTCCGCGGGGGGCCCGTGTGTGTCCCGCAACCGCGCGCGCAGCCCGAGCCCCGGGGTCATGGCTTGGCTCTTGGCCAGCAGGCCGCATGACCCTTGGGCCTTGGCCGCCGGCCCCTGCGTTCACCTTGGTGACCGAGGGGCCCCCGTGACCGTCCCCGCCCCCCCCTCCCCCGCCCTCCTTCCTGTTCTCTCCAGCGCTTTAGGGACCCGAGGTTTCTGGAGCTTTCTCAAAAACTGTGGACGCGTTCCCAGTGGAAATCATGACATTTTCCGTTTCACATTACGTACTCCACAATGCCTCAGGAAAGGAGAGAGAGGGAGAAGGCAAACAAGGCCTGGGAGCCAGTCCCCACCCCCCCCCCCCCTTCTCTGTAAACAGCAGGGCCAGGCCTCGTCTGCGCCACGGTCCTCTGTTTATCCTGGAGTCACCTCCCCGAGCCTGACAGCTCGGCCCCGGCGCTTTCTCCCCCAGCCCCAGGCCTGATGAATAGCGCACCGCCTTTTCTCTTCGCTCCTGCAGCACATCTGGATCAGGGCGTGCCTCTCCCCTTCGTGTGTGTGTGTTTTAACTTTACTTTCGACTGCCATGGTAACTGCTCCATGTTTGGCAAAGGGAAAGAGGAAAAAAAAAAAAAAAAGGCTTGGGGAGAAGAAAAGGAGCTCTGAGCGCGGGGCTGGCGGCCGGCCAGGGTAATCATGCCGCAGAGCTGAAATGAGGCCTCTGGCGGGCAGCCAAGTGACAAAGAACAAAGCTGTCAGTCCCCAATGTTGGCGGCAAAGCCTGCTTGGCACCCTTATATGGTTTCCCAGAACTCCCTGCCTTGGCCGGCTTCCATTCCCTTCAGGGCAGCAAACAGGATTAGCACAGCTCCGAGTTGTTTTTCTCCTCTCTCCTCCAACTGCTCCAGTGACATCATCCGTGCTGTATTCATTTGCCAGCAGGGTGGTTTTTTTTCTCTCTCTCCACCACCTTCCCTCCCTCTCTTCTTCCATCTCTCTCTCTCTCTCTCTCTCTCACACACACACACACACACACACACACACACACTCCACTTCCTTCCTGTAACAGCCCCCTCTCCTCTCTGACTTTCTTGAAACGCAATGTTTTAAGTCATTCTTCTGGTCCATCTTCCCTGTTAACTTAAAAACGCCCCGGTGCTCGTACATTTAGCTGAATCAAGCCAGACGTTGTATTTTATTTTTATAACTGAATTCCTGTGAGATAAAAATCTCATTTTCCTTAGCAGGCTGTAATCAGCACTCACAGGGCTGTGGTTTCCAACTGCCCCATCTCCTGCTTCCTTATGAAGCTCAGCTCAGAAATGAACTTGGCTCCCGTTCAGGTTTAAAGGGCCCGCGGCCGATCCCATGTTGCTTGTTCTCTCCCTCGATCTCTCTCTCTCTCTCACACACACACACACAGGATGTGCATCCAAAGGCCATTATGCACACACATACACGCGCACACACATCCTTAGCTACACAAAGGGTGTGAAGCTACCCACCAAGACAGATGAACACACAATCAGTACACACACAGTGTCATTTCTCTCCCTTTGCAGAAAGAACATAGGTAAATAAATAGAAGCCAAAAGCTGCTTCCGAAAAGACTGGTTTAAACGAGCAGGCAGGCAGGCGTTATGCAACTAATGGCTGGGTTCATGAAAGAAACTGAGGTTCCTGACTGCACAAATGTTCCCCCGCGCCCCCCCCGTCCCCACCTCACTCTGATTCATGAACTAGTTTTCAGATTCATGAATCACTCGGGAGCCAGCAAGAGAAAAATGAGTAGTATTGATCTCATTTCAATTGAAATTGGCTCATTATGGCCATTCTGGCTGTGGACAGCTTTCCGTGACCAGACGCTGGCTGGCATCCGAGGTCTGCCAGCAGGCGCCCCCACCTGCGGGCAGAGGCAGGAGTCCTGGGGTGAAACCTTCCGCAGAGTGTTCCCCTTCTTGTTATCCTCAAATGGGCAGAATAAGATCTTATTATTAAAGGGTGACGGGACTGTGGCTGGACCCTACTGTCTTCCTCCGGCAGATCTGTTGTCTGCTTTTAGAGTTCCCTGTCTTTCTTTGTTTTTACTTTTAATAGATCTTTTACGAGGCATCTCAGGGCACATTCTTTTCTGGATTTCTGGGGACTTCTCAAGGACGACCTAACACAGAAAGTCACCTTCGACTAGGTGACTTCAAATTCAAATCCAACTAGGAGGTCTTGGGGTTCGTTTCTTTGTTTTAGGGCCGACTGCTGCTTTTACCATTGGCTCCCCACCCCAGCCCCCCTCTCTCCAGCAAAGAAGGATGGGTGGATATGGACCTCTAGATTTGGGATGATCTGACTTCTTTAAGGACCAGTTACCTACCCATGGAGGGCTGTCTTCACATGGACACGGGGCTCTGGGATTTTATGAAATGGGTGTCTTCCTTCCCAAATGAAGTAATTAATGTTCTTAGCACCAATTGTCCAGGAAGTGGTCACTGAACCTTGGTCCAGGGGCAGCACAGAGAGGCTCCAGGTGCCAGGCAGGTTCATCAACGACTGCCCACCGAGGAACCCTGCTTCAGCCCAATCGCTTTTCTTCTCTCCACTTGAGTTCCAAGTCCGCCATTTTCCCTCTCGATAGGTGGTCCCTGCTGCAACAGAGCCCAACACGTTAGACCGTCCGCACGGCCGAGAAACCCTCTCTTCCTCTCTCTGACGCTGCTCCTGTGTGAGCAGATCCGGATAGGCTCTTGGCCTTGATTTGCAGTTCACACGGTATTCTGTGCGGTGTCTGTCCCCATGCCCTTCCGCGGCTACGCTTTCACCCCAGGGAGATTGAAAACAATCGACTAGACTTATGCTTTTCAGAAACCCCATAGAAGCTGGCAACCAGGACCAGAAAAGAATTCGATCCCAATCTGCATAATTTTGGATCCAGGCATTTAGAGATGAGATTCTTATCCATTTACTTCAGATATGCAGTCATGCCATTAGACGCATTTTACTTGGCTGGACTTCGATGATGCGACCTGACTCCCTTTTAATCCCTGCAAGGGCCCCGAGAAGCTGAGAGCGGCCCAAGAAGGGAAGAGAAGTTGGATCTGTGTGAATTTCAATAAGCAATTGGTTCAGATGCAAAAAGAGCTGCTTGGCGTTGCTGTGAATTCTACATGAAGGTGCCTTTGGGCTCCGAGCCGCCCAAGCATTTGGGGTGCTGCCTTCAGCCTGCAGGGCCCCATGGGTTAAAATCACTCCCACCAATTTGCTGGCTGGCCTCAGAGCAAATGGGGATAGTGGGTTGGTTCATGTTTTGCATTAACTCGTTTGCTTTTTTTTTTTTTTTTTTCCTATTGCAGCCTCGCATTCTGTGATAGACCTGAATTGCTAAGAAAGCTTTATGTAACACCCACTGGCCCCAGCTTCTCAGAGTAGCAAGTGTTCTGTTTCCAGAGTTCCCCATAAACCTGGCAGCACATCAAAACCTCTGTTTCATAACAGACCAGAAATAGGATTTTCTAATAACATTCCAAGGACTGGACTTATCGTGCAGAGGTCTGGACTTTTATGAATTGTTAATAGTTAACTAAACAGAGACCCCCAGGACGCCCACCCGGCTATCTTTGGGGTCGGGGAGGGGAGGGATGTCGGAAGAAATGTGGTTTCTCCATCCGCGATCTGTTGGTTAGTGACCCGAGGCCCCTTTCAGAGAATTTGCTAAATAATCTCAAACATATTGAGGATCTTACTCATGTTTTAAAAAAAGAAAAAGGAAAAAAAAACTACCTTCTTCCTGCTCCTTCCTTCATTCATGGAGTGTGTGGTTTCCTTCTATTTTGTTCCCAGATGCACTGACAGTTGCAGATTTAACCCCGAGTTTTCATTCAGGAGAGGCCAGCTGTCCCAGATGGACACACCTACTGGGGGACCTGAGTGTCCTGGTGCGACAGAGAAACTGCACATTCGAAACTCAACCACATGAATCGTGGGCTGATTGTGGGTCGCAGAGAGAGAGAAAGAGACAGGACGTGAGGTGGCCATCCTTGCTCACACCCACGCTCTCCCCTTCTGCTCCCCACCCCCGAGCAGTCCACCCTGCCTGGTCCGGTCCTGGTTTAGGTTAGGACAGGGAGTTCCCTGCAGAAGGCCATTTGCAGCCCATTTAGATGTCACTAGGGAGACTTCTTCCCGGGGTTCCAACCGCATATCTCTTTGTTCCATTTCATCAGCTGTGCCTTCCTTCCGGTTCTGCCTGGAACACCATCGCCCGGCCTTCCTGTGCACGTGGGCAGCCCTTCACAACAAAAGAGAGCCCAGGTACAGCGCGGCTGTTGAGGGAAGGACTCAGCATTGGCCAGGCTCACCTCTGGGCAGAACCCAACGTGACTCCAGCGACATAAGATGTTGAAGAGACACCCTCGTCACCTCCCGCATCCCCTGGCACCTCCCTGCTATTTGTCCCTGGGTCAGCAATCTGGACTCACCCCAACAATGCGGGGGCGGGGGAGCTCATCTCCCTGACTGGGATCTAAGCTTCATCTCCCAGAGCCTGGAGCCCTTCCCTCTGGGTTCCTGTGTGGTTTCCCTGTTTTAAGCTTCATTATTGTCTCTCTCTATCCACTCCCCTCCCCAGTTCCTCAATTCCTGCACTATGAGTCTCTTACACCTTCTCATTTTAGAATTTGGCCCCCAGTTGTGCCAACTCAGGACTTTTCCAGGACAATTCTCGCTCGGTTATTTCTTTCCGTGCCATTGACGTAAGATGTCGGGTCACTCAGGTGTTTGTAACACATCCGCATTTAGTGCCACGCGGATTTCATTTACCCGCCGTTTCCTCTTCTGGGTCATTAGTAAAAATAACGAAGAACAGTGTCTCTCCTTTTTCACTCTGTCCCCGTGCTCAGCTGGGCCTCCGGGAAGCCCCTCCCCCATGCCCCCGAAGCCCACAGCGAGAAATGGGTGGGCTTCCAGCACCAGGCTGGGGTCTAATATCCTTGAGATCCATTTAGTGTCTGGACACCTGGTTGCTATGGAGACGGTTGTCATAAAAACACACCGGTCTGTAGAGAGATACAAAACCATCCCTGTGGCACACAGTCGGACGTGGTAGCTCAGAGACATGGCTTGCCGCCTGTCACTTCCTTTTGTTGATACAGTGCCTCTGCCTTTCAAATCCGACCCCGTGGCGACCTTCTTCGAACCAGGCCAATGCAAATCCATTTTCAGTTAATATTTCGTAAGGGACAGTCAAGGGCTTCACCAAATGCCAGATGCCCCTGCCTTCCCGTCCCAAGCTGAGTCAGCCCAGAACAGGACATTCTTCTTTGGCACGCTTTGTTCTCTGCTGCCTGTCATTGATCCGTCAACACGACTGACCAGGCAGAATAGAAACACCGACGGCGTGGACACTTCGGATCAGGTGGCTGGAGATGAGTAACAGGTGTGGAGGGGGAGGCCGGGATGCCCAGCCCAGTTCGGAGGGGCCGAAGCTGGAGGGGACCCCAGAGACCGCTCCAGGACGTAGTGCAAACCCGTGTCTGCTGTCTGCCAGCTCAGCACGGGGTAGTTCAGCAAGAGACCTTATAAGGTGTGCAGGGGTGCCCACTGGCCACCTTCACCCCCTTACCACCTAGATCCTCTGCTTACCACTGGCCGAGGTTAATGTCTCCCTCGGTCTGGTCTATGTGCAGAAACCAGTAAAACACCTCACTCCCCTCCCTCGACTGGGCCGCTCTGGCCGCATAAAGGGGCAGGCACAGATTTATTCTGCAGTTCACAAAGCGTACTGAGAGTCCTTCTGAAATGTGCCTGGGGAAGGGGGTGAAAGAATGATTTGGCGTTCGTAGTTTTAGCTCTGCCATTGGCCGAATGTTCCTTGGAGTAGGAAGATGGCCGGAGAGAACCAGCTAAGGCGGGTGTCACATTATGAATGCGGGCAAGGTTGGCTTTCCTAATGGCTCCCAGCGCTCGACGCTGCAGCTAAAATGTGAGCACCCCTGCCCCCCATAGGTGTGTGTGCATAACACACGAGACCCGGGTGGCCTTCTGTGCTCTTCCTCTGTTTGGAAGATGTGTGACTTCTAGAAGACGGGCCATGACGTCATCTTTGACTTTCCTCCTCAGCAATTCCTCTCCTTCCCCAATGCCTTATTTCCCTTCTTTTTTATTGGGAGATGTGTTTCTGTTTCTATTTCAAACCAAAAAAGCAGTTTAAAAATAAAAGAAAAGGGAAGGGAGCACCGGGTTGGCTCAGCCGGTTGAGCGTCCGACTGGATTTCGGCTCAGGTCACAATCCCAGGGACATGGAATCGAGCCCCGTGTAGAGCTCTGCACTGGGCCTGGAGCCTGCTTGGGATTCTCTCTCTTTCTCTCTGTCTCTCTCCTTCTGCCCCTCCCCTGCTTGCTTGCTCTCTCTCTAAAAGAAGAAAGAAAAAGAAAAAAGAAAAACAAAAAACATTTTAAATGTCTTTTGCTTTAGTCAAACCTATCACATTGCTAACTAAGAGAGGAGGGAGAGATGAGGCCCAGGCTAACAGGTCTGGTTCTGAGAACAAGTAGTGCATTTATCATGCATGATATTAACATGAAATGTGATATAATTTTAAGACACCTGTCCTTAGTGCCCCCGCCTATGGGATGGCATTCCAAAATCCCGGCCTCTGTGCTCTTGTAAATGCTTTAGCCACTTCCATTAAACATCCTGGCATGCGTGTTATTTCAGCCTCTCGTCTACACATCTTCAATTTTTTTCTCCAAATGCCCACTTAACACCTCTTATCAATCGTTTATCGACAATACCATCCTTAGTTCCCAATTGTCCTTCCCCCTTATCTCTGTTGGTTAAGATCATTTTTTAGGGGCGCCTGGCTGGCTTAGTCAGTGGACCATGGGATTCTAGACCTCGGGGTATTGAGTTCAAGCCTCACATTGCGGGTAGAGATTTCTTAAATACAAAATTAAAAAAAAAAAGATCATTTTTCCAAAAGCCGTCTAAAAGCTGAGCCAATATGGAGTCATTTACCTTTCAACTTCCTCCTCATTCATGAAATGGGCCTACATTTTGTTTCTGCACGCCTTCCCCTGAACCAAAGAAAGAAAGAAAAGGGAAAAAAAGAAAACATGTTTTAAAAAACACACTACACCCCTCTCAGTTCCTTTGGCTGGCGTTAAATGATCCTGCCCTCCCTTTTTTGTTTTTTTCCTGCCCTCATGTTGTTCCTGAAAACTTTAACTTAGACCTGATGTTGTTGTTTTCTTCCCGCCGGGTCTCCATTTCTCAAGCAAGTTTAGGAGGGAGTTGCTCTCTGGACTTTTTCTGCCCTGGCCCGGCCGAGAGCCCACGGAGCACTCCTTTCTTCGGGTTTTTTTTTTTTTTTTTTTTGGTCTTGTTTTCACGGGACCTGTAGTCCTGGCCCTGGAATTATGGCGTCTTGTTATCTTTCTCCCAAGGCAACAACAGCTCACATCCTGGCAAACCAGACAATGGCCGTGTGTGTCTTTACTTAGCTTTTATACCTTTTGTTTCAAAATGCAGGATTTCCTTATGGTTTGTTTGGGCTTTTCAAAAAGCTTATTTACTGATCCAGAGAGGTGCCAGACTCACACCCTGAAGAATACAGGCCAAGTTTATATGTGCCTGAAAATACGCCATCATGTCCAGGCCTATTTGATGTTTGGGGCCAAGTGAGAGGCTGATTTGATTGCTGTGTGCAAAAAAAATTTTGATTTGTTGTTTGCCAAAAAAGTGGCTGCTTAAACAGGCCAAAACCTCAGCTCACGGAACCTCTTGTATAGCGAGAGCAAGGCAAACAATGCAGACCAAGATAATGTCTGAAATGGAAAGAATGAGGGTTGCATTTTTAAATTAGGGTCTTGTGTACACATTGGAAGTCAACTCTAATCATTTATTTGTTTAAATTAACTCCCTTGCCTTATTTAAAAGTTGGTATATGATTTTTAAAAGTTTATCCAACTATGTTTAAACCCCCCATTCCCAGATTTTGGGGTCACATACCCAGGCCCTATCTTTATACAATATTTTCTTTTTTTTTTTCATGGTTATTTAGTTTTGAGAGATAACACCAGCAGGGCCTGGGTAGAGAGAGAGGAAGGCAGAGAATCCTATGTAGGCTCTATGCTGCCAGCGCAGAGCCCGACATGGGACTCAAACTCTCGAACCGTGAGATCATAACCCAAGCCTAAATCAAGAGTCCAACACTGAACCGACCGAGCCACCCAGGGGCCCCTACAGTATTTTCAACACAATATACTATCTCAAAAAATGAACACTTTCGTCAAAACACCAGGTCTTTTCAAGAGAGAATATGTGATCTGCGTGATCGCAGCACAAACAAGACGCTAATGCATGAGTTTGCTCCAGCTTTACTCAATTATCTCTAAGAGATGCGGACGAACGTGTTTGTTTTATTTTCATTGATGCCAGTGGGATATCAAATGTCCAAGGAGGGCTGAGGAGAGGTCACAAGAATACAGACAGACTTGTCAAGAATGCACACACAAATGTGCCCAGACAGAAACAAAAGGCAGGCTTGTGCCACTGTTCTCGTTAAAGAACCATGGGGACACGCCCCTGGGAAGACAAAACGTTAGCACTGTGTCTGCGGTGTGGAGCCAGCCCTCTGTCCAAGAGCAGTTCCAGAGCTTGGATCTGGGAGATTCAACAGGATGCAACAGGGCCTGGATCCAAGTAAGTTTTCCAAGAAGTCTGACTGTGTGCTCCAGATGCGTACTGTATGCTTACTCCTTTAGGGTAAGACGGTGTTTCCAGAGATTTCTACGTCCTCTGCCTGAAAGGATCATCACTGCCATCCTATTAGCCTTTACAGCCCGTTGTCCAAGGTTTGAATCCAATGCCACCTTCTCTCTCTCTTTTTTTTTAATGTTTTATTTATTTCTAGGAGAGAGAGAGAGAGACAGCGTGAGCAGGGGAGGGTCAGAGAGAGAGAGAGTCACAGACTCTGAAACAGGCTCCAGGCTCTGGGCTGGCAGTCAGCACAGAGCCCGCCGCGGGGCTCGAACTCACGAACCGCCAGATCATGACCTGAGCGAAAGTCGGACGCTTAACCGACTAAGCCACCCAGGCGCCCCATTAATGCCACCTTCTCTTAGAGACCTACCTCAATCCCCACTTAAAATTGATTTCACTTTTTTTCTCGTGCCCAAAATACAGCACCTTCTGCTGTTATGCCTCCTTCCCTATTACAGCCATCTGTTGGGCAAACCAAATGGTAAGCTCCTTGGGAGGAAAGATTATGTCTTTCTTCCCCCCAGATCACGACTCTGCTCTGTCCAGAGTTTATTGTTTTGCATTTTGATGCCTCTGTCCAGATGTCTCTCGGGAACCATAGATGGAAAGCTCTCTGGGCACATGGACTTCGTTGTTAGTGTGTGTATCCCCAGTGCTGAACAGACCATCTATCACATGGAAGGCGTGACTCAACTGGACTTGCACAACCTATAGAGAGTAGACCTCAGTGTACGTGCAGCTTTCTCAACACTCCCTCGTGCAGATGGTCCCCAACCTATAAGGGTTCAACTTGCGAGTTCTTGGCTTTACAATGGTGTGGGAATGAGATGCATTCAGCAGAAGCCATACTTCGAATTTTGAATTTGGATCTTTCCCTGGCCTGGCAGTACACTCCTCTCTCCCAAGCAGGGCAGCGGCCTTGGCTTCCAGGCAGCTGTGTGATCATGAGGGTCCACAAAGGATCCACGTCCCACCATTTGGCGCTCACACGTCCCTTCTGTTTTTCACTTTGCAGTACAGTATTCAATAAATCGCATAGAATTGAACGCTGCGTTATCAGATAGGTTTTGTGTTAGGTGCTCTCACCCAACTGTAGGCTCATGGGAGTGTCCTGAACACATTTAAGGTTGTCTGGCCTGAGCTGTGATGTTTGTTTGGTTAGATGTGCTTAATGCATATGGGTTTATCAGGAAGTAACCCCATCGTAAGTCCAGGAAGATCTGTGGACATATCTTTCTTGCTGTCTTCACTTAGTCCCTTCCAATTCCTTTTTGGTCCAATGAAAACTGGCTCCTTCCCTTACCTGGAACAGTTTCGTTGTAACTGTTCTCGCTCAGGTTACTGCAAACTTCCTAAGTGCCTATATTCCAAAGGGCATTTTTCAGGACGTACCTATTCAGTCTTCCCCGAATATCTGACACTGGTGATGGTCCCTCCCACTGAAACTCTCTCCCCCATCTTGGTGTCCACGAAGCGACACTCTTCTGGTTTTCTTCCTTTCACAGAACCTTGTGTGTCCAGCTGATATTGGTGCCCCTTGCCTCCTGGGCCCCCTCCTTTCCCTCAGCAACCTTATCCTAACTGTCGCTCCCATATCCCTCTTCATTGGAACGAGCCCCAGATTTTCATCTCTAGCAAAAATCAGTTCACAAAGCTTTGGATGGTCATTCCCCCCAAACGTACCAGACATCTCTGAGTGGATAACCTGTAGCCCCTTTTAAGTCAGTAGGGTCATCATCTTCCCACCAAAATTAGTACCCGCTCTCCACTCCTCATCCTTATTGTATTCCAGAAGCGTCTAGAAGCATCTGCAGCTATTTTGCTCACCGTTCCACCTCCCAGTCACCTCCACATCCCCACTGGTTTATCTTTCTAAAATATTTGCTCTAGAAACTGCCATCATGTCAATCTCCTCCAAGAGTCCCATGCACAGTCTGAGCCCGGCACCAAACGCATAAGGCCTCTGAGCTCGGACTCTGGGTTCCAGCCTTACCAAATGGCTTGTGCTTCCCGAAGACCTTCGAACCTGCCGCCCCTGCTGGCCACCTGGTAGTTCTCCTGATTCTCTGAGACTCACCTCGGCTGTCTCATTCCATGAAGCCTTGCCTGCCCCTCACCAGCAGGCCTGATAACCCTGCCTTTTTGCTTCCCATGTAGCAGTTCTTGCATTGTTTGGCACCCCTTTGGGTTTCCTGTCTTTCTTGTCAACTGGGCTGCGGACCCCTCAATGGCATAGTCACCTGCAGATCCCCTTTTAGGAGGCCACCTTCTGTCACTCATCTTCCCTTAACAGTCAAGTACAATTTGAGGCATTTGGCCAAAGGAAAGACGGGCGTTTAGAGCCCTGGGATTCTGTTCCTCTGGATGCACTGTGCTATTACCTGACCCATCCATTGGAGTAAGAAATGTAATTCAGGTGAATTCACCATTGGGCCCCTTGCTGTTGGCTTTAGGGTTGCGTGAGAAGAGAAATGTGGTTTTCTATGCCGATCTGTTTTTTAAAGTCTTTGCAGTTATTAGCCTAGAAGCGCTTTCATCCTTCCTTCATGCTGAGTTAGAGGCAAGAGACGAGAAACCCAGAGAATCAGCTCCTCCTAAGGCCTTCAGCATATTAATTCACACCTATGGAGCCCTAAGTCCGAACCTTTAAAGGCCCACCCATAAGCTCACCCAAATGCACCCTTTCTCTGTTGTGTTCTTGCTATGTGGCTCAGATACTAAGCTGGCTAACCCTGTGAATTTGCCCATGTTCCTTGTCTGAGGGTTTCCAACACTCCATTTGTGTTTCCTTTTTCATTCTATTGTCACGTAGGAGCAAGTGCGACTGTCCCCGGTCTGCACAAAATGACCAGCCTCCAGCAGGATAGAAACCTCAGCCCAGGAGAACACAGATGGAAATCGAACAGGTCACAAGTCACCTATAAAACCTGAGTTTCGTGTCGTATGGTCTGTCCCAGGCGATGATGCTAAGTACTGACCCCATACAATGCATATGGCGTGTGCTCAGCCTCTCCCATACCTTGGCAGTGACCCCACGTGGCTGGACTTTCCAGGAGCACTGGTTCTTTTCCAGTTAATGGTGAGCATTTAGGTTAGATGCAGGGTTGAATGCAGGTCTGGGAAACACGGCCACACAGCCCACACCCCCACGGCCTCACTCTCAGGCACGGCCTGCCCGATAAAAGAAATGCATAATACATTCTCCCTGATTTTCAGTGATTCCCAATGCGTTTTTCTAATACAGCAGCAACTCCTATTATGCTTTTATTCTTGATTAATCATTTCTCAATGTAGCCTTGTGGGCTTAAAGGCCAGTAAGGAAGAAATTGGGCCGGGGGCAAGGGGCAGGGGTGAGGGAGAGTGCTCCAGACAAGAAGTGCTGCTGTAAATCTTGCAGCAAAATCATCTCTGTGAACTAAACGGCACCTGAATTTTATTCAAGAGAAAAGCTGGCCAGTGACTATGATTTCAAATGATCACTGTCTATACTTCCAATGCACTGACATAAGGGATTTGGGGGTTTGGGGTGTTTTTGTTTGTTTGTTTTGGTTTTTGCAATAACCTAGGGAACATGGGCAAATTGAAGTGATTCTGTGTAGTCTGAAGTGAAGGCTCACTGAAGAATTGGTCTAGAAGTACAAATGATTTACCAATACACAGTACGTAACATAGACACAGACTTCCGGTGTGCAGGAAATACGTAGGTTAAAGAATAGAAGAGCAAAATCCCTAAACATAGCTAATGCTTGCTAGAAATCAAAGATTTTTTTTCTGGAGGTAGGGAGAAGATATTAGGAAACGGGGATTAACACCTTCCTTGGGGTTGTTCACCCATAGTGTACGGTCTACACCGCAGAACAGAGTTTCTCAGAGTGTGGTCTTAGGAAACTTTTCCACTATTTGCGTCTCTTAAGATGTCATGCTGCTCTGTCCCCTGGCTGTGGAGCCTGACATAGGTTCTCGATCTGCTCAAAAGGCTCGATATCTAATTTCCGCGTCTGCACCCTGCAGAAGCCAGTGGAAATTAAGCAGTGATGGATTATCCCACCCACATAGCATCTCGCCCAGGGAAGATGTGTTGAGAACACACACTTTTCTTCTTTTAACGCCATTTCTTCAGAGGACCCGACTCACTCCCTGTAAAGGGGGAAATCACAATGGAGACATGTCCCGCAGCCAAACTGTAACTGTGGGGGGCACGGAAGTGGGGGAGGGGAGAGCAGCGGGACAGCTGTGGTGGTAGGGCTGTCATCACTCACGGGTCATCCTCTGCCTCCACACAGTCACTGAGGGGATTCTGGAGTGAGGTTCTACTGTGAGACGGAGCCACTGTCTGAAGCACATCTTGGAAGGTTCTAGAAGTACCTACTGAGATGGCAAATGTGGAGGACAACCTCATTGGAGCTCCTCCCAATAAGACCAACATGGACGCACTCCCCACCGCCAGCCACCAATCCCTCGCCCACTTGGAATGGAGAAGCCTCTCTACTCCCAACCCCATTGCTGCCATTGTCCTTGCTACACTCCTTGCTGACCCAGCCACAGGCCAAAGACAGGCCCCAGAGTGACGCTGCAAGGTGGGCTCCATAGAGAGGCATCTATGAAAATCCGTGTTGTCCTGATGGCCTAGTTCAGGCCCTCCATAAGCCTGTGCAAGTGGCAGGAGCTTTCTGAAGGACCAGATTTTGGCCTTTCTCTTTGTACCTCTATAAAAGCTGTTTTCCTCTCTCACTGCCTAGTGCAGTCACTTAGAGAGCTTTTAAGAAATACCTATGGCTGGGCCACCCACTGCCCTCCTACCCCAACCGATAAAATCAGATCCTCTGGGGAGGAAAGCTGGCAACGGGGCTTCTTAAAAAGCTCCCGAGACGAGTTTAATGTGCAACCCGGGTTGAGAACTGCCAGGTCGATGGCCATAGCTCTTGGAGAAGAAATAGGAACGTGCCAATGTTTAGGCAAGTTTTCAGTACTTTAAGGAGCCTGACTCTGTGGAGGTTGTATGCCTGGGTTCTGGAAATGCATTGATACATAAAGCACGGCACAGGCAGCCTTATACTTTAAGGAGGGATTCAGACAGATAAAGGATCGTGTCTGTATCAGCTGGTTCTGCGATGAGGCATGTGAAGGTAGCACAGTACAGGGACCCCGCTCTCTAGCAGAGCTGTGAAAGCTTCCTGCAAGAGTTGAAGCCTGAGTGGTTTATAGTATGAGTGGGACCTTGGCAGTCAGAGAGGGACATGCAGCATATTTCAGCAGGAAGGAAGGACAGTGTGCAGGGGGGGAAGCAGCATGGTTTGCCAGGGGACTAGAATGTCATCTCCAGGAGAACAGTGTACAGGTCTTCTCTGTTCATTCTTGAATGCAATCAGGAGCATAACAAATATTAGTGGAATGAATGAATGAGCACATGAGCATTGACTTCTCAAGGGCATAGGGGATGCCAAGAGAGGAGGCTGGGGGACAAACAGGAGCCCCTGATGTGAATGGAATTCTGGGCCATGTGAATTACTCATAAGCCAGTTGTTCTCAACTGGATGGAGAATAAGCATCCAGGAGCACCTGGCTCAGTCGGTTAAGAGCTCTTGGTTTCAGCTCAGGTCACAATCTCACAGTTCGTGAGTTCGAGCCCTGCATTGGGCTGTGTGTTGACAGCGTGGAGCCTGCTTGGGATTCTCTTGCCCTCCCTCTCTCTCTCTGCCCCTCCCTCACTGGTGCTCTCTCACTCTTAAAAATAAATGAGTGAATAAAAAAGAATAAGGATCCATATTTTACGAGAAAAAAATTCTCTCAGACCCTCACACAGTGGCAATAGTACTTCTAGGTACATTGAGAAAATGTATACAGACTAAAAAGTTCCTACAAATTCCACGATTTTTAAAATGAATTTTGATTTTGATCACAGCAGTTATATGCAAGTAATATATTTCTCCACAATACTGAAGTTTAAGGAATTTTACCTTTATTAAAACAAATCATGACTGGGCTCCTTCTAATAAAGGTAGATTAGAAAGTCTATCTCAGTCAATCACCTGGCTTAGAATTTAGGAAGAACTGCCCCAAACCCACATAGCTATCACCCATCCATCCCACATCCTGAACCTGAATGTTCTAAGACTGGGATCTCTGTTACCCTTTTTTAAAAAGGCGACACCCAATGTGAGCCAACCAGGCACCACCCTGTTACCTTCTGAGTTGCCAATCCCTAGCCCTTTGCTCAGTCTGTTTGCTCCCTCTCTATTCCATGCTCCCTCCCCACAACCCCACCAAAAACCAATAAACAAACAGCACAGACCAGTTTCTCTGCATTTTTGTCTCTCATGGAACTCTCCATGGCTCATTTGGAAGCTCAGGCTGTTCAAAGTCTAAGAGGTTGTCTACTTTTTCTGGGGCTGGAAGGAATCAGTCTTTCAGTGTCCAGAGGTCGATGCGGGGCTTTTCCTGATAATACTGGCTAACATTTACCAAGCATGCTGTCCACATTCTGAAGGCATTTGATCCTTACCTCCACCCAGTGAAGGCACTCTCATGTCCTCAGTCTTCCAGAGAGGAATAGAGAGGTTAAGGGAAAATGTGGCAAAATCATTAGAATTTGATGGAAAACTGGATTAGGGGATGAAGGAAAACGAACATAATCCAGGGTGGCTCCCAGATTCTGCTTCAGTCAAAGGAGACGCCATTAATGAGCTGGGGATCCAGGGGAAGACTACTGATTAAACCAGATCCAGCCAAAGGGATAGGACTTTGGCAACGACTATTAAAAACGGATTATCTCGGGGGCGCCTGGGTGGCTCAGTCGGCTGAGCGTCCGACTCTTGATTTCAGCTCAGGTCATGATCCCACGGTCATGGGATCACACCCCGTGTCGGGCTCCATGCTGAGCGTGGAGCCTACTTAAGATTCTCTCTCTTCCCCTCTGCCCCCCTGCTCAGGCATACTCTAAGATTAAAAAAAAAAAAAAAAAAAACCAGCCTTGGAAACTGAAGGAGAAAGATCTATGGGGCTGAGCATGTGCTTTGTGCAGGTCCAGGGTATTGGATGTGCTAGGGCCTGGCTCCAGGGACCCTCTCCTGGACCGTCTCTGTAGCCATTGGGTTTCCAGACAACCACACCTTGCCCTTTGTCGCACGCTGCCCTCGCTCCACAGCTTTGCTGCGGCCACAACATGACCATTAACCGGATCCAGTGCAAAGTGACTTCTAAATAAAACTCTTCAATCACTTCACCTGCAAGGTGTTTCTATGGTTCACTTAACCAACCAACCACTCAGGAGATCATTAGCTGCCCTCTCTGTGCACGACACAGCCGTACCTTAGCAAAAAATAAAATAGAAGGAGATATAATAGACAGTTTTTTGAGTCCCAAAGTGAACCCCGATGGCCAGCACATAGGAGCACGCAGGGAGGTGGTATTTGAAGTGAGAGCTCTCCGGGGGCACCTGGGTGGTGAGGCTGCAGCAGGAACGAGATGCGAGGTCCATGGACTCTGGGAGGGCAGATTGGACTCAGATGGTCGCCGCGGTTATGGTAAGAACTGCAGGCTCTGCTCCCGTTGACCCCTGCGGGAGCCCTGGGCCCCCAGCCCTTCATCCCCACCTGCGGCCCTGCCCCTGTGGCCCTGGGAGGCTCTGGCAGGAGCTCCAGGTGTGTCTACACGAGGTCTTCCTCCCTGGGCTGTGCTCCTCGCCCCTGAAGTCACCCAGGGCTGGTGCTCAGCACCACGCCTACCTCCGGTGCTCTCTGGTAGGGTCCTCCTGGGGCTCCTCGAGCCTGCCTTTTGCAGGGAGGGACCCCAGTGGCTGGAGCTTTGCTACATTCTTGGTCAGACATGGGAGGCCGTTCCTCGGCCCAGCTCTGCATGTCACACTTGCCCCGGCCTGTCGCTCCCGCCCCATAGGAAACCCATGGCTTTCTCACGCCCTCCGACCCCTCAGCACAGGCCTGCTCCGGAGTAGGCCCACCAGGCCCTGCGCTTCCCCGGGGCCCTGGGAAGATTCTCGAGGCATACAAATCATCTGGTGCCAGTAGGTGACTGGGAGGAGGGGTGGGGAGATGGGCCGAGGCCCTCACGGAGGTTTGGGCGGACCCCACAGCTGGGGGAATGGAGGCCCCGGGGAGGGGGGGCGCAGCTAGTGCCGGGTGGGTGGGAGTAACGGTGAAAATAGACATTCGCTTCCATTCCCACTGGGTTGAGACGCGCAGTGGTTTTTCAGAGGGGACTCAGAGGCCCCAGGCGGGAGGGGGCTTTGATGGAAGGAAGATGGAGGAAGAAGCCCATGCACCCTTTAACCCCTGCTTGGACGGGAGGCCTCCCAGCAGCCGCCCAGGGAGCCTGGGACACTTTCCAGCTCGCCCGCAAAAGGCGCTGGCTTCAACCTCTCTCATTTAGTCTCTGCTGCCATCGGGGTGACCCTCACCAGCAGCCCGGGGGTCCCCGGACCTAGTGACCCGACCGCAGCAAAGTCAGCCTCCGCGGCCAGCTCCGAAGCCACGCTGGAACAGCTGATTGTGATGAATGTCCCCGGGACCAGGCCCTGGTCCTCAGCTTGGTGCGAGCCCAGCCCCCCAGGCCTCCGCCTGCTTGACCCCCTCCTCTCCGCTGCCCTCCCCCTCTTCCTGCGAAGCCTGTGCCCTTGCCACCTTCCTGGTTTCCCATCCGTTGTCATCTTGTCTCTCAGAAACCTCTTGGGCATCGGTGAGACCATGAGGGGCTGTCTTCTGGTGGGGCCTCACCACCCCTATCCCCCCTCCTTGCCCTGCCCTGCTTGGTCCCTGCTTCTGTGTTCCCCTCCGCTTACTTTCCACAAAGGATCAGAGCGGTCATCTGAAGGCCATTTCAGGGTCTGTCACTACCTCACTCCCCAGTGAGTCTAGAGTGAAGGCCTCACACCTCGGGGCCCCCAGACCCCGCCAGCGGTCGCACGGCTGACTCACCCCGCACCACCCTCTCCTTCCTCCCAGCACCATTGGCCTGCTGGTGTTCCCTGAACAGTGTTAGGTCTGCCTCAGGCCCTTTGCACTGGCGATCCCCTCCCTTTCCCTGGAATCCTCACCATCCATAGTCCAGGTTTCCACTTAAAGGTCACCTCCTGCAAAAGGCCTTCTGGTCTAAAAGAGGCTCCCAGCATCGTGCCATTAGAGCGCTGGGCACGATGAGTCAGGGCTCTCTTTGCCTCTCCCTTTACCTTAGCTGTGCCCACCTCCTTGCCGGATTGTGGGCATTGTGAGGACAGAGCAGCGCAGACAGATTCATTGTGAGTCTTTGTGACTTCGATGTATATGTCTTTTGGCCCGGGCCCAAATGCAAATATTTTCAGAATTGAAGAAAACTATGCTTCCTGGTGGAATTAACTGCAAGGAGGAAGCCTTTAATACTTTAGTTCTGAGGGAGCCTCCGGAGTCCGCCCCAGGCAAGCCCTAGGCCGAGACTCAAGACTTAAGGCCACCGTAACGTGACCAGGGCCAAGCTAGAGAGAACAGACTGGGCCCAAGGGACGGCTCCCGCCTCTGTGTTTCCTTCTGTCTCTGATTGTCCTCCTTACCCACGGCCTGGGCCACCTTCGGGCTTCCGGGCCTTCTCCAGACCCGCAGCCTGGGCGCCGGTAAGGACTTCCTGACCTCGTCGATTTCACGGTCCCCTCCTGGGCCGTGTGTGGTGAAGCTTTCCCAGCAAAGGCAGGGGTGCTGGGGGTGAGAAGGGCACTCCACGCGGGTCATTAAAACAGACAAACCAAGAGCCACACAAGCTAGGAATGCTCTTCACCTCCCAAAACTGAGACTGGCCTGGGGGGCTGGAAGCAGGGCTTTCAGGCTCAGCTCAGGACACCTCCTGCTGCTGGCAGCTTGGGCCGGGGACCCCTCTCCGCATGGCTGGGCGTAACAAGCCCCGGGTTTGAACTCTGCAAACCCTGGAGAACAGCCTTCAAGCATTTTCCACAAAACCTCCTAGGTCTGCAGGAAGTAAAATTAGCACCTTGATTGTGAGGAGCCAAAGCCCCAAAGAGAAGATCTTGATCTCCCTGCTAACTGCAAAGCCTCCTCACATATTCTCACGGGCTTCCTCTGGGGTTTACAGCAGTTCAGGCTTGCTCCCCGGCCCAGGAGGACCCTGGGTGGGGGTGGGCGATGGAAACAGGCTGCCAAACTCCCATGGAAAAGAGCACTTGCTCAGTTACCCAGGGGCCAGCCGGCCAGTGATCGCGCCACACCGTCTCAGAATGATTTCCTTGGGGTTTACTCAAGTCCATTGTCAGTAAGTATGCAAGGGAAGGAGACGACAGATGGCTCAGTTCTGCTGGTGGAGGGAGATGGACCCCGCCCCCTCCGCGCACACATCCATCCATCCCACTGACCAGTGGCACCGGAAGTTCTTACACATCGTATACTGGGGACTAGAGCCCACTTCAGGAGGCTCCCCATCAGGAGGTAAGCACTTCCCGTCCTGCTCCAGCCCTGCTCATGACCCTTCTCCTCAGCAGACCCCATTAGCCGTGGACACAGGGGTGGAATGGACAGCAGTGGCCCTTGGTTGTATCCCTCACACACCTTTTCTCTCCCCCACTGCTCCACTAGTGGTGCCTCCCTCTGGCCCCCGTACTCTCTGGTTCTTCATGGCCTCCCTGACACCCAGTTTCGCATCCAGATCCTCACGGGGTCAGCCCTTTTCCACCCCCCACCAAAACTCAACGGCTCTCATCTCTACTTCCGCTTGCTGCCAAGGAAGAAACTTGATCATCAATTCTACTCCCTTCTTTCTCTGCAGGGCTAAGGGCAGACACGACCTAAAGCTCTTTCTGCCAGGGTGTTTTGAGTGATGACAGAGAATTCCTAAAGGGACACTGCCCACACCTGTACCCAGGCATTAATTTCTGTTTGTCCCCACCTCTAGGGCCTGTCACACAATTCAGATTTCAGTATAAGTAGCTTGCCATATCTGGGGACATTTTCCTAAGGTAATTACTATCTCTCTGTCTAGATTTAAAAAAAATTTTTTTTAATGTTTATTTATTTTGAGAGAGAGAGAGAGAGAGAGAGCAGGCACGTGTGCGCACACATGAGCAGAGGAGGGGCAGAGAGAGGGAGAGAGAGAGAATCCCAAGCAGGCTCTATGCTGCCGGCACAGAGCCTGATGTGGGGCTCAAAGTCACGAACCGTGAGATCATGACCTGACCTGAAATCAAGAGTCGGACTTTACCCAACTGAGCCACCCAGGCATCCCTCACTATCTAGATTTCAAATTCTAAACCCACTTTGCCCTAGCCAACACATCGGTTAACAGTCAGCTATGACTCTCATGTGCATGAAGTCAGCAAGGGAAAACCCATAAATTAAGTCAGTAAGGGAGGACTCATAAAATACTTGGCAGTCTGAGTTGGGAAGACTTTACAGAACCTAGTTCGGCTCCCTCATCATACAGGCAAGAAAGTTGCATTCAGAGGAGCATGAACATATAAAACAGTGATCTATTTAATCCTTTAAGAGTACATATTGATTCAATGTCAAGTCTGGTAGCTGCGATAGGAGTATAAAGATGAGCCAGTTGTGGGTCTTGCTCTCCAGCAACTTAGGGTTTGATGTCTGAGGGAGATAAGATGCTAATGAACATCGATAACTAGACTGTGTGGTAGGAAGCTGTGAACACCATGCAGACACTAAGAGGACTATAATCAAGTGTAAAGATGAATAGGGTGAACTTCAATGACGTGAGTGGACAACAAGGGACGAGCTGGGCCCAGACGGGGGGACAGAGGGAATTTGTAGGTCTGCGTCAAATGTCTACCCACACCTAGACGATGAAGCCAGTCCCATGCCCTGCTCTGTGCTTGGTTAGTAAAGGCTCACGAACTTGATTTAGCCCATGTTTATAAGGAGTGTACTGTGTGCCCTGTCATGACTAAGAGAGAGACCTAAAGGAGCAAACGCACCTTGGGACTTTCCAGCTCAGCCTGACTCGAAAGAAGACAGCAACTTAAAAGACAGAAAAGGAAACAATCTTCGTTTCTTTTAATATCCTCTGTTGTCCCTAAGTCATTATTACTATTTTCCAATTATAAGTTGGGGTTTTCTCCCAGCTTATTCATACTAATGCTTACAAAATGTGCCAGGTCAGTACACATCATTTTATTTTCAGTGTTTATTTTTGAAAGAGAGAGAGAGAGGCAGAAAGAGAGGGAGACAGAGGATCTGAAGAGGGCTCTGTGCTGACAGCAGACAGCTCAGTATGGGACTTGAACCCATGAACCGTGAGCTCATGACCGGAACTGAAATCAGATGCTTAACGGACTGAGCCACCCAGTACACATCTCTTTTAAAGGCACAGCCCAGCTCTCGAAGGATGAAAATTGCCTGGTACTTGGTGCTTCTCAGAGATGTGCCTGGATAATCTGGCAGAAAAAGGCCATCAGCAAGGAGTATCCATGACCCATTCCATTCTTGTACCTGGCACTGTTGGGATGACAGAAGAAGTGGCAGCCACTTCTCTAAGGGAGAGAAAATGCCCGTGCTTGAAGCATGCAGAGGAAACTGACCCCTAAGTGCAAGACGGCGTGCTCTGCCCTGCGTGCACACAAACACACACACGAATCCTGAGAGCAGGGCCCTGTTCTACTGCCTGACAGTTCTACCACTTCACCCAGCTTCTCCTCCATCCCGGAAGCTTTTCCTTTGCCTCAGGCTGCCCAGCCACCTGACCCGACCCCCCCCCCCACTCCTCCCACCTCCCATCCCTCCTCTGAGACCTCGAGCTAGCTCTCCTTTATGAGCTCTCTCTTCTGAACTTTCAATCTTCCTCACTGGCTCCTTTTCCATATCTTTTAAACATTCCAAAGAACCCCTAGCCTGAGAAACCTTCTTCTCAAGTTACTGATCCAACTTATGCCTTCTCTTTACGGCCAATGTCATTTTTGAGAAGGCGACATTTGATGTGTCCACTAGCCCCTCTGCTGCCATGCCTCCACCCCTGCATTTCACTTCTGCCATGACCACCTCATTGAATGGCTCTCGCATACTCATGCTGCTCTTGGGAGGTAGATGGCCTCCAAGTGTTGGTCTGGACATCCGTTATTCATTTTCTGTGGGTGATCCCCAGTACCTCTGGCTGGTGACTCCCAGATGCAGGTTCCCAATCTTGACCCAAATCCTGGGACACAGAGACTGTATTCCCAACCACTTCCCCAGCAACAAGTCCACCTGGCCATCCCTTGACGACCTTAAACTCAACATACCCTGGACAGACTCCTCCTCATCCTCCTCAAGCCAACCTCTTTCCCAATCTGTGTGACAATTTATGTCATCACCTTATATCCATCTAGCAGGCAGCCTTCAAGCTAGAAGCTCAGGATTCTTTCAGATGCCTTCTTCTTCTTCATGTTTCCTATCTAACTGCTTCCTGATCATCTCTAAAATTGGTTCCCTCTTGTCATTCCATCCCTGATCCTCAAAGTCCAGCTCGCCCACCCACGTACTTTGTCCTGGCTGGCCTCCAAATCTGTGAGTGACAGTGATTTTAGGCAAGAGCCCAGCCCCCTCCTCATAGTTCTCAACTCTCTGCTTCCTGATGCTTGCCCTGTGACCCCACTTGCTTTTCCATTTCTGGCCACTGGGCTTCATTGGTTTTAGATTTCCATGTAATTTCCCGTTATGATTCTCCACCTGGCATGTACCTCTGGTTTGAGTTTAAGGTCACACCCACTGTCTCTTGGAAGAACATCCTAGTCCGTTCCTACTTTTGTGAACCCCACTGGCCAGGCCAGCCCCAAGGCTCCTACCTCTGCTTCCACAGTAATGTGATTATATATGCACTTGTTTCTCACACTGGACTTTTAAGTTTCTTGAGAACACGGACATAATTTACTTGCCTTTGAATTCCATTTCAGGCACAGTGTAGGATTATTAAAATGGAAAGAGTGTGGCACACACAGGAAATGTGTAGAAAGGATTCAGGGCCATACGTGTCCTGTAGGAATCCAGGGGGAAGGAGGGACTGTTGTGGACTGAATCAGTACAGGAAGCTGAACCCCAAACTGAACACAGATGTTGTAATTATATGCCCGAAAAACAGGAAAGTGCTGGTTACTCTGATGAAGCCTGTCTTTTCATTCCTTCCAGTGCCCTGAATTCTTCACTTACTCTGTTACCTTTTTTTAATGCGCTGGGATTACTACTGCCTAAAACACCAAGAAGAGCTGTCCAGGATGTCATGAGAGGCATGGTACAGCCAACATGAAGTCATGGGCCTACAAAGTCTCTGCGCGTCAGGGCCAGGAGTTTGGGAGGCCCTCTTCTGTTTACTTGGACCAAGGGAAACTTGGAGCTCTCCTTGGCCCCAGAGTAGCTCCGGAATCAGAAGTGTTCATCATTCCTATGAGCACATATCCAGGGGGTGTTTGATCATGAGTTCTCCCGCGAGCCAACTCTCCAGCCAAGTGTGAACAGTCCTTGTAGAATTCTGGCCGACACTCCAGGGCCCTGTTAGGTTTTTCCAAAGAAGCATCCTAGGCGTTCTCATTGGTTTCTCCATTTATTGCTTCCTGTCATGCTATCCTGTGATTGGAATACTGCTGTCCTTAAGGCTGTGTCCCTTTGGTACCATGAGCTCAATTCTGTTCCCTGTCTTCCTGGCCTCAGCCCCAGCCAACCCCCTTGGCTGAGAGATCAGTGGACTGTATTGCAGCATCTGCCTGGATTGTGGTTTTTCCTAAGATCTTCCTCGAGGCTGTTCATCACAAACACAAGAGTCGTGTGTATGGTCCATGCTCCATTATTACTTCTCTGGAGGGCACTATTTGGACCCACCTCATACTGAAGGAAAATCCAGCCCCTAAGAAGGAGTTGGGCTGTGCTAGCAATATGTTCAAGATGACTTTTGAGAGCCTGTCGCCTTTAATCTTTCCTCTCCTTTTGGCTACTCACTCTTACCTCCTCGCCCTCCCAGATGTTCCAGAGTTACTGCCAGAGATGACTTGCTATCCAGCGCGAAGCTGTGCCAGCATGGAGAAACCTGGCCAATCTAACAAGTTGGTGCCCAAGAGAAAGCGTGTCTTAACCCCTGACCCTCTCCAGCACGGTGTCTCCCTTAGAAGATGCTTGTGTCCTCAGTATTTCACTGACGTCTTAAGCTTGCCCCAGCTGTGTTTGCAGACCAAGTAACCCAGTAGTTGCTCACTGGTCTTATTCATGGTCAGCTTGTAAGCTATCACAAAGATCTTCTTCTGGTTCCCTTGGTTCCTGGAATGTTTTGATGAGCTCTGTGCAAAAGCAATTTGGTCAGATCATCGTATATTAACATGCACATTCAAACTAAGGAACCAAAAAATCCAAGTCATAATATGGTCACTCATCCTTTGAGATTTCCAAACCCAAATGAAGGCCCTGGGTCTCAGGGATACACAGAAAGAAACAATGGAATGAACAAATACACAAGCAAATAAATAAAGGAAAACGTTCTAAAATCCTAGAAAGCTGCTGTGTCTTTTACCCATTGATGCACATCCATGTAAATGCCTTCTCTTCTTGCCCGATCCAACCTTGTCTCCAGCAACAGATAGATGGTAGATGGATAGACAGATCCAAAGGAAATAACTGTGTCACTCTTCACATTGTGAAGAGCCTCGTTTTACCACATATATAGAATGGCCTGGAATTTCTACCATCTATGTTGATAACATCACCAACTATCACCTTGTATAAATCACAGGATACATCAGTCCCTTGGCAAATGTTTCCAAGTGTGATTTATATACAGTGTCACCAGTGTGGCATCAGGCTTGCTGATATTTTTAAACCAATCGAGCCTTGGTCACCTTGAAGAATGCTTTTTTCTTTTTCCCCCCAGCTGTTTGGTCCATCCTGACCCTTCCTCTCCAGTCCCACGGGCTTTGAGCTCCCTGCTCAGTCTGGTCAGGGCCAGGGGACCCTTTGCCACTCTGTTTGGTGCAGGTCAGCTGACCCTTCACTCCCTCTTGTTTCTATACTGTCTTCTAGCTTCAGAGAGGGGCTCCCCTGAGAATCAGCCGTATGCCGTTTGCACATGGCGGGGCCTGGAACTCTCGACAAAGCACTTTCTATAAACCACCGTGAGAGAGGGCAAAAATAACAATAATAAATAATGCCTCTGAGTCAGCCATTAACCTCTGCCGATGCCGCCTCTGTGTCCGCTGTCACATGTTAACGATGTCACCTAGAATCCCTGATGCAGCCACCTAAGGTTCTGTGGTGTCCCTTCCCCTACAGCAGTGCCGATGAACGCTCCTCCTTCACAGCACATCTGTCCTGTTCCGTGTGGCCGGGCCTGTTTCAGAACTGTCCCCAGGACTTTTATTCCCATTACTGTCTCCATGAAAACTTCCAAATCCTAGATCTCCCTTCCGTCTTTGCTGTAAGCCACAACATTTACTGTTTGGCAATGCACTGCTTTTGCTAGCATGTGCCTTCAGGTCAGAACTCAGTGCTCTGGATTGTTTAAATCTCTGGGTTGAGTTTGTCTTGGGAAACCTCCCTCCTCCCCACCCCCACCTCCTCCCAAACGCCCCAGGGCGCAGCCCTGCAGGGGACTGTCTGCAAAGGTGAATGGGCTATTTCTCGAACCCGAACCTCTCTCTTCTCCCAGCCCTTGCGCTGGCTTTGCTAGACTGCCATGGCTTATTGCGACATTCTTCTCTCTCTGTGGCCTTGCCCTGGCCATGGCAATGAGTGCATACCAGGGACTCTCCTGCAAGTGATGGTGGCCAAGTCTCCCCCCTCCCCATGCCGCCTGTCACTTTGGTGAGCTGAGGAGCACAAGCCAAACCAAACCCAGACCTCCTCTGCAGCCTGCAGTCAAAACCACCACTCTGTTCCAGAGTATAATTTCATTATTTAGCTTCTGGGCTTTCTCTGGCTCTAGAGTCTATCTTGAAACATAAATAGAGAAAGGCGTGGGGCTGCCTCATGCTTCTCTGGAATGCCACGTACTTCGTCATGTGGTTTCTCAGCCTCTGGGTTGAGAGGTCCTCAAAACAGTTCTCCCCTCATTTTATTCATTGTGCGTCTCGCAGTATTTGGTCAACTAGCGTGAGTCTGGTCACCCCCGCTGGGAACACACTACACTAGAAGTCGCAGACACACCAGAGGGTGAGTGTCAGTGTGGGAGCAGAGCATTGTGGGCCCCTGAGGCGGAGGGTGAGAACTTCTTCACAAAGGTGGTGACGTTCGACGTGGCTCTTCAAGGGGGACTCAGTATTTCACACTGAAAGGTCAATGACTGTCCTGGCGGAAGAGGGGTGGGAGGGCACGGGGCCTCGGGGGCTCTGACAACATCGGCGTCAGGTGGAGGTCTGTGCGACCAGCGGGCTATGATGGGCTTGGCCATCAGTGAGGAAGTCTGAGGCCGCCGGTAGGTCCCCACGCGCTCACTAAAGAATTTAGACCTTGTCCCAGGGATTAGCCAGAGTCACTGAAGGTGTTGAAGCAGAGCAGGGTAGGAAGTATGGATCAGAGAGCCCAAGACGAGGGCCGGGAGACAAGCCGTGATGATGGTCTCTGGGCCGGAGAGAGTGGGGAGGCTGGCTTTGTGGGGACACAGAGGAAGGTGACATTTCTGTGACGGAGGTCAACCAAATCCAGACATCTGTTGAGTATAGCGAGAGAAAATGAGGAAAGCATTGGGAATCATGCGGAGATTTTGAATCTGAGAGACTAGAATCAGGAGGTAAGGTCGGACGAGGGCAGGAGTGGGGGCAGGGATGGGACGGAAGTGAGACTGTGGCGGCTTCCGGAAGGTGAGGAAGAGGAGGCAGCAAGTATGGGTGAGTCCTTCATGAAGTTTAGTGGTGAAGAGGAAAAGGGAGGGAGACTCTGAGGGCTAAAGCATTTCTCTAAAATAGGGGAAAGAGCATTTCTGTGAGGAGAGGGGAGGACAGTGGAGAAGGGGAGACTGAAGTGAGCGGCAGAACTGCCATTTATTGAGTGGATCCCGGGAGTCATCCGTGTGTCACACACTGAACACGCATGTGGCATGTCAGGGTCACACTGACCCAGGGAGGTAGGTGTAATCATGCCCATTTTCCAAATGAGGAAACCACCAACCAGTGGATTTCCCCAGGGGTGGGGACTGGCTGAGCAGTGGAACTAGAGAGCATGTTGTGGTGGGGGAGGCGCTCGAGGGCCCAGGAAGGTCTCCCTTTTAGCTTTGGGACTTGGAGCTGTCCATCAGTTCTGGCCAGTGGCCAAGACCAGACGCAAGGGTGTGGGGTTAGATGGCTCGTTCCTGTGAGCTTTGCAGTTACCTAGCATGAGCCAGCTGCAGCGGCTCTCTGCAGGGGTGGAGAGGCTCTCTCTCTGCTTTTCCGCTTCTCAGACCTCTCTGAACATCATATTCAGGAGCGTATGTTTCCCACAGAGCTTGATGTGTGCCAGAAATACCCCGTGTGCCCGTTGCCTTTGTTTTTCACCACTGTCGCTGGAAGAGTCCGTTTTGCCTTCTGCCTGCCCATCTTCGTGAAGCATTGAACTTCAGGAGAGCTACAGCCCACATTTTGCCTCAAAGATTTCTTCTTTGCTTTCTCCCAGTTACCAGGTTGAACCCTAAGCTGATGTTTAGTTTACCTATGGTAATGAGGGATAGGGAACAGCCTTGTGTAATTAAAATCTGAAGATAAGCCCAAAACCATTTTACCCAGTACATCCTTCCCCACCGAGTCTCTGTGCCCATGTTGCTAACAAATAGCAACCTGGCTAATCTGAGGTTCGCCAGTTCTTTATGTGGTGTGTCTCCCCTTGTATAACAGGTTGTGATGAAGCCTTTCAGTCAGTCCAAGGCACCCGAGCTCACTTCCTGGGTCCTTCAAAGGAGGGCGTCTTGGACTTGGGCGGCCAGCTTGACAGATGGCAATAAATCAAAGCTTGCACCTCTTGCTCACGTAGCTCTCTGCTGATGCTGGACAAACACACCTGCCGTCTACCATCAACGTCTAGTGGACTAACTGAATGAATGAATAAGTTTCTAGGCCATCCATTAAAGAAATTTCTGGAACTCATCCGATGCGAAAGACAATTACTATAAAGATTTCCGTGAAGGTGCAGGAGCTCACTACTCTCAATCCCCCTTCCATTTACAATTTGATCACGGAAGACACAAACATAGTCCAATAAGTTACATTTGGGGGAAGATTCACCAAAAAAAGATAGAGTTTATCTGGGATTACATATAAAATTATACTCCTAGGTTTTTCTTTTTAACACTTTCCCAAGTACTATGGTGCAGACTCACAGAGTGAATTTATACTATCATACAGTCAATTCACTTTATCCATAAGGAGCATTAAGCCCAATGAGGATCAAAGACTTGCCTAAACTCTTAGTGAAAGATTGTTCAGAACCAAAATCCATTCAGAGGATCTTAAATTTAAGAGAGGGCTTATTACAGGGATCCCTGGATAGCTCAGTAGGTTAAGCGTCTGACTCTTGGTTTGGCTCAGGTCATGATTTCAGGGTTGTGAGACGGAGTCCCATGTCAGGCTCTGTGCTGAGTACGGAGTCTGCTTGGGATTTTCTCTCTCCCTCTCTCTCTGCCCCTCCCCCTGCTCAAGCATCAACTTTTTAAAAATTTTAAGAGGGTTTGTTACAGAGAAACCTAATGGAAATTAATTGAAAGAGGTTTAGTGAGACCTTGTGGAAACTGACCAGTCCTTGATTAATTCCTCTGACTACCTCCATGGGTCCTTCTGGATTCTTCTCTCTGCTTCCAGAAGCCTCCTTTATGTCCTCTGAAGATTGGCTTTTCTGCTATCCCCTGATCATCCCAAAAGACAGAGTATCTTCCATGCCACCATGACCTTCTAGCTCGGCTTCTCCAGCTGGGCAAGGATCTCCTCAATTGACCCAGCTTGGATCAGATGCCCATCACCCTGGTAAGGAGTGAGATATCCCCCAAGGAGTTGACAAAGGCTTGTGAGTGCAATCACAAGCAAGGAAGGGAGTGATAGCCTTGCTTGATCGCTCCCTGGTCAGGTGCCATCCAAAGATGTACAGTTGACACATTTTAAGAATAATCCAGGGAAGCCTAAGTGTCCATCAACAGATGAATGGATCAAGAAGATGTGGTTTATCTATACCATGGAATACTGCATGGCAATGAGAAACAATGAAATCTGGCCATGTGTAGCAACATGGATGGACCTTGAGGGTGTTATGCTGAGCGAAATAAGTCAGGCAGAGAAGGACAAATATCATATGTTTGCACGTATAGGAGGATTAGGAGGAACTTGACGGAGGAGCAAGGGGGAGAAGAAGGGCGGAAATGGTGGGGGAAAGGGAGAGAGGCAAACCATGAGAGACTCTTGAATGCTGACAAACACTGAGGACTGATGGATGTGGGGGGGAGGGGGGAGGGGCATGGAGGAGGACACTTGTGGGGATGAGCACTGAGTGTTATGTGGAAACTAATTTGACAATAAACTATTTGTAAAAAAAAAATTTAAAAAAAACTATAAGAGAGAGAAAAAAAACAAAGAATAATCCAGGGACACCTGGGTGGCTCAGTTGGTTAAGGGTCTGACTTCAGCTCAGGTCATGATCTCATGGTCTGTGAGTTCGAGCTCCACGTCATGTTCTATGTTGACTGCTCAGAGCCTGGAGCCTGCTTTAGATTCTGTGTCATCCTCTCTTTATGCACTCTGTCTCTCTCTCTCTCAAAAATAAATACTTAAAAATAGGGAGAATAACGAGACAACGAAGAGACAACGAAGAGCACAGCCAGAAAAATGTGGCAGTGAAAGAAAGGGCTTGAAAATTTTGTCACAGAAGAAATGACTGGAGGGACTTGGTACATATAGCCTTGAAGAAGGAAGATTTAAAAGAGATGCAATTCTTTTGTCCAAATATTTGAAGGGCTGGCTTCAGTTTTGAAAGTATTCTGTCTGTGTATGTTTGCAGAGGTCCAGAACTAGTTAACCGACGGGTAAAAATTAAAAGGAGGTAGAGTTTGCTTAAAATTAGGGTCAACATTCTTCCCAATAGAGTTTTCTGGAAATAGGCTGGCCTGTCACGTTTGAGAAGAGATGGGATGATCGCTTGTAAGAAAAACTGTGGAAAAGCTCATAATAGGAATTAAGAGTCGTGTAAAGTTTATTTCAGTTCTGGAATTCTATGGCCCTGCTGCAGGCACATCTGGGTGGCTGGAATCATTGCTGTCACAGGAGTGAAGGCCACTGTGTGTGGTCAATTGGATGGGAGGTATTGGCTGATGCTAAGTGGCCGCAACCCCCCAGAAATGGCAGGTTGCCCTGATCTCCCTTTGGATCCTTTCTATTCTGGGCCTTCTCAGATGTGTTTGAGACAAGCCATCTCAGCTGAGATGCTTGGAGTCATTCATGCCTCCTGACCACCTGCAAGGTCACCATCTGCAGGAGTGGCCGGGGGTTGGGGGAGTAGGTGGGCGGTGTGGAAGGTGGGGCAGGCTGCCCTTCACCCATTGAGTGCTCAAGATATGAAATCGACACCGAGGGGAATGCTTCAGACGTAGCTCATTTGCTTGTAGAGATCAGAAGCCTGTTCGAAGTAGCAGGTTTTAGAAAGAATAAGGGAAAAGTGTAAAGGGACACATTTCAAGGATATAAAAACAGGTATTGCAGCAAACCAAGGAAAGCTGAGCCCCAGGACTCTGGGAAGGGCCAAGCTTTAAGGCCATGGGAACACCACAGCAAGAGTTCACCTCCTTTACATCAGCACCCTGCCGATAGACATACGATGCCAAGCCTCTGCTCCCGGGGGCTTGAGAAAATCGACCTGGTCATCCAGCACAGAGAAAACCAGGGCCCTGAGCAACCCAGCACACTGTGCACTCAACCAGTCCATACTAACATGGAATTCACACTTTTATGGTTTTAACTTCTCTCCTCTTCCTCCATGGTGCCTTTCTCTACGTATCTACCAAGTAATATGACTCCCAATGGATTCAGCCATCCCCAGATACTCGGTCAGCGTGCCTGCTAGCCCAGTGCCTGTGTACAATTCCAAAGAGTTTGGCCAAGGAGATTGACAATCTGGCCTTGATTACTCCTTCTAATTAACTCATTCATGAGTACATTTAACAAATAATTATCAAGTGCTTAATTGTCAGCATAGCTCTCTGCTAGAAACAAACAGGTATAATCTATGGTTCATATCCTCAGGCAGCTCGTTTCCTATCTGGGAAACTAAGACATACGCCCTTAAGCAAATAAGTCCAGTTTCAGGTAATTCCTGAGCATCTCAGAACTATGTGGGTTGAACCAACCTTGTGCTAAAAGAAGTGAGGTCCAACTAATTCAGCACGGTGTGCCAGCTAAGTGAAATCCCAGTGTCTTCCTTCAGCATTGACAGAATCACTCTCTCTGTGGCACTTAACTATAGAGACTTTGAAGTCTTCCGCAATTTATTACACTGAGTCCAAATAAGCAACTTGTAGAATAAAGATTGAGCTCCAGGAAAGATCGGGTACAATCCGGTTAATGGGTGCTGTGCAAGGACAGCCTCTTCCCACGTTCTCCATGCTGCCTGCTATTTCTAGGGAATGATCTTAACCATCCTCGTCAGCTAGCGCAGGACTCAGTGTAAGATTGTCTCCGATCGTCATTGGCCGCAGGACATGGGAGCATCAAGATGGAGCCTCGCACAGACCCTCAGAGCTATAGGAAAGAGAAGCTTCTAGGTGGAATATTTATTTTTTAAGTTTATTTATTTATTGAGAGAGAGAGAGTATACGTGCACATGCATGCGTCGGGGAGAGGCAGAGAGAGCAGGAGAGAGAATCCCGATCACTGTCAGCACGGAGCCCAATGTGGGGCTTGATCTCACGAACTGTTAGATCACGTAGGCGGAATGTTTCCAAACGAGAAAATTACAGGCATGTCTTCGTTGTTTCCATTGTTTTAATTTGTATTTTTAGAAATGGGATTACAAAAGGCACTTTTCCTGGCCCCTTGGAACAGAACTCTTGTGTCCCCCCCCCTCCCCCCCCCCAGCCTTGCCAGGCTGGCCAGCCAGCTCAGCCCCCATGCCTGGCCTCTGCCTTTTACAAAGTGGCCGCTTACTAAGTGGTCCTTCTCTCTTTATCCTCAGTTCATAGTATATCAGCAAGCACTGGTGAGGCTTGCTCTGAGTAGGGCCGAGGCTGAGTGCCATGGGGTAGCCAAAAATAAGAGCCAGCCTACCCTCCGCAAGCTTGAGAGGGAAAAATATGACGTACAGAACAGCTCTAACACAGACAAACTCGTGCTGGAATTTGGATTGAAAGTATATGAAACGTGTTAACTCAAGGGAACATTGATATCTTTCAAAGAAGAAAAAGTCAGGAGATCTAGATAAAAATGGGGGCGGCGGATATGAAGATACAATTCATACTAAAGGAAATCCAAATCCAAGGTAATGGCCTCACGAGAAATAAGAGAAACAGCAATCAAGACAATAATGAGATCCCAGGTTGCATCCATCATATTGGGAGAAAGTATGAAACTGAATAAGGCTAGTTGTTGTTGAAGTTTGAATAAATAGGAGCTTTTTCTCTCTTTTCTTAAAGACTATATTTTGCTTTTTAATTTTTAATGTTTATTTATTTTTTGAGAGACAGAGACAGAGCATGAGTGAGGAAGGACAGAGAGAGAGGGAGACACAAAGTCCGAAGCAAGCTCCTGGCTCAGCTGTCAGCACAGAGCCCAACACGGGGCTCGAACCCATTATCCTGAGATCATGACCTGAGCCAAAGTCGGATGCTCAACCGACTGAGCCACCCAGGCGCCCCTTTTAAGGTTTTATTTTTAAGCAATCTCTACACCCAAGTGGGGCGCGAACTCACAGCTCTGAGATCAAGACTTGCGTTCTCTAACTGAGACAGCCAGACGTCTCAAGAAATAGAAATGTTCATGAAATGGGTGCGGACAATCCAGGGAGCAGTCTGGCAGCATTCATTGAGTCCCATAACTGGGCACAAAACCCAGATAAATCCTGATTATAATAGAATATGTTCAAGGATATCTGCCCAGTGTTATTTGTGGTAGTGCTGAGTGGAGGCCCTGCAATTCTCTAGCAGAAGGAGAGTTGGTATGGGCGTTTGGTGCGGCAATCAGGGTAAGAAAATGGGTGCACGCTCAGCCTAGCCAGAGCTTAATAAACTAGTACTGATTAACGACAATAAGAAGCAGATTGGGATTTATAGCGTAGTGTCGTTTACATACATTCCAAACGTGTTTACAAAATGACCACACCCTCACAGCAGCTACAAAAGTGCCCAGTACAAGGTAGGTTTTCCATAAGTTCTTATTTTGTTGTCCTTCTTAAATATATCTACTAGGCAGCACTACGCATTTTCCAATGATACAAACAAAATGAGATCTGTAACAACGTTTACGTAAATTAAGGATACATGAGCATAAACACAAAAAAATCACGTATTTTTAAGGGCATACACAAATCTAAAAACATATTTCAGGGCATGATTCTTCTGGATGCAGTCATTCAATATTAGAATGAAAGTCCCTGGAGTGAAACAAAATTAATTCATAAATCTCTGTTGTACCCAAGGTCAAATGGCCTCAAGAACACCCACTATGTCCTGGTTTTATATTCACCAGGCAGAATTCTGAAGTCTGAGAGTTTCTTGGATACCTGGTTGACAGAAAAGGCATAAGGAGGGCTTTCCCAAAAGCAACAATGTGAATATTCCATTTATTAGAAAAGGTCTGAGTGGCTCTGAGCAACATAAATTCATATATTGGCATCAGTCTCTTGTGATCTGAGTTATGAAGATCAGTATCCGAAAGCTTAGATGTTTCCTAGTTCCCCCATCTCCCTAAAGCAATGGTTAAATATAGATTTAGGTTCAATTTTGTGTGTTTGTTTGGAAAGAACACTTCATAGGTAGTTCTGTGTACTTCCTAGTGCTCCGCATCAGGGGCACTTAGTGTCTGGTTGAGGCACGGAGAGTGAAATAACACGATGTTTGGGATTCGGTGTAAAATATTTTAGCAAAGGAAGAATGCAAATTTTAAAAAAGAAAATATAAATGTACTGCTACAAAATCTTGATTAAATCTGTTGAGTCTTGTTGGTAGATGTGTGGGGGACTCATAGTATCCTGTGTGTGTGTGTGTGTGTGTGTGTGTGTGTGAAAATTTGAGAGCGAGAGAGAGAGAGAGAGAGAGAGAGAAGTTCTCTTCCCTAATAAAATTGGCAATCTCCCATCTTCTGACTCCTCTTTTCCTATCCAGGCAGTTGCAACATTATCTCACACTTACCATTTTGGTATTCACATTCCTCTTCAATTTTTAACCCCAGAGATTGCTCTTACTTTCTTGGAATTCAGATGATGAATTTAAAAGGATGTTATAGGTTTTCAGCCCGGCTAGGTGTTTTGTAGCAGGAGAGCGTTCAGGTAGTGCAATCGCCCCCCCTCCTTTTTTTTGAAAGGGAGATTTTTAGTTGTGCTTTCAAAATAGTTTTAATTGTTTTCCTAATATACAGGGAATGTATATCATAATCTACATAGTGGCTATCTTCTTATCAAATATCTTACAGATACATGCTATAAATGAATGATAGTAACCCCTGTCTTAGAAAAAAATCCAACTACATTTCCTACTTTAACAATCTTTATACAAATAGGCTAACACAGTGATTTTTTTTTTTTTTTTTTTTTTTTTTTTTAGCATTACCTGGTATTTTGGTTTACTTTTACCTCAGGAGCAGTGAGTGTATAGCACTTAGTTGAGTAAGGTCCTAGGACTGTGTCATCTTCAACTGAGTGGAGTCTAAGAGGTTACAAAGTATTATCTCATTTTACCCACAGAACAGCCTTATAGCACAGCAGGTATTGTCATCGTGTATTTACAGATGGAAAGACTGAAGCCCAGAGACAAGGAAAAGCAGCAAGACTCACCCGCTAAATGCCAGAGCCAAGATTGGGCTCTCAGTCTTCCACCATCCTACAGCATTTGTCCTCCAAAAATCCAAACTGTCTTCTCACAGTGATTATTAGTGTATTCATTTGCAGACTCTAAAGCATCTAAGCCCTAAAAGAAAAAAAAAAATAAAAGGATAACAATAACTTCAAAACCCAAAGAGTGGAGTGGATCCCCCTGTTTTAGACCAAAATAATGAAAATAAAAGTCAGAGTGGGTGGTGAAAAGAATAAATCTGAAGGGAAAAAATCATCTTCTTCAGGTTTAGGGTGACTATCAACTATCTATTCCCTCTCCTGTGTGTTTAGAAAAAAATACTGCAAATACACACATATTCTTCAGACAGGGGTGCTCCTCTACAGCTGGCTGGCCGGTCTTTGCCTGCTTTGTCATTTTCATCCAAACATAAATCTGGGGTTGGGGAGATATTCGTGGCTGGGTCAAAAAGACAGCTTTGGTATGAACTCTTTATACTTGATTCGCCTCTGCATTTGTCTGTGTAGTTTTGCCAAGCATTTTAATAGTTTCATTGAGTATTCTTTATTCTTTTCTGGGAAAAAAAAAAAGCAATTCAGGGCAGTGATAGGAGGAGCACGGAATATGGAATGCCTCTGTCTTCCCTAAAGACTTTGGACCCCCTTCCCATAGTAGATGCAGAAGGAAGCCTTGACCTCTGACTTGCAAATAGTTGGGGATATGTTCCTGGTAGTTTACCACGGTCTTTCTTTGCCTTTAGACTGTGATTTAAATTCCTGTTCAGTCCCTGTTTAGTAGATAATGAAAGTATTAGATTGGAGGGAAATTGTTCGTTCCTGGTAGACAACAGGGTGACATGGAGGCGATATAACTTCATTTGCAAATTGATTTTTAAGTAACTCATTTATTTAATAATTCTTATCCCATACCTTAAAAGATCTTTACATTTATCGTTAGAAAGTAAAATGTAAGCTATGGGTCGGTTAAGCGTCTGACTCTTGGTTTGGGCTCAGGTCATGATCTCACAGTTGGGTTGGAGGCCCACATCGGGCTCTGCACTGACAGTCTAGAGCCTGCTTGGGATTCTCTCTCTTTCCCCCCCTCTCTGCCCTCCCACCCCCTGGCCTCAAAATAAACAAATAAATAAAACTTAAAAAAAAAAGAGTACAGAAAAATATAAAGAAAAAAATAAAAAGCCACCCACACTACTATCTTCTACTACACCCCCCTAAAATGTTTATTAAATAAACTTTTGCTGCTTTTTCTATGTGGTTTTATTTCTCCCCAAAATTTGGGTTTATTATATATAACTATAATAAAATGTATATAAAAATAAGTTTTATATTTGTAAATAAATATAAAATAAAATTATATATAATTTTTTAGAACTTCCTTCTTATATGTGTTATATAGCAGGCATTTCCCCGTGATTGCCATTCTCATGGAACATAAATCTTAAAAAACTTCAAGTTATTCCAATGTAAAGATGTGTCATAATTTACTGGACAAGACCCATACTGCTCAACTTGTTTCAGTTATTTTTGTACGTTAATCAAGTCACCATGTACGTTTTACCCTTGTATCTTTGTGAGCGGGTTGGATTACATCTTTACCATAATTTCCTAGAAAAGAAATCACTGGAGCAAGAGAGGCACAATTTTGAGGTTCTCAGTATGTCTTTAATTTTTTTTTTTTCCCGGAAACAAGTTACCAAGTTCCACGTCCACAGGCCGTGGACGAGAGGGCTTGGTTCCCTGGGCCCTCCTGTTCATTGGTTTAATCCTTTTCTCTGCCACAGGAAAGGAGGGGCCCTGAGGTCACGTGCCCACCCCACTCATAGCAGGATAGAGGTGGGTCACCACTCTGTTTCTCCGAGACCTCCATCCACAGGAGCATGGTGGGGGGAAGGGGGTGCCTGGAGAACTCTAAGTGTTCTGGGAAGATCCTCCCCAGTCCTTTCCTCACTAGCCAGCCCTGCTGACCACAGGACCAACCACTATTTTTTTTTTTTTTAATGTTTATTCGTTTTTGAGAGCGAGTGCTCGAGCAGGGGAGGGGCAGAGAGAGAGAGGGAGACAGAGACAGAAAATCCCAAGCAGTCTCTGTGCTGCCAGTGCAGAGCCTGACTCGGGGCTCGAACTCATGAACTGGGAGATCATGACCTGAGCTGAAGTAGGACAACCGACCATCAGAGCCCCTCAGGTGCCCCCCAGGACCACTCTCATCCTAAACTCAGTTTCAGGACATGAAAGAGGGCTAGCTCGTATTTCATCCAGCTCCACCTCTCCTTTTACATGGAAATTCCCCTCCATTCCTGCTTGATTCTTCTGTGTGCCAAGATGAAGGCAGCTTCTAAAGGCCTCAAGAGGAGTCCGCCTCCAGCAAAGCTTGGAAAGAACAGAAGAAGGACAAGGAATTGCTGTCCAGATGTCCTTGCTTCCGTCCAGCGTGCTTACCCACGCCCTTCACCAGGCTCTCGAAACTTCTCCAGGTAAGAGGTCGGGATAAGAGGCCTCTCATTCTGCTGAGGAGGAAGATGCTGAGAGAGAACAGAACAAAACAAAACCAAACCCCACAAAACTGTTATTTTCCTTCCAAGATGGGAATTTCAAGGCGAGTAGGAAGGGAGAATGGACAGGGAGAGAACATGTAAGTACAGTAATGAATGTGGGACGGAGTCGTCCTTACACGTAACTCAAGGCTGCCGTCCAAACTGCAGGAAGTCAAGGGAAGCACTTCCGATCCCTAGATCTTTCTCTGGCACTCTCGTTCACAGCAGATGGGGGTGTTACACAAGGGCTTCACTCGATACCAACTGCTTTAGGAGTCAGAGTTCTGGGATCCTTTAATTAAAGTATCAAGACACAGGGTTAAGATGAAAGGCTTAGCAGAAATGTGGACTGCGCCCAGCACTGCCGGTGGTCTGCTTGGAACCAGTGAAGGCACAGGAGGGTCCTGTCCCAGCTCGCGCGTGTGGGGGTCTCGCTTTAACGTCTGGTTGGGGGCTTGGGGGACAGTGTCAGGTGGAGAGCCTGGGTGGGAGCTCTGGGCTGAGCTCCTGGAGACTGAGCCCCACTACCCTTGAGAAGCGTCTGTATGTGGATGTCTCTAGAAATACCCCGGTTGCCCAGGAAGCAAGAGGGTGGCTGTCCCGGGCTCAATCACACAGCACACCTGCCAGTCACCCAGCCCGTGTGTTCTCAGCCTCTGGATGGATGAGCTTTCCCAGGGCCCTCGCGGCTCTCAGGATTTACCCTGTGTGCTTTCATTTCTCTGAGTCCGCTAGGCACAGGTTTCCATCCTGGGGCTCCTATACCTTGGACCATATCCGTGATCCTGGAACTAAAAGCCCCAAGATATCTTTTTAAAGAGAAATATATATTTGTACTTATATATTCTTATAACATACGCTTATATCTAAGTATGAATGTGAATCTACCTCCTACTGAAAGGCTGCCTGATGGTGAAGAATCCACCACACATGTAGTCAGAGACCACCCCGCTCATATGCATGGTAAGACCAGCCTCCAGTGGTCTGCAGATGCTAATGAGTTGCCTAAATAGCAACGATCTAGATTTCACATGCTCTGACCACCGCCCCCCACCCCCACACCAATACACAGAATACAGGACTTTCGTCCCCTGCACCAGGCTCCAAGGGCATCTGTGGGCCCTGAGAGGCATCTCACAGGTGCTCATAACAGCCCTGCCATTGTTCTACTTACTCCCCACCAACTCCACTGATGGTCAAGGTCTATGCCCCCCACCCTCAAGAGAACATCCAAGTCCTCCCTGAGTGCCCTGAGCCCCACATTAGTGGAGGTGACAGCCCTCTCCTGCTCTGTGATTCCTCCTCCCTCAAAGTAGAACCCCGTCCCCTCGAACCCCATGAATCAACTCCTACAGCCCAACCTCAAGACCTTCCCACCTGGAGACTGAACACAGATTTATAATGCTGAGCTAGAGACCGTTCCAGACGCAAGTATCACCATGGCTTCCCCATTTCAGCTTCTCCCCCAGCTACCTGCTTCCCTCCCTCTTCAGCTGAGACTCCACCCAAATTCATGCCACCTGAAGCCATGAGTCTTCTTGTCAGGTTTGCATCCTGGCTCACATCCAGATTAGGACCCAGGTGACATTCCTACCTTTGGGCTAGTCAACAACAAGTAGATAGTAAATTGAGTCGAGGAGTAGAAATACTCTCTTGTAGCACCTCCTTTCCTTGAATTTTGGGACAGCACCTTCTTCAGAGGTAACTATTCAGGGACTATCACTGGGCTATCTCTTTAATTCTGTAAGTATGTGCATGTCAACGAATCCAGAATATCGCATGGATACTCTGTGTGAAAATGATCAGCAAAGGGGAGTCGATTTTGTTCTTCCAGTGATCTAGGGTCAGATGAGATCTTATTAAATTTAATCAGCCAGATGTTTGAAAATGAAAAGTTGTTTTTTAATTATGAAAGAGTTCTGTGGGCTCTCTGACTGGCCTGTGCCCTTGGCAAGGTTTCCTGGAAAGAGCCTGACCTCTGGCCTCTGATCTTGATCCTCCCCTTACACTACCTGAGTGCTCCTGGGTAATTCATGTCACTTTTCCGAGTTTCTGTTTTCTCACCTCGAACCGAAAAATCTTGCTGGATTATTGTAAGAATTGGAGACTTCATAGGCACTCAGTAACTGGTCGCCCTTGGAGCTATTATTTAGTCTGGGAATATTTTTCAGAGAAGAACTAGATGAACCATATGTTTATCAACGGCTCCACATCTGTCTTTGAAATATGACTCTCTCTGCTTCTCACACACATATGTCTGCACACACATGCATACACACACAGACACACACACATGTGGGAAGGAGCATGGATTCCAGACCCAGGCTTCCAGGATTTGAGTCCTGGGACCATAGACCCTCTTCTCTTGTGACTTTGGCCACTTAATTGATTAGTTCTTCTCCCTCATCTGTTAAATGAGGGCTGTTGTAGTGGTCGTGAGAATGAAATGAGTTAATATATTTAAACCATTATAAGAGTCGCTAGCACAGAACAAGGCCCAGCGCATAAAAGAGCACACCGGTTAACGATTATTATTAATGCTATTATTCATTATTCTCCTGGCAGGGGAGGGGGTTTGAGGGGGGACTCTGACAGTGAGAAACCTGAATTTCAATTCTCATTTTCACCACTGACCTCTGTTCTGTAACCTCCTATACACTTCTTCCTTTCATTTATGCATCTGCTTCTCTCTCCAGAAGAGCTGGTACCAGTGGGTGTGTTGGGCTCACCTCTTCTAGCCACAGAACAAACCATTTCCCGAAGAGATTCGGAAACAGTACAGAAACAGTCTCTTGGCTTCAGGTGGCCCCGTGGAAAGAGAGGACCACCCCTCTCTCCCGGAGACCTATCTATCAGCACGGTTAGCAAAGGAAGGGGAAGTCATTGCCTGGAGAGTGAACATCACCTCAGTCGATTCTGACCGCCTTGGCAGAGTGTCCCTCATGAGGAGACCAAGGAAGGCTGCTCGACCAATGAAGACCAGCTGTCACCACAGCAAGGCTGGCTCTGACTGACCTTCTGTCCGCCCGGTCTGTCAGCAATCCATTAGCAGTCCCACAAGTGACCCTGGCCGTATTGCATCTCCACTTAACGGGGCTCTTGGGAGTATACATGGATCAAGAACGATGGCGGCCCAGGCCAAGTGGAAGGGTGAGAACTATCATGGCAGCCAGGCAGCCAGGCAGCTGAGTAACAAGTGGTGTGGAGGATGAGCCTTACGGGCACACAGGAGAAGGTGCTGGGGCAAAGGAAGGGGCACTGTGGGGGCAGAGAGAAAGAAAGACTGATGGACCAGGCTCCTCTTACCTTTGGCTCATCCTTGGGAGACCAGTCAAAGAAAGCAGGAAGAGAAGCTAGTTTCCTTTGACTTCCCTAAAGCAAGCGTTCTTCAGAAAAGAGAACAGTGAGCCTAGTTAGGGTGGATAAACTATCTGATGTCCATCCAGAGAGCTGTCTATTAATGGATGTAAAATGGAAAGATGAATCACTGGGACCGATTAATATTTATGAAGAGCCGAATGAGGCAGAGTGAAAAAGACCCCTATGTTGGACAAGAAGGGAAATGGGGAAAATGGATTTGTTTGGGTAAGGTTTCTGTTTTGATTACTGAGTAAGCTTATAGGGCAGGAATGTAGGAGAGAAAAATAACATCTGTATCTAGAAGTTATTAGCTTTGTGCACAAAAGTTCCGAGGGTGCCTACTTTTTGCGTGCCATTCTGTCTTAAAAATAACTTTGATTCTGTAGAGGCAGTTGTGATGGAAAACGCGCTCTGAAGGATAAGCAAGTTTCTTGTGAAAAGAATCCAAGCTATTAAAACTACAGTTAAGAAATGTAAAAAAGTTACTGATTTTACTCCTTCAGATGAAGAGAAATTTATAAGCAGGAGAGAAATTATGGATAGAGGCAAGTTCTGACGACAGTAGTTCAGACACAAGAACTCTCATTACACCAGAGCGAGAGGAGACTGCTTCGGGAAATTTCTGAAAGGTTAAATAGGAAAGCTGAGCCTCAAAATCCTACTGTGATGAAAATAAATGCAGAAGACGTGTTCGAAAGGAGCTACATTGTGTAATCATCAAAGGGAGGACAAAGAGAAGGGAACTTGAAGTCCCAAATAAATAACAGCACCCAGACCATAAAGGACTCTGAATATAGGGGTGCCTGGGTGGCTCAGTCAGTAAAGCGCTCGATTCTTGATTTCGGCTTAGGTCATGATCTCAGGGTTTGTGAGTTCGAGCCCCACATCAGGCTCTGTGCTGAGGGTGGGGAGCCTGCCCGAGATTCTGCCTCCCTTTCCCTCTGCCCCTACCCTTCTCGTGCTCTCTCTCAAAATAAATAAACATTAAAAAAAAAAAGACACTGAATATAGTGCACAGGAACTCAGAAGGTGTGGAAAGATAAGTCAGAAGCCAAAACTCAGTTACCATTATCACGCAAAGGAACATTACTCTTAGTAAAAATAAATGACTTAGCATGTGACCAATACTGCTTTTCTTAAGTACTGCAGAGAAAAGGCTGATAATCACCCCCTATCAAGGGTTTTAAGCCCATTTACGTGAGCCTTAGAAGTAGGAGACTAGAAATGCTTACTGGCCATTGTTATCTTTCAAGGAGCTGAAGCAAACTGACCTTACACACTGGAGTTCGTTAGCACTCGCCAACACAGATTACAACATACAGGGAGGAATTCTCCTCAGGACATTAAGCAATATTTGCAAATGTGTGCAGGTAAGTGTTGACTATTTGATCACTCTGACCAGGAAATGGTTCTCCGCAATGGTGTGATCCCTTTTGCAAAGTGGAAAGCATGAACGTTATCGTCACCGGCTCATCGTGGGGGAGACGGGCTGGAAGGGACCGGCAAAGACTGCAGCTCTTACAGGAAGAACTAGAAATCCATCTGACAACAAATGTTTGTTAAGCACTACGCTGTGTCAGGCACACGAAAAATAGTACCTCCATGGTTAATGAGGCCTTTCAGAAGTATGTCTTCAATTAATTTGCCCGATTTCAGTGACGTGGGTAATGATTACCCTCTTCGTCACTGAGGGGACAGGAGATTTGAAGAGGTTAATTGAGCTGTAGACCTCCTAATTTCTAGTTCTCTGTCCTTCGTGGGTACTTTCTAGGTTTAGATTTTGGCTCCATGGCTTCTTGGCTGAGTGACTCCAGAGAACCCCGCATTCTCACTTGTTAAAATGGAAACACGGAACATCTACCACATAAGGTTGCTGTAAGGATCAAATTGTCAAAATGCCAGACGTGGTGCCTGGCACATAGTAGGTCCTCAGCAAATGTTGGTGTCTCTCCTTTTCCTTAACTGATGTCCAGCTGTCCACCACAGATAGCACCATCCAGTGGGGATAACACAGAGCGGTGTCCCAATGCGAAACGAGGTGACCAGCCAGCCAGGGCTCTGGGGTCAGGCATGGGAGTCCCCTTGGGCCGGCGGGGTGTTGTGTGAGGCCTGGGAGACATAGGGACTTGGACCGAGCTTAGGGGAGGAACGAGATTTGCATGGAGAGACGGGCAAAAGTTGAGCCCGTAGAGAGAACAAAGGCAGAAAGCAGGTAGAGACGGGCTGTGTGTGTGAAGGACCCCAGTGGCTAACCAGTTTGCTAGGCGGTGGGCTAATGTTGAGGAGCGGAGGAAGGGCCAGTAGTAGCCGAGGCTCTTGTGTGAGGAACTTCCACGCTCAAGGGTTTTGACTTCATCCGACAAGGTAAGGGGGGGGTAAGTTAGGTTTTGTCAATTTGGAGCTCATCTATTAAGATAAATTTGGTGCCAGTATGTAGAATGGACTGTCAAGGAAGAGGTAGAAAAACAGAGAAATTTTATATTTTATACACACACACACACACACACACACACAGCCTTTTTCATTACAATATATATATAATCTACTAATCCCATTTTCAATGGCTTGGACATTAATTTTACTCTTGTAATCGATTACAGAGGTTTAAAATTGCTGTGTTTTTTTGCTTTTGTGACATATTACGGTTGTATCTAGAATTCATTTGCTGTTAAATCAAGAATAAAACCCTCAATTACACTGTTGTTCCTCCGGTAAAGCGTAATCTACTTTCAGGCTCTCCCTTTGCCATAAACTCTCCAGGAATGAAACTCGATGAAAAGCAGACACTCACTGCATACGACAATAATTAAATCTCTCCTTGGCAAGTAAAAGAGCAGGACTGAAGGGACAGGTCATTTGGGAGAAAGAAAAGCAGACTTTAATAGGTCAGCACATCATCCTGAAGTTTGGTACCCGCGATCTATTTTGGGGTACAGGATTCTGATCTGTTTTTTTTTAATTTTTTTAATGTTTTATTTATTTCTGAGAGAGAGAGAGAGAGGGACAGAGTGAGCAGGGGAGGGTCAGAGAGAGAGGGAGACACAGAATCTGAAACAGGCTCCAGCACAGAGCCCGATGCGGGGCTCGAACCCACGAACCGTGAGATCATGACCTGAGCTGAAGTCGGACACTTAACCGACTGAGCCACCCAGGCACCCCAGGATTCTGATATGTATTTGAGACAAACCGAAATCCGGCAAGTACCCCAAATTATGGTATGAGTTTGTATTTTCAGAATGCAGGCTGGAAGGCCAAGATCAAGGTGTCAGCAACTTGCTTTCTCCCAGGGCCTCACTCCTTAGCTGGTAGGTGGCCGCTCTCTCTGTGTGTCCTCATCTGGTCTTTCTTCCTTCAGGTCTCTCCCTCCTTCAATAAAAACACCAGCCCTATAGGATTAGGGTCCACCTTTATGACCTCATTTAACTCTAATTACCTCCTTAGAGACCCCATCTCCAAACACTGTCATGTTCTGTGTTATCGGGGGTCAGAACCGCAACGTATGAATGGGGGCTGTGGAGGAGGAGACACAATTCAGCCCCATAGCAGGCCTTAAACAGAGTTAGGGCTGTGACTCGGCTGTCCACCCAGGTGGAGATACAAACGAGAAACAGCAGGGAGCTGTTAGCGGTGCACACGCGGGGCCGCGGCCCCAGCCCCGTGCGGGTTGGAGGGCACTCAGGAGCCTGACACCCAGCACTGGCCTCCCGCAAGTGTGAACAGCATTCCTCCGAATCCCGTTGCTTGCTTGGAGATATTTCTACGTGTCCCCGGTTTTGGGGAAGGGAGCCCTGTGTTCCCTGCGCCCTGCCTCCCTGTTGCCCGAAAAGCACATGATGGAAAACCCCGCCTGAGCTGAGGACAGAGTGAGGGCGAGCGGGCTCTCCGGGCTCCGAGCCGATTTAGGTTGTGGTTGGTGGCTGGAGTGATTGGGCCTCTCCTTGGTGATTGGTATGATCTGGAGGTTGGCGTCGTTAAGGAGAGGTTTTTGTGATGACTTCAGAAAATTACTGTAAATAAGATGGTATTTAGCTGTTTTTAATTTTATACAGCTCATTAGATCATGGTCAAATGAAAACCTTGACATTTGGGGCAGGAAGCATGTGGCAAGTGGGGGTGGGTGGACTTCAGTCAGGGCTGCTGCCCCCAGTGAAAGTCATTGAAGGGTCCTACAGAAGGGGGGCGCGCAGAAGGGGGTCTTTCGAAATCAATGCTAGTGCTTTCCTCTTCCCGACAAAGTTCTCTACTCCATAAACTCCGTGCTGCTGGTCGATACAGGCAGGAACGGAGGAGGCATTGGGGGATGGGAGGGTGGACTCTTTAGGACACGTGGGAGATAGACGTGCGGTGGAGGCAGTGTTCTGATTAGATCAGCCCAGTGGAACACGCTGTCCTCACTCTGTGGCCCTTGGCCCTGGATGTCAGATGTACATAAAGCCTTGACATGCCTACAGCCAGGCTGCACCGCTTGGGCAAAGCTCTAAGTGTTTCTCCGGATGGTTCAGGAAAAGGCAGAGAGTTTTTCTGGGTTGCTGTACCCTTGGCCCAAAAAAGCAGTCACCCAACATTGAGCTGCAAAAAAGTGTAGACCTCTTGGTACATAATCTCAAGAAGAGCTTTGAGTTGCATGCGTATCTGGGCGACAAAATCCCACTGGTGATCCGTCCTGCATTGGAAAAAGGGGTATTGGTACAGCAGCTAAGAGTATGGGCTTTAAGGTCAGAGGACCTAGATTTAGATCCAGGCTCTGACACATTCTTGCTGAGTGACCTCGGGCAATGAGATACCCTCTCCAGGCGCTAGGATAGCACCTACCTCCTGGTAGTGTTGTGAGAGACACTCACACCAGGGCTGTACAGTGACAGGCACATGGGACAAAGAAAGCTCCTGGTCATGATTTTGAACAAAGCCTCCTTAGGACACTTCACAGGGGTTGAGGGAGAGAGGAGACGGGGAGGGAGGAGGGCAAGCGCATCTGCGTATACTTACCTAATCATGGTATCCAGCTGGGGAAGGACAAACTCGCTCTTAGGAAACATCGCTGTAAACACTAGATAATATTAAAACTCTCTTCGCAGGGCTTAGGAGACACACCACACATTTAGTTCCTCTCCAAGTAGAATATGTTGCATTTCCCTTTCTCTGACACTCTAGGGCCTTGAAAAAGTCAGGAAACACCTTTACATGCCTTGGCTCAGACTCGCCTTCCTGTCCTCTTCGTCTTGACGACTGTCCCCGGCCTGGAGTAACTGGCCAGGCGGCCCCAGCCCCTCCGGGTGAGAACTGCTGTCGCCAGAAATCTCTCTGCCAAGCGGTTGCCTCAAAACTTCTGGGAGTTTTGTTTTGTTTTTTTAATTTTGTTTAATGTTTTATTTATTTCTGAGAGAGAGACAGCACGAGCAGGGGAGGGTCAAAACTTCTGGGAGTTTAGGCCGTAGAGCAAGCCTCTGGGGATGTCTTACAAAGACACTTGCAGGTTTGAAAGAGATGGTCATGCACGAGTCTGGAGAAGCAGACCCTCAGGTAGGCCGTGAGGAGGCAACGAGAAAGCACAAAGCACGAGAGGAAGAAAGCAGCGGATGGTGGATGGGAGTGCGGGGGAGGGGAGAGAAAGAAAAGAACAACAGCACTTTCAAAGGCTGCTGCTAAGAAAGAGAAAACCAGTGAAGGGAGCCTTTGCATGTCAATATATATATATAAAACACAAACCTTCGCAGCAACCAGGAGAAATTTAACGTGCAGAAAAATACACACGCCGGGATGTTAAATGCAGCAGGACACAGGATTGTAAACATGGGATGATCACAGCAATGTGAAAACCAAATAAAACCCGACAATGAATCGACAGAAAAACATCCAGGGTGTTGGCAGTGACGGTGGTCTTTGGGAGGTCGGGGGTGGGGTGGAGGTGGGGGGATAATTTTCTACTTCTTCTATAGCGTAAAGAATAGGTTTGTTTTAATGTCCCTTTTGCCCGAGGCTGCATGCATCACCCGCAGCCAGGCGACCGGCAGTCCTGAGAGCTGTGGAGGGCCTGTCCCTCTTTGTCATATGTCACTCGCCCTTTCTTGGACCAGCCTCTATCTCTTCTCCTTGCCACGCTCAGTCCTATTCTGGAAGATGTGCTTTCCTCTTCGGATCTTCCTGCATTTCCCATTCTCCTCCTCCTTCGCCTTGTTTGGCTATGTTTTCGCGCATCCTCCCTGCCATTCCCTTGGTTCTGGGTCCTTCCTCTAGTCCACCGTCTCTCCCCTGCCCTCAGGATAAAGTTCCAGCTCCTTCCGGCTCCAAGAGCCTCCTCGCTTGCCCTTCTGCGTGCTCCACCCCAGCAGGCTTCCAGCCTCGTCCTTAGGCTTTGGCAGCAACCTGTGACTATGTCTACCACAGCACTTAGCACATTTACCAGAAGTGTCTGTTTCTTACCCATCATGTCCCCCAAACTCGAAAGTCTCTAAGGGAAAAGACCATGTCTTAGTCATGGCTGCACCCCCCGTTCCGACTACAGTCCGTGGCACATGATTCGTTTCAATAAATGCTGACCCTCCTGCCAAAACTTAGCCACGGCTGCCCTCTGAACGCAGTCCAAACCCTTAACCTGACTTTCAGGAACACCCAAAGGCTGACTTGAATCTACCTGTGCTGTTTTTTTTGTTTTGTTTTGTTTTTAATATTTTTATTTCTAGGAGAGAGAGAGAGACAGCATGAGCAGGGGAGGGTCAGAGAGAGAGGGAGACACAGACTCTGAAATAGGCTCCAGGCTCTGAGCTGGCAGTCAGCACGGATCCCGACGCGGGGCTCGAACCCACGAACCGCGAGGTCATGACCTAAGCGAAAGTCGGATGCTTAACCGACTAAGCCACCCAGGCGTCCCTGTCCAAAATAACTTTTTTGTACATTTTAAATGCACTACAAAACACAGACTTAGGTCACAATTCTCTCATAGTAATCCAGCTTTGATAGCATCCCCCAGAATGAACATTCTTCCCCCCTCCCCAGCTTAGTTCAGAACTGTATGTATCANAGAGAGAGAGGGAGACACAGACTCTGAAATAGGCTCCAGGCTCTGAGCTGGCAGTCAGCACAGAGCCCGATGTGGGGCTCGAACCCACAAACCGCAAGATCATGACCTAAGCGAAAGTCGGACGCCCAACCGACTAAGCCACCGAGGTGCCCCCTACCTGTGCTGTTTTATTTCCCGCCCCAAGACCCTCAGCACCGCCATGCTGAATATCCACTTTCTCCCAAGCCTACCTTGTCCATATTCTATCCACTCCTTTTCTCACTAAGCCCAGATCCCCCTCCCATCTCTCTTTAATTGCTAATTAAATCCTCTTTCTCTTTCAAGTCCCAGCTCCACCCACTGCCTCTTGAAGCCCGCCCGCCACCACCACTGCACTCACTCAATGTCTGCCACAATCCTTTGCAGTTTCTAGAACTTCTCATGTGCGCCTCTCACTTCCCTAATTAGACTTATGTAAGCCCTGAGCCGTGGTCCTTAGGCACTTGAGTCCCCATGGGTGTCGTGTATTTAGGAACCTCTTGATGAGAGCAGTTGACTGGCTGCTGTGGGTCACTGGCTGGGGAGGAGGTCACTAGGCTGGGTGTGTCTGTTTTGGTTCCTGAGCTGTGGGTCCCTTTCTCACACAGTCTGCGCCTTGAGGGAGGGCCTTTGGACCTAGAAGGGAAAGGTTAGGTCCCTCCAGGCCTCCCTTTGCTGCCCTTCCCCAGAACCACCCAGCACTCCTGGGCTTGCTGAATCTGTAGGCAAACTCTTAGTGTGCAGGGGGAAGCATTAAGAAGAAAATCAGGTTTGTTTTCCTTTTACTTGTCAATTTCCAATAGCTCCCCTCTGAACGCTGTCCTGGCGTTCGAGAACTTACAGGTTTGGTATTCATATCTGTCTTTCATTGACCAGACACTATCCAAATCCGCCCAGCCCACACCTTTCCCTCACTTAGAAAGAACCGGGAAGATTTTCACACACTAGATAAATAAGTGAATTAATTCATCCAGTTGCGATTGCTGCATATGTGATCTCACGTGTTCTTTACCAGATGTCGGCATGTAGGAGTGGCTCTATGTCATCCTGGTTTGCATCACAGGGGCTCTGGCTTGAGCCAACCCCGAAGAATGTGGAGCACCTGGCAAGAGAACAGACTTCCTCAGCCCTGCAAGAACACAGGGCGACGTCACCGCCTCACCCCTTCTTGGCTTTTCTTCTCCCTCCCTGCAAGGGTGTGATGTCAACAGTGGCACTCTGGCCTTGAAGAAGGGACTTGCCCCTTGGAGGAGGGCCTGGCGGAGTGAATTGAGGGGGATCGGGCTTGCATGGCTCGGGGGACCGGGAAGCACTGGAGAGAATATGGGGATGAGACCCCTTGGGACTCCGAACAGCACGGAGGGCAGGAGGTTCTCAGTTCTGGCTCTCAAACCGGGGCCTGCAATTGTCCCCATTGTATGCAGATCAGGGCGGGCTCCTCACCCACCACCGCGTGGCCTTCAGGTGTTCAAAACTGGGGCATGGCCTCTGCTTAACTAGAAAGAGGCCTGGGCTGGTGACTCACTCTAACTCACCTGAGAATGTGGCCCTGGCCCAGATGGCCTGTCTCCCACATCCTGAGCCTTCTCCTCACGTCTGTTGAGAGAGCCTCAAAGCCAAGGGACTGAAGATAGCAAATTTGATTTTTTTGAGTTTATTTGTTTATTTTGAGAGAGACAGACACAGCCCGAGCAGGGGAGGGGCAGAGAGAGACAGAGACAGAGAATTCCAAGCAGGATCCACACTGTCAGTGCTGTCAGCACAGAGCCCGACGTGGGGCTTGAACTCACGAAACTGTGAGATCATGACCTGAGCCGAAACCAAGAGTCAGACCCTTAACCAGCTGAACCACCCAGGCGCCCCAGAGCCAACTTGAGTTTTCAAAACGGGACAGTGGTGAGGGTGAGCCTCCTGGGGACACGGTCTTCCTCCCTCACTGGCTCCTCTCACCTCCAGCTGCCAACTTTTACTTTTTTGAAATGTCAAGGCTCTTTGTGACCTCCCGGGAGCAGCTTGTCTTCTGAGCTTCTGCATTTGGGACTGAGCATCAGCAAATCAAATGGACTAGAGGGACCAGCTACCTAGCCTCACCTCCCTGCCTGGATACAGGGTCCCTGTGCGTGTATATGAATGGGGAGTCCGTACTCAGTTATTCACCATTAAAATCGATACAAGCAGAAAGGCCGTCCCTGGGATTTCATTCATCAGAGATGCCTCATCTGATGACAGCACCGGCTGTCCGCTAACTCTCTCTCCCTAGTCCTCAAGATCTCCAGTGTTGTATTTGGGTTCCTAGAGAAAGGAAAAATATTTTCAGCTTAGAGGGAATCTACCCGGTATCCTTCCAGACTGCTTCAGCCTGTCTGCTTTTAATGGGAAAGAAGTCCTGATGAATGTCAGAGCCCTCTGTGCCGCCCAGATGCTCATGGAAAGACGGCCGCCATGACGGAGGTGTTTCACTCTGTCAAGTACCAACAGGATGAGGTGCAGGACAGAGATTACACGGATTGCCCAGCGAACAGGCTGACCATCAACGTGCCCTACGTGTCCCGGTGGACACCCTCAACTCAAGCTTATATTTTAAAAGAAAATAAACACCCCCAGACAACCTTCTCCTGTGCCTCTCCCCCTTCCCTGCCCTCTGATAACGGAACAAACCCTTTACCGAGTCGTTGGCTGCCTGGGAACAAAGGCCACACAGATCCTGACTCTACACCCGGTGGACTGGGCTCACCCTTGAGACTGGGTCAGCTGGAGATCTAGGTGTAGCTGGACCTCCCTTCACTTCTCAGTGAGGCCTGTCACCGGATCCAGCTTCATCCTGGCTCCCAAGCGGCTCTAGCTAGATGAAACTCGGTCTGAAGACGATTCGAGACTCTTGCTCAACAGCCTTGGGGAATCCTGCACTTTTCCACTGGGAAAAGGGAGCTGCAGAAACCTGCCTGCCCCTGGGGCTCTGACCAGCACCCAGCATCCTGCAGGGCTGCCTGGGCCCCTCCCAGCCCCGGTCTGACCCCACCTGAGCTGGCATCGGCTGGTTGGTCTGGTCTCACCCGGGATCCCTGTTTGCCTTGGCCTCTGTCAAGGAGGCAGGGAGCCCGAGGAGCCAGAGGGTTAAGCAACAGCTTCCCAAGGGCGCATTCCTGCCTGGCGTATCTGATTCCCGGGCCCCCATCATGCTGCCTCTGCATGCTGGTTCCCTGCGTTTGCTCGGATGCCCCATTCTAGAAGAAGGAGTTCAGGCAAGGGGCTCAGTCTGACTGCCGCGGCCCAGCGGTGGATCTTGCCTGGGTACGCGCCTTGCCAACGGAATTCTCAGAATATAGTAAGGCCCCTCGGAGCCGTTCTGGAGTTCTGTTAGCCCTTCCTCCAGGCCCAGTGTAATCAACATGGCCACGTGTTATTTACGATACCTCAACTAGGCAAGTGCTTGATATCAGGGTAGTTTTAAATGTCAGAGGGGCAGGGTCTGGCCGAATGAGTGAAGCTGAGCCCTCCAAGGAGCAGATAAGAGCCTTCTTGGTCACCAGAACGGCTTTGCCCAGGGTCACTCCCCATTTCTCAGATCCTGCCAACCCCGTAAGTGTTACAGGGTTGTATCTGACTATTTTTGCACAGGGGTTAGAAATGTGTGAAAGCAGAGTTTCTCGGCCTCACTCTAGAGCAGAGCTAACAGCACAGGCTGCAGAAGCGGCCATTCTTCTATCCCCATGAACTAGGAGGCGGTAAGCTAAGGAAAGCCTGCTCCTATCCCCATTTTCACATGAGATTCTAGAAACTACCGGGGATGCCCCATTTAGTAAACCTGTCTCCGCATAATTATGAACACCCACCCCCTTTTGCTCTCAAAAGTGCCAGCTGGACGATGGGTATAGTCACCCGACATACCAAGGGCATCGTGTTCATTCTAGCCCTGGTAAGGCTGAGGGAGCTGACAGTGAGAAAGAGAAGTGACTCGTCCAGGCTCACGCGGTGAGTCAGTGGCTGAACAATTTCAGAGAACCCAGGAGCTTTGACTAACATGCCACTCACCCCTGACCCCGCCCTGGTAAGGGAGTAGAAGGGACAGAAACTGGTTGAAAAGACACACCAGCGCTGAGATGGGAATGCAACGGTGGGGAGACTAACCACAGAAAACAACTGGAAGGCAACAGGAATCCCTCAACACATGTTGATTGAGAGGAGATTGCCCACGGCCCCTGCACATGAACCGGGCTTAGAAGACTCCCAGGCGGTGGGCGCAAGATAATATTGTGCAATGAGCCGACCTATAGACGTGAGAGCCCAGTAGCCGCTGGCTGATGGGTGACTTGATGAATTACAAGTGACCGCAGGGAGAAGGGGAGCATGAAGGAGTCATTGCAATCTGGGAAGACTGCAGGGAGGAAGCAGCACACTCCCCGCTGCTGGCAGGAGGCAGGGTATGCTCCGAAGGACCCCCGGGGCTACCAGCAACCCTACCCCGGGGCCACTTTGCGAGGTGAGTATTGAGCTGGCCTCTGGAAGAAGAAGTGTGACCGGAAGCAAGAGACACTAGGACTGCCTGGCTGGAGCCCAGCGTGAATGAGGGATGTGTGGGGACAGTGGGCAGACAGGCCTGCCTGGGGCAGAAGCGCTGGTGTGGGGGGGCGGGGGGGGGGATCAACAGAGATGGACGAAAAGAAACAAAGAATGTCTGCCCAGCATCCTCATTTTTTTGGTTTTCTGGGAAAATGGTGAAACTCTTTCTTGCAGGCAGCGATTATAGAGGGTACGGGTGGGAGCGAAACCACAGGGATTTTTTTTTTTTTCAGGACTGAAAAAATGTTTTCCCCAAACTAAACAAAGTTAGATTGAGAAATTCTACACGGTACCTCAGGGACCTGGTAGCTCATTGTTACCCGGAGGCCCGCCTTCCCACAGGCGCCTGCTTCAGGCTCTAATGGCCGTCTGGGGAGGAGAAGTGGACAGTTCAACTTTTCAGGATCCAAACAGTTATGGTGCTCTTTTGGCCAAATCGTTTTTACCCCCTCCTGTAATGGCACTTGAGTCATCGGCGGTAACACCTTTGGTGGGCCTCAGTGGGACAGGTGAGTGTGCGCCCCGCCCCCCCTTACCTGCCCTGCAACCAGACTCCTCCTCGAAGACACCTGGGAGCCTGTGACTTCGGTGTGGTCCTCTGCATTCAGTGCCCTCAGGGGCTGGTGGCTGCTGTGTTACCTAAAAGGTGATTTCCCTCTAGATGGGGATTAGCTTCATTAAAGAAACGAAGGCATCCCCTAATTACAAGCCTAAACTCTGCCTCAAAGGGGCCTGGGGAAGGAGGGGTGCTGGCCCTGGGTGGCCTTGCCTCCAGTGTGTCCGTGATTTGATTCACCGAAACCATTCATTTTTAGAACTGCCTTTTTATTTATTTATTTTCAACAAAGAGGTAGGACCCTTCAACCTTCTTTAGCAAATTGCAGTGATTTTTTTTTTTTAAGTTTATTTATTTTGAGAGAGAGAGAGCAGCACGAGCAAGGGAGGGGCAGAGAGAGAGGGAGGGAGAGAGAATCCCGAGCAGGCTCAGCACTGTCAGCACACGGACCCCCATGCAGGGTTCGAGCTCACAAACCGTGAGATTATGATCTGAGCAGAAACCAAGAGTTGGACGCTTAGCCAACGGAGCCACCCTGGTGCCACAAGTCATGGTGAGTTTTGAGTGAATGAAAAAGTGAGTAACCCCCCCCTACCTTCCTCCCCCCATCAGAAACAATGTCTCTGATGATGGGAAATACCCCTCCCTCTCCCCCTTAGAGGGGAAAAAAAACCCTTGCAACTGCTCAATGGCACATTGCGGAGTCATATTTTTATTTACATGAAATTCTTGTTCACAGTCATCTGATTTTTGTTAACTACTAGATCTAAATCTCAGGTCTTGTGCTCGCACACCCCTTTAATTAGCATGATATCTTAAATTGTTTTTCAATTGAGGTGGCAGCGCTTCTGTTTCTTATCTGGGAAGCTGGCGGCCCAGAGGCCACCTGTGGGGGACCCATGGGTGGGGGTGAGTTCTCTGCCAGCTCTCCCCTCTCCTTTCTCTCCCCAGTCCCTGCTGAGGGCTGAGCAGTGAAGCCTCGAAGCCTCGGGTAGAAATCTGGGCCCTGGATGAGCCTGGGTTGCTGGTGAGGCCTCAGCTTTGGCCCAAGAGAGGAGAGGGACAGGGATGGTTTTGGGGGGTTTCCTCTCCTGCTCTGGGGCTTCTCTGTTGCCTTAAGGGGCGGGAGAACCCAGATCCTGCTTCTTCGAGAGGGTGGAGTTGGGATGCCCCATCCTCAGTGGGTGGGCTTCTCTGTCTCACACAAGGGCCAGGCACTGACCTGCAGTGTGTGGGAAGGAGGCACCCCATGCCTCACGAGCTGCCCAGGCTTGGACCCTGGACCTCTGCTTTCACTGGTGCCAATGTCCACGCCAGTGACCCAGCAGCTATCTGTCTCCGGGTAGATGAGAGCTGAATCCCAGCACCAACGTCACTTTTTTCCAAGCAGCCCAGATGAGCCACTTAGAAAGACATCTTCAGCTCAGTCCCAGCCCCTGAAATATCAATGGAGGGCCGGAAAGAAGATCCCACAGGAGGCTTCCCCCTACACTGCCCCAGCGAGCCAGATGGGTTCATGCCACAGGGCAGAGTGCCTCGCACCTTCTCAAAGACGGGGCCATGTCCATATACAGGCATACAGTGGTTCACCTTCATGGAGCCAGATGATTTATTTCAAATTCCATTTTGCGCTTTGTTAGCTTTTCCTGAACAGTGTCCAGAAGGCTCTGTGAAAGCAAATCACCGTGGCTCAGCCTCGTGCACTGACCCAAAGGTCCTGTGGGTAAGAACTGCAAAGGGACATAACAATGATGTTCTCCTCAAGGCCCGGGGTGGGGGACCGGGGGAACGGGGTGGGGTGGCTCAGCTCAGTCCCCAAGGTGTAGCACGCACCTGCCTCCAGTGAGAAGCCCGACAGGCCCTTCTCAATTTTCTCTCCTCTTCCAAACCTACACGTAGCTTCTACTTTGATTCTAGGTCACTGTCACCATCTCCGCACAGTGGTCAATGGGAGTGGGTTGGGTAAAGGTAGCAAGAGCCTCCAGAAAGTGGCATGAAGAGGAATTCTTCCGCAAATGGTGTAGGAAGCGTTCGGAAATGGTTGGCCATATGGAGAAAGAAGTTAAGCCGAAGCTGATTTTTACTTTACTCTTTGCTCCCCATACATTTCTTGTGGGTAAAAACTCAAAGACGACATTTGAAATCGTAAGATTTAAAAATTACGGGAGCATTTGTTGATCATGTCTGTATGGCAAGTCCTTTCTAGCAAGGAAGCCACAGACGTAAAAACCACAAATTGCATCCCATCAGAAAGTATCTACTTGTGTATGACAAAGGCACCTTTAAAAACGGAAAAGATTTGCAACACCTATGAGAAACACCGGGCTCCTTTCCTTAAATGACAAAGAACTAGTACAAATCAGTAAACAAAACGCAGAATCACCCAATTAAAAAAATGGGCAAAGAGTATAGATTGAGCAGTTTATAAGAAAAGTAAAACAAATGTCCAATGAGCACTTTCACTTGAAATTGAAAACACACATCCAGGTGGTACCTGGATGCCGCTTTTCTCCTAACCGGCAAAGTGGGTAAAATTTGTACTAGTGACTGCCTGTGGGGATATGCAGAGAAACAGGTATTTACAAACACTGTTATGAGGACCATCAACTGGTGGTCCTTTGCCAATATTAGGATTCTTCTAAGAGCAATTTAGCCATGTCAATCATAATTTTAAATGTACATACCTTTTGATCCAGGAATTCCATTGCCTGAGTCTAGCTCACAACTATAGTGGCAAAATCCTACCATGACACATGACATTGTTTAGAATGGCAAAAAACGTGGGATCCACTGAGACCGGTTAGAACACAGAACTCTCTAGGGTACTTGGGTGGCTCAGCTGGTTGAGCATTCCGCTCTTGATTTTGGCTCGGGTCATGATCTCCTGTTCGTGGCATTGAGCCCTGAGCCAGGCTCTGTGCTGAGCGTGAAGCCTGCTTGGGATTCTCTCTCTTTCTGCCTTTCCCCCTGCTCATGCTCTCTCTAAAATAAAATAATAAAATAAAATAAAATAAAATAAGAAAATAGAACCCAGTGAAGAAGTTTCTAGGAAAAGGCTCAAAGTTGATTGGTGGATCTTGATACAGGGGATCATTGACTTTTGTTTTTTTAGTAAGTAGAGAAGGAAAGCCAAGCTCTGGACAAGGTATTAGCAATATCTGCAATGTTCCCCCACCCGCATTTTTTTTTTTACTGTTTTTTATTTTTTTAATGTATTTTATTTTTGAGAGAGACAGATAGAGGGTGAGTGGGGGAGGGGCAGAGGGGAGGGAGACAGAATTCCAAGCAGGTTCTGCACTCAATATCTGACTAAGGTTTTAAATGGTGTGCCTCATTAGCAAAACCTTTGGAGCACATTCCCCAACATATTTGTTGATTTATTTATAAATATTTATGAGTTTATATAAACAGGTTCAAAAATAGCATGAAATCAGGGGATTAAAACACAGAAAATCTAAGCTCTAATATTTTTCCTGCCCTCCCCTCTCCCGCATTGTTTTAGGGACCCCATTAGCTCTGTGTACTTGTTCCACATTAGAGAGAAGTGGAGTGTATCCCTGTGGCGATTTAAAAATGTGTATACGGAGGCGCCCAGGTGGCTCAGTGCGTTAAGCGTCTGACTTTGGCTCAGGTCATGATCTCGTGGTCCATGGGTTCGAGGCCCATGTAGGCTCTGTGGTGACAGCTCAGAGCCTGGAGCCTGCTTCGGATTCTGTGTCTCCCTTGCTCTCTGGCCCTCCCCTGCTCATGCTCTGTCCCTCTCTCTCTCAAAAATAAAGAAATGTTAAAAAATATTTAATGTGTATACAAATTCTTTGACACTCCTTCCCCTGGAACGTGAGGTCTATGCTTCGCCCCCTTCAAACCAGGCATGTTTTTCTGATCATTGTTCTGACCAACATGTTTTGGCAGAAATGACGATATGTGATTCTGACTCCACGATATGAAAGGTGACGCTGCTTCTGCTTTGTTGCCAGAACAGTTGTTCTTGAAGCCTTTGGCCCCTAAGTGAGCAGTCCAGCTGCCCCGAGATGTCTGTGCTATACGGAAGCCCAAGCTAGCACGGGAGGGAGGGCAGCCCTGCCAGCCCCTGGTGGCCCTGGCCTTTGTCTGGCTGTGACTGCAAAGCATTCTGAGGCCGACCACACGGCCGAGCCCTTCTCACCTTCCCGACCCTCAGAAACCATGTGAGGGAGATAAGAAAATGCTGGCGCTGCCTTAAACCTCTGCAGTTTGGAGTGATAGCTCCACAGCAATAGGTAACCGGAACAATTGTGATCCTAACTTTTCACATGTGGTTGTACGTATGTGAGTGCTGTGTGTGCACGCGCCCTCTGTAAAATTGTAGAAATCCAGTCATGCACGCACACGCTGCATTCTGCAGAATTGTGAGGGGGTGGAGAAGAAACTGCTGGGAGTGGTCATTTTTGGGGTGTTGGGCTGGGCCGAAGGGAGGCCATCTTTGCCAGAGACCCATGCTTGATCATCGTTTGCAGGCTTTACCCTATTTTCCCCCTTGGAATCTTTCAAAAATATAATGTGGCTTTGGAGGAGACATATTCGCTTCTTGAGCATCTGTGCACATGAGGATTCTGCAGGTACCAACTCTGGCTGGACAGTAGCTACGTGCCTAACACCATCTGAAACTGACCCTAGTCACTGATCGTGAAGCCTCTGAGGTCAGACCACGTCAGTTCACATCCTGACTCCCCCGTTTCCTGTCCTCTCCGAACCTCAGTTTCCTCTTTTGTAAAGTGCAAATAATCCTAGTACCTACCTCTCTTCATGATCTATTGCCGCATAACAAATTACCCCTGAACGTGTGGCTTGCGACAATAATCGTTTATTACTCACAATTCCTGTGGGTTATGAATCCAGGCACAACTTAGCTGGGAGCTCCTGGCTCCAGGTATCTCATGAGATGGCAGTCCATCTGTCACCCAGGGCTGTGTCCCATCTGAGGGTCTGCTGAGGTGAGGTCCCTCTTCCATGTCAGTGCATGAGGTTGTTGGCCCGATGCTATTTCTTACAGGCTGTTGGGTTGAGAGTTTCAGCTCCTCACTGGCTACCGGCCAGGGGGCCTCCCTCAAGTTCTCGGCCACAGAGGCCTTCCTACAGGGCAGCTCCTGGCATAGCAGCTGCAGCACCCGAGATAGAAGCCAATCTTTTTATAACCTAATCTTTCAAGTGACATCCCATTACTGCTACTGCACTGTCCTTTAGAATGGAGTATATAAATCCAGCCCACACTCAAGGGGAGAGGGCTATATAAGGAAGAGAATGTCAGGAAGGAGGTGATGATCATCAGGGGACATCACAGCACCTATGGGGTGGTCGCGAGGATTAAATGAATTCATGTCTGAAGCACACACCCGTGTGTTTGAGACAGCATTTGCTCAGCAAACAGGAGTTTTAATCCATGTTAGAGATTCCTGTCTTTGTTTAACATTAAATGTCCAAGTGCCCTTTCTGCAACAAATTTACAGTGAGGTTTCAGTGAAGCCCTTTCTCCAAGAATGTACAAACTCAGACTTGTTGATGGTTTCCTGGAACTCTGGGAGCTAGAACTCTCTTAGAAGCTGCTCCTCCACCCCCACCCTATCCCCCAGGATCTGATATGGGCTGACCCTCTCGTAACTTCGGGCCCCTCACTAAAGTGCATCATGTATTCAACCTTTGTAGAGGTATTTAGCATCTACAAGGAGACAGAAACTCAGAAAGGAACCGGGCACACCAAGCAGACATAGCTACTGCCTTCGCACAACATATAGGTTACTGAGAGGATCTGGATAGAGAAACGGCAGCTTCAGCCGGTCTTAGGAACTCTTAGCCCTGCTAATGGGGGAGGTGTGCGCCTGCACGGGTGCTGGGGGTAAATGGGAGGGTTTTTTAAATTAGTTTTTACATTTAATTTTGGATGTATTTAATTATTTTTAATTAAAACACATTTACTCCGGGGCACCTGGGTGGCTTAGTCGGTTAAGCATACGACTTTCGCTTAAGTCATGATCTCGCGGTTCGTGGGTTCGAGCCCCGCGTCGGGCTCTGTGCTGACTGCAAGCTCAGAGCCTGGAGCCTGTTTCAGTCTGTGACTCCCTCTCTCTGACCCTCCCCTGCTCACGCTGTCTCTCTCTTTCTCTCTCTCTCTCTCTCTCCTAGAAATAAATAAAAATATAAAAAAAACACATTTACTCTTCTATATTTATGACATTTACTGATGCCAGGTGTGCCCTCGCTCAGGGCAGAGGCAGAGTAGTAAACTTCTTGCCAACCTTCTGGGATTGGCTTCATGAGAAGACACTATGGTTCCCTGGGAAACTCAGGCCCCGTTGAGGGGCGACAAAATTAGGACTTCCACGAGTATGTTCATCCTACAGGGCATTTAACCACTCTTTGTAGGAGTATCTATACAGTCTCGAAAGTACGTCTTCATGTAGTTAGCCACTACTTTATGAAAAAATAAGCAATTGCTACACTTTTTTTATTTTATTTATTTATTTTGAGAGACTGAGGGAGGGGCAATGAGAGAGGAAGAGAATTCTTGGGAGAGAATCCCAAGCAGGGCTCGAACTCACGAACCGCGAGATCATGACCTGAGCCGAAATCAGCTGAGCCACCCAGGTGCCCCAGCAATTGCTACTCTTGAGTACTCACTATGGGCCTATAAGTTACAGACAAAGCAAAGAAGCAGGAACCCACGAGCAGTTTATTATGTTTTTATAGAGACCAGAGGCACCTGCAGAGGAAAGGCCCAACATGAGCTGAGGTTGGTCTTCTGCCAAGTTCCAGATGTGTCTGGGCACACCAATTGATCTGTGAAAAGGGTGAAAGGGCAAGTATCATTCTGGATGACTCTAGCTGTAATTAACAGAACACCTGACAAAGTGGCTGAAACAAAACGATGCCTATTATGTTGCATAACAAGAAGTTGGGGGGCGAACTAGTTTGAGGATTAGTTCGTTTAGAAGCTGATACCGAGGACCCAGATTTTCCCATCTCTCTGCTTCTCCATCCCCAGCATTGTTGGCTTCTGTCTTCAGGCTTGCCTCTTCATGCCTTCAAGATGGCTGCCCCAGCTCCTGACTTCATGAGCCTTTCGCAACTGTGTTGGGAGGCAAACAAATTAGCCACTGGCCTCTATTAGAAGCCATGTGGTGGCTCTCAGAAGCTGCACGACAGGCCATATTTGATATGCCTGATCTTTGTAGAAGAGAGGTTCCATAAGTGAAAGAATGGGAATGAAGCAATGTATTATCTTATCTACCTTGTAGTACAGAAATTAAGTTTATGTGCTCACTTTAAGAAAAATGGACCTGTGGATACTTTGGGGATCCCCCTACTTCTAAATTTCAAAGAGTTTGTTCTCTCAGTTCATGGTCCTCCAACAAATGTCCTTTCAAGAACATGAATCGGGCTCTAAGAAGACCATCATCATGGGCTTGATTCAATCATGGGGATAATAGCAAGAATCTGAAAACATTCAACAAGCAGAGAAAAGGGGCAAAAGAATATAACTACAAAGTGCAAATGTTCTCAAAACATTTTAGGCCTTTTCTTCTTACTCATGATTCCCCTTTCTGTGTGGCCAACAACAACAACAACAACAACAACAAAAGAAAGAAAGAAAGAAAAGAAAAGAAAGAAAAAGAAACTTACTTACATGAGGCATGTCTTCTAGAGTGAGCTGACTCAGAGTCTTGATGAGATGAGATGAGAGCTAATTCACAATTACATATACAGGGAACAAGCCTTGCTATGAAGGTAGTCCCTTATCTTACCTAAACCCTATGGTATTAAAATTTATTCATTCAATCAGCAAGTATTTTTTAGCACCTAATCTATGACACACGTTGTTTTAGGCTCAAGTTTTGCCATGGAATCCCAAGTTTCCCCTTCTGATATTTATACTCAATAAACACTTGTCAAAAACCCTACTGGATTGGGGCACCTGGGTGGCTTAGTCGGTTAAGCGTCCGACTTTCGCTTGGGTCATGATCTCGCGGTTCGTGGGTTCGAGCCCCGCGTCGGGCTCTGTGCTGACTGCCAGCTCAGAGCCTGGAGCCTGTTTCAGTCTGTGACTCCCTCTCTCTCTGACCCTCCCCTGCTCATGCTGTCTCTCTCTCTCTCCTAGAAATAAATAAAAAAAACATTAAAAAAATTTAAAAAAAAAACCCTACTGGATTGCAGAACTATAACCTAAAATCAGCCATACCTTTTTGGAAAATATTAACAAAACCTCAGTTGGCAAGATCAAGAACTCAGAAAATCGGGAGTTTAAAGTACAAAAAATAAAAATGGTTTTGTGTGTTGAGTAGTCACACACCCATAAATATGCATCCGTAAATCAAAAATTCTGGAAGACAACAACTTCAAAACAGGCTCTGTCTACATTAAAGATCTGCCCTCCTTAATCTGTATCAGGCGTTCAGTATCTATCTGCAGTATCATGATTTCCTAGGGCATATTCTTCAACAAATGTTATGTTATGTAAACCTTATGTTATTTTATGTTTATAAAGTAGTCCTTAGTGCCTTGAAAGGTAGTATCTTCTTGCATTCACATCCTCCCTTGTTTTATTTGTGCAAATCTCAGCAAAATCTTGTGTAACTGTAGCAGTCCGCTTCACCATGTAACAAGCAACCCCCAAACCTCAGTAATTTATATCCGTAATTTATTTCTACTTCATGATACATGTAGATTATGGGTCTGTTGTGGCCCTACCCATGTTTCTTCTGATTCCAAGATGCAGTGGAAGCAGCAGTGCTTATCTGGAACATGCTATCCTCTTAGAAGGGGGCAGAAGAGCAAGAGACCAAGCTGAATCACAGAATCACATTTAAAGCTTTGGCTCATACAGCATATATCATGTGTACTCACATGTTATTCAAAGTAAATCACATGATCAGGCTGGACAACGACGTGGGGAGGCATTCTCGACCTATAAGAAGGTCTGACGTGGGTAGGGATGTATAATCCTTTTAAAGGAGAAGGAATAGGGGTACCTGGATGGCTCAGTTCGTAGAACACATGACTCATGATTTTGGGGTTGTGAGTTCAAGCCCCACACTGAGTGTAGAGCTTTCTTAAAAATATTTTTAAAACCTTTGAAAAAGGATAAAGGAGCAGGAACAAATAATTGTGAACAATACTCTAATCCACCGCAGTAATCACTTGGCTGTGCCTCCAAATACCGAGGAACTTAAAAGCACATTTTTTTCTTGGCCTTCCTTTCCATCCATTCACTGAAGGGTAGAACGGAGATGCCTCTCCAAACCTGGGACACATAGACCAGGAGAAAGGAAAGTCATCATAATAAGGGGATTGAACTAATCCCATCATTTGATAAGGGGTCATATATTTTTTACCTGTACTAAACAAATATAAAATCACAGTGTCACAACACCGGATTTGTCAAGGGATTGCTATAGTTTATGCAGCATTATTCTGGCAACTTCACCAGTTTGCTTTTAGTCTCTTGGGATTCAACACTGAAAAGAAAGGAAAAGAAATGGCTGGTACTCATGCTAATGCTTGTGTAACGCTTCCGAATTTGCTTAGGCTGCTGTGAGAGTAGTTGCAGAAATGATGAACTCGACTAACACAGACATGCTCTACTTGGAGAATCTGAATTAGAATCAGGAGGGGCGGGATAATATTTGCCCTTCTATGAGGAGTACAATTATAGTGTTACATGTGATTAATCATCAGAGAGACCTAAATCATAGATGTCAATTTATGCCATTGGGACAACAGGAAAAACTAGGACCTCCTGCCTGCCTGCCTTTTAATATTTTTTACCACCTGCTCCATGCCCGACACCGTGAGATATTTCACATTTACATATATACACACCTATTATTTTTACATATCACTGATGTTTTTCACTGTAACCAGGATTTACTTATAGTCATAAAAGATAGCTTACCTTCGATTTCTTGCCATAAGCTCTTTCCCTTTAAATGACTTCATACTTTCTACAGTTGGCTTAAAGGACACATTTTATGATGAGAAGGCTAAAATGAAGTCTTTCTAAACACCTGCCAAAAATGCAATTAACTAACAAGACGACTACTTCACTCCTCGATCTGTGACCTATTGAGATGATGGATGGACGGACGGATGATAGATAGATGGATTGATCGATCAATAGAGAGAGGATAGATAGATGAATAGTTCCCCACACCCTCACTCTTGGTGTAAGAAGAGGAAGGGAATTAATCAAGGCAAAGGAGTTGTTTCTCATTGTCAGACTACCCGCTTCAAATTGGAGAGACTCGTCAAGCAATCTAAAAAAAAACAAGAGCTTTTCAACTTTGCCATTCCAATGACCACTTTGAATATTATCCCTTCTTAAAGAACACGAAGCTTATTTCAACATTTTGTGATAATGGCTAGCATATTACGAAAATGACCAGTCTTTAGTATGTTGTTATGGCCGCCCTTGCAAGCCAATACAGTAGATATTTTTAAAATTCAACTTTGGTTCAGTTTGTCTGGAAAACAAAACAAAACACAACAACAATATGACTGATACTTGTAATTGCACGGGGAGGTAGCCTAGTATAGTAGTTCTATGCTTGCCCTGGCCCGGGCCTGGGTTCAACCTCTCACTCCATCACTTAATTAGAGGTGTGGCCTTGGACAAATGACTTAATCTCTTTGTGCCTTGGATTACATAAATATACACAGGGGTAATGGTACTTATCTCACAAAGTCGTTATGAGAATTAAGTGAATTAACACTTTAAAGCACTTCAAACAGCACTTCACACATTGTGACCGAAACATCAATACTAAATAAAGAGATGGGAAAGGATGATGAAATCCAGTGTATGGAATCCTTCTAAATGCTAACACATGAACAAAATTCTAACTCCGGAGTACTCTGCTTCATGGAGGGAATAACCTGTTCGCGGCATTCAGAGTTTTTAACCTGTGTGTTGCGTCTGGACTTAAGTTAGGACAAGTGTCTACAATCAATGAATGTGGCTCAGATAATGACAATGGTAACCTCCCATGCACCTCGACAGCAGTGATCGTGAGCCATTTCTGGTGAGGATTCTAACATTTGCCAGAGATTTGACTATTGCTGGCTTTCCCCCCAACATTGGTTGTGATGATAATATGAAGGAGAAAGTCCAACACGTGTGCTGAAAATGTTCGCAGGTGCTGTTTGCACATGACTTGCAGCAGAACCGGGGTAAACACTCCTTGATTTCTACTGGTAAAACTTTAACACAAGATAAACTTGCTGACTGCAAAGTGTACCACATGACTGTTCCGTGCGTGATAGCTAATATAAACAGTGTCGGGGGAGCAGAGGCCTCCCAGGGTCCAGGGACCACTGTGTGGACCTTTCTGGAAGGCCAGTCTGGCCACAATCTGCTCTGCGTTCCTCAGTCTCCCACGTTGCTTCTGGAAGACCACTTGTGGGAGACAGGTGGAAGACATGGGACAGAGTTGTAAATCAGAAGTATCACACAGGGAATGTGGATGGTGTCTGTTGACTCACTGCCCCCAACCCACTGACTTCCAATACCCAGGATGGTTTCTGCCAGGAAGTCTCCAGGATTTGCCGATTACCTATGTTACGTTTGCAACTAATAAGAGTCTTAAACAGAAATGGCCAGTCATATACAACAATGCATCTCATAAAGCATTTGGGGAAAGAGGGAAACAGCTTCAAAAGGAGATAGCACCTGAGATAGATCTCTGAGGATATTATTTCTCTGTGATCAAACAGTGCCTCTGATATACCGGGAGTGTTTTTATGAGTGTAAAAATCACTGAAGGAGACTTGAAATAGTTTCCTCTCATGTCAGTTGAATCCACAGAGCCATTAACATTTTCAGAACTTCAAGGCACTGAATAAATAGATTATCTGGATAGATCATCTGAATAAAGCTGAATAACTCATAACCAACCTCATGTAACTACTAGGAGTGGGTAGATCCACAATACTTTATATATTTTTTATTTACATAGAACATTGTATAACCTTACTTATCCAGAAAATAGCTTAGGATCAAGGAATTTTTTTTAATGTTTATTTATTTTTCAGAGGGTGGAGGAGGGAGGGAGGGGCAGAGAGAGAGAGGGAGACACAGAATCCGAAGCAGCTTCCAGGCTCTGAGCTGTCAGCACAGAGCGCCGCGCGGAGTCTGAACCCACGAGCCGTGAGATCATAACCTCAGCCGAAGTCGGATGCTCAACCGAGTGAGCCACCCAGGTGCCCTTAGGATCAAGGAAGTTTTAAAAATTAAATCAAAACTTGAGAAATACATTTCTTACACATACACTTCTCTCATAGGAGAAAGAGCCCACAGGCCCTGACCCAGGAAACGGTTCATGTTTAGTGTACTGCCTTCACTGGTGTGATATTTTTCACTTTCATCCCTACAGTACTTGGAAATACAAAATTAGGAGTAGCGAGACCTTGCTATAGACTTACACGCTAACGAGGAGTAACTGCTGACATCCCACAGAAGGGGGAAATAGAAAAATGTGGAGAGCAGACACGACTCTACTAAAAGGCACAGTGATCTAGATCCCCTCAGTGTGCAGGCTAATGTCCTATCTATCTCAATTGCCTCAGCACATACTTTTGTCATACAATAGCATTAGAAGTGATTCTCCCTGGGATGACCTGGAGACCAAGAAAAGAAAAGGAAAAAAAAAAAAGGTGTTAAATAGAAGTTTCCCAGATTCACGGAAAGCAGTAGAGACTGAATTACATTTTTAGAAAGCTTTCCCCCGAAAACATCTTTTCTTTTCCTTCCTTCTTTCCTTTTAAAATTATTTTTTAATTTTATTTCATTTTATTATTTTAGCTAGTTATTTTCTGGTTCTTTGAAACACAAGCCTTCAATTATCTAGAACCCAGCTTTCCAGAACGGCTACTCCCCCAAAGAGGGCTGGGATTTTATGGTGGTTGTACGGCGTACCACGTGCTATGTAACCAGCTGTGTTTATTACATGTTATGTGATCAGTATTAGTTCATATCCTTTATGGGTCACCTCGCAGTTTTCCCGTTTTTCCCGAAGCACGATGAAAGATCTTGTTTCTCGCAGGAAGAAGAAATGGAGGGGGGCAGGGAATGCATGGAGGCGACCGTAAGGAGAGGGGATGTCAGAAGGAACATCACGCTGTCGGCGCAGGTGGCCGGCAAAATGAGGTTTCCTTAAGAGAACGAACAGAATTTCGCTGTCCCGTTTATTTTTACTTGAGCCCAACTCACAGGCAGACCTCGGAAACAGCTCACGGTCGCCAAAGGCCCTTTCAAATGACGAAGAGCAGAAAGAAAAATCTAAGTTACCTCCCCATACGATATGCGTATCTTGCCAAAGAAACAAAGTGCAAGCACCGCCACTCGGAAAGCAAGCCTTGTAGGTTACAACCTGCCTTTCCGCCCACGCACCATGCCAGTGCGCACGCGCATCTAGTGTGGGCAACACTGCTATGTAGGGAAGGTGTAGTAATTCTAATCGCTACCTTCCTAACAGCCAGGCACTGGGTCAAAGGGCAACACTAATTATCCCTTGACCCTGTGAGCAAACTTAAGTTTCCTGAAAGACACAGAGCTTGCACACAACTGAGGTGGGATTGGAAACGAGGGTGCTTATTAACCCCTAGGCCATACTGTCTCCTGTTGAGGTTTAAACGTTTATCCCTGTGAAGGACCCTCGTTTTTCCCCAGGAACAGGGAACGGTGGAGGAAAAATAGCCCCTTTGGCTATAAAGACTCGGAACAGTGGTGAGCCCTTCTCCACACAGAATAGGATTGCGGGGTGCACTGGTGTTTCTTCATTAACTGGCACATGGCCTCTGGTTGACTTACATGAAACCCCAACATCAGGGGTTGGGAAAGGCTGTGGCCCCTGTAAGAAGAAGGCACGTCTGATGGGGGGGTGGGGGCGGGGGACGGGTTCTGCAGCAGAGAACCGCCTTCTTCATGCTTTCTTGTTCACCGGGAGGCTCTCTGGAAACTCATTTTAAGGGGACGTACATGAATATCCCATAACCTTAAAAATTAACATTCTGGTATGAAAAACAATATGGGATCATTGTAGAAAAATCTTAAAAAACTTTTTAAAGTTACTTAAAATACTTTAAAGAGTCAGAAATAATCACGTGCAACCTTAAATCCTGCCACCTAGAGATAATTAGTTGACATGTTGGTGTGTTTTTCAATATTTTTCTTTTTATATACACGGACAAATATACATACTTAAAATCATGGTTATATGGAATATATGATCACGTATCTGGCTTTTTTGTTTGAATGCTACAGATTGGGCATTTTCCTTTATGAACAACTATCTTTGAAAATAGGATTTTAATTTACACAGCGTTTTATCATACGGATGGACTATAATTTATTTTATTTTTGTACACTGAACTTGTCTTTAACTTTTCCTATATTATAAATAATGCTTCAATAAACATGCATATTCAAAATCATTCTACACACTTCTGATATTTTCTTAGGACAAATATCTAGAGGCAGAATCAGGGGCACCTGGGTGGCTCAGTCCATTAAGCATCCGACTTCGGCTCAGGTCATGACTTCAGCTCAGGTCATGATCTCATGGTTCATGGGTTCGAGCCCCAGAGCCTGTTTCGGATTCTGTGTCTCCCTCCCTCTCTCTCTGACCCTCCCCTGTTCAACTGTCTCTCTCTCTCAGAAATAAATAAAACATTAAAAAAAAAAAAGTAGAGGCAGAATTAACAGGGCAAGAGATATAAACATGTTTAACAGCTCTTGTTAAATGTTTCTTAAATTTTTCAGTATTTTTCTTAAAACGTGTAGGGACTAAGATCTAAAGAAAGTTATGGAGAGAAACGACAGGTTTGGGGTTTTTTTCCTTTTCCTTTTTCCTATTGCTCCATTTCCTTTGGCCTGGGCCAGTCTAAGTATTTGTCATCTTTAGAGTTTAGAATTCATCCTGCTTTTCATGTTTTTCCCCTGTGTCTCAGAAGCACTTAGCCTAGAGATTCATCTTTTATCAATGGTCTGTGTTGCCTTGCCCACATTTGGGGCCTCTGACCCCCAGTTCTGATGGACCCTGCATAGAACCAGGAATTTCTCCGTAGGGAGTTAATTTCAAGGTTAGAACACACAGTGAAATCAAAGGCTTTTTGTCTTTAAAAGAGCAAATAAAATATACAAGAAATGTTTATTCCGTCGAATTCAAAGTCCTCTGTTCATAGATTCTTGACTCTGTATTTCCACATGCTATTTCCAGAATTTTAGCTGATTTCAGGAATATCAAGAAATACTGTTTGCTGCAGAAGACGGTGTTGATTCCTCAAAACTCATTTTTTAATATGGCGGGCGGTTTATGCAATTAAGTTAGGGGTAGTGCCACTTTTTCTTTGACATAATAAAAAATTAAGTGTGCTGTTTACATTTAAAAGGCAGCTAGGATTTCTAACTGTGTCAGCTTTTGCTCCTTTTTTTTTTTCTAAAAATTTACTTTTCAATGAGCATGGAGTATAAAAATCAAGTTAATTGTATGTATACTCTTCTTCTCCTCTTTAAGTAGGTTGAATTTTAATTATCACAAAAATCTATTTCTTTTTCTTTTTTTTAATGTTTTATTTATTTTTGAGAGAGCACAAGCAGAAGGGCAGAGAGAGATAGACAGACAAAGGATCTGCTATCAGCACACAGCTTGATGTGGGGCTTGAACTCACGAACCGCGAGATCATGACCTGAGCTGAAGTCGGACGCTCAACCGACTGGGTCATCCAGGCGTCCCAATAGATATATTTTCTTAAGAGCTCCTCATGATACTTTGTCATGCCCTACTTCTCCCCACTTTACTCTTTTTTAAATCTTGTCTTCTCTATCATACCAAACACATACTGAAAAAATTAAGCAAAATAATTTACTATTATGTACCAATAGAGTCACCAAATGTATTCTCATCTTTCTGGAACTTAAGATATATACACATCTTTGCTGATAGAATCATAGATTTCAAGGGGAAAAAATGGAGTTAGCTGGGCTCTCGGGATTTTAGCCATAACTTACTCATTTGGGTAAAGAAATTAAGTCTGGGGAAGTGAAAAGGCTAGTTACTGAATCTTTGGGATGGTCATTTAATCAAGGATATGGAATGGGAAAAACAATAGAGTAGCTGACTTCTTTACAGCCTTTTATAGTTTATGAAATACGCTCACATTCAACGTTAGAAGGAACCTCAATTCTGGGCCTCAGTAAATGAAACCCCCACATATTCCATTCCCCTCCAGGAGACCCATGGGGCTGATTTCATGTCTGGTATTTATTTCATTTATTGGTTGTTGCTGGTGATAGTATCTTTCACCTAGAGCCTCAAAAGGCATTTAAGATGAATTCATGCACAAAGCAGCAGGCTATCATTTTAGGTGGGTTGGTTTTAAATGGAGAGTAACACACCTTGCCCTAAAAGTTAAGAAACTGTGACCACATCTGGGCGGCAGAATCACAGTATCGGTGGGATTTGCAGATTTTTTTTTTAACAAAGAAGTTACTGGTTACATCTGCCACTTAGAGTGCCAGGGACCAAATTAGATCTCAAAGAAGCTCGAGGTTGTGTCTTTCAAGGTCTGAGAGTGGGCTTCGCCAAGGAAGGCATCAGTTGTGATTTCTCTGCCAGTTATATTTTCACAGAAGATGATGGCAAATACTTCTGTGATGTCATAAAGTAATGTTAATCGCTCATCTGGAAAACAGCGTCCCATGAAACCATTCATAGTTTCCACATGCATCAAGCAATTCTGGCTTTCAGGCACAGAACAAGGGGCACGGAGGAGAACAAGGCATGCCTCCTGCCCCTGGCATGCTCCCAGTCTGATGGCGGCGACATCTGAGCAGCCACATCTACAGAAGGGATCTCAAGCCCTGGGAAAGCTGGGCCTCTCCTGCAGAAGGTGGCATAGTTCATGGTGATCGTCTGGAACAGCTGTTTGGTGATCTTTTCCTCCATGAAGCGGGTTTTACAATATCATGCATTTACTCTTCAGCAGGGTGTATGCGTGTCCTACGGCTGCTGCAAAAAATCACCACACCCTGGGTGGCTTAACACAACAGAAATTTATTCTCATGGTTCTGGAGGCCAGAAGTTGAAAATCAAAGTGTCTGCAAAGCTATGCTCTCTCTGAAGGCTCTGGGGAGACTCCGTCCCGTGCCTTTCTCTTCACTCTAGGTGTTGCTGGCACTCTGGGAGTTTCTTGGGCTCGTAGACACATTCCCCAAGTTCCATGTCTGCTGTCACCTCGTGTCTTTTCCTGTGTCTCTTCCTCTCTTCTGGTCGGGACCACAGTCACATTGGATTAGACCCGACCTAACCCTGTATCATCTTATCTTCACTTGATTACATCTGCAGAGGCCCAATTTCCAAATAGGGTCACATTCACAGAGACGCTGACCTCAGTGACTCCCAGGGTTTAGGACAATTAACAAGTCTCTTGGAGGGATGCAATTCGACCCATAACACAGGGATCTGATACACCTGTGCCCCTTTCTCAGCAGAGACAGTAAAACGCACCAGTTTCCCCCCTTTGGACGGCAGACTGCAGCTTCACGTGCCTGTGCTCAATGACACACCTCAAAAGCCTGGGCACCTTGAGCTCCAGAGTGGGCCACAGATGGTTAAAATAATGCGGACCGTGTTTTCGGGGGTAAGAGGACCGAACAGGCTAAATAAAGTAGACCTTCAAACAAGTGACATTTCACGTGTCCCTCTCTCTTTCATCTTTATGTGTTGATAGCACATTATCCTTCATCCTAATGTCTTTTTCTCCTTGTTCCAGCGAAGTGGCAGAGAGAATAAAAGTGCCGAGCTCCCGCTGTAAATTAGGTGCCATTCAGCACCCGCATTCATTTGGACTGTTCGCTGTTCATTCTCTGGCCCGATAGATCCTGTCGGGCTCCTCTTGACGGCGTCTGAATGGGCTTCCTACACAAGCCTTTATTTAGGCAGCAGACTGCACAGACGCCTTCTCTTTCAACCCCTCGCATTAGTAGTGTTTTCCCCCAACGAATACACAGTTGTAAAGAATCCAGTTTGGCCAGTAGCACTGTTCCCACCGGCGTCCGGTGGAAGGTTGGCAAATAATCATCCCAACTGGCCGCACCCAAAGTAGTGAGCACTCCACACCACTCACCTGTCCCGCAGCACAGACAGGGGACCCCCCCTTCACAGGGGAGCTCCTCTGTTGAGATGGACAATGCTCTGGTTGACCCAAGATCATAAATGGGAAATTGTGGTGGACCCAACCTGTTCACAGAGGACATGATTAACAAACAAACAAACAAACAACAACAACAACAACAAAACCCCACTGCATTCTGGGCACCTGGGAGGCTCAGTCGGTGAAAGGTCCCATTTCAGCTCAGGTCATGATCTCGCATTTGTGTGTTCGAGCCCCATGTGTGCTGACAGCATGGAGCCTGCTTTGGATCCTCTGTCTCTGTCTCTGTCTCTCCCTCTCTGCCCCTCCCCCACTCATGCTCTGTCTTTCTCTCCCTATCAAAAATAAACATTAAAAAAAAACCACACAGACACAAAAAAACACACTGCATTCTTCGGGGGCAAAAGGCAGTGGTCTGAAGAAAAGGCTTTCCTGTGGCTGGTTACTTGCTGGGGAGAGACGGGAAGATCCCTGCTCCGGAGTGTAGGAAAAATGATGGTCTTTTCTTGCCATCAGGAATTGTCACTAAGCTTCCACAGCAAGTGGCACTTCGTTGGGCATCATGATACCACAGTCATCTTAGTCCCTACTACCTCATATGAATTGCAAGGAAAGACCAGTGTAGTAAGAGCATTCAGGCAAACAAACAAGTGTATTTGAAAATCTTTAGGAGGCATGCGAGCAAAAGGAAAATGTCTACCAAAGGACTGTCTGCCTTCTCTGGTAAATGAATGCAAGTGCTAAGAAGTCCTTCTGGAGAGGAATGACCATCCGCCTCCTTGTAACTAGAGAAGGTTTCATGAAGGAATTTTTTAAAATCTTTATATCCTAATTAATTTAGTAACAAATCAAGGGTCGTCAAGACTCGCAGTTGCAAGTGACAGAAATACAATTCAAATAAAAGGCGATGTTTTCGTTCATGCACACAGAAAAAATCGGGGGTAGACTTTCAGGTAGACTTTCCAGCCCATCAAACAATATCTTCAGGAACATGTTCCCAAGCATCAGCTTTGCCTCCTCTCTCTTGACTTTGTCCTCAAGCAGGTACTCCCTATTTTTTGACAGGAGTTTCCACAGAAACTCTAGGCGAACTTTCCATCAGTTTAACTACTCCAGAAAACGGTTCTTTCCCAGGACTTCCGGCATACCTCCTGGGGCTGGCATCCTTGGCTCTGACAGCCTCAACTTATAGCACGTGCTCATTTCTAAACCAATCAGCATGGTTCAACTTCTCATTGGCCAGACTTGGACCACACACCAACTCCTAGGGCTGAGAGTGACCTTGAGCCCCACCATAACTACTGGGCACTGGGTCTCAGGGAGGGGTCATAGCTCCCTAAAGAAAACTAGGGCTCTAGTATCACAGGAAGTTGAACAGAAAGTAGCAGCAGATGTCAGTGACGCTATAGAAAAAACATAAATTGTTGTGAGATTCTGACCAAGAACTACGAAATCAACCCCAGCTTTTTAAAGTGGCTTTAGGAGAGGTCAAACTTCCAGCTTCCTTCATAGAATTTCTGATTACTCTGCCGTCAGTAACCAAGTCAGCAATACATTCTTGGTTTCTCATACAAATCAAAGTCATCGAAGAACATTTCCTGTTGATCCCTATTTTAGAGTATTGCAGAAATTCCCGAATTCTTTTGTCAGGAACAAAGGTGACAAGCGGATGTTGATGAAAACAAAATAAAGCAAAAGGTTATAGTGAATTTTTCTGTTTTCACCTGATAGCTTCAGCAGGAAAGTCTATTTGGCAGAGTTATTTTTGAACGGAGAGCCAATAATGACTTAGGTTTAAAAAAAAAAAAAGAAGAAGAAAGCAATCACTATTTATAATAAGGGTGATGTTACCAAGAAAAAGAAGAAGATGGACGCTGGGAGGTGGGGACCGGTTTCTGTAGGCATGTTAATAGGAGGCAAGTGACAGTTTCTGGAGGGCTAGTAAGCAAATATTTATCATCTTCTAGTAATGAGAAGGCATGCTCTAGAACCCAGCGATGAAACCCACAGATTCTTTTTTTTTTTAATATTTTTATTTATTTCTAGGAGAGAGAGAGAGAGAGAGAGATACAACGTGAGCAGGGGAGGGTCAGAGAGAGAGGGAGACACAGACTGAAACAGGCTCCAGGCTCTGAGCTGGCAGTCAGCACAGAGCCCGACGCGGGCTCGAACCCATGGACCGCGAGATCATGACCTAAGCGAAAGTTGGACGCTCAACCGACTAAGCCACCCAAGTGCCCCCAACAGATTCTTTTTTGCAGTGGTGTTTCGCCACCAATATCTCCAGGAGTTTCATCCCCATCCCCCCCAAAACTAAACAATCTTAAAACAAACTTACTATATTATAATGAAGCAATTTAATTTTATTATTTTCTTTTCTTTATGTTATAAGAAGGCTTTTGAATGGTCTAGATATACTCCCTAAGCTGACACTAAGGCTTGACAGAAACTCAGCCAGTTTAGGGTACACAGAGAACAATGGAGAAACACAAGATTAATGACTTAACATTATTGCAGGAATCCTTGCATTTGGGATTACCCAACTGCAGAATTTCTGGTTGTGAACTTCTATACGTAATATGTTCATTCTGAGATACCATTTTTATGTTCCCAATGCCTATTTCCATTGTATGTTTATTAATTCATTTTTTTAATCTTAAGTTTTGTTTAATTGACAAAATACACTACTTTGCAAGAGAGAAAGGCACTGGTCGGTTTGGTCTACATGTGAGGTTGATGCTTACAATTATTTTATATAAATGTCCCCTAAATAACCAATATGTGGTGGCCATTTATGATAAGATTCTAGAAGGATTTCGTGGATCTGATATGAGTGTAGAGCCCTGAAAAGATAGAATAGCAGGCCATAAGAAATTCAAAGGGAGAAGGGTGCCTGGCTGGCTCAGTTGGTAAAGCAAGCAACTCTTGATTCCAGGGCTGTGATTTCAAGCCCTGCGTTGAGTCTGGAGATTATTAAAAAGGAAAGAAAGACAGAAAAAGAATATACATATAAAGGGAGTTAGAAAACAAACATAATTATCACTGGGAAGAGAATGAGTAGATTTGAATATTTACAAATCAACCAAAAGCACAGGTAATTTAACAAAGAGAGTGAGAGTACATTTTTTGGATTATATCAGGCCTAGACTTAAATTCTACTTTAGCTGCTTAACAGGTATGTAAACTTCACCAAGTCATTTAATCTCTGTGAGCCTCAGTTTCCCTGGCTGTAAAAGAGGGGCAATAATATCAACCTCATAGGGATCAGTGTGTATGAAGTGCCTGGCATAGACAGTGCCTGGATCATAGTATAGTGAACACCTGAAATACAAGGGTTATTGCCAATAATTAGTGGGTTAGCACCACTAGCCCAGGCCTGGGCTTGAGGTCGGGTGTAGTCGGGTGATAGAAAAGGTAGATTGTCTGTAAAGAGTATTGCTTTCACAAAACTCAGACAAATAGCACATGTGACATTGTCAAGGAATCCCACATGCCTAACAAGGTGCTAAATTCGGGGACCCTACACAAGTGCCCTGGGGGTTCAGAGGAAAGAGACCAATGATCATGGGTGGCCTTAGGGCCATACAAATGGGGACCTGACCTGACCTTTGAAAGCTATATAGGATTGGAATTGGTAGGAGGGAACATTTAAGGACAGAGTAGTCCCCCGAAACTGCCGAATGAATAAATGAATGAATGAATGGTAGAACGTGAACAAAAAGCAAAGATAGCAAATCCAGTTCATGGAAGAATGAAAGGAGTCCTTAACGGTAACCTTTTGTGGGTATTAATGTGCAGAGATGTTGGTCAGAACAGAGTGGGGTCCACTTAAGCAGGACCTTAAAAATTGGTAAGGAGTTTGGGTTAAAGTAGTGGAATTATGGAGCAGAGGAGAAAGACGATAAAAACACAGCCAAGATCAAGTCAGGGATCGTCAGGAATTGTTTTGTAGGAGGAAGCAGGAATGCGTGGAAGTCTGCCAGGGCCTAATGCAAGGCAAGTAAGGCAGGGCTGGGGGATGGGTAGCAAGACTCAGGTAGGGACAGGAGAGAGCATGGGACCTACGGCCCATCCGGATCTTCAGATAAGGGAGAGAGAGGAGATGAGCTGAAGATTGGCTCATAATGACTACAAAATTAGTAGTAATTCAAAGAGAACAAAGAAAGAGCCGAAGAGCCTGGGGAAGGTGAGCTCAGTTATGTGTTTGTTGGTTTTGAGCCAGTGATGAGATACACAAGTGGAAATACCCCATGGGCAGTTAAAAGTTCAAAGTTAGAATTTGACACAAGGGTAGAGGGGGGAGAGAGATTTGGAAGTCATTATAATGGAGACCACGAACAAAGCAATGCAATAGATGAGGTCTCCAAGAGATCACAACAAATAGAAAAGAAACTAGAATACCAAAGACTAAGTCTAAGGCAATGGATAAGTTAAAAATGTGAAAATATTCCAGGAATGCCTAGAATGAACATGTGAACCTAAAGAGGGTTCAGTTGTCCTTCCTAGGGCTGCATGAGGACTTTTGTGGTTCCCGGAAATGCCATGGGCCCCTTCCTCCATTAAAAACCATGTCCGGCAATTGCTGTGGTATCAAAACAAACATAATGTAGACTGAATTAATGTATATTCACTATTGTTATGCTCTTTCCTCCCTTCTGCTTTTAAAAGAAATTAAAATTAAAACATTTTCGTGGGTCCCTCAAAGTATCATGGGTCTTGCTATGCCTAATGGTGTGAATAATCCAAAAAAACCCAACTCATCTACAATTGACTTCAGAGAGAGAGAGAGAGAGACAGAGTGTGTGTGTGTGTGTGTGTGTGTGTAAGGGGAAGTCTGCCTCTTTTTTTTTTAATATTGTAAGTTAATATTTAAGTAACTTTGATCCTCACAGATATATAACCTTCGTTCAGTTGAAGTGGTCGTGAATTGAGGTGTGTGGTAGAAGGGATTCAGGGTGAGACAACCAACTTATTATTCTTTACTGTGTATAAGCCAGGAATTTTATTTTTATTTATTTATTTTTAGTTCTAAGATTTTATTATTACATAATCTCTATACCCATCTCAGGACTCGAACCCACAACCCCGAGATCAAGAGTCACATGTTCCACCGCCTGAGCCAGACAGGTGCCCCAGGAATTTGATTTTTAAAATGCATATTCATGGGGCACCTGGGTGGCTCAGTCAGCTAAGCCCCCAACTTCAGCTCGGGTCGTATTCTCACAGTGTGTGGGTTTGAGCCCCACATCGGGCTTTGTGCTGACAGCTCAGAGCCTGGAGCCTGCTTCGGATTCTGTGTCTCCCTCAGAAGTAAAAAAAAAAAAAAAAAAAAAAAGCTAAAAAAATTTTTTTAATAACAAAACATTTAAAAATTAAAATTAAAAAATTAAAAACATTTTTAATTTTAAAAATGCATATTCTTGGGTTCTACCTCTCAAAGAATAGGATCCCCTTGTTTAAATGCATCTTACACATCCCAAGAAGGGGTTGTTTTCAGAATAACTGGGCATGATTTTGATGTTTTAGGGGCTTAATTCCTATATCTGTTTCCTAAATAAAGTGGAATTCACAGTGGACCCCCGCAAAAATTGGAAACTTGAAACAGATGAAATTTAGCCATAAAGAATTTTGGGTCTCAAATGAAGAACAGGATGGACATTAAGTCAGATGACCTTACGGGGTGTACTTCATTGAGCAGAGATTCTAGAAAGAGCGGGAAGGGCCCCAATATCAAGAAAACAACACAAGGGGACAGAGACTGAGGACATTTTTCAGCACTGCAGTTCAAGGCGGCGCCACAGACACTCATTGAGCACCTGCTGTGTGCTGAGTTCTGAAAAGTTTAGCCTGGAGTGAAATGGGGAGGTAGAACACACACATAGGAACTTCTGGAGTTCTTACCTTCTCTGGGTTCAGTAGGTACAGGATGTTACTTTAAGAGCCGAAGTGAGGAAAAGAATTCAAGAAGTGATCGCAGAAGATGCAGATGATGACTCAGAAGGGATTAGAGAGATAAGAGTCTTTTGGAGATGGTCAAAATGAGATCATTGACAGCTTTGGCGATAACTACTTCCTGGAGAGGTGGGTGTGGAGGGTTGCTAAGTAGCAAGGCTTGTTCCTAAAGTCAAATCTTCAAGTCTGACCACCGGAGGTGGAAGAACTGGTCAGTTTTAGAACAAGTGTGCTTCAGCCTTGCCTGCAAATACCTAACAGAACAAAAGCCAGTGTTAATCAAGGGCTTGTTGTGTGCCTTATGCTGTTCAAGGCACTTTGCACGTCATTTAATCCTTCTATCAACCTCTGCGGTAAGTACGGTTTTTATACCCACTTCACAGATAAGGAAATCGAGGTACAGAAAGTTTAAATACCTCGCCTAGGATCACACAGCTGTTAAAAGCGGAAGAACCGGAATAGAAATCCTGGCGCTCTGCCTCCAGGCCCCACGTTCTTAACCGCTGGGTCACTTACCGGTACTGACCCACTCTGGACATAGTAAATCTCACATTTGCAATTGACCTTTGAACAATGTGGGTTTGAACTGCAAGGGTCCGCTTACATGCGGATTGCTTTTCGATAAATACAAAGCAGTGCTGTAAGTGTGTCTTCTCTTCTGATTTTCTTAATAACGTTTTCTTTTCTCTGGTTTACTCCATTGTAAGAATATAGTATATAATATCCACAACATACAAGATACATGAATGGACACGTGCATGTCATCGGTAAGACTTCTGGTCAACAGTAGGCTCTTAGTAGTTACTTTTACAGGTAGTCAAAAGTTAGGTGTGGGTTTTAGACTTCCAGAGGGGTCAGTGCCCCTCACCCCTGCATTGTTTAAGAGTCAGCTGTATCTCAACTTGCAGAGGAAGTGAAGCACAGAAAAAGGGATGTGCCCGTGTTAACACGGTAACGTGACAGCAGAGACGGTGGGACCCTGTCGCCGAGCCTGAGTTACCCTCCCAGGGCAGAAACCTCAGAGTGTATGCAGACAGGGATTTGGAGCTCCTTGTACTGCGATAGAGCCAAGAGGAAGCTGGGCCTCTGTTAAAAAGAACAAACATTAAGCTAGCCCCCAGTCCATAATCTATCTCTGCATTGCTGGTGCCCTCCAAAGAGAAAAGCTTTGCTTGAGAAGAAGTGACTTTGTTTTCTCTCTCTGAACATCTAGAAAATTCTAGGACTTCAACGCCATTTCCCCATGAGGCTTAAATAGTCTTAGGTACATATTCTCCATCCCCTTGACCAGATGGATGGAAAGCTCACCTGGAACCTGACATTATTAACGATATTTTAGGAGTTTATAATAATTACATAAGAATATGGTAATATATATGCGCCTACGTGGGCGCAGACACACACACACACACGCACACACAAACACACACACATGCTGGGCATCTTGGGTTTTGCTCTGAGTTCCTAAGAGGAAAAATATAATCTAAGCATAAAAGGCTATCATTTGCTTCTTCTTTTATGAAAAGTTAATGACAAGGCTCTATCAGTATAGAGTATGTGCAATGGACTCATTGGCCTTTCTCTTTCCAGTAATGGAAAAACATGCCATGGAAATGTGTGTACACGGACCAAGGGAAACTTGGAAGGACAATTGTCATAATGATCGGGTAATGAAGTTAGGCCCCGATTTTTGTGACTATAATAATTACTGCTTCTATGGTTGCCACGCTTAAGGAAATGGTGGCGGAACGGCCACTAGAGAAGTTGAAAGGGAGACAGTATCATCTGTTGAGGAAACGTAGTGTCAGCTATGACTATATTATGGGTGCATAACTGAGGATACAAAGATGTGTCCCTGTCTGCCTCTCCAATATATTCTGTGTGTATCTTTAACAAGCATATGTTGGTTATGCTTTTAAAAACCTAATACTACTCAAGTATTCTAGAGGAACTTACTATTTTTTTATAGCCCTGTGGTAAATGATGAACTTTATAAAGTGTTTTTTCTACTATTCTGAATAATCAACTCCATTTTATGCCTTTTCTAAGGGATACAGCATTCCATGTAGCGTGTTCTTAAAGCTCAGGAACTGATACAAATGGTTATTAGCAATAAGAGAGGATTTGTATGCAGAATTAACCTGGAAAAATGAAAAATTCCTTTCCAGTATTTTGAAATGACATTGGGCACGGAGGGACTGAGATAAAACCTCAAGGCCGTGTGGTTGTCTGGAGAAGCCATCTTGGCATGGTGTCCTGTTTGGAGACTCAGACTTCCAGGCTCTGCTCCTTGGGCAGTCTATGCTCTGGGTTCACGCGGGGTAAAGAAGGGAATTTACCGTAGTCATTTTCCCTCCTGACCTCTTATAAAACCAATGGACTGCAGTGATTTGCAAACTTCGTTTTCTTTCAGGACAACACAGCAAACGGCCATCTCAGGTGCTCCATTGGGGTAGGGCTGTGGGGGGAGGAAGCCCCGGGGTCCTGGCCTTGGAGGTAGGAGGTAGTGCAATGCTGTTCTTGTGCGGGCACCATCCCAAGGGGCGCCTGAGGCTGCAGTGCTGGCTGTGATCCAGGTAAATTGGATCACAGGCAGTCCTAGAAGTAAGAACATCCATCATGCTTAGTAAGATCTTGGGTTGTAACGGCTGCCTTGAGCCTCCAGACATTTTTTATAAAGCTCTCGGTCATGAAGCACTCTTTCCGTCTCTGCTGCCATATGTTTTTTCCAGCTGGACCTCCACCAGTCTTCCGCTCTCCAGAAAGTTCTCATTCATTCAGCCCAAGGGTATCTCATCGGCGTTTCTGAGGACCTGCTAGAAATGTCAGCAGGAGTCCTGGCCACGTGGAGAAGCCAGCTCCCTGAGCCTGTACATGCAGGTCTCAGCCTGGGATGCTGCGCTTTTCTTACTCAGTTTAAAAGTGGAGAAATGTAAATAGACGTATTTAAATATGCGAGACTGCATAAGAAAAAAAAAAGCTTATTAGCATGCATTTTCTGTGATTCAGACTTCCTCACCAAATCCAGCAGCAGGGAAATTCAAGAACAGATTTTTTTTGTCCACAGACTGGGATCCGCCCACTTACTTACTCTGATGAGCCAGTGGCCTCTCCAAACCTTGTTTCCCATTGTTCATCTTCTATTCACCTGGGGCACCCTGGATGTTTTAGCTTTTCCAGATGCTGTTTTTTCAGATTAGTTGACACAGCGGTTGGAGTCACAACTCTGTGACACACTTTGGAGTCCTTGCTTAGGGGCCAAGGCTTACCCTTTCAAATCCTAGCCAACTCTTTGTGATTCAGACTTGGTTGCTGCCTGGTTGGTCATTTCTCCTTTGGGTGAATTTAGAACTCAGTTCTTCATCCTCAAAAGCCTCGCTGAGAAGGAAACCCTTCACGCATTCTCTGTGGTCAGTTCTCCTTGGAAAACCCTCATAAGGAATTGGGCTGTCCGTGCAAAGCTCTGGCTTTATTGATATATTCATATTTGACTTACAATCAAAGTTGAGTCCACTACCAGATTTTATTTATCTTTATTTTAAAAAGATTTTTCTTTCTTTGTTGTTGTTGTTGTTGTTTGTGATCTCTACAGCCAACTTGGGGCTCAAACCAAGATCAAGAGTTGCATGTTCTTCCAACTGAGCTGGCCAGGCGCCCCCACTTCCAGATTTTTATCGCGGCCTTATTACTTACTGGTAAGTAATTGACTACACCCTTCCCCTGCCCTCTTCCTCCCAACTCCTGCCTCATTAGCCCTCCTCCACACTGCTGGTTTTCCCTGGTCCCAGCGCCTCCCTCCCCTCCCCACCATTTGCTGCTAGTGCATGGCCAAATCTGTTCTGGTCACCTTCACACTACGAAATCTGCAGGGGCAAAAGTAATGCCTATGATGATCTGCAAAGTCCTTGGTACAGCTCAAATTAGCAGGATAAAATCCATAATATTGACAAGTATTAGTTTGGGTGGGCCAGTTAGATTCAAGGACAGCTGTATTTTTGAAAGGAGGCAACAGAAAGCAAGACCATGGGCAAATCACACCAATTTTCACTTTCTTTCCAGTTTGTTGGTTTCCCTAAATGCTTAAGCGAGAACGCAATTACAATATTTCTAAACTGATGGTGTAACTGCCCTGATCCTTGGTGGTATACCTCCCAACAGTCATGATAACACAAGCAGCATATATCTGGAAGGTTACCCATTAAACGAGTGTGACAGATCGTATTTCTGGTTAATTGTTAGTTCCTTATGACCTTGGACTTTGCCTGTGTATTTAATAACACCATCTGCTGTATAGGGTAGCAATACTACCTTTTTACGTGAGGATTACTGTTCTTACTTTGTAAACAACGGCGCTCTATCGGAGGTGTTGAAACTCTACCGTAGAGCTATTTAAATTATACTACCTATGGAAAGCCTGAAGAAAGAAAGTGATTTTCTTCCCTATGCTGGCTTTATCGGCTCCACCTAAAATATCATAATTTATATATCATAATAAAAGCATAAAATGATTTACAGGTTGTATTCTTGGTCTGCAAGATGAAATGTTTTAAGAGACCTCTGACTCTGTTATGCCCGTCCTGTTTGGCTTCTTCCAGACTAGTTTCTCATAGTGTATAAATCTCTGGGAAGTTTCCCAATAAAGAGGACAATTAAGAAATAATTCCCACAAAGTGAAATGAGAGGAGACTTTTTTTTTTTTTTTTAACCACCACTCAAGATTGCACCTCTCTGTTTTGGGGCATGTTGAGAATCCTGCTGGCGTTCAAGAAATATGAAAACATCTACTGATGTGTCTTCTGTAATAAGACGAATGTTGACAGGGTTTTAAGTGGGCTACATTTGTTTGAGACCCGCAGATAGAAGCACCTGTGTAATGAATTCACGGTGGCTGGCAACGCAGGGAGGAGGATTTCCTTTTAATTTCACCAGGTCCATGCTGTTCAGTGTACTACTGCACTGCAGTTCTCCAACCCATGAATCATAACTTCCTAAAAACAGGGGTCTGTGGAGTGGGTGAACTGGTTTGCCCCTAACTGATACCTACTGCATGGGGGTAAGCGGCACCTGTCTGAGTCAGGAGAAAGAAACTCCATTCACCAGCTCATTTATTTATCTGTCCCCCAACCCATCCCCAGACTTGATGCCAAAAGGAGCTGAGGTGAATGGAAATCGTACTTCATCTTCCTAGGGAAATGACAGCTCCTTAAAGGTGGAAACTTTTTTGCCGCAACTGTAATTTTTCATTCTTTAACGTGGTGACACTATTACAAAGTAGAAACGAGCCTGGGAAAATAAAGCATTTTTTAAAAAATAGGTCATGGGTACCCGAATTTGAACAAACTTTTGTTACGGACTGTGACAAGGCTCATAGAGCTGACCATTAGAAGTCCAGCGCTCACACACCCATATTTCATGCCAAAATATGGACACTTCACAGAATGTGGGTTATCATTTTGTTTTGTTTTAATTACTGGGAACCAGAAGGGTTGGCCTGAACACCCACCACCTGAAAATAATCAAGAGGTCGTCTGCCAACAGAAAACAACTTCAAAAGTACGGAATGTTGAATTCTGAGCCTAACCCACTTGTCAGCATCCCAGAAAGGCATGCCCTGACATGTTTTCAGTATAAGAGGGCTTCAGATTCCAGGCTTTTAAAAGAATGTCTCCTGTTACAGCTAAAAGGGGCTGTTTATCCTTTTCCACATTCTGAATTCATGGAATCTGGAGGTCTCATTCTGGGATGCTCACTTTAAAAATATTTGAGTAATTTCTACACGAGAAGTAAAAAATATGGCTCCTTTTTACTTTTTTTAATGTTTGTTTATTTATTTATTTACTTATTTAGAGAGCAAGAAAGTCAGGGAAGGGCAGAGAGAGAACGGGAGAGAGAAACTCCAAGGAGGCTCCACAGTCATTGCATAGCCCGATGTGGGGCTCAAACTCACGAACCATGAGATCATGACCTGAGCGGAAACTCAGGGTTGGACACTCAAACGACTGAGCCACCCTGGTGCCCCAGGAATACAGGTCCTTTCTGGCTGTGGAAAAATAGTTGACATGAAACATTTACGTGTAAGTGCTTTCCACCAACACCATCTTTGAAATCTATAGAATTTAAGAAACTTCATTAGGTTTTTTTCATAATCAGACCCAAATAGGTGAAAACTATATAGAAGGTCATGAATGTAACCTTTCACGATAGTCCACACATTTCAAAATATCAGGATTCCTAGAACTTAAGTCTTCTAACATCCTTTATAAATTCAGTATATAGCCAGCAAGGCGGCCATACAGCTATTAAGCAGTGGGATCATGGATGAGAATACAAAAAACCCCTCAAAACAGGTTTCCATATCCTGCTGATCTCTTCAGCCAAATGCCTGTCAGCGTATGGAACGGTTTTTTGTTTTTCTCAGCTGAGGTCTTCTTGAGTAATCCGAAGGGTCTGTCAGTAGTATATTGAATTTTTGCCCATTTTGTATGAAGTATATACATGATCCCTGCCCAAATATGTATATAACCTTTGCCTGTTTTATATATTTATACCTAAAATAAGGCGATCTCTTGTGGAAAGAAATATTTTCCATAAGTCTTGAGAGACTTTAATTGGGCTCATCAATGTTGATACAGATGCTTTTGCCCTGGCTAACTTAACCTAAGTACAGACCATGGCTTAGCCACTCCTAGCCCAGGATCTGAGCCCAAACCAAGCAGACAATGTTCTCAGATGATGTGATGATCTGGGAGCCACTTAGCCTCACAACTTTACGCGGATGGCACAGTGCCCCCCAAATAATGGGAAGACCCTCACTGGTCATTTTTTCTGCCTTGTTTTGTGATGCCACGTGTGTTAGAAGGCGTTGGGCTTGGGTTTGTCAAAATCCCCCGTATTCTCATTAAATCATCCACCATACGAAGGGTCCGGGTAGAAATGGCATCAGGTTCAGCGTCTCCTCTCCCACTAGAGAAAAACGCGGGCCCAGGGTACCCATGTGACCTGCGTCAGGTGACCTGCCAGATAAGGGGAGCCTGTGTCTCGCCAGCTCTTTCCCGGGCAGGCGTTTACATGTATGTAAAAAAGAACGTGGGAAGAAAACAGAAATAGGAGGTAGCCCACCAGTGGGCTAAAGAAAGAACTGCAGTTTGGGAAACCTGAATTCTGGCCTGTTTTACCTGCACCTTCTCTTTGAAGGCAAAGTCCTTCATCGTCCTTTACCAAATTGATAAAGTGAACTGACATGGATGTCTTAGTCGCCGTGAAGGATGACGAATTGATCTGTTAATGCAAATGTAGGTAGGTAGGTAAGTAGGTAGGAAGCAAGAATAGTAGGAAAGTCTGAAAAATGTTTAAAATCTAGCTATCTCTGAAATGCTAAGAGATAACAGCCCCCAGGAAGTTCACATGTGTGTCGTTCCCAGGCACGTTTCGGACCAGTTTCCTCACTTAGGAATTTGCTTGAAGGGCTGAGAAGGCTTGCCAACAAGTCCATCAGAGTTCATCTGTATTTGCCTTTTAGCTGTCTGTGACAGGCTTTTTAGTAAACACACTATATTTAGGCAGTCACATTAGGAACTCTCTGTCCCTATTTCTGTCTACCAGTGGTCTTTTGTGAGGGCACACACTTAGGCTGTCTGTGCCCCTGTACTTCTTCATATGCACTCAGTTCGGACTGTGAATCCTAAAGGTCTCAAAGGTTTTGTACTCCCCTTGGTGCAGGGATGGATGTGCTAATGCTTACACACATTTACTCTAATAAATTACAGTCCACGATGAGTCTTCTAAGTTTTTCTTCCTTTCTTCCTTCTGCAGGGAGCTCTCTGTGTTTCCTTTGTACATAAAACTGATCGCGCACGCGTACACACACGCACACAAATCGGAGAAATAGTTTTGCAGTTAAATATTTAGGTCTTTGGGTATCATTGGAATATCACCTATACACATAAAATAATTGCTTTAAATAACAATAACAATTTCTTTTCTCTGTTCTCTCTGTTGTGGAGAAGCTATTGGGTTGGTCCTTAGTTCTTCTTCCAAAGGAGTTGTTCTGTAAATAGGTATAATTTAGTGTGTTCCATGGAGGGGGTAAGTTCAAGATCTTTACTGGAACTCCTTCTTTGTGTTTGTTTCTAAACACATTAGACCAGAGCAAGTAAAGCACTAGAACAGATTATTGCAACTCCATTGGTAAAGGCCATATTTTCCTGCCGATTGGCATTCTTTTATAAAATGCATTTCATCTTGTCAAGAGAAAGTCAGTCTGGTTCATATTGGCTGAATTTTTTTTTAAAGGATTTTTTAAAATGATATTTATTTCTTTATTTTGAGAGAGAAACAGATAGTGCAAGCAGGGGAGGGGCAGAGAAAGAGAGAGAGGGAGAATCCCAAATAGGCTCCACACTAACAGTGCAGGGCTCAATCTCACGATGTGCGAGATCATGACCTGAGCCAAAATCAAGAGTCAGATGCTCAACCGACTAAGCACCCAGGTGCCCCTGGCTGACCTCTTTTTCATAAGAAATACAAACAATGACAATGAATGCTTATTTAAATAAGTTATGATCATTTTGCATGAAATTCTATGAAATATCTGACTTCATGTTCTTATCTTTTCAGTGCCCTGTTGTCCATTGTATTTGTCTGAGCACAAAGTAGCCAGGATTGGAATTACATGATTTCATAAGATTTTCCTTTTCTTTGTAAGGAAACAAGTCATAAAAACTTGGAGGTATAGTATTCCAGTTTGGTGATTGCCCAGTCTTTTTTTTTTTTTTAATGTTTATTTATCTTTTAAGTTTTTAATGTTTATTTATTCCTGAGAGAGAGAGAAGGATAACACGCACAGGGGAGGGGCAGAGAGAGAGGGAGACACAGAATATGAAGCAGGCTCCAGGCTCTGAGCTGTCAGCACAGAGCCTGAGGCGGGGCTCGAACCCACGAACCGAGAGATCAAGACCTGAGCCGAAATCAAGAGTCAGGCGCTTAACTGACTGAGCCAGCAGGCGCCCCTGGAATGGAAGTCTTTTATCCTGCCGCCAACATCAATTTTTATCTAAAGTTCATAAAGACCAGCACAAAATAGTTTGCCATTTATGGAGTCCCCTAACAGCCACAGTGTGGTGGCAACTGTCTCTCATCTCTACCATCTCCCTCTATCTGTTGTGACTGTTTGCTGGTCTTTGGGTGGATATCTCACAAACTATACTAGAAGTGCTTTTTCTCCTATAAACGTAGATAGCAATTGGCAAATCTTAACATTCTTTTTGTCAGCACTCACAAATGTTAACACCCTTTTGCTAGGTTTCCACAGTGTGCCTGCGTGATTTTTTAACCTTCAAAATGCAAAAAGAATCTTCCAGACTATTATTAGACAATAGGACTCATACCTGGATTTCAGTTCTGATGTTTAACTTTAATGTTATTGTAGGCAAATCGCTTAATCTTTCAATACCTCAGGCTTTCATTTCTGAAGAAGGATGACAAGATAATAGAATTTATGCTTGAAATAGTCTTTTTTGAATGTCCACACGAAAGGCATAATAAATACAGGGCGATCAGATAATTCTTAACCTTTTAGAATTGTTATAATGGAATAGATGGAATAGAACATCTTCCATTTTTGCAGTCCCCTTACTACTTACTGAAAGTGTACGCAAGGAGTTACAGTTTAAGTAAGCAAGCTAATGAAAGAAAATTTACCGCCGTAATACTTTCAAACACTATCCTTGAAGTAAGTTCACTATTTTGTCAGCATCTTCCTAGTGCTGTCTTTTAAAGGGTTTTGGCGAGTGTCTCAAATATCCGTTAAACCCGCATTCAGACATTTTTCCAGAAAAGTACATTTCATCATGCTCTTTCCAAAAAGTCAATAGGAGGGTTCTGGCATCAAATGGCTGTTGAATTCCCTCCAGGTCTCCTACAAATTTCCTTGCAGGCTGAGAGAGTGTGTGACCTCAATCTCTCCTTTGTCTGTATTTTTCACTTAGCTCTTTAAATTCTGACACAGGAAGTAGTTACCCTCCATCAAGACCCCAATTCTTACTCTAAACGGGGACCTGTACATATATTTACACAGAGACTGGTGACTAACAGCTTCTGTGTATAATATGTGGGTGATTAAGAGCTCCGGTGATTTTATTTGGCCTGATTCTTAGACCCTCCACAGAGAGTTTATCTCCTTCGCATGCAAAAGTCTCTTTAATATCTGAATGCTTTCTATGCACAGGGGAGGTAGGTTACAGGGAGAGGTCAAACGGAGGGAATGTATTTCTAAAAAAGCGTATTTGCAATTTGAAAACCAGCTGAACTGTCTCCTAAATGCTATTACGGGAGAAGAAAGGCTCCCGTATCTATTACAGAGGGTTCTTTTCTGCCATGACTCTCTGTAGTATGCATAGACGTATTCATATAAACAAGTGTGTTCAAACGCCTATTTATCTTTTTTTTTTTTTTAAGTAGAGAAGCCCTGAATAGCCCACGTGCCCTTCCAGTCTTCTGGTGGTTTTGCAAAAGTGCAAGGAGCTGAGGATGTCATCCACAAGAAATCCACATGACATGCGGCTGCATTTTCCCCGCTCCTTCAAATCTGCCAGGGTCAGAGTTTAAGAAGCTCTAGTATGGTTGCAACATCATGCTATTAATAGAAACTGCACTCTAAAGAATGAAGGCTGTGATTCCACATGTGGATATAGGGTGAAGTGCATGAACTCTGCAGTCTCTAGGAATACCACCTCTTGGACAGCAAGCCTTCCTGGTGCAACCCTTTCCCCGCTGCCTGTCCTCAGGTCGGAGTTCCCTCAGGGTCTTCTGGAAGGAGCCTTTTTTTTTTTTTTAACACTGCCCTGTGGACTGTCAGTACAGAGCCGTGGTGTGTTAACAAGAGCATCTCAACTGGAGCAGGCTCCGGGGACCAGGTTCAGATTTTTAGATGTGTAATGCTCACACAGCGGAAGCCCATGGAAATCTGGGGGGGGCGGGTGGGGAGGGGGGGGTCAGATTTGTTCTACCCACTGAGCCATTGCTTAGAACTGCTCCCCTCTGGCTTCCCTTCCGATCGCTTCCCTTATCCCTGCTTTTTTGACGGTATCCTACAGAACGGCTTTCCTTTTGCTCCTACACTGTGATTTGTATTTTAAAAAAGGGCCTTAGAAATTAGAGCTGGGACTGTTGCTTCACCTAATCTCGGCAGAAGTGTTCCCCACGGAATCTTTCCTTTAGTTCTTAAGACAAATTGCAGCATTTCAGCGCTCTGGTTAAAAGCCAGGCTCGACCCCCGCCCCCCACCCCCCAGCACTTCCTGTGGCGTCCACCTGCCTGCCCACCTATGAATGTGTAGGAGCACCCTGCAGCCAACCTGGTAACCTTGACTCTGAAAGGCAAAGATGATCATCATGCTCTTCTGAGAGGACCTGCATGCAGCCTTAAGCAAGAGGGCAGAGTCTACGTGACTAAAACATACCAACTTCCTCTTTCATAAGTCATCACATGATGAACTACAATTACAATTCCTGCCTTGTCTCTGCGAATTGCAGACGCATTGCCTCACCCTAGAAACCCTGCTTCTGTGTGTGGAGGAGGCGGCTGTAGCCGCTGCGGCAGCCGCTTTGGATGGGATCCAACTCCAGTCTGGGCCGGCAGGGAGGGCGGTGGGTGGAAGACAAAAACAAAGCTATGTTTACTTAGCATAGATCGATAAAGCTGCTTCAGAGCTACATGAAAGGCCAGGCAGCATGAAAGACTTTTGATACAATATAAGGAATTGCTGCCCTGGATCCGGGGCCAGCCTTAACCCCCTTGATCCCGGCTTCTTTTATGCGAAGAGAGAGACCAGAAGTAAACCAGCCTCTCCATTCTCCGGCAGGCATTTCGTTAGGGAAGTTACAACAACTGTTTCAACATTAAACTCACAGTGTAAAATAAAAAGGAAATGCCCTTCATTCGGAGCACACAAGCTCTGTTCCTTACTTTGTACCTCTCAAGGCGGCATTTGTATCTCAATATTTCTATTTTGGGCTGGAAAGGCAGGCTTTCCCTTGAGGGGATTACAGTACCAGCTTGCAGGTAAATGAGTATAATTGGGCCATGGCTCTAACAGACTTGTTTTCTTTCAATGTTTCAGTCACTGCCTCATGGGGCCATCTCTTGGGGGTGTTCAGATGGCCAGTCTCTCTGCAGCACAAAGACTGGACACGGTCCACACACACCGAGGTCACGTGCTACAATGAGTGGCACAAGCAGAGTGCACGGAGGGTGACCAGAGGGACCAGGTCGTCAAAGAGGTTCAAGGGACCAGGAGGGACAAAGCCCACTGGCACCAGCTGCTCCCAGGGAACGATCTGGGCAGGCCCTATTCTCCCAGCTACAAGAGGGTGAGGCAGGATTGCAATTGCGAGCAAGATCCGGGAACAGATGGGGAGACCTTGATGGCAAGCACACCTTCTCTGGAAATCCCCAAGAGAAGACATGCAGGGTTGGCCTGTAAAACACTTAGATCTGGCATTACGTTCTCTGTGCCACTTTCGAACAGGTTTTTTCATGTGCTTTCAGCAGCTCCCTCCGCCATTTCTCTACGGGTGTTTTTCCTCTTCCTTGTGGTTAATCCTTTGAAGCAACCTGGCATTTTCAATAGCAACAACTAGAGAGAAACGTCAGCAGGATTTTTTTTTCTCTCGCCACCTACCAATCCAGTTGTAGGAAAGATAATATAATTAGTACCCTGTTCTTCCCACACTTAACCAGCCCATTCCAGTCTCAGGGAGAGCTGTGCGCCTGTTTTCCAACAAAAGAAGCTCCAAGGGCCGCCCTTGCAGAGTTGAAGTGTCTAGGTCCCAACCGAGAGTGACTAAGCCCGCGTCTATTAGTCAGTAAGACTAACGACGGGCCAAAAGTGATTTACCAATAACACACACCAGCTCCTCCTCCCGATAAAAGTGTGAAACTCAAGTGCTCCCTTCAGCCTGGGCAGAGTCTGTGGCTGCCAACAGTGGCGGGGTGGGCAGGCTCTGTGGCCGCACCCCGCTTTCGTCCGAGGCGGGTTTGCACCCACCCAGGGGCTGCCTTGGCCTGGGCCGCGCCGTGGGTCTCGCCCCACTAGGGCACCGGGGACTTCCGCCTACGGCCCGGACCCGCACGACAGCTGCTTGCGGGGCCCGAAGGGCCGGCCGGCCGGCCAGCCACCCCCACCGCCGGCGCGGACCCCGACGCCCGCGCCCCGCGCCCCCTCCAGTCCAAGTTTGGGCCCGGGGGCGGGGCCTAGAGGCCCACAGCCGCCGGAGGGGGCGGAGCCTGCGCAGTGACGCGACCGCGCTGGCCGTAGACCCCGGATCCCTGGAATGTGCATTCGTTCAATGAGGCCGCCAGTGCCAGCGGCGGCGAGTCACGTCCGCGCGGAGCGTGCGCGCTCGGCGGCAGCGGCGCACGCGGGCCCGCGGCTCTGCGCCCACGTCACACGCCCGCCGCGCGGTCCTACATAAGGCGGCCGGGTCTGCCAGCGCCGCCGCGAGGATCCCTGCTCGGCAGGGCGGGCCCGGGCTGGCAAGGAGGGGAGGACGAGGGAGAGAGGAAGTCGCGATGTTTGCGAGGGGTACGCTGCTCCCGCTTCCCTGCGGAAGGGCTCCGCGGAACGGCGAGTGGACGCGGCCCCAGTTTAGGAACAGACTCTTAGTAAAACTTGAGGGGACCGGCGGCGCCTGTGCCCTTCAAAGACAAGTGAGAGTGTGAAAGCACTTAGTGGAGTTCAAATGGCACTCCTTAACAAAATCCAAAACGGTGAACCACGCTAGATTTAAAGTCCCCAACCTCAAGAGATTGACAGCACCAAGTCACAAAGTGGCCTTGTTTAAAAAAACAAAACAAAACAAAACACGAGTCTTAGCATGATTTGGCCCCAAAGTGCCGGAGGGGAGGAATCCTGGCCGAACAGTGGAGGTGGCCGAACGGGTGGAGGGACGCAAACCGCGCCAGCATCGCCTTCACTTCGGGGACACCGGTCGCAGCACGGGCGAGCGCCGCGGAGCCGGCTCTCCCGGCAGCGCTCGTTCTCCCTCCGCGCGGGGGGAGGGGGAGGGCGCGAGCGCGGGGGAGGGCGGGTGCGCGCGCGAGGGGAGGGGGCCCGCGCAGGCGCCGTGCGAGGCTGTCGAAGAATCAAGTCTGTAGAAGTGGAGCGGCCGCGGCGGCAGCAGCAGCAGCGACGGCGGCGGCGGAGCTGAGGCGGGCAGGGCGCTGACGCGGGCGCTGGAAAGCGGCGACGCCAGGAGCTGTGAGAGAGCAGCGGAGCGACCCGGGGCCCGCGCCGCGCCCGTGCTCCACGCCGCCCGGCCGCCGCCGCCGCCACCCCGGCGCGGCATGCCCCGCCGCTCGGGCTGAGCCTGCCCCGGCGGCCGCCCCCCGCCCCCCGCCCCCCCAGCCTCCCCGCCCCCCGCCCCGCACTCCGCGCCGGCCGCCGCCGCGACCTGCTGCGCTCCCCCGCGCCCGCGCGGCCCGTCTTCGCCCCGGTCTGGAGGCCGGCCGCGGCCCCGGCCGAGCTCCCGCCGCCGCCGCCTCCGCCGCGCCCGCCGCGCCGCGCCGCCCCGCCGCCCGCCCGCGCCCGCGCCGGCCGGGGGGACGTGCTGCCGCGGCTGCAGCCCCTCGCCCCGCGCCCGCCGCCCCTCGTGCCCCGGGGGCGCTGCGCGGGCGCCGAGCCTTCGCGGGCTTTGCCGCCGCCGCCGCCGCCTCTGCGGCCGCCGCCGCCGCTGGTGGGGGAGACGCGGGGTTGGGGGGGGAGGAGGGCGCGCGTGGTGCCGGCGGGGAGCGGCGGCGCCCCCTCCTCCTCCTCCTCCGCCTCCTCCTCCTCCAGCGCCGCGGGCTCCTCGGACATGGCCGCGGCGGTGGCGGTGGCGGCCGCTTCCCGGCGGCAGTCGTGCTACCTGTGTGACCTGCCCCGCATGCCCTGGGCCATGATCTGGGACTTCACCGAGCCCGTGTGCCGCGGCTGCGTCAACTACGAGGGCGCCGACCGCGTCGAGTTCGTCATCGAGACGGCGCGGCAGCTCAAGCGGGCGCACGGCTGCTTCCCGGAGGGCCGCTCCCCGCCCGGCGCCGCGGCCCCCTCCGCCTCCAAGCCGCCGCCGCTCTCGGCCAAGGACATCCTCCTGCAGCAGCAGCAGCAGCAGCAGCAGCTGGGCCACGGCGGCCCCGAGGCCACCCCGCGCGGCCCGCAGGCCCTGGAGCGCTACCCCCTGGCGGCCGCCGCCGAGCGGCCCCCGCGCCTCGGCTCCGACTTTGGCGGCAGCCGCCCGGCCGCCGGCCTGGCCCAGCCGCCGACGCCGCAGCCGCCGCCCGTGAACGGCATCCTGGTGCCCAACGGCTTCTCCAAGCTGGAGGAGCCCCCGGAGCTGAACCGCCAGAGCCCGAACCCGCGGCGCGGCCACGCCGTGCCGCCCACCCTGGTGCCGCTCATGAACGGCTCGGCCACGCCGCTGCCCGCCGCGCTCGGCCTCAGCGGCCGCGCCGCCGCCTCGCTGGCCGCCGTGTCCGGGGCCGCGGCCGCCGGCCTGGGCGCCGCGCCGCCCGCCGAACTGAGCTCGCACAAGCGGCCGGCGTCCGTGTCGAGCAGCGCGGCCGCGGAGCACGAGCAGCGCGAGGCGGCCGCCAAGGAGAAGCAGCCGCCGCCGCCCTCGCACCGCGGCACCGCCGACGGCCTGGCCGCGGCGGCCGGGCCCGCCGAGCTGGGCGCCGAGGGCGCGGGCAAGGGCCGCGGGCCCGGCGAGCAGGACTGGGTCAACAGGCCCAAGACGGTGCGCGACACGCTGCTGGCGCTGCACCAGCACGGCCACTCGGGGCCCTTCGAGAGCAAGTTTAAGAAGGAGCCGGCCCTGACTGCAGGCAGGTTGTTGGGTTTCGAGGCCAACGGGGCCAACGGGTCTAAAGCAGGTAGGGGCGGCTGCGGAGTGAGGGGCTCTAGGGGAGACAGGGGCACGCAGAGGAGGAGGGGGTACCCTGTTCCATTCGCCCTCCTACCCCGGCCCAGAAACAACAAACACCCAACTTCCTGATCGGCCTGAGGCGGAACCGGTGCTTAGTGGCAACGTGTTCATGTGCTGAAGCAGCATAACAGAGATGAGTCAGACTGGGCTGATAGGCACTGACACAGGGTTTTCCTTTCCCAGCACATTCTTGGATGGGAGCATGAGGGCACCAGTCACCTTTCAGCCTGTTGGGGGACGTTGGCGGTCGGGCCGCGCGGTTGAAGCTGGGGACTTGAGTGCATGTGTAGGCACAGGCTTTTCCGTGCATGCTGTGTTCTGTGGCTTTTTAAAATCCGGCCTCGGAGCCCCACGAGTCTAAGTGCCCGAAGTTGCACGTGCACTTGCGACTCCCGTGAGATGTTACGTACAGAAGAATAGACGTTCGTTAGGGAGTCTTGTTTCATGTAAGAGAAAGATCCTTCTCCGCGCACATCCGCTTACTTTCCTTTTTGCTCTTTTCTCTTTTTCTCTCCCCCAGTGGCGAGAACAGCGAGGAAAAGAAAGCCTTCTCCAGAACCTGAAGGTGAAGTCGGGCCCCCTAAGATCAATGGAGAGGCACAGCCATGGCTGTCCACACCCACAGAAGGGCTCAAGATCCCCATTACTCCTACATCCTCTTTTGTGTCTCCACCACCACCCACTGCCTCACCTCATTCCAACCGGACCACACCGCCTGAAGCGGCTCAGAACGGCCAGTCCCCCATGGCAGCCCTGATCTTAGTGGCAGACAATGCGGGCGGCAGTCACGCCTCGAAAGATGCCAACCAGGTTCACTCCACTACCAGGAGGAATAGCAGCAGCCCACCTTCTCCGTCCTCTATGAACCAAAGAAGGCTCGGCCCCAGAGAGGTGGGGGCCCAGGGGGCAGGCGGCACAGGCGGACTGGAGCCGGTGCACCCTGCCAGCCTCCCAGACTCTTCTCTGGCAGCCAGTGCCCCCCTGTGCTGCACCCTCTGCCACGAGCGGCTGGAGGACACCCACTTTGTGCAGTGCCCGTCTGTCCCTTCGCACAAGTTCTGCTTCCCTTGCTCCAGACAAAGTATCAAACAGCAGGGAGCCAGCGGAGAGGTCTATTGTCCCAGCGGGGAAAAATGCCCTCTTGTGGGCTCCAATGTCCCCTGGGCCTTTATGCAAGGGGAAATTGCCACCATCCTGGCTGGAGATGTGAAAGTGAAAAAAGAGAGAGACTCGTGACTTTCCGGTTTCAGAAAAACCCAATGATTACCCTTAACTAAAACTGCTTGAATTGTATATATATCTCCATATATATATATATCTATATATATATATATACACATATATATATACACACACACTCACACATATATATATGTGTATATATATATATACACACATATATATATATCCAAGACAAGGGAAATGTAGACTTCATAAACATGGCTGTATAATTTTGATTTTTTTGAATACATTGTGTTTCTATTTTTTTTTTGACGACAAAAGGTATGTACTTCTAAAGGCGGTTTCTTCTTTTGTTAATGTTATTAGCATATCTTTGTGCTTTATTATCCTGGTGACAGTTACCGTTCAATGTAGGCTGTGACTTGCGCTGCTGCTTCTCTAGAGCACTTGGCGATTCCGAACTGCTTCTAGCTGTATTTGTATGCACTTATTTTAAAAAGGAAAAAAAAAAAAAGCCAAATACATTTTCTGACATTGTAAGATTGCCTTACTGTCTGTTATTCCTTACTGCTGGCTCCTCTCTCAGGCCGGAGGCCAGTTGGTGGAGAAGGAAAGGAGAGGAGTGAAGGGGGCTTCACTGTTGTGAAGCGGGCGGAAGGCCACTGGGAAAGAATCACGTCTCCCCCAAAAACGTTGTCCTCGGAGTCGTAGGAAAATAGATTGCGAATCTTTCTCTCTTTTGTTCTTAACGTTCAGTTGTTGGGATAGTCATGACTGCCTGAGAGTTGCTGCTGAGAGATTTTTCAGGACTTGTGTGGTTTCGGGGCGGGGGGGGGGGGGGGGGTTTTTTTTTTTAAAGGCAAAGTTGACCACTGTTCACTGCCCACGTGATCAGTTGTAAGCTTACAATGCTGCATGCTAGTTGGTTACATAATACCCGATTCAGTGACTGCAGGCGGTGATCATGGATGGCGCGGTGTACAAGGTGGCACTGCCATCTTTGAACAGAGCCCGGCTCCGCAGCGCCACTATCTTTTCAAACACCCTAGAGCTCTCTGTCGTTGGTGTCGTCGTTCCTTTGAAAAGAGTCTCAAAGAGAAGTTACGGTTCAGGTGAACTTGGAGATCGTGGGATTGGTTTCGTTTCTGTTTTGTGTTTTGTTTTTTTGTTTTTTGTTATCATTTACCTGTAGTGCTATTGCTGTTGGTACTATCACCTACACCCTGTTTCGAGCGAGTGCTAAATACAGTATGGTACAATGACAGTAAGAGCGCACGGGGCCGCAGGACTGCCCGTGGGCATATCAGTGACAGCCCAAATGGGGATGGAGGAAACCTGTAATTTCCTTCTTAACGTGTGTTTGAAATACCAAGTGAATGATACTGTTCTTCTGGAAATTAAAAAAAAAAAAATTGATAAACTAGTGACAATTAAAGTAAGGGTTTTAATAATAGACAGGCCCCACCTCTCAACCTATTCTTAGAAACCTTTTGTAAACTAATTTCTTTTGATCACTCTTTTGCATCAGTAAACTGATTTTTTTTAAACCAATAAATCATCTGTTACTAGAAATAGTTGTCTCACAGTGATACTGGTTTTTCTTCTGTGCTGTTACAATTTAACATTGACAGGAACACTATTTGAAATCCTTTTATGTTCAGGTGTTTGTAACTTGGCCCTATAATTAGACTGAATCATGGCTTCAAGGTCTACTACAACTTCTGTGTATTCGTTTACGACCTAGCTTCTATTTTAATTTGAAGATAGAGATTGTTAGTCTCTTTGGATTCTTTTTGAGTTATGTTTTTGTCTTTTCTTTTTTAAATTGCTCAAATGTTTTTTAACGGTCGAGTTATTAACACTTGAAAATCAGATACTGCACCAAATACAGTATTTTTTTTTTTTTTGGTAGTGTTTTTAATGAGTGAACCGATAATGAATACTGTGCAAATTCATGTTACCGGTCATTGTTCTATTACAAACAGACTTGCATGATTAACCAGTTTGTTGTTACACTTTTTTTTTTTAATTGGAGCATCTATGACTCAGATCAGACTGGTTTCTCTTATGTAAATGCATACATGCAGAAACACAGAGTCCATTTTACATGCCCATAAAGACATTTGTAAAGAGTTCAACTATTATGGTTTGTTGTATAAATGTGTATCTAAGCACTTTATTATAAACTGGAATTTGACCTCATAGATTTTACAAGTTGATCCGTCATTTGACCTAATTCGTGGTAGCTATCTGTATGTTTTGCAATCTTAATACAGATAAGCTTTCTAAAAAGATTAATAAAGAACCATCCTGCTGTTTTGAATAAGTCTTTCCAACTGTGGAGAAGACAACCCACAATTCTCTGTGCTGGTGTTTAAGGGGGCAGCGGGGCGGGGGGGGGGGGTACGAACGGCTTTAAAGGGCTGTGTGTGTTGAGGTTACTCCTATTAAAAAGTAAGACGTGGAGGAGTCCGGCCCTTGGGTGGCCTTCGTGGAAGGCTTGCAGCTGTAAAATGTTGATTGGAGTTCTTTCTCGGGCATTCTCTTAAGTTAAAAAGTGTAACACTGGGACCTGGGTGTGGTCTTCTGTGGTACCTGATGGCAGTACAGAGATTCTCCACAGCTGGAGACCAATGTCAGAAAGCCACTTACTGTACCTGGGCAGTATCCGATTTCAAATCCTAAATATTTCAGCTGTGCTTTTAATACTCAACAGATTAGGGGATGGGGTGTTAAAGCTTTCCCTTTTTTGCTTTAACAATTTATAGGATTTAACAGATGTACTGTCTTTTCATGTGGCCTCACATTAAAAGTTATGAGAACGTACACATGGTTTACAACTTTTGCTATATACCTTTCCTTGGCCACCAAGTATTTTTAAAGTGTGCCACCTTTTAACCTTTACTTTTTTTTTTTAAGTTGAAGGTGATAACTTTTTCTATATATGATGAAAACTCATGTCGACTGAAGTGAGTGTAATCTCAGATATCAACATTATTATATTTTAAAATCACGCTATGGAAATACCACCTGCATTCTGTCATTTGTCAGATTTACAGTACCTTTTTTTTTCCTTAACTTTTAGCATTAAATAAAAATAAAATTGGGAGCACTGAACATTTTCTGAGGCCTTTTTTAATGCTTTAAAGTAAGCTTAGAATGGCTCTTATTTTAATCACTAATGGCAATGCGACCAAAGGATGTGTGGGTTTGGGGTTGGGGTTTAACTTGGAACTGCGGGAGAAGAACAGAAGATAAAAGGCAGAACAAAAAGGCAACTGATGGCAGGGGAGAAAAAAGTGCTAGGGACCGGGAAAAGGGCCACTGGATAGGGGAAACCGATAACGAGAAGAGCCAGAAAGTACTTGTTTATTTTCAAGTTGCAGTCGAGCCAGCCCCCCTACCCTGAGACCGGCAAGAGAAGGTGGTGTCCACGCCGCAAAGGCTATTGAGACCAGGAGCTGCTCTCTGGAAGGTGTTGGAATAAAACAGCCATGTTGGACCATGCGAAACGCACCGAAGACCAAAGGGGGAAAACAGTAGCCTACCATTTGGAAAGCTTTGGAATAAAGTCAGAGCGAAAGCCAGGTGGATGATTGATGTTGTGAGCCCTGAATTTATAAATAGAGATAAAAGATGGAAAGCACCGGGCCACATTTGCAGACTACTGTCTACTCTCACAGAGTAAGAGACGTTTGCAGCTTTTATTCATTTTATTGATCAATGGCTTGGCAGACTCTTGTGAAAGGAAGTTGTGAAGCTTACATGGAGTTTGGGGACAGGGGACACATAGCCTGATTTACTATGTGTTTTAAATTAAACAGCCGCAGTTAATGTGTAACTGAATTATTTTGCTGTTGGGGTGGTCCAGTAACTCGGACCCATGGCTCTATGTGTTTCAATAATTTTTTTTTATGAGGAGGCTCTTTAAGGCAGTTTTCAAGAAACCGTATTCTTAATAAGTTAATTATAGCTCGTGATACACAACACGATGTTTCGTTTAGTAATCAGGTTAAATGTTAAATCCTTTATTTTAATGTCAGAATGCTAGATTTTATTTTTAGTAAAATTGAAGAGACTGCAGCTCGAAGGAGTCATTTTTAAAATTTCTAAAGCTTCTCTCAAACTTTAATGATTGCATTCGGTTTCCAGTTAAGAAGACCAAACAATCTTGACTTAATGTGGCAGAGGTCTTTGTTTATTCCCCAAAGGAGGGGAAAAGTTACAGGGAAAATGCAGAACTCCTTTTAATTCCTAGACTTAAGTCCCTCGTTACTCAAAGTTGTTTTGCATATGATTTATAGATGGTTTTATTTGGTTTAGTGAAGAGTAAAATGTTTCTCTTCCTGATTCCAAAGAGTATACGTGGAATCATTCAGAAAAATGTTCAGTCGTGTGTAGGCCACTAGAAGTCCTGAGTCACCCTCATTTGCTTGCCTTTTCTTCAGAGGGAACAGTGTGAGAAGACACGCCTTTCCTCTGTCACAGACCAAGGTCAGAGGCACCAATGAATGGAATACATATTTACCTACTTCATCATCTGGGGCTCTAGAAATGAGAGGCGGGGTGGGGATGCTATTTAACTCCTTCTGTGCCACGAGTTAGGCCTCTGGCAGCAATAGTATTGTTTACAATAAAAAATTCTGGGGTGACCTCCCAGATTATTGATTATCTAGATCCTTTGCTGCTGTTTCTCTTGACAGCCTGTGTCTTCCTCCAGTTATGAGCCTGACAGCAATTTAAAAGGCACAAAAATATTCAACAAGCCAATCTGTAAATTACTTAAGAGGTCGGAAGATGGAAAGTGACTGGATTTATGGATTATCTGTGGATTTCTCTATTAATCCCCAGTTAAATCCATAATTAGGGATAGCCACACTATCCCATTTACCACTAACTAATGTGTACCTGATTTAACAGTGAACTTTGTTTTAACCCATCAGTCTGTTAACCTCCTCATTCCCCGTGTCAATGCAACTTCATGTGCTTGATTTAAAACAGCTTTCCTTTTCAAATTGGAGGTATAATTTATTTTTTTTAATTATACAAGATGAAGACGACATCAGCCTGGATCTTTATCACAGAATGTTGTGTGCTTCTGTGTGGCACTAAGCAGCATAAAACAACCCAGACAAGCTACAGGCAAGGTGTTTTAGGACCAAAAAAAAAAAAAAAAAAGATGCTACGGGCAAAAACCAGTTTTAGAAGTAGTTAGACACTGGGTCTTAAAGCCATTCTTTTATTTTATTTTGACTCTGAGACAAACAGCTGAGCAAAATCTCCTTAACAGAACTACCCTTATTAGAACGGTATAAACAGTTTCTTCTGTACTGCAATCTTAAATATTGCTTTGAAAACAAGGTAGCCCTTTAAAACCCAAAATCTTAGTAGAACGAGCCTTTGGTGCACATAAAATCCGTCACAAAGTCAGCCACGAAAATCTTCCAGGAGATTTACTTTTTAGGTCAGACAAGGTCTGGATAAGAGACCACAGGATATCTAGTTCAAATTGGGAGCCTCGATACACTAGTTGATCTCTTTTGAATGGACTTAAGAAGCTGGATTGCTTAATCTAAAGAGGCATCTCCAGCAAGCAGTTCAGTTAGAAGCCTTTGATGCTGAGATAAGACATCCTATATAGAATGATAATGTCCCACTTGAATATTTCTAAACTTAGTTCATATTTGGGGGAAATCAAATGTGTCCTATAATCTGTAGAACCCATCACTTAACCACTCTTGCTTAGCAATTACTATATCATTCTTTACCTCTGTCACTACTATCCTTTAACAGTCAGCTGCCCGCGAGGGGACAGGCATCATGCACGACAAAGGAGTCCCATTTTGTTGCACAGGTATGCAGGCAGCAACTGTAGCAGACCCACATCTGGTCACTGCCTGCTTCTCTGCCTTTTAGAAAACCTCTTTCCCATGACAGTTCAAAAATCGAATATTTTGAACTGTAAATGTGGCTATTTGCATTGCTGGGAAAAACAAGGCCAGAAACATGTCATCGGAACTAAGGGCCTCAATTTATTTTTAACGTATGGGAAAAGTTTATTAAAAGTAAACTTTTATTGTACGACTTAAAGATACTAGCCCCACTCGGAAGGGTTCTGCTGAGAAGTAGGGATGGTCTGGGGCTGGATACATCAGCGTTTTGTTACACGCAGCCTTGGCTTTGGGCCTTCCGTGTTCTCCAAGGCCTGAGAGGCTATTCGCGAGCTGCCAAACAGAAAAAGGCTGTTGCGTGCCTTAACCCGGACTCAGAGGCCTCTTACCTCCGTTTTGTTATTTCTGCCTCCAAACGGCATTCCAGTTAGCTCTTTTTGGTGATAAAAGATAAAGATTTATTGTACGCCTCACACAACTGGAACCAGAATTTCACAGGAGGGTCACAGTCATTAGAGAAGTTTTTTAGAATACTGTTCTCTTAATAAGCACCATGTGGGTTGTTACTGCTATTATTTAACACCTATTAAGTAGGCACATCATTCTAGGCTTTGAACAGCTGAGGAGTCCGGGCCCCAGCTTTCTTAGAGCTGAAAGACAATTCCGCAGACAGGGAGGGAACATCAGGTTTGCTCGATTAAGGACACATACTCAGGGAAGTTAACGCGTTGGTTTCCTTCCGCGAGTCTGGAAAGTGTAGTTTAGGGCTAAGTTCTTACGTGGAGGATTGAGTCCCTTTCTACAACTTCTATCTGGAACCTCGGAAGGACTCTGACCTAGGATCGCAGTCCAAAGTCCAAGGTGCTGTCACACAAGAAATTCATTATGCCCAGCATGCAACTGTCATGCATGAAAGGGGCCGCCGGACCTCGGTTATCTTCCTACAAATCAAGAGGCCATTTGGAAACGTGGGGGCCAGGTAAAAAAAATCGTCAAACTGTAGCTTTTTCTTCTTCCACCTTTTTTTTTTTTTTATTGTTGCTCACAGTGGCGTTTTTGAAAAGGAAGAAAACAGCCGCCAGCACTGCCAAGCCCTGTTTACTGGAGGGGAAGGAAAGGGGAGGCGGCTCCCTGACCCTCCAGCGGCCCGCGTAAGGGCCTTCGCCCACGAGGGGACCTTGCTGCGGTTTCCAGCGCGGCACCCTGACTCTAGCCGCGCCCGTGTTTGTTTATTCTAGAACTTCTGCCGGGGCCGCGGGGCCGCACGGCCGCCGGCGCTGCGCCGTCGCCCCGCGCCCCGCTCTGCGCACGTGGAGCCAGGCGGCGGGACCCCACGCGGGCGACGGCGCCCCGCCCGACCCGCCGGCGCGCCAGCTGCGCGGCTATAATTAGAGAGGAGCCGCGGCCGCGCGCCCCCGCCCGCGTGCCCGCGAGCAGCGTGCGCGCGCGCGCGCGGCCGCCCGCGTGCGTCTCCGGCCGCGCGCTCTGGACCGGGTACCGCGTCGTGAACCAAATAAAGTAAAGGTCTGGCTCCTGCGGGGCGAGGCGAGCGAGCGAGCGGCGTGCCAGCCGGCTCCGGGGTGTGGCGAGCCCTCGGTTGCCCAGAAAAGACGCAACGCGCGTCAGCAAGAGCCTTGGCGGCTGCCGTGAGGGTCCCTGACGCGCTGCCGGCTGTCCCGGGTGGATTTTCTAAGTTGGGGAGGGCGCATGGCAGGAGCTGCCCCAAATGTCACTCCCTTTTTGGAAATCGTGAGGCTGCCTTCTTCTTCTTATTTTTTTTTTTTTTTAAACGACTGTGGCTATAATAAGGCAAATGTTCCACGCTGGTGGAGTAAACACTCATACTTAAGGGGCATCTGTCTTCGGGGAAGGCGCACCGATGCACCGTCGCGTGTCCATAAAAATGCATTTATTGACCGGACCTCTGGACGTGCCCATATGGGTCCTACAGAGTCAAATAAAGCACTGCAACAACCGACTGCCGAAAAGGGCGTTGCCTTTTTACAGAGAAACATTTATTAAAAGTAGAACAACAGCCACCAAGTTTTTTTTCCTTTTCTCATCGTAGTACTATGGGGTGCTTGACGCGCCACACAATTCATAGACTTCTAATTTTTGTTCATTATTAGATTCAATACTCTGCAGTTTCATCTCAAAAAGAGAGAGAGAGAGAGAAGAAGCATGACCCCATCCTTGCAAAAGATGACACTGAAATGGCATTTATTGCCAGCCTTGGAGTGCGGGCCGAGGAACTTCACTGGACCAAGTGTCATATAATAGTTTTAGTCATTGTTTACAAGTGAGTGCGGTAGAGAGATGGGAAGCTAAAAAAAATAATAAAATGAAATAAAGCGCTGCTCCAGGCTTGAAACTACCTAGACACAAGTCTAGCAAAAGACGTCCTTCACCAACATGTATTTCTTCCCAGAGGACAGGCATGCAATCATTTTGGAAGCTTGGAATGAATTCCTACAAAACAGTCCACTCCTTAGGTCATTTTATCGAGGAAGCCTTCGAAGCCTTGCAGCTCACTTCCTGCGAAGCTCTTCTTACTCTTTGCCTATGCCCATTGGTTTTGACACAGCATGACTGGAGTCCCCTGCTCCACTCTTAAATGAAAGATCTTGGAGAGGGAATTCTGCGGAGAGAGTGTCTGAAAACACACCTCAGAATTGTCCAGTTCTGTCGCAGAGACACAACAATACTGGAACAGAGGTCAGACACCTCCAGATGTTCCTGGGCTTTGGGTCATCATTTCAGGTAATTCATTAATTTTTGTGCCATTATTATGATGATTATTTGTAATGACCATGTGCTTACCTTAGTGGGGGCAAAGGAATCAAACTGGGCCATGACAGCTTTTAGGTTTTTCATCCATCAGCCAGACGTAAGAAAGCACTGGGTGTATGTGATACCCATTAGGTACGTGGGTCCCATGAATGTGTACCACTAAAAATATAGGTGCTTGGTTATTACATTAAAGGGGAAATAGCAAACAGCCTTGAAACACTGGAGAGAAGGGGCTCCCCCTGCTGTCATCTTAGAAGATGCGTCGTCTCTGGCTCCAGTACCAAGGACACCCTCGTGTAAAGCATAGTAGCTGACCGACCGTTCATGAAGTTCTCATCACCTTGGGGGATGTATAGTTCTATTGGAAAGAAAACAAAAACACAGGCCACGAATGAAGGAAATGAATACTTTTCTTAAAAGTTTTCTATGCTCACATTCATTACAGAGGGGCCAGCTTCCCTATAAACCACCGAAATGGCTAACCTAAGGCCACAGATGGCTTAAAGGCAAGGGTGGTATTTACCACCTGGTGGCAGGTGGGGTTGGGGTGAGCCTATGTTTGAACATATTGTGCTTTTTTAAAAAAAAAAAAATCACTCGATAAAAATGATGCATGATGAAAAATAAAAGAACACCTTCCCTGAATTTGGACCTCGGTAAAAATGTTGGATTTGTAAAAAAAAAATCATTTCCTTTCCTTGTAAATCACACTTCTCCACACGTGGGTCTTTACATCCATAAGTAAGCCTTCAGAGCTCGTGAACACCACAGATTTGTAGCTCTGGAAAGAACTCGAAGGCAAACATTGCCTGAATGGAGTGTCAGCCATGACCAGACCGAGCGGGGGGGGGGGGGGGGGTTGTCATTCATCTGTTTGCCTAGTGGTTGAAGACTTTGATGGAATTAGGTCGAAGGTCTTCATGGATGAGGTGAATCACAAGCAGTTAAGAAAAAAGGAAAGGGGTGCCTGGGTGGCTCAGTTGGTTAAGTGGTGGATTTTGGTTAAGGTCATGACCTCACGGTTCGGGAGTTCAAGCCCCGCATCAGGCTCGCTGCTGTAAGCACAGAGCCTGCTTTGGATCCTCTGGCCCCTCTCTCTCTGTCCCTCCCCCACTCGTGTTCTCTCTCTCTCTCAAAATTAAAGAAACATTTTTTTAAAAAAGAAGGAAAGGAGATGGCATATGTAAGTTCTGACAGACCGGAGAGAAAAAAATCACAGGAGGAGAACCCACATCTGTGGGTCATGTATTCATTCACTTACTGGTTTGCTTATCCCTTCCCTCTGCTCCCGGGGAGGAAGGCAGGCTCTTGAGCTTCGGCCACCTCTTTCTAACCTTAGTGCTTAACCTTCTGACCTCACTTTCACTATCTGCGAAATGGGTTAAGGATACACTTACGTCATGGCATTGTTGAGGGGATTGAAAGACAAGGTTATAGAACACACATAGTCAGCACATATTAAGTCCTTGTTAAATCTGGGTACATCACCCTGAGGTGCTGGGCCCTGGGCTGGAGTTAGATAGTTGTTAAAAAATGGTGTCTTCAGGGTCACCTGGGTGGCTCAGTTGGTTAAGCATCCAACTTCGGCTCAGGTCGTGATCTCACAGTTGGGGAGTTCGAGCCCCACACTGGCCTTGCTGCTGTAAGTGCACAGCCTGCTTCGAATCCTCTGTTCCCTGCCCCCTCTGCCCTTCCCCCACTTACTTTCCATAATCTCATCCAGAATGATGAGTTCGAAATAATATTTATATGCTGACTCCAAACATCTCTACCCTTCATGTCATACATCAGCACCCAAATCCCCTTCTCTCGATCTTTCTCATCTTACTGGACAGCAAGCAACACACACCTTGGTTTACTTCTGGTTTTCTCACACATCTTCCATCCAATTTCTCAGCGAATCCTCTCGGCTCTACCTTCAAAACTGTAATCAGGAATCTGATCGCCTCTTGCCACCTGATGGAAACCGTCACATCTCTTGTATAAAGCACTGCAGAAGCTTCTTATCTATTCTTCCAGCTCCTGCCCATCGTCTCTGTGGTTTATTCTCAATTCGGCAGCCAGACTAACCCTCAAAAACATTGGCCTGATCTTGTTTCTTCTTCATTCAGAGCCTTACGATACTTTTCTGTCTCCTTCAGAGTCAAAGGTGAAGTCTTCCGCTGGCCTGCAAGGTGGTGCTACCTCTCAGATGTGGCTCGGACCCTTGCTCGCTCCATTTTAGCCACACTGACTTCCCCACTATTTCTTGACCTTGCCGAAGAGGCTCCTGCATCAGGACCCCCGCATTTGCTCTTCTCTGTTTGGAATGACCTTCGAGATGTATGCACAGCTCTCTCCTTCACCCCCTCCCGGTCTCGGCCCCAGTGTCTCTATTGCCGTTGTAAAAGTTACCACAAATTTAGTGCCTTAAAACAACACAAAGTAACTATCGTAGGGTTCTGGATGTCAGAAGGCTAAATTTAAGATGTTGAAGGGGCTGGTTCCTTCTGGAGGCTTCCAGGGAGAACGCTTTCCTCGCCCCTTCCAACTCCTAGAGGGCGCCCACATTCCTGGGCCTGTGACCCCTTCCTGACACCACTCTGATCTCTTGCTTCTGTCCTCACGTTGCCTCCTGCCTCCCTCTTCTAAAGACTCTTACAATTGGGGGGCAGCCCTCCCTTGGGACTGTGAGACGGCTGACACGCTTCCTCCTTCCCACCCGAGGACAGAGAGTGGGGCGTCCCTTCCCGGACAGGGCGAGGAGAGCCCCGAACTCCTCTCTGGTCAGCGCAGTCCTGGCTTTGTCACGCGGCCAAGGGAATGGTCTGCTCTGATTGGCTGAGGTCTACCTTGCCCCAGCCAATCCCAGGGCAGGGGGATGGGTTGGCCCCAACCGCTGTCTAGTTAGAGACCTTCCCTGAAGCCCCGGAATAGAATCAATCCCAGCGAAACTAGTGGGCGGCGAGAGGGGTGGGATGCCGAGAGCTAACCTTAGTGCTCCGCATCGACTCCCCCCTCCCCCCCACCAAAGCAGAGCCGCTGCTCGCTCAGTCCAAGGGCACTCATAACACTGCAGCCCATGGGACTGGTGACCCCTGGGGCTGAGCGATATCCACCTGCAGGGTCACGGGCAGCAGCCTCCAGAAGAAAGCAGTTAGCCCTGCATGGAGGGGCGGGGCGGAGGCTGGTAGACTGGTAGATGTGTGCTCCTTGAGACTCCTTTGTTCCCCATCGGTCTGCCTCTGGGCCACGGAGGGAGTGACCCCCCAGCCCTGAACTCCTGGCGGCCAGCTCTACACCTGTTAGGTCGAGGGCCGCGCTGTGGGGGGCCACGGGGACCCACTGGGAGCTGAGGAGAGTGATTCCCGCTCTGTTGACAGGGATGGCATGGCCGGGACAGAGAATGCAGGAGGAAGGTGGCTTGAAGGCACGCTGGGGCAGCCCAAGTGAGGAGGCTGTCTCCGAGATTTTGATCTGTAATTTGTATTTCTATATTAAAAAATATATATACCTGAAGTGGCAGGACTTGTATCTTCACAAGCTGTCATATGCCTCTTTCGTGCCTGCCTCTGTCTGGGCCGCTTCCCTCTCCATCAAGCTGCCACTGTCATTACCTGCACGGGCGTGTGACCCAGAATGTGAGGGCAGGGTAGCGCTGCACCCTTGCTGAGTACACAAATCCTGCCTGCACCGTGCTCTCCTCGAACGGGTGCTCCGGGAGCGCACCGGCTTGGCACTGTGCACTTGGCACTCCCGTCCGTCGCTGAGTGACGAGAATCTTCCACGTGTCCATGGTGTGCTGATGGAACCAGCAGACCACCAGTCGGACCTGGGCGTCCAGGAGAAAAACTCAGCAGAGTGGTGCCTGGGGATCGTTCCCGGCTAGCGAGAGACACGCTGGGGGTAAAACGTTGCTGGAATTAAACAAGAGTGCTGCTGCATAAACAGGCACAGAATTCTGAGTTGTGCAAAAAAAAATTTTTTTTTCCGCTGAATACTGACCCCATGCTGTGTGATTTACAAAGACTTTTACTTCTCTCAGGCCTTTGAAACAAAAGCGTCAGGAAAATCGCGCCGTGCTGAAAGTTACTCGGTGAAGCCTCCGTTTAAATCCAGACCTTCTAACCCTAAATCCTATCTTCTCTTTACCACTGGTTTACAATCATTTAAGGGTAACACTTTGGGGGGCCCTGGCAGTACGGGGAATATTAGTTAGGCTGTGCCACAGAATGGATTCTACAAATCCCACCAAACCCTTTGCTTACCCACTGGTTTATTCTCAATCTTCATGCTTAGTTTGCTAATGTAGGAGTCACATGTTCCTGTTGTCTGTATTCTCCTGGTTTAATCAGGAAAACGAGCCAGAGGAGCTGAAATGATTAGCTTGGAATCATTAGTAGAGGAAAGAATTTATATTCACAGTGACTGTATTTCTAGTCCATTGATTAGGCAATTTTGCTTTTATGAATCAATTGGGGTGATTGCTATGCTGAATAAAATATGGAATTGCCATCACAAAGAAAACATAAATTATTAGCTGTAAGATGCATACTGTCTGTGCAAGGAGCTACCTCGTGTATGGAATAGTTCTCATTTCCTCTTCCACATTTCTACCTGGGTTTTCTCAAGGGGTACTCCTATAGTCTTGCCTGACTCTGCCACTTCAGTCCAGAAGGCAAGGTGATTTTTATTTTATTTTATTTTTTAAAATTTCTTTTCTAAAGTTTGTTTTTGAGAGCCAGAGAGAGACAGAATGTGAGTGGGGGAGGGACAGAGAGAGGGGAAACAGAATCTGAAGCAGGCTCCAGGCTCTGAGCTGTCAGCACAGAGCCTGATGTGGGGCTCAAACCCATGAACCGTGAGATCATAAGATCATGATCTGAGCCAAAGTTGGATATTTAACCGACTGAACCACCCAGGCGACCCAGCAAGGTGATTTTTAGAAATCCATATAATCACCTTTGGAGATTCTAAGAACTAATGCACGAACCATCTCATTGCCTATTGGTTAAATTTTTTTTTCCTAGGATATACAGAGGTCATTTCCTAAATTGCACATTTCCCACTGATTAATCTCCGTGGATTGCCTCTTGCTATAGCAAATATGATAAGTCCAACGATTATAATTCATAATTATGGAACTTTATTTCATAAGAGGGTGTTTTAAAAGCCAGATAATCACTTTTAAGAAGACACTAGAAAATTGAATAGGACGGAATATAGGTGGAAGAGGAGAAAACAGAATAAAAATAGCAACAGATAAAGCACTTTAAGACTGAAACCTCGCAAGGCTGCATTCAGAACACACATTCTTACATGCGTTAGGACACAGAAGGAGGTATTTGGCTTTGGTACCATGGGATTTTATGGATTCTAGATACCAGAAGTTTTTTTTTTTTTTTTTTTTTTTTAAGTTTATTTTGAGGGAGAGAGAGAGAGCGGAAGAAAGAGTATGTGTGAGTGAGCAGGGGGCGGACAGAAAGAGGGAGAAAGAGAGAATCCAGAACCTCAAGCAGGCTCTGTGCTGTCAGTGCAGAGCCCGATTCAGGGCTTGATCTCACAAACCAAGAGATCGTGACCTGAGCTGAGATCAAGAGTCGGATGCGCAACCGACTGAGCCACCCAGGCGCCTCTAGATACCAGAAGTTTCACGAGTTAATTCATTTGACAAACAGTTCTCATATGCATCCTATACATTGAGGCCCTAAGGATTTTAGATTGTTATAATATTTTTAAGATCTAGCAATCTCACAGCCTATGGAAAAAGGACTGGCCCACGAGACAGAGAGTTGATGAGCATGGAGGAAAAGGGGAAAGAGAAGGGGAAAGAAAAGGCAGACATGAAAGTTGGAGCAGCAGCCAGCGCAAACAAAATCCCACTGCAAATCCTTTTCCCCCCAAATAATACCTGTCGACTGTTTCTTAATTAGCGCTTTCCTAAGTTTTCTCAGCAAGCACCAGCTTCTGTAAGTTACAAAGTCCTCCCAAGGTACTGTGAGAAACACAAGATAAATAAGATTCAGATCCTATTCTCAAAGAACTTAGAACCTATTTGGAAATTTCAAGCGAAATTCATGGATCCCCTCTACGTCGGCATTCAAGCAGGTGCAGAGCGGTCTCATCCACACTCTGGGGGCGCAGTTCAAAGAAGACAGTTGGGCCAAGCAGGGGTGGAAGGGACAAGGAAGGGTTCCCACAGAAGACAGACACCAGAAAGGCCTAAGGGGAGGCACAGCAGAGGGGAGGCAAGAAGACGTTGGGCAGAGCAGAAATTAGCATCGTGTGTTTGGGGATCAAGAAGAAAACTCTGTGGCTTCTATAACTCTAGGATGCTGAATTACTGGGGGCATGGGGGTAATGGGGAATGCTGTTTGACTAAGTGGGGGGAGGAGGGCCTTCCAAGGGCTCGGAAACTCCAGCACGGGGGGGTCCTGAGGCTGGCGGCAGGTGAGGAAGCCGGCCGCGCTCAGACCCTGGTGGGGAATGGAAGAACCACTTTGCTGACAGGCCTTTGCCACTGCCTTTCCACAGAACTGGTCCAGGATGCCGCGGAGGAGTTCGGGGAAGAGAATCTCAAAGAGGCTGTTGATAAGGCTTGGAGGCTGATCCGATTTCAGGCAAGGGAGAGAAGAGGGTGTGGAAGATGACTCCACGGCGGTGAACATGCCTCATTTCCGCAAACTGGAGAAGGACTGGGGCTTGGGAGAAGATGACAAATGCCGAGATAAGAAAACTAAGAATGGCTTGACGTGCAGCTGGGATCCGCCTTGGGCGAGAATCGGGACTGCCCGGTGGTCCCCGGGCCCCCAGGGGAAGGGAAAGATGACAGAGGTGATGCAAAAACACCTGCTACTGGAAGCAGGCCAGCTGGGGGTGTGGTGGGTGGGGCTGGGCACAGTGGGGCGGGGGGAGGGGCACTCGGTCACTACCCCCGACCCTGGGGAGCCGTGCTTGCATCTGTACTGCCCGGGCACTGCTCCTTGGCTCTCATGGCCGCTGTGGCCTCATTCAGGAAGCACAGCCCGCGTGCACACCGCGCACCTTGCAGGGTCCAAGCGCTCGTGGTGCGCAGGGGGCCGCGCGGGGTGGTGGTGGCAGGGGACCGTCCTCAGGCTCCCCGGGAAGGCAGAGATAAGCAGATCGGGGGATCTGAAAATACGAGCAATCAATTCGAGGAAAGCATCCGAAATAGCCTCCTCGGGTATTTACTGGGGGTGCTGTGTTGAATTGGCATTGAAGGGCTTAAAGATTTCAGAGCACTGACCTTCCTTCAGAAATTCTTGGCAGGAGCAGAGGGTGGCATGATTTAGGGTGAGGAGTTTGTGTCTCAAAGTTCAGCATATGAGAGTCTAGGACTGTAGTCATAGCAGCTTGAGGAGGCTAACCAGTGGGGCCCCTGGGAGGCTAAGAGGGTATGGTGGTCCCCAGCTTAGGCACTGGGATGCGTCCCCAGACCCCCAGTGGATGCCGGAAACCTGCGGATAGCACCCAACCCCATGTATGGTATGTTTCCTCCTACCCATACATCCCTATGATAAATACCTACTTCCTTTATAAATTGGGCACAGTAAGAGATGAACAGCAATAACAATAATCAAATCGAATAACTATAAGCATAGGCTGTAATAAAAATTATGTGAATGTGATCTCTTTCTCAAAATATCTTACTGTACTTCTTGTGAGGATGTGAGATGATAAAATGCCCAGAAGGTGAGATGAAGCGAAGTGTGACCTGGGATGTGTCAGGGGGCTTATTTACCTCCCAACCGATTGACTGCAAGGAATGAAATGGGAGAAGTGAAAATGCGGGAAAGGGCGACTACTGTACATGTGTTTTGAATGCATAGCCAGAGCCTCAGGTTCCATGGTGTAGTGGTTAGCACATCTGCCTTACACACAGAAGGTCCTGGGTTCGATTCCCAGTGGAACCAGAAGTTTGTCTTAGTTTGTGATTTAAAATTGGAGGACTGAAAGAGGCTCATTTACATCTTTACCAATCAGGAGCCTTTTAAATGCGATTTCGTGGGTGTGTGCAAAGGTCCTGAAGTGCAGGTTTTCTTTTCATCAATTTATGGCACAGAGACCCAGCTGAAATCACCTTGAAGGTCTCCAGCTCCAGGTCCAGATGTTCCTGGTCTCTGTCTAGGAGGGTTGCTGGCCACTCACAGCAGGGAGGGGAGCCCGTAAGGCACTGTGACCTCTTTTCCCTGAGGCTCCTCTGACTTCACCCCTGGGATATCCTGAGTTCTGGATGCATTGTGCCGTGCTTAGAATGTGAGGCATGGGGAAAGGAAGACATTCAGCCGAGTCAGGAATAGCCTGGGTTTTGACATCAAAGAGTCTGGATTCCAATTCTGCCTCCACAGGGCCGTTAGCTGTGTGATCTTGGACACGCTCTTTTCCGAGGTTCTGTCCCTCTGTGTCAACTGGGCATACGCATAGCACCAGTCTCCTGGGAGTTTGTGCACACTGGACGAGATGATTATGGAAAGTGCTTAGTATTAGGTCCACTCCCTGCTAGGCACTACGCGCGCGGCCCTTGGTCCCAGAGTGAGGCTCCGCCTTGTTCCATGTGAGCTGTGCATGTATTGCTCTTCCGTTCTCTCCGCAACACAACTCCAGTCGCAGCTACCGAAAGCCTCACCCTCACCAACAGCTGGAATCACCTCCGAGGTACCTCCACAGTGCATCCTGAACCCCACTTCGCACCCCCGCTGCTTTGTTCTCCCGCTAATTTTTCTGGTTACGCCGACCACTTGGACAGAAGTGTGACTTCCCGCCCTGTCCCACATACCACCCACCAGAAAATGGGGAGGTGAGATCACGGCAGCCCAGAGGTCCTTAAGAGAGCCCACAAAAGAAAGAGGCTCTTTGCCACAGGAGATTTATTATTATTATTATTATTATTACTATTTTGCTGACGAGCTCAGAATTTAAACACAGGACGCTGAATGGCCAGAACCTTGGCCCAGCCCCGAGCGCCCAGGGCATGTTCCGGAACCCAGAATTCGAGTTTCTGCCCAGTAGGCTTGCCATCTGAACTTTCCCTTTCTCAAATCCCAGTTCTCAGTAGCCAGCACACATTCTGAGCCACAAAATTCTGAGAATTATTGCACTCATCAGCTGCTAAGTCACATGTCCCTCAGCCTGGTCCCTTCTACTATTAAAATAGGACTTGTGTTAGAGTCTATGAATTTCCCTGTCACATGAAAATTGGCCTCCCTTATAATACCATAATCGCCCAGAAATATACCGTCAGGCCTGTCATAATTAATCCACGTTCAAGATCCCTCAGGGTCCCCAAATACAATGACTGGTAGCAAATTAATAGATCCTCTGGATCATCCCATTTAACTTCATCAAAGAACTGACCCCAAGATGGAAATTTAGCTTAATTAGGATAATAGCTCATATTTAAAGAGTGCCTCACAGCAAGGAAGCCCCCAGATTCCATCTCCTAATCTTCGACGCTGCACCACACGTTACTTTGAGCCAACTTTTAGTGAACAGGTACGTTCGTCCCCATTTTATGGACGAGAAGAGCTTGCTGCCTGTTGACAAGCAAAAAAGGTCTTTACAAAGCTTTGGATTCCTGCTTCGATCTTGACTTCAGTTGCTTTAGTTCATGTTTATGAACTATCAGCAGCACAAAAATATATACGGAATGATTTTTTTTTGAGTACCTATTTCATGAATAGGGTATCCTGTGTACACAGCAAAGCTGTAAATAGACGTCAGTAGTGGAATCTGGAGTGGACAAATATAGAATGTCGCTTGTGGTCAGCAATGCCACACTCCCTCCCCGCCCCCCGCTCCAGAGCCCCATGCTGGTATGTTAACTGGTCTGTTTGGAAGCTTTTTTTTTTTTTTAGGTTTAGTTGCATGATAGTACAAAGAGCCTTGTGTTATGGTCTCAACCCTACTATTTATACCCCATGACCCATTAAGCACTGATTCCTTGGTTGGGGATTCTCCCAACATCTCGAGAGAAAAAAGAAACAGGGAAAAAATAGCCCGACTGGAAAAAAAAAAAAAAAGGAGTTCTCATTTACAATCCTCCAGTCAAGAATTTGGTAACACGACCCCAGCCAAAGCCTTCAGAGGTCTTGTATCAAATGTTGTTATTTTTGGGTGGTTTGAAAATAAGCCTGGTTGAGGTGTGGGCACCCGAGTGGCTGTTGCGGGAAGCAAGAGCCAGGGTGGGCCCTGGGGCTCTGTCCGGAGAAGTCCCCATGTGGGGCCGGGGACCGCCAGCTGCCGGGCCTGGCCCCTGGCCTCACAGGAGGAATTGGTGACTTGGCCGGAGGAGAACTTCAGCTTCCCTGGGTCAACCTCCCCTCCCTGCAGAGGAGTGTCAGACCTTGACATTCCTCTCTAGGTCTCCAAAAGGCAACTGGGCACTCTTCCCTCCCCAGCACCCTAGGAACCGAACCTCCATGAAGTCTGGCACCCCGCCACCCTCCCCCCACGGGACTTAATTTTAACGAGCAGCAGGTCCCCTGAAAAGTGAATTGCCTCCCCTGTTTGGGAAGAATGCCCGCTGGAGATATTTTTACGCTCGGTCTGCAGTGGGTGAAAGGGAAGCCCGGCTTAAGTGACTCCCCGGCAAGGCACTCCTCAAGGCCCACGGTGGTGTGTCAGCGTCACAATGGAGACGCTGCCCATGTTCGGGGACACGGCTTGCTTGGCCTGTCCTGCTGTGCCCCCTTCCAGCCCAGTCTGACCAGCACCCGCACGTGCATGCACACACCCGCGTGCACCCGCGTGCGTGCACACACACGCACACACACCTGGCTCGGAGGCCAGATGGTTTGCTGTCATGGACTCTGAGTACATATTTGAAAATTATTCCAGGGGAGCATAAAGGGGATGTGTGGGCTCCTCTTCCGTGAAAATAACTAAGAAAGATATCAAATAAACTGTCCTGAGCATAACCGGGAGTCAGAGACAGGAAGCCTAAACTCTATGCTTGCATAATTCACGTGCCCTCAGAGTTACCTTAGATGAAAAGGTCTTTAAAATATTTAGACTCAATTCCTCTTCCTACGAAAATCGATGTTTGGCAGCCTATGAACCCGTAAAGTAGAAGACTGTCCATTCTTTTTTATTTTTTTAATGTTTGTTTATTTTTGAGGAGGAGGGAAGGAGCAGAGAGAGAGGGAGACACAGAATCTGAAGCAGGCTCCAGGCTCTGAGCTGTCAGCACAGAGCCTGATGAGGGGGCTTGAATCCACTGACCGCAAGATCATGACCTGAGCTGAAGTCGGACGCTTGACTGAGCCACCAAGGTGCCCCCATTCTTGGAACAAGCGTTAGTGCCTCCAAGATGGCTTCTGACAGATCTGGTCACACAGGACTGTGTGTGCCCAGTGGCCCTCCTTACGGAAATTCTACTTGTCCTTTCTTGAGCTCAAACCCTGCCCTCTCAGTAGAACTTTCCACAGGCCCCAAGGTAAAGATAGGTGCTGTCCCGTCTGAATGTTCCATGTTTGAGCTGGGCCTGGCTGGTTGAGGAGGAGTTGGCGGGTCGACGAGATGGCTGGAGGATGTGTGCAGGCAGAGGACGCAATTGTGACAAGATAGGGGCAGTGTCACACAATCCGGGGGGTGGGGAGTGGGAATTGCGTTAGGTAGTGGGAAAGAAACTATGGGGAGAGCTGGGTTGGAAAAATAAGAAACTTCAATTTCAGGTGTTCTTGTCAGCCATGTGAAGGGGGTTGACTTTAATGGAAAGACAACGGGAAGCTGTGGTTTTCAGTTGAAGGGTGAGTGGATGTTGCTTGTGTTCAAGGGGTATAACTAACATGGCGGCCCAGAAGTGTTTGTGGGTGCATAAATGAATATCGGATAGCTGCTGTGGAGGGCTCTGAGAACCTCTGGGATGGTGTTAGTTCGTGTTACATCTTTCCATTTGGAAGTTGTTGTGGTCTGGATGTCTGTGTCCTCCCCACCTTCACATGTTGAGGCCCTAACCCCCAATGTAAAGGTATTTGGAAGTGGGGCTCTTGGGAGGAATTCGGTTTTGATGAGGCCACAAGGGTGAGGCCCCAAGGGTGGGATTAGTTTCCTCATAAGAAGAGCAAGTGAGACCAGAGCCCTCTCGTTCACGTTCTCTCTCACTCCCCATGTCATGTGAAGATGCACTGAGAAGGCCGCCATCTGCAAGCCAGGAAGTGGGCGCCTACCCGAAACCAAATCTGCCAGCACCTTGACCTTTTACTCCTGGCCTCCAGAACTCTGAGAAATAAATGTCTGTTGGTTAGGCACACTGCAGTATTTTGCAGCCTGAGGTGACAATACATAAGCCATCCAAAATGCATTAATATAAATAAATGTTATTTTGGCGGGCACCTGGGTGTCTTAGTTGGTTGAGCCCCCAACTCTTGATCTCAGCTCAGATCTTGATCTCAGGGTCCTAAGTTCGAGCCCCAAGTTGAGCTCTGCACTGGGCGTGAAGCTTACTTTTTAAAAAAAAAAAAAGTTGTTTTTCTATCAAGAACTCAGTTCCTCATCAAAATAGGCAGAGTATGAGTGGACACAGACCTGCAGACCTGTGTGTTGCTTATTGTCTTGGAAAAGATCGCTCTCATCTCTAATAGACAGATTGGGCTCTTCGTCAGCCTCCCAAAACTCAGCAGAGGCACGAGTCTACCATGTCTGGTGTGCAGAATGGTCAAACATTCTTCAGGCCGTCCCAGAAAAGATATTATGGGGCTTAAGATGAATTCATGTGAATTTAATCCACAACGATTTTCGGCCAGTAATAGGCCTTTCTGCCTTCATGATGCCAAGTATAGGTTTTGTTGGGTTTTGACTTAGCTCTGCTTGGGCTCACGAGCATAGTGTGGGATGACAAATCGCCACATTCCTCCGGAGAGCAGTGTCGTTTGTCTTTATAGTGACGCCAGGTCTATTGCTGTAGTATGCCAACACAATCTTATTTCTCAGCCCCGGATATTTTCTCTCCCACACCAGGGTGTTCAGTTTTCTTAGGAACTTTGTCTTGGACTTGGCCCGTCCAGCAGATTCCTGATGGTCCAGGTACAGTTTGGAGAGTACAGCTCTCAGGTTTGGGAGATTGGTCTCTTGTAAACTGTTTCTGCGAAGATATTAGGAACAAGAAACTCACTGTTTCTATTCCCCAGAACAAATGTACTTGAGTTCCTTTTGCACCTGCCACAAAAACATGGCGTATGTTCTATGAAGTATGTGGTTGGTGTATGTAATTTCCTAAGGAGGAAAACTTATAGGTCTGTGCCTCTTGCGCCTAATTCCTTCTAATGCCAAGAGTTGGTTTCCACCCAATGGAATAGAAAGTCAGCATGCAGAAAGGAAGGAAGGATCCCAGGCACTCAGGATGAGGCCTGCCTGATGAGCAATGCCTGGGGATTCTAGAGACTCAGGTGAGACTGCGTGCCTTAGGCTCGAACTCCTAATTTGGATACTTCTGCTGTGGCCAGTAAGGTTTGGAGCTGCCCGAGGAGTGTGTCGCTTTGCACAAAACCCCAAATGCTTTTTATTCCTGAAGCACCCTTTCTGAAACCTGTGTATTGTCTCACATTAATTTTTTTTTTTAGGTGGACAAAAGGCTGACCTGAGCAAAAATAAAACTTCCCTCTGTAAAACCAAACCAAACAACAAACAATAACAACAACAACAAACAAAAGCCAACCCCAAATGAAGACTATAAGTCTGTGCTATCCCTAAAAACTCTTCTTTCGGCAGCATTAGAGAGGAGAGGTGGGGGTCCTTGGGTTTCCTGCTGCTCATGCCCCTGGCTCGTTCCAGTGACCTTGAAGTCCTTTCTCTGCTCAGTGGCCATCTGCAAGTCCAGGAGGCGAAGCACAGGAAGGGATTTGGTTTTTTTCTAAGCCTGAAAGAAAGGCACATCCTCGTCAGAAGAGACTACGAGGAAGGCATCCCTTTAAACGTGTTTGCTGAGGCCCACTTTCCAGCATTCTCTGTGCTCTACAGAAGCTCATGTCCACTTCCTCCCCTCCACTCCCTGTCTCCCTGTCCCCACCACAAGATCTCCCAGAGTGCTCTCCAGCCCCACAGGAAGTCACCGTCCTCATGACTGGGCCCGTGCACCCTGCGCGGTCACATGTGCTTCCGGATGATGTTTGTAAAATCAGCTGAAATGGTTCTTAAAATGCTAAAGAGGACTGTCAACTCGTCCCCTTATTCAGAGAATATTGGGTCGGCCTTCATAGAGCTGTACTGGTGGGTGCTTCTCGACCTTCTGTGTGCGTGTCAATCGCCTGAGGCACCTGTGAAATTCCAGGTTCTGAGTCCGTAGGTCTATGGCCTGGCGAAGAGCTCTTGACGATAAAGCCCAAGTCAGGTGCGGGTGCAGCAGATGTGTCACAGAGGCTAGTGGCGGATCTTTTTCAAGAGCATTTCAAGGTTCCTGGGTGGCTCAGTCGGTTAAGTGTCTGACTTCAGCTCAGGTCATGATCTCACGACTTGTGAGTTCGAGCCCTGCGTCAGGCTCTGTGCTGTCAGTGCGGATCCTTCTTCCGCACAGTTCCTTGATCTCCCTCTCCCTCTGCCCCTCCCCTGGGTGCTCTCACTCGAAGGTAAATAAACATGAAAGAAAGAAAGAAGGTTTCACCCTAGCTTCTTCTGAGGGTTTCTTCCTAGCTATTCACTGACGTCTTTATGGCCCTCGAGGCTCACTTCCAAACTGGCACACCCCTATGAGAATGCCAGAATTCTCTCAAAGGCCCAAGAGCTATGCCGCACCCAGCGGCACTGGTCACTGCAGAGAGAGGCGTTCTGATCATGAACTGCTTTTATCCAGAGCTCGCTGACCAAGTGGTGTGGCTCCGCATCCCCGGGGAGCATTTGATGGACAGTGTCGCCTTTAGAAAGTGATAGAACTTTTCTGTTGGCAGAGTTTGTATTAAAACCTCAAGACACTGCGTTCTTTTCATCTCTGCTCCTCCTAATTTATAAGACAAAGCCTAAAGTGCTTGATCCGTAAAATGCCTCTCGCCAAAGGCAGGCAGACTTACTGAGGGCCTCCTCCACCAGGTAGCTTTCATCTTACGGAATGTACAGAGCCGTGGAGATGGGTCTGCCATGCAGATGATTGGGTGACAGCCCAAATCTTACGGAATTGGGCCCAAATCCATCATTCTTACTTTCAGGGGAAAAAATGCATTCTAAATAAATAATATGTTTTCAGTATGAAACGAACCTCATCCCAAATGTTTTAAAAATAGAATCAAAGAAAAGAAAAAAAGTGCTCCTGTACATTAATAACCACTGTTAAATACAACAATTATTAGCATTCAGGTGTAACACTCTTTTCCTTTTCCTGTGTGTCTGTTTTCATGGGTAGCCTAATTTTTCCGTAATTCTGACACATGATATGTGTAATTGTATATGCTGCTTTTTTTCTCACTTACTGTTTTATCTGTTGTAAGTATTCTCCGTGTGATCATAGCCTGTATCACCACCATTTCCGCATGCTGCAAATAACTCCATTGAACGGTTATACCAACATTTGTTAATTCAGGTTTTAATGCGGCTAAATGCACTAGGCATTTAAGCTGGTTCAAAAGCTTTACAAATACAGTTGGGGCAAAAATGTAAATTACCAGTGTCTGCATATGGAATACATATTTTTAAAATTTTATTTCTTTTGAGAGAGAGAGAGACTGTGTGTGTGTGCGTGTGTGGATGTGTGCAGGGGTGGAACAAAAAGAGAGAGAGAGAGAATCCCAAGCAGAGTTGGCCCTGTCATCGCAAGCCTGACTCGGGGCTTGAACTCACAAACCGCAGGATCATGCCCTGAGAAGAAATCAAGAGTTGGACGCTTAACCAACCGAGCCACCGAAGTGCCCCAGATCCAGATAATTTTAAAGAGGAATGTAACAGGTGGCACAGTTTAAGCATTTATCAAAGGATCTCTAGGAAGTAAACAGGGAACAGACATAGCCCATCACCCTCCGCCACAGAGAGGACATGGGAAGGGGGGAAGGGGCAGGGATGGTTGCAGAGGGATTTGGAGTCCCCGAGGCCAGGGTGAGTGACCACTCACCTGGACATCACACCATGACCATGGGCCAGTGACTTCCTTCTCTGCGCCTCAGCCTCCCCATCTAAAGCAGATCCGTGCCTACCTCAAAGGACTGTGGCAAGGATGAAGGAAATCCACCAAAGCGCTTGGTAGGGTGCGTGTCCTGGTGTCCGTACTCGACAAGGTTGGAAAGCACCAATGGGGCAGCGATCACAGGCGTCGGGGAGCTGCCTCCTCCTGCTGGTCACCAGGACTGCTGCTCTGGTGCCGTATGTCTAGTTATTTAAAAGCTATAAATGAAGCCAATGAACCATTTAAAAAACGTCGTATCCTCCCAGCTTGATATGCCTCGACAACACAAAATAGCAAACTATTTATAGAGGGGAACCTGGGTAGCTCATTGGGGCCAGGGGCCAGCTCTTGGTTTCGGCTCAGGTTGTGATCTCACGGTTTGAGAGTTCGAACCCAGCGTTCAGCTCTGCACTGATGGTGCAGGGCCCGCTTGGGATTCTCTGGCCCTCTCTCTCTGCTCTTCTCTCTCTCTCTCTCTCTCTCAAAATAAATAAATAGACTTTAAAAATATATATTTATAGAGCTATGGTTTTTCTATGACTAAAAGGTAGCAAAATATCAAAGGAGGAGGAATATGATCCTTTTTAAGCCTGTCTGGGATATTGTTTGGCAAGCAATAGTTGGATAACTAATAAAAATTCAGTCATAAATTTATCAATTTTTTTAGTGTTTACTTTTGAGAGGGAGAGAGACAGAATGTGAGCTGGGAAGGGATAAGAGAGAGGGAGACAGAATCCAAAGCAGGCTCTGGGCTCTGAGTTGTCAGCACAGAGCCCGATGCAGGCTCAAACCCACAAACTGCAGGATCATGACCTGAGCTGAAGTCAGACGCTTAACCGACTGAGCCACCCAGGTACCTGAAGACCTAAGTTTATAAATTATTATATATTTATTTAATAAAATTCATCTTCTTACTTTCATTTCAGCAAAATCATTAATTATATTCTTATAATCAAGATTTTCACAATCTGTGTTCTACTGATAGCAATAATCTAACAGATTAAAAATAAATGTAATTATATTAAAATATACAAGATTTGAATATATCTTAATCAATATGTAGATTAACATCAATGTGAGATGATAAAAATTTAATTATTTTGGATATGTTTTCACAAAACTTATTTTTCTTCCAAAATATTCAAAAATATCTTTGTAACTGAAATGCAAAATACAAATTACTTAGTGAATATCAAAAGTTAAGATAAAATTATTTAAATAGATCTGAAGATTTTCAGAAGATTTTTTAAAGATATAATTACAGTGTATTTTTATAAAAATAAAACTATTTGCAATTCTAGTAAAGTTTGTTTAGCTGCTAATGTCAAGAACTGCTTTTACACAGGTGCATCTGGGTGGCTCAGTCAGTTAAACGTCTGACTCCTGGTTTTAGCTCAGAGCATGATCTCGAGGTTCGTGAGTTCGAACCCTGTGTTGGGCTCTGTGCGGACAGGAAAGCCTGCTTGGGATCCTCTCTTCCTCTGTCTCTGCCCCTCCCCTGCTTGCACTCTCTCATGCTCTCTCAAAATAAATAAATAAACTTAAAACAAGAACTCTTTCTGCACATCACATATATTCTATCTAGAACTATATTTGTGTACAAAAGTAGGGAAATGTAAGTTATGTGATACAGCAAAATGTTGGGCAAAATGTATACGCAATTGTCGGGTATCCAACATGGGATTTTTAGTACCCCTAGAACCCTGGGTTGGAATGTGAAGAGAAGAAAATGGACTTGCAGCACTATTGAGAGATAGTTATTCATCACGCAAGTTTATTACATCTTTGCTATAGGAGGGGAGAATTAACAAGGTAAAGATTTTATCTTTTCTCTTCTCCCAGCATTTCTGCTGGTCAAAGTCTCTCTACACCCCCAAGTCATGAGTCATGGTCATTTCCAAAGTCAGCAGTGGTGCGAACACACCTTCTCGGCACTTGGTACTCAGATGCAGGGCCTTTTACTTCAAGGCCAGAGATGGAGCAGGTGTCCCTGGGGCCTGAGCGCTGTTGGTTACAAGAGTGGATCTTTAGGATTATTGGTTGTTGTGCCTGCATTGAGCAAAAATGGGCCTCGAGTTATTCTCGTGTGTGTGTGTGTGTGTGTGTGTGTGTGTGTTCAGGATCAGAGAACCTCTTGTAAAGGCAATTCTCCCATAAAGAAATGCAGAACATCATAGACAAATATTTATTGGGGTAGATTTTGCACAGGGTGCAAATCCTTCTTACAAATACCCTTCTTATCTGCAGGTATTCCCTCACTGACTTTGAATCCATTCTAGAATGTTTCTCAGTCCCTTACCCACCCTGCATGGGTTGACATTTAAACAGTGAGCCTGTGTCAGTTTTGACAGATTGTTAGAAAAAGTAGAGGAGAGAAGGTCCCTCCTTTCTTGCCACCAGGACCCATTCCAGAATTTGACAGCCACCGGAAACAGAACCACCCTTGGCGGGAAATCCCCGAAACCTAGAGCAGCCCTGCCTGGAGGAGGAAGGATGGGTCAGCAGGTCCAAATTCAGCTCAGAGCCACCACTGTGTTCATTAAGAAACTCTTTGAATCTTGCCCCCTTTTCCATTATCTCTGAAGCTCAGTGGAGCTTTCCTTCCTACCAGAAGCTTCCAGGCATCTGTGAGGGGAACAAAACTCCAAGGAAATTAGGGGAAGTGTGTTTGAGTGTGAGGCCGTTATCCTGGCTGCCTGGGTTGTGACGAACTGATAGCACCGTCTGCGGAGCTGGGGCGTGGGGCCCAGGCGCAGCGTAGGACATCAACCTGAACTAGCCTGAAGAGATGCTCAGAGCCACACATCCGGGCCCCGAGCCTCACGCCATGAGCCTGGAGGAGCGGCCCTGTGTCCAGTTGTCTAGGAAAAGGCAAAAGGTAGTGCCGGAGGCTTTGAACCCCTTCAGTGAAATAGTCACATTTTTCATAAAAATCGTTTATACCTTTCCCCCTGGCTTACCTTGGATTTCTAGCCTACGCTATTTGAATACCATCATTTCAAAATTGCAGTTTTTTTCTCATTAGGTTAGAGCAGTGACCTCGTTTCTCTCTGCGCTACCTTAGCTTTCAAACTATCCTTCTCCCGAGGCATGGTTGAGGCCAACCTCCCAGTACACTGCGTGTTGCTTTATGTTTCATACAACTAAATAATTATATCCTATAATGCCAATATAGATGGGTTTCAGGAATATAAAGACTGATGGGGGGCGCCTGGGTGGCTTAGTCGGTTAAGCGTCCGACTTTCGCTTAGGTCATGATCTCGCGGTTCGTGGGTTCGGGCCCTGCGTCGGGCTCTGTGCTGACTATCAGCTCAGAGCCTGGAGCCTGTTTCAGTCTGTGACTCCCTCTCTCTCTGACCCTCCCCTGCTCACGCTGTCTCTCTCTCTCTCTCTCTCTCCTAGAAATAAATAAAACATTAAAAAAAAAAAACTTTAAAGACTGATGGAAAGGCAGGGAGAAGGGAAAGAGAAACAACCTATGTTTCCCCTGGGAGATGATAAGTCACTTCAGTGACTCTCTCTTTTGAGCCCACTGTGTGTCTGCTACTGTCCTAACGCTCAGATCGGTAGTATATCTTCCCCCGAGCTGCTCGTAATCTTGGAGGGACGAGAAACCAAGGCTCCAAATGACTGTGAATTGAGGGAGACTGAGCTGAAGCTGTTAGAGAAAGGTAGTTCAAGCCGTTGGCAGCCCTTGTACGGGTCAGGAAGTTTCGAGATGGGTCTCTGAACAAAGGTGTATGAGCAACATCACAGGGGCCAGGAAATGTTAGCTGCCTTGGGAACTCAGCCATGTTAGATAGGGTTTGGGATGCCGGGCTGACATGCGTGCCTTCCTTTGGTGGGGAGTGGGGAGCACAAAGGTGGTTCAGCAGGGAGGAGTCTGATGAGAGCTTCCTTTAGGAAGATAAATCTGACAGTCAAGTGTACAACAGATTCAAGTAGAAGAAGCAGGAGATGAAAGTCTTGTTAGACTATATGATGGCATCTTGACATGGAAAAAAATGAGGGCCTAAACTAAGAGGGAAGAGGGGACACTAGCCAAAGACTTCGGGGTCTACTCATAGGGACACACTCCATCTTCAAGGCCGAATGATTCTCCTCCACCTGCCCACGTCTGCTTCTGTTATGTGTTATGCATGTCAATTGCAGATGCGAGCTATGTTGAGAACACGATCAGTATGACTTGAGTCCCAGGTTGGCACACTCCAGGTATCGTCAGGGTTACTAGAAGTGTCACAGGAAGAACACAGCTCTGTTGTTGGCTGTGAGTGTAGGTGAATCCCATAAACGCACTAACAGACACCGGAAAATTCTAGCCAACTGAAAGAAAAAAGAAAATGAGCCAATATGCGCACGGCGGTGCCAAAGGCCAGGTGGGCAGGAAAACTGGAACACTGGGATGGGTTGGAGACCACGGCCTGCATGAGGCCTCCCTCGGTCATCGGGACATGGAGACTTGCTCAGCGATGCTCGATTAACTTCTGTGTAAGGCGGGATTCCTGGGAATCTGGGTCTGAGGCTGCAAGGTGCACATAGGACATTTATCAGGGAGTACATTTATCAGGGGCTAACACCTGCTGGGGTGTGGAGGAAGTAGAAGGGGGGATGGGGAGGAGTGTGGAAATGGGAAGTAGTTGCAATAGCTCTGGAGTAAAGGTGGCCCTTGGGAGTTGACCCCAGATGAGGCTAGAAGGCTGGGGCTGTGTCTATCCCACATCCACCACTCACCGGCTGCCACTGTTTCCCCGGAAGGGCAGAGGGGGACTTTGGTGACTCCCATCCCATCAGGCAGGGGTGGGTTCTAGAGGGAGTTCAGCTGTGAGCAGGCAACCCTTCCAGCAGCAAGGGGAGTGGAAGCCTCTGTTCTGGAGGAAGGAGCTCAGCGGCAGGCCACAGCACCTACAGATTTTCTGGGGATTTGCCTTGTCTGTTTGGAAACTCTTGGGGTACAGGCTGGCACAGGGAACGCTATCACCTAGAGCTTTGGGCTCATCCAAGCTGACACGTGGTGGAAAGCCAGCATCTGAGGGACACAGAACGGCAAGAGGGCCAAGCAAAGGAATACAGCCTAAAGAGTGGTGGTTGAGGGCAGTGGTAAGCGTGAGAGCTCTGGGGGCTAGCTACTTGGCCTTCAGTCAGCCATGCACCAGTAGTGTGACCTTGGGCACATGGCTTCATCTCTTTGTCCCTCTGTTTCTTCACTTGTCCCATGGGGACAAAAAGAGTACTTGCCTCACGAGTTCTTGCAAGACTAAATGAGACCATGCGTGCAAAGTGCGTAGCGCTGGCCTGCCATATGCCAAATGATTAGTGGCTGGTGGAACCCTCATTGGCCACTAATCATTTTGCAAACTTGGAGGAAGGACTGGGGCAAATATTAGGAGCCCAGGTCCTCATCCAAGAGGTCTAAAAGTTGGGGAAGTCAGATCCGTCACAGAAGCGAGAGGTAGGTTTGCGCAAGCACGGAATCCCAACAGATACCCAATGCTGGGCTATTGTCCCTTGACTTTCATGCGTTTGTTTTCAACCAGGTGAGACTTGGCAGAGACAGCCCTACTGATGAGACAAGAGTGAAACCACATATTGCTGGTGAAAACGTTGCTCCCTTCTTCGTTCTGCCCTATTCCTTTAGCTATGTTTAATGGCAAGCTTAGCCTTCCCACTGAGTTTTCTTCCCCCTTGAACTTGAAATCCTGGCTTTGCCACCTGTCCCCTGTACGGCCTTGTGAAAGTCACAGGACCTCTCTGAACTTCAGTGTCCTTGTCCTTAAAACAAGATGGATAATACTTGATCTCACTTGGTGGTTGTGAGATTCGAATGAGCTATTTGGAAGCACTTTGCAAACTGAAAAACACAATATAGATGTCACTATTTTGGGGGGTGTTCTGCTGATTGCTTTTTCTTCTCTCTCTCTCTCTCTCTCTCTCTCTCTGTCTCTGTCTCTCTCAGATACAATGTTCTTAACCAACAGAGAGGCTGGAGAGGACAGCCACAGGTTAATGAACGTGAAAGAGTAAAAAGTCCCTGGTGAAACTGATCTGAGCAATAGTTTTCTTCTCTGAGTGAAGACGATACTATCTTTTGTTCCCATGTATGAAGGGCCTTTTTTTTTGTGCCAGAGCCCATCTGAGGCCCTTAAGATCTAGTGAGAAAGAAGCCGTGCTCCATTCCCTGAAGATATTCATGACATGTTTCATCATGTGTGTGGAATTATTTTTCCATTGGTAGCAAAGGATTTGCACACATTCACCCATGCTCCATCTCCCGGCTCCTAAACCATGTAGATAAAGCCCTCCTGGGAACAGTAAGATCCTCAGCCTTGTGACGTCCTTAATTCTTGCCACACCAAATGTGGCAGCAACCTTTGGCTGAACACCTCACTTCAGGTGTGGAGACACCCAAATGAGACACACACCAACACATGCTTGACCTAATTAAATTGGGGTGGAGAGTGGGGTCTTCTGGTGAACAGAAATTTCAAGGCTTCATGCGTTTTAATATATCCATCTTTCTTTTATGAGTAATACTTTTCTTTTTCTTGTTGGCCTAGTTTTCAGAAACCTCTCCCTACTCCGTGGTCTTGGAGGTTTTATTTTGTTTTGTTTGACATGTGGACCAGAAATATAACTTGAGTTAGCTTCTATGACTGTGTGCAGTGGCGGATCTAATGTCTTTTTTTCTTTTCTCCATAAGTATATATTTTTTAAAGTGGAGGACACTTCCAAGATGGTAGGGAATGTGGATGTGTTATAAGAAAGAAGAAACAAACAGATCTGGGTTAGAGATTACGGGCAGTCCAGAAGAAAAGGCCAGTCCCCAGTCTCCAGGGTTTATTAAGATAAAGCCCTGGGGCCAAGGGGTAATCATGAGCCTTCCTCTTGCTCTCTGTCTCTCTTGGCAGGTGCCATTTTTTATTTAATTCAGCATCTGTATTGATTGGATGAGTCCATGAACTAGGTTAGGTCATGGTGGTGAGGAAGAGCGCTTATATAAAAACAATGCTAGTATTGTGTTTATTGACCTTAAAAATACCTATTGAGCATCTGGCACTGGTATACAAAAAGGAATAAGGAGGGACATCTGGGTGGCTCAGTCAGTTAAACGTCCGACTTTGGCTCAAGTCATGAACTCACGGTTTGTGAGTTGAAGCCCCGTGTCGGGCTCTGTGCTGACAGCTCAGAGCCTGGAGCCCGCTTCGGATTCTGTGTCACCCTCTCTCTGTCCCTCCCCCATTCATTCTGTGTGTGTGTGTGTGTGTGTGTGTGTGTGTGCGCGCGCGCGCATGCATGCGTGTGTGTCTCTCTCAAAAATAAATAAACATTAAAAAAAATTTTAGAGGAATATGGATAATCTCTATCCGCAAAGAGCTCACTGTCTAAATGTGAACACATGATTACGACAGACTTTCATAAATAGATGGGAATGCCTTACATTCATTAAAACTTCACATTTATCAAAGGATTCACATATGTGCTTCTTCACAGTGTATTCCTGACCACCTCTATACATGTAATTGGGATTCGCAGGAGCTCAGAGAACCGCCCAAGTTAACACAGCTAGGGAGCACAGGGCCAGACGTAAAATCTGGAATGTTTTCTTAGTCTGGCGTTTTTTCGACTACGCTATCTCCATTTGCCAATGGCTTTTATTATACGATGAAATCTTCTGCTAAAACTGTTTCTATCTCTCCGTCAGTCCCTATTTGTCTTATTTGTCCGTCTAGCAGTTTATCTGTCCATGAATCTACCCATTGTCTATGCATTCATCTGGAATGCACCCATCTGCCTATCCGCCTACCTATCTGGGAAGGTTGGGCGGGTGAAAGAAGAGTACCGGGAAAGTGGGGGGAGGGGGCACGTGAATCCAGCCAGATCCCAAGCTCAGCCCCAGCCAGTTGCCTAACATGCCAGTCGCCTCATGCATTTGCAAATCAGTTTCCACATCTGTAAAATGAGGACTTTGGACGAAGCGCTTGTTAAAACGTGGCCTGGTTCTAACGTGATTTCCTTCTAACTTGCTTCTTCCGACTATTGTCTCTAATACCATTTTATTCACTAGTAAATGATTTACTTCACCTCTGTGCGCCTTTTGTCTACAGCTCACTCTCATGCCCCTTCCCTGTTTCTTTGACTGCAGTAAATACACAGCTCACAGTCACACAGGCATGAGGCTGTTGGTTTACGCAGTTCGAGTACAGGGTTGATCACAGAGTTGAAAGAAGTAACGAATAGACCCAGGGTCTCTGACCTAGAACTAGGGCATCTAAGTAGCCAGCCACATTTTATTCTGATTATCTGTTCCTGTTTATCCATAGATTTTAGTCTCTTGCAGCAAAGGAAAGCCTTTATCCACACTGTAGGAGATATGGTCCCTGCCAGCCCGGGAGAAGCAGCTCCAGCAGCAAAATTCTCATGTTGTGTTTGCCGTAATTGAAGGGGGAGGGTCTGACTGTCCTCTACCAGGCTCTGTGGCCGGGGGACAGGATGACTGTAGCCAAGGGCCCCCCTTTTAACCCATAGCTTTAACGGAACCTTGTGGAATAGGAGAAAGACAGCTCTTCCCCCCCCAAATATATTGAACAGGCCCCCAAAATGTCCTTTACATGCACTGATCAAATAATAAGCTATGGGTGGGCCAAATACCAACTTGGAAAAGTTAAGGCCAAATAATGGTGAGGATCACGGGCCCTGGAAACAGTTCTCCTGGATGAATTCCAGGAAATTCATGTTGACAACTCGTGGGACCTTTACCAAATTATATATCCTAAGCCTCACTGTAAAATTAGGAGAATAACATTACCCATGTAGACAAGTTATTGTGAGGGTTACATCGCTATAAGGGGCCAAGCACAAAATGAGTTGTCTGTTGCTACCGCTGCTATGACTACCCATATGAAGAGCCTACGACAGATATGTCATAAATAATAGATTCTGAACTAAAACGATGCCTTCTGATGCCTGACCTAGAACTCTTCCCACCATCCCATGATTTGGAAGGTAGCAGATGAAGCAACATGGAAATGGAATGAGCGACATTCTGACGCTGGTGTTTCTGGATCCTTCTCACACACCAGTGGCCAATGTCCCCTCCCCTCCTTTATTTGACCTTTTATTGCCCCTATTTTACAGAAGAGGGAACTGAGCCACAGAGTGGTGAACTTCCAGCTAGGTCACACAGCCAGCACATGGTGGAGGCTCCTTTAAGGCGCAGTGCTGGTGTACAGACAGAATCGTGAGCAGGTTTCCCTCGGTCTCCGGCTAGACGCGACGAGCTCCCATGTCTTCTCTCTTCACTGTGCTTTGCCTCGTGTGCTGTTGGGCTCGCTGTTGGCACTCTGTCTTTTCAGAGGACAGCTGATGGAGCAGAAACCAAAAAAAAAAGGTACAACTCAGACGTTAACACTTGTGGGTGAATTTGCAGTTCTAGGGAAAAGAAACTTCCCAGGTAAATAGCATTGTTATTGTTAATCAAACGCCCAACTTTGATGCAACCTTGGGATCGACTTCTGTTACAAAGGAAGAGTGAACGTAGAGCCACTTGAAACTTCATCATTCTTAGTTTTTACCATCCAGGAATTTCGAAATCAGAAAGGTGTGTTAGGTCATTCCATAGACCTGCTTCTCTTTGTTATTCGAGCCTGCAGCCTGGCCGTCAACTCCAAATTTCTATAGGGTGTCTCATTCTGTACCTGCAGCAGAGCTGTGACTCAGCCCTATTGAATAACTCCCTTTCGCCCAGTATGTATGACATGTCAACTTTATTTCATTGCTATGGCATGTTTTTTGCCCTGTGGCTGATAAACAAGGCAACCCAGGCAGGAAACCAAAGCAAATTCCCTACTTCTGATTCAAAGCGGGAGGTCTGTCTCCGTAGACCTGGAAGACATGCTCCCTTACCTTAACCCAGTCCTCTGAGGAAGCTGGTTTTCTCTTCCTTCGCCTCCGTCCTGCCTCTCATTCCTCCCCTCCCCCCCGCCCCAGGAGGGGACCACAAAACCCTGGAGCTCTTTTTACCTGAAAAATAAATCCAGGAGCGAGACCTTTTATGGTACGTTTCTCAAAAAGGAGGGTGTTCGTGTCATTGACTTCTTTAAAATGAAGCATTTGTGTCTGCGAGGTGTGAAGTGACTGGGGTCTGTAGGACTGGGGTGCACACTGGGGTTCTCTGACTACATCGCAGCCTGGGGCCCACGCGAGTCTGTGCTCGTGGAGACCACATGGGCGTCATGGATGCAAAAGGAAAGGCTTTGAGGTTTCCGAGCCCCACTTTCGTTATCTAAAAATGGGGATTAAAAAAATAATTCTTTGGGGGGTTGTTGTAAGAATTCAGTGAGAGTGCACATCAACTACATGTGAAAATATATCCCAGATTGATGTGATGGCGACTTTTCTCATGGACATGCTGTGTCGCACTCGCCATGATACTGGTTTCTGCCTTAATTGTTTCAAAGGACAAAACCGAGATAATTATAGTTGCCAGTAAATCATGTTTTTGTTATTTTTAAAAATTTTTTAATGTTTGTTTATTTTTGAGAGACAGAGAGAGACAGAGCATGAGTGGGGGAGGGGCAGAAAGAGGGAGACACAGAATCTGCAGCAGGCTCCAGGCTCTCAGCTGTCAGCACACAGTGTAACGTGGGGCTCGAACTCAAGAACTATGAGATCATGACCTGAGCCGAAGTCAGACGTTCAACTGACTAAGCCACCCAGGAGCCCCTAAATCATGTTTTTAAAAGATTGAACTAGTGAAAGTAGAAATTAGTAGAACTTTTCTGGAGACAATTTAGTGTTATCTATCAAATAAATATCTATATCTATATCTATCTTTTAATACAACTTCACTCTAGGAATTTGTTATGAGAGTAGGCAGATGTTAATCATGACATTGTTGACAATACGAAAAATTACCAACAACCTATAAATTTTACATCGGTGATTAGTTAGGCAAATTATTATACATCTATAAAGAAGAATTCGGTCTGGGTAGCCATTAAAAATCATGTAAAGAACATTTATTCTTATGGGAAATATTCATTTCTGTATCATTAAGTGAAAAATGCAAAGAGTAAAATGGGGTACACTGTTATTTTTAATAAATAAGAAAGGTGCATATACACACAGAAAAAAATGGAAGGTTCATACTGAAACATTAATCATAGTTTTCATTGGCTGGAATCCAAGTGATTTTCTGTTCTCTTCCTTTGCGTTTTCTGTATTTTACAAACTTCTTTTACCGAGTAAACTTTATTTCTTTAATTAGAAAAAAACCCATGATTTTAAAATATGGCCACTTAACTCATCACGTTTTCAAACAAGCATTAAGCTTAATCCATGATCTCTATCTTTAAAATGATTCAGAGAGACTTTGAAAGGACTTATAAATGTGTGCATAGAAACAAAGCAGAGAAGAAACACCTCAAAATGGGCACAATGTGATCTCTGTGTGGTGGTTTAGGCGGTAATTTTATTATTGATCTTTTTATTTTGCTGTATTTCCAAGATGTCTACAGTCCACATGTATTACTTTTATGAACAGGGAAAACACTATCCCAGTGTCTAAAAAAGTGAATTATTATTATTTACTAAGTAATATTTTCTCAATGCCTTCTGTGTTTTCTGCTTCATTTGAGCTTCTCCTCCCCCCTTTGCTGAATTTAGTTTATCTTGCAAGTAAATAAACCGACTGAGGCAGCCCGTTTGTCAGTTTCAAGATGTCTAATTTGAACGAAATCTGATTTCTTTTCTTTTTAAGATCTCTCATTCATATATCAGGGAGATTTTAATTTGTAGTATCAAGCTATTCAAAGCCCAAGTCCTAAGACGCTGGAGGGAAGACAGTTCCTGAGCACGGCCAGCTGAGAATCTTCCAGGCGAGTCTGGCCTCACAGGATTGTCAGCCTGATTCTAGATCAAAGGGGCTCAGATAAATGCATTAACTTTAGACTACTTCTCATCCAAGCCTCAGATCTCCTGGACGCTTGCCCATCTGGGCTGAGACCTGTAGGCGGCTGTTTTTGGAGCAAGGGTGTCTTGAGGTCACAGCTAACGCACAGATTTCCATGTCTGGTAAAACAACCAGCATGTGTTTACCAACATGAATGGTATTTTCAAGGTCAATGCTGGGTTTCTAGCAAATAGAAAAAATAATTGGTATTCAGGGTAGAAAAACAGCAAGTAAAGTTGTAGGCCTATTGTTAAAGCTCTCTGCACAGCACGCAGCTTTAGGGGTGCCTCTTGCGGGCCAATCTGCAATGCACGCACCACCCTCTCGCCCACAGATTGGCTCTCACCCTGGACATACACAGGTGAAGGCAGTTGGGACATGATTACATTTTTTTCCCATCGTTTTTTCCTCTTCTTAAGGGGGTAAGAGTTATTTTGATATTGGATAAGAGCTCTTTTTGACAAATACGAACAAGGCTACATGTGCTTAAACATCATCACAGGTAAGAAAATGAAAAATGAAAAAACTAGTAACATATTTCTTTCCCGTAGCCATGTGCAGACCCACCTTGCCCAGCTTTCAGAGATGGCCGTATGGAATGCAAACCTGACTACCCTTCCCCTTCAAACCTGCTCCTCTCTGGGACAGGGCCTGAGCTCTTTGGTGTGGCATTTGGGGATCTTAGCCACTGCTTATCTCTTTAGCCACCTCTACCCCTCCCACTTCAAACCCAAACTTCCTATCAGGCCCTGGACCCCAGGAGAGTGGGTCCATAAATAGCACGACCCAGAACAACACAGTGAAATAGCATCCCCTTGTTCAAAACAAAAATCCAAGAACACAATTAAGAACTTCAAGGGGCTGAGTGGCTCAGTCAGTTAAGCATCCAACTGCAGCTCAGGTCATGAGCTCACTGTGTGTGAGTTCGAGTCCTGCATCGGGCTCAGTGCTGACAGCTTGGAGTCTGGCGCCTGCTTCAGATTCTGTTTCTCCCTCTCTCTCTCCCTATCCCCTGCTCGTGCTCTCTTTCTCTCTCTCAAAAATAAATAAGCCTTAAAATAAAAAAATTAAGAATTTCAAAATGGTGGCCACAGAGCATTAGCTCCAAGTACAAGGCCTGTGTGACTTCTTGGGTCACATGCCCAGGGAGCCACCCTGACCTGTGGCATGTTTTCATCTCAGTTTCCTCTCTCTTATGGTACGTGGCCTGGAATGTCCTACCTGTTCTCTGCTTCTATCATCTTCCCTCCTCCTTATTCTTTAAGATTCACTTGGCTTGGGTATCTGTGCCAAGAAGTCTCCCCACACTTCCCTCCCAAAGCCCCACATCCACAAGTTGCGGTGGGTATTCCTCCTCTGAGCACCTTTTAAACCAGTGGTTCCCAAAGGCTGAGCTGCCTACCACCTACTGTATACGCACCTGGGGCAGTTGCGAAATGAACCTAAATCTCAGGGAGAGGAGCTTAGGCCTCTGCCCTTGGAAAGCTCCAGAATGGATGTGCACGCACACTGAAGTTTGAGCACAAGTGCCCCTTGCCCAGTGTCCTCGCCAAGCCTGTGTTCAGCTCCCTCCTTTCCTTAACATCTAGCACCATGCCTGGCACTTCATACATGTTGTTGCTTATTTGCTGGATGGAGCTTCCGGTCTCCCACGTCTGGTCTGCCTTCTTTCTGCTTGTGCTTCTCACTGCCTCCTGGGTCCTCAGGGCCTCCTCTCCGTTTCCTCCAGAGCTAATGCAGCTCCACGCGGCCTCTTTGGCTGGGACCCAGCCGTGACCCGTGGGGTTGGCACTTTCTGGATGGAGCTGCCGGTGGTGTGTGGTCAGTCCCTGGCTTCCATTATTGCGAACCCCAAAGGGAGACCCTAAGCGTTTGCACTGGCGTCTTGAGGAGCTCCAGATGGAGGAGCGAGAGATGAAGCTCTCTCCACAGATGTGTGCGTGAGAGAGAATCTCATTTTCTCTGTGGTCAAGGGCCCTCGTGTGAGACCTCGGCTAGGCCACAGGCCAAGGTGACGGCAGATAGCACCACCAGGCCCCACCACCACCCACCACTGCCAGCAGTTCGAGAGGCAGCAGTGAGGATGTTTTCTCCAGGCCCAGCCCAGGTGCTGGCGGTGCCGATCACAGAGGAGCTGTGCCCAAAGGCTGACAGGGCTGTTGTCCCTGCACCTTGAGCCTCAGCTTACAGGGAAGTGCCCAGACACTGGAAGATGTGGATGACAGACCACCTCAGCCCTGAGGCTCAACACAGGGCGCTGGGTGTATCTTTGCAGGAAGGGGAAGAGGTGCCTGGGGGTGGGGCATCTGCAGAGGAAACAACAACAGCCTGACATTTTCCACTGTCATTCCCCAGGCCTCCCCGGTGGACTGGGGGAGTGGCAGACTTAGCTCATGAGCTGTCCGCGAGTCCCCCACACTGGGCTCACTTCAGCTCAGCCCAGAGGTCTTGGCTGGCCACGCTCTCAAGACCGCCCCAGGGTGCCCTGGAGGCCCTGGTTAGCAAGCCAACTCCAGTCCCTGGGTCTCCCCGTCGCCCTCTCTCGGAGCATCTGGGGCATGTCCACACCAGCTTCCCCCACCCCTGTACTGAGGCCTCTCTTATCGGCAGCCTGAACACCACCTCGCGAAACCTTGGCCCTCTCCCCCCTGTTTTGATTAGTGTTGTTGCTTTGTTTAACAAATATTTCATGGCTGTTGTTTCAAAAATTAGTTTTTCCAAATTAAGGACATCGTCAAACTTGGATCCTGCACCAGCCCAACTAGGCAAAAATGTCCAGGCCTCAGAGAAGCCGTTGGGGGGGGGGGGGAGAGGGGGAGGGAGCTGTGGTTCCCACAGCGTGAAGGAGGACAGGTCGCCCCATGGACCATTAAGCAATTGTCTGGGAGCCGGTTGTCTGCTGGTCTGTGAGTAGTTGCCTGAGTAAGCAGATGTCTGGCGGATCATGAGGTAATCGGGGCCACTCTATCCAGTGTTTCAGCCGCACACAATTTCTCCTTCTCCCCCTGAAGTTTTCCTTCATCATAATCATCATCATCATCGTCGCTCACTCTAAGAGCTTGAACGTGTCGAGTGCTTAATATGTGCAGGGCATGGTCTTAAGCGTTCTCCTTAAAGAGTCGCATTATTTCCCATCATAACCCTGAAGGGTTGCAGGGTTATTCACCCCATTTACGGATGGAGTGATGGAGCCTCGGAGGGGCAAGTATCCTGCCCAAAGGCAGACAGATATCAGGATTCAGACCTCACACATGCCGTAGCCATAGTGAGCCTCTGCAGGTACGATTCTCTCCAAGTGCAACCTGGTTCGAGGACCACTTCCGCTTTACAGCCTCCCATTAGCAGGTGGAGGCTCTTAGTTAGTTCTCTGTAGCACCTGCCACATGCATTTATATCTCTGTCTAGCTGTGGTCTAGTAAAAAAAAAAAAAAACATGTATAGTAGGTATTTGTCTCTGGTTCCTGGCACAGAGTTCTTAAAACCCTTGGGATTTCCTGAGGGATAGGAATGTTATTTATTTATTTGATTATTTTTGTTAATGTTTATTTATTTTTGAGAGAGAGAGTGCCCAGTGGGGGAGAGGCAGAGAGAGAGGGAGACACAGACTCCGAAGCAGGCTCCAGGCTCCAAGCTGTCAGCATAGAGCCTAATGCAGGGCTTGAAACCACAAACCATGAGATCGTGACCTGAGTGAAAGTTGGACACAACAGACTGAGCCACCCAGGTGCCCCAGGAATGTTATTTATAAAGGCCCCTTTGACCATACCTGAGTTACGCTAATGAAGTGACTCATAAGGGCTTCCAGAGAAACGAAACACATGATTACCAGGTAGGAAATTTCAGCCCCACCCCACCTCTTCCTCATCCTCCAGAGAGGGGAGAGGGGCGGGGGATCGAGTTCAATCACCAATGGCCAATGCCATTAATCATTACTTAGTGATGCCTCCTTAATGAAGCCTCCATTAAAAACTCCAAAGGACAAGGATGGAGGAGCCTCTAAGTCGGCAAACACACTCATATGCCAGGAGGGTGGTGTGCCCCCAAGTCCATGGAGAAAGAGGCTCCTGTGCTGGGATCTTTCCAGATCTTGCCCTATGTACCGCTTCATCTGGCTGTTCATTTCTACCCACTGTAACAAACTGGAATCTAAGAATTGTGCTTTTCTTTTTTTTAGTGTTTGTTTATATTTGAGAGAGAGAGAGCGCACTAGTGGCAGAGGGACAGAGAGAGGGAGAGAGCAAGAATCCCAAGCAGGCTCTGTGCTGTCAGTGCAGAGCCTGATGCTGGGCTTGAACCTACAAACCTTGAGATCATAACCTGAGCTGAAGTCAGACGCTTAACCGACTGAACCATCCAGGTGCCCCAGTGCTTTTCTGATTCATGTGAGTCCTTCCAATGAATTGCTGAGCCTGAGGGCAGGTGGTGGAAAGCACTGACCTTGTCGCCAGCTGGTGGAGGTACAGGTACCCCGGGGACCCCGCTGACAGCTGGTGTCTGATGCAGGGGGTGGGCCCGTGGGGTCAGTTGGTATCAGAATTGGTTTGAGTTGTGGGTCATCCGGCTGGTGTCAGAGGATTGGAGAAGTGGCTGGTGTTGGAAGAGCTACCCCACCACCCCACTGACCAGTGAGATCTATGGGTCTGGGGAGGGGCTGGCCTCACTGATTAAAGAACACTGGGGGCCTGCAATGCCTCACATGCTCAGCACGGTTCCCTCCTCCACCTGCAACTTCAGACTCTCAACCCCCAGGCATATCTTCCAGAACCTGTCTTCACCTTCAGGTGTTGAGACAGATATTCACTGGGTTGGTTACACTGAGCATGACCTTCAAGTGATGGGTAGGAGTAAGTTTCAGCGCCAGGGTCACACTGATAGTTGGGGACAGAGCAAGGACGGGGCTTCCTGGTCTCCTGACTGAGACACCACACCTCTGCCTCAGTGTCTTTCAACTTTCCAAAGTCTCCTCCCTGATCCGATGCCACAATTCTATGGCGCCAGAATGCAAGATGAAGTCACTGGGAAGCTGCCGTTGACTCACTACAGGACACTAGTTTCCTGGTCCGTGTCACCTCTCCTCCACACTCCAAATCCGACTATTTTCCAGTGTGCAATTGGCCCTTACATCTCAGCTGTCCCCACCCACCAGAAGTTGTGAATCATAAGCCTATGAGTCTCAGGCCTCCATCCAATAAAGACACGGGAGCTAAGGGCAGGTGGGGAGGGGGAAGATTCCAGAAAGTCCCCACTACTGTCAGCAGCTCCCATGGCAGAGAGGACTCACCGGGCTGGCTGGGTCTTGAGCTTGGAGGCCAACTGAGAATCTGTCATCAGCTCCCTCTTGTTCCGGAAACAGCTTCTTCAAAGGGGTCTGCGGCGGCGGTGGGGAGGCCAGCTCAGAGTCTCTGGGGTTGCTAGAAGGTGGAAGGAGGAGGGGCAGGTGGGGAGGAGGCCTGGAGCCCAGCCACCCGAGTGAGGCTGGTGACAGGAAGAGTCTATCAATCTTGTGTGCGGAGCCAAATATGGTGCTGGGGCTCAATAGGTAATAAACAATGGTCACATTGCGGGCTCAACAAGGGGAGACATTACAGATGAGAGCCAGGGGCAGCCTGACGTCACCGTATGCGGCCGCGAGCAGGACGGCTTGCCCCCGGCTGCAGGAATTCCATATTTGTCCTTGTTGAGCCTACATGTGCTTCCTTCTCCATGCGCTCAGAGCAGGAAGGGGAAACTGAGGCCCACATGTCACTTTGGAGGTGTGTCCCCGGGGGCGTGATAGGAGCTGAGCCTGTCTCTTATCTTGACTTGCTTTCGGCAGCCATGTCCACACGCAGCCAGACTCTTAGTGGCAACAGCAATAGATGGCGTGAGTAAAAATAGCCAGAATTAGTATGTTTTTTTAGCGCAAGTGGTTTAAGCTGACATTCAAGGGTGAGTTTTAGGTATTCCAGGACCACCGTTTGTGGGGTGGGGGACATGCAGACACCTAAGACTGGCCATTTCTCAGAGTGCTGGATGACAGCCTGGCTGGAGGCCAGCTCTCACACACACAGATCGGAGAGCAGGGGATGGTGTTGTCCCAGCCAGGCCACGCAGTTGGCATGCTTGAAGGGCAGTGGGGCTGGAACTCATCCGCGCTGCATCCCTGCACATCACGGATAAGGTGGCACCACTTTCTTTCCCCGTGCCTGTCTGGATTCAGCTTTTCTTAGCAGTGAGATTTCTCTGGAGCGCGTGTCCTTTCTAACGGCAGACAGGAGGAGCTGAGCAGGGAGGTAGGATTAGGAGCCAGAAAGTCCTGGCTTTGTGTCTCAGAACCCCAGCTGTGCCCATCACCAGCCGCGAGACCTTAGGGGGTTCACTCCACTTCCCGTGAAAACGGGGCCATCTCTTCCTCTCCGCAGGGTTTTCGGGAGAGCCTGAGAGAGCCCTCCGAAGGGGCCGCACATGGGAGGTTCTCGGGAAATGGAACGAATTCGGGTTCTCCTAAACTGAAATGATAAACTACCTGCAGGTCGTTACTGGCTAGAGGCCCTCCTCACTCCTGCCGACATCTTTGTGGCTCAGAGCTCTCGAGAACAGGCTGTGGCTTTAAAAATGCAGGTGCCCGCTGCAGAAGAAAAAAGGCTGGGCGAGGAAAGCCAAAGGGCACCGTGTTCGGACTGGCATGACTCTGTCCACACCCCGATGCCCGCCCTGCTGGGCCCAGGATGCTGAGCAGGGACTTCGACCAGGACTTCTTTCCAGGGCGTTTGCGGGCCCGACCGTGAGGCCAGAGCACATCACCGTTCTTTCCCGTGCAGGGAAAACGCATGGAAGCCTCAGAAAAAACCTTCGAGGGGGTCGGCAGCACAAGATGTGGGAGCCGGAGGTGGGGATGTAGAAGATGCAGGTCCTGGGCTGCCCGGAAAGGATAGGCTCTCTGGAGTGTGTTGCTGATGGCAATACAACCACCACACTTGGCACAGGAAGGGATGGTCACCATATGCATTTTATGCTGTCACAATGATTAGACCCGTGCCTGCTTGCTCTCTGCAATCACTGCCTGAATGGAAAATTAGGAGAGCCATTTGCATTTGCTTCACATTGTCCAGGATGGAAAACCCTGACCCTTTGTGCCAGAAGGAAAATACCTAGGAGGCCATGGGTCTAAGTTTTTTTTTTTAATGTTTGTTTATTTATTTATTTTGAGAAAGAGAGAGCACAAGTGGGGGAGGGACAGGGAGAGAGAGAGGGAGACACAGAATCTGAAGCAGGCTCCAGGCACTGAGCTGTCAGCACAGAGGCCAACGCAGGGCTCAAACTCAGAAACTGTGAGATCACGACCTGGGCGGAAGTCAGACACTTAACTGACTGAGCCACCCAGGCACCCTAATGGGTCTAAGCATTCAATGTTGTGGAGAGAGAATGTGCCAGAGAGGCATCAACGCTGATGGAGGAAAAAAATGGGAAATAAATTCAGATGTCTGAGAGGCAAGCCATCATTAACACAAGAGCAGGATTAAACCCAAAACACTACTTATTAGTTTTATGTGTAAGTTTACAATTCATATTAGTCCCACAGCGAAGCTACATTAAGAATAGTGGATTAAATAAATAAATAAAGAGATAAATAAAGAGTAATGGCAGACTGTGGTCATTGCCAATTATCACCCATTGAGTTCCACGTTTCCACTCAGTGGCAACAAAACCAGTGATCTAAATATTAGCAAGTGGAACATATGATAAACACTTAGTTATATATTATGATCCCTGTAAAGTCTTTACAACAGAAATAAAAACTGTTTTTTATTTTAACTATTAATATTCATCAAATGTTAATGAAAATACCTGACAAATAATTATGAAAAACACATTGCTTAAGTAATAAAGATGAAAGAGATGATAATCGTTGTGAATATTTAATCTGCAAAATAAAGAACATACCATTAATAAGACATAATTATGTCATTAAATATTTAATTTTACTTTCCCTACTAAATTTTGTTTGCATTTTGCATATTTTAAGTGCAGAAAGCTTTTTAATAAGATTTGTGGTTTCGGCAACATCAAATGCCAGCCCATCTACGTTTGACTTACGGTCTTCATCAAATTGGTCAAACATCATTTTATTTATCATTAAGTGAAATGAACAACACTCTTAGCGTCTACTTCAAGTTATGCTTTATACAAAAGAAGGGTTTAATAATTGATTTTAGATTAGAGCCACAAAAACAATGTTTTCTAGTGGTGAGGAAAAATAATTGCTTTTCTTTTGCTTTTCTTCTATTTTTTTTGGAGTATCACACAACCTCTGTATTCCCTACTGTCTGCATAGAAGATCACAGATCTGATTCTGCCCTGGCTTGCTGAAGAATGGATGCTACAGCAGCCACAGTTGGACCCACTCGTGTCCTCGGAATCGGTCCCTTATAACTCATGTTTCTGGAAACACGTGTACAACTGACACAGAGTAAGATAGGTTCCTGGTGCTGCTGGAGGGCACTGGGAACTCCCAATCTCCCCGTGGCATAAGGTGACAGCCACCTCTCGGATGCCCAGTGCAGGGCTCCGCCGGATGGCCCAGTAGGCGGAGCCAGACATGCGCACAGCATAGACGACACAGCTGGTGCTGCTAGTGACCGCCAGCTGTGTGCATCTCTTCCCATTCTGTGTTCGGCGGCATCGCTCTGGTAGCTGGAAATCAGCCATGAGATGTTTACACCAAAGAAATTGGCAAATGCTATTCCAGGCCCCACCGGGCCCCCTGCCCCAGAAAGCCAGCTAAACATTTACTAGCACATGACTGCGCACATGGGTAGGGATCATGAGGACTGACTGGCTCCTCCTGTGTCCTTTCTCTACCCCGGCCTCTGACGACCCGAAGTTCAGTGGGAGGACCCGTGGTCGTCAGCAGCCCAGGCCGCCGAGCACCCACCTTGGCCTCTGGCAGCTCTGTGCGGCGTGGCCGATGAGTCTTTCTCTCCTGACCTCTGAGTCTCCTGACCGACTTGTCTTCCTGGTCAGGCAGCTGAGGCAGGGGGGTAAACGGCCTTGGCAGGCTTTTTCCTTTGCTGACTAGAACACAAAGAGTGCTTTGTTGGGAGAGGAAGGCCCATCCTTTCATGGAAGTCTCTAGCTACGTTTGCTGTTCAAGCAGTACCGCAAGTCGGGCACTGAGGGCCAAGTAGGAAGCTGGACGAGAGGCAAGGGACCCACTGTCCCAGCTGGCCCAGGACTGAGGCCCTTTGGTACTAAAACTGAGGATGGTTCCAGATGTCCCTAGCTGGTCTTGCATCATTTTTCTCTCTCTATCTGTGAGGCGGGACACTGGATGACATCAGGAGGAGCAGATCTCTGGCAAGTCCTCTTCCTCCTCTGACAACAGCTGGAAAGACCAGGAGAAAGCAGGGAAGAAACTAGAATTCCCGAGGGGAAATGCAGTGTTTCCACCCTTGGGCGTAAATGAGGGTCTGGAGCTCAATCCGTCACCCAGGAAGGACCTCAGTGACCGAATCCCCAAGGCATGAGCCCCAGGCCCCGAGAGACGCCGGCAGGAAAGCTGGTCTGGCCTCCCGCCTCCTGACTGTCAGGCCTGTGCAGGCCCATTGATATTCCAGGGCAGTCGGCCGCCTCAGAGTTTCCCAGACCCCACAAACATGCTCTTCTGGGCTTTCCTTTCCATCTTGGCTGCCGGCTCCTGACTGGCATACCGCTCCCGCCCTTGGGGGCAGCAGGCTGGCCCGTCAGCCTGTCGATACTAGACAAACAGGCCCCTCCTGACCCCCGCGGCGGCCTTCAGGGATGTGCTGGCCCCTTTCAGAGGCGACGTTGGGGTATATGCGAAACTTTCAACTTGGAAAGAACAAACGTTGACCAGAATACTGACGGGGCGAGTCTCCCAGACTCCTCATGCTCAAACTTGCCTTAGGATCGAGCCATTTGTGATCATCCCTGCGTTTTCCCATCTCCGCGGTGAGGTGGGGAGTAGGGCGGGCCCCAGGGCTGCTGGACAGGGGGTAGTGCTGGGTGGCTCCCCTTACTCCTGACGGGCTCTGCCTACGTAGAGGGGATGCTCAGGCACAGGCTGAAGCCTCTCTTGTCAGGCAGCGGGAGGCTGATTAACTGTCCCCAGAGATTCAGTGGCTGGGACGTGTGACTTTAGTCCCCACGTAAGGCCTGACCACTCTTCGGTTTTGCCTTCCTCCACCTGCCTGCCATTTGCCATCCTTCTAAGGGTCTTCTCAGAGACCACCCCTCTGCCGCGTCCTCCTGAGTCTTGGCAGCTCAGTCAGGGGTTCCGTCTTCAGGCTCACCCAGCACTCTGTGCTTGAATCTTCCACGGCCCTTGCTCGTATCGACACTATTATTTGTCCTCCTCGAGGACGTCTGGGTGGAAGGGAGCTTGTATCTATAGCAGCACCTTATACTCAGTAAATGCTCAATAAATGCCCACCAGGGGCTTTGAATGCTTGCAGGACTCCCTTTGAACTGTCACAGCTCAAGGGATTACCTCTCCCAGGAAGCTTTCTCAGGTTAATCAAGTTTACCTTCACCTTTCGGTATGATCCCGATCTCCCCTGTGTTGGGAAATAGTGAATATGGCATTCACACTGATGGCTAATGAGTTAGGCACTGACAACATGCCAGGCACCGTGATGTGCGTCCCTTCCTTAGTTCTCGCAACGCCCCACTGAATTAAGTTCTGCCATCACCGCCCCCATTATCCAGATGATAAGACGGAGGTTAAGAAACTTACAACAGTTGACTTATCTTGAAAGCGGTGAGGTCAGGATTGAACCCATCTCGTCCACCTTTGGACGGGCTTCTCACGATGTCCTACCCTCTCTGAGTTTTATAGTTGGTTGGGCATTGAATGAATGGTTGAAATCTCCAGAGTGGCATTTCCGTGATGAAATGTGCCCACACTGTTCAATCAGCAGCCACTCTCCTAGTGTGGCTGCTGAGCCCCTGAAACGTGGCGAGGGTGCCCAAGAATATAAATTTTTACATTTTAACTAACGTAAGTTTCAATAGCCGCATGTGGCTAGTAGCTGCTGGATCGGATAGCACAGCTCCAGAAGATAAAGGACGTATTTTACTACCTTTTCTAAGTCTCTCACCACGTCATCCACGGCCATCCAAGAAGGACTTGGAATGGCTAGTCTTTGTATCTTTCAGTGTTGGGAAAACACTCAGCTCTTAACTTGCACTGAATTCGTGGATTAAGTCAATATCCATCCTTAAGGTGTTTTTTTTTTTTTTTTTCTACTCTAGTGGTTCCTACAGGCAAAGACATGTACAATTCTAGTTTCTTCATTCAAGAGGCCTGGAGAAGAATAGACCGTCCGGGGCAGACTGATAAACTAGTGCTGAGACAAAGGACAGGAAGTAAGCTATCCTAACAGCACCTGGTACTCGCTCAGCCTTGTGTCGGCCATTACCTTGTTTACTCCTAAAATCGATTGTGCAGACTCACTAATTCCCATTTTATGGTTGAGGAAGACTCAGAGAGTGACACTCAGGAAGTGACAGAGACGTGGCTTGGGCTGAGTTTGTGTGAGTTCACTGGCCCGTCACCTGAGGGTCTTAGATGGAAATTCACTTTTCGTTTGAATCACAGAATGTTCGCTGTTCAACGGCAAAGAGGAATGTTCGAGATTGACCACCTGTTCCAAGTGCGTGTGTGTATTTATTGTTCCAATAGTGATACAAGACAAGTGGTAAGAATTTAGCGTCTGAGCAAAATGGATCTATTTTGTATTCTTACTTCTCTGTATTCCTCATGGAGTAGAAAATTCTAGAGCTGCAATGTCCAATACAATAGCCAGTAGCCACACGTGGCTACCAGGCCCTTGAAATGTGATTCATTGAGACATATTACAAGTATAAAACACACACCAGATTTCAAAGATTTAGTATGGGGAAAAAATAAGAATATAAAATACATCACTTATTATTTCTGTGTCGATTATATTGAAATGATTGCATTTTAGCTATGTTGAGGTTATAGAAAATTCGATGTTACTTGTTTCCTTTTCCTTTTTAAAATATGACTACTAGGAAAATCTAAGTTGCTTATGTGGTTCGCGTTATATTTACATTGGAGAGTGCTAGTGTTCATAGGACTCAGTTTGTGAATTCCGGATAAAAGGCAAATGACTTGTTAAAATTCTCCTCAGCCTCACAAAATGCTTTCATGCCATTGATACCCACCCTGAAATGAAGCAAAGTTGGTAGGCTTAGACGCGGCTTGGGTCCCTGGGCCCCTCCTAGCCTTCTGGCCCCCCGCGGGCTGTGCTGGGGTCTCCAGCCGAGGAATCCCCTAAATTTCCCAGCTGCATCCAGAGCTCTTTCACTCTCCTGCCTTAAACTGCCCTCTCATTTCTTTTCATGAGCAAAGTGCTTCGTCATTCCTCTCTAGGAGGCAGGTAGGTGACGAGACCACGAGGCAGAAAGAAAAATGACCTGATTTCTCCAAGGTCATTATGGAAGACAATGGCCGAACCCCGGGGAGCCGTCTACTGCAGAGTTTACTGCCCCGAATGCTTTTCCACTGCATGATCTTAACTGTGGGAACACAGGTTCAATGCCCAGGCTTACTGGGGGGGTGGGGGAGGAAAGGATCAGAGTGTCTGTGAGTGGCTGACCCCACCCATACCCAGGTAGCATTCACCGCTCTCTGGGCTCAATAACTTCCATTCTCCTAACGGAGATGGAAAGTGCCGGCCGTATCCCTCTTTGATGATTTAAAAGTGTTCTGTGCCTTTTCCTCTTTCCTCTTTCTATCCAGCCCTCTCCCTTCCCCTGGCTGCTCTTCACGTTTCCATAGTAACCACCTCTATTGTATCCCTGATGGTGAAGAGAAATCTTGCAGATGTTAGTAAGGATCCAACACCTTCCAGTAGCTATTTTGATTCAGTCTCCTTATCTCTCGGCGCTAATTTTCTTGTCCTTTCTTCTCCCTACGGGCTGCTCTGCTCGCTTCCCCCCCTCCCCAGTACCTTGCAAGCCCTTTAGCGTGGTGCCCTCTGTCCTCCGCATGAGCCTGGGTGAACTGGGCACAGGCCAACATCTCTGGGGTCGTTATAAATCTTAATTCTTTCAGGTGCCTCCTTGCAACATGCTAGATGCGGAAGCTCCAGGGGGTGGGATCAAAAAAAGGCTGGAGGGCAGTGGTGTAAGATCGCCAGCCCCCCCTTAGAGGAGCCCCCTTGCCCGGCAGTCTGCAGAATGCAGGGAGGGTCTTCCTCAGCCATCCATACCACCTAACCGCACCCTGCAATTTCTCCGGCGTGAGCTGGCCTCCACCCCAGCCTCCACCCACCTCCTCAGATTGGGGCCACATCCGTGCGTTTGAATGTATTCATTCTGTGCGTTTCCCGTAGAGGGATCGGTCACCTTTCCTTGCTGGTTCGGAGGGCAGGGCAGACACAGGAACACACACACACACACACACACACACACACACACACACAGACCCGCAACACCTGAATCAGCCACCTCCCCTCTCAGGGCCAGCCCTGGCTGGCCACCTGGAAAGGCCATCGGAAGGGGGCTTTATCGTTCCCCTCCCAAAACCGTCGGAAGAGTTCAGAGCCTGCAATTCCTCCTTGGAACTGGGCATTATTCTTTTGATTCCACAAGCCTGACAGCCTGATCATAATAAACATGTAACTGAAGAGAACCTATTCCTTCCCAGTGGCATTATTTATTCACCTAAAGCAAAGGCTGAGCTATATTTAGCATATGATGTCAGCCGGTTGTTTGGATTCTTGGAAATTGGCAGGAAGCCACCTCTCACATGATATATGAAATCACTGATAAATGCTTCTTTTCACCAAAAGAAAAACAGCTTCATAAATGCCGTCCTTTGCTGCTTTCATCTTCTCGGCCCTCCCTCCCTCTCCTCCGCCGGCCTCCCTCCCCGCCAGCCCCTCCCCCTCCCCCTTCCACGTCTGGGATTTGTCTTTCCGTGGCTCAGCTCAGCAGAGCCTGTGAAGTGGAAATGAGTTGCTCAGTATCACAGATCAAAATGAGGCTGTTGGGATGCTCGGGATGGTTTTTTCCTCTCCTAGAGCCTGGAAGGCTGCCAACGCGCGAGCGAATCAGACACACGCGCACAAAAAGGCAAAGCTATACAGCAATGGCTTTCAGTATTTATGGTGCAGCACCCGCTCTGGGTTGCTATTTTGCAGGCAAAGATGGGAAGGAGATAGTGATTCAGGATTGCCATTAAGTGTGGAAACAGCCCCTGTACAGATTGCGTGTAATAAACCAAGTACGGAGAGAAGCTTAGGAAGCCCGGGATTTGCCACACTGGATCAGCCTTGAGGCCCATCAAGTTCAGGCTCCTGATTTGTGTGCTGGCTAATACCTTGGCGCTTGGAACAAATCTTTCTGCCTTCCCTCTGTCTTCCTCGTCATGCCCTTGGTCCATTATACAAGGCTGTCGGAGGGCTTGGGCGGGCTTGTGTGTTTGGAATTAAATGAATTCTCGCCCTCCTGTGGAGATCAGTTTATATGGCCCGGAGCAGAAGATTTCATTGCCCTTCTCTTAGCTCCTGTAAAAAACAGCATCATTACTGATCTCATGGATTCACCCAGGCCCTTTCAAAATCAGCTGTCGCATTTAACTCCGTGACCTCCCAGCAGGGGCCTGGTGGGTAGTTTTCCTGGCTGGGGGAAATGGGGGGATGGGGGACCCGCGGCTCCTGTCGGAGGCAGCTCATTTATGATTCTTTGTCCTCAGTGCCATCCAGCGGCCCCAGGTCCTGGCATCGGAAGACATCCTGAAGCCAAGAGAGCCCCTTATTTTGGGGGGTGTCTTCATTAGTTGCCTTCTAACATACGCTCTGTCAAGCAGTCCTGCCTGTAACCACGGGTGTAGGAGGGGCTCGGAGAGTTTCAATCTTTGAAACTTACTGCTGGCCTTTCTCCCGTGGCCACCCCAGGGCTGAACCGGCTGCCACACACTCTTCAATCTTCAGCCTCGGTCGGTGGGAGAGAACGGAGAGCCAGGGGGAGGGAGGGAGAGCAAACCACACCTGTGTTCTTCGTATCCCTGCCTCGGCGCTTCCGGGGGTGCGGGATAGATGGACAGAGAGAATGGGCAGATGAACAGGGACAGAGAGGGCATGTGCCCGTGCGTCCGTTCCTCCATCCATGAGAAATCTCACCAAAGGAATTCTGGTTACAGGTCGAAGCTCTTCCCTGACTCCACGGTCAAGGTAGCACTTGCTTGGGACCCCCTAACAGGGGCTGCAGGTAGTGAAAGTCTTTGTTTCAGCTGGGATTCTTTTTTCCTCTTCAAAAGGACGGGTGTTGGACACAGATGACCCGTTAGCTCCCCTCTGAAGTCCTCAGGTTCTATCATTCTAGGGTTCTGTGACTTTATGAGTCACCCAGGATGATTTAACTCTTTCCTGGGAGGTTAGGGTTAGTACCGCCCTCCTCTCCCTGCAGGAGAAGTGAATGAGCGCTGCCGGGCACTGGGGCTGCAGTGGGTCCTGGAAGAGCCGGGAAATACCCCATCTGGATGCCCATTTGCTCTCACTGAGAACAAGGCTCACTGGGGCTCTCTGGAGGGCCAGATCCTATTTACACTGAGGATGATGCTTTCTGTTTTCTGCAAGGAACGTTTCTTTTGACCCAGGCTGCTTGAGAGGCTGACTGCCTTTCTGTCAGCCCTCGATCTCACATAGACTAGTACCGGGGCACTGAGCAGAGCATCACGTGACGGGGCCAAATGCCCCGCTTGCCCATCTCTGGAGGCCGGCCCACGGTTTCCCTCGGGCTGGGCTACAGGCACTGTTTTACCATGTGAGCCTGGGTGAGGTATGGGAAGAGCAGATGCAGGTAAAGACAGAGAGAGGCTGAGAGATTTTCAAGATTTTATTATATTCACGGTGTCTTGAGAGCACAGGACACCACGCAGAGCCACCTGCATAAGCACCAGGGGCGGTCAGGAAGCAGAAGGACGGGGAATGTGTGGTTTCCATGGGAGGGAATAGGCGAGGCAGGGCAATCAGGCTTAGGGTTAGCTAGTGTTTGAAACTGGCCTCCCTGTGAAATGTGTGTGCACTAGGACTATTAGCGTTTATAGTTTACATGTCTTTCTTTTTAATGTTTAAATTCAATGTTTAATTTATTTTTGAGAGACAGAGACAGTGTGAGTGGGGAAGGGGCAGAGAGAGATGGAGACACAGAATCGGAAGCAGGCTGTCAGCACAGAGCCCGACATGGGGCTCGAACTCACGGACCACGAGATCATGACCTGAGCCAAAGTGGGACGCTCAACCGACTGAGCCACCCAGGCGCCCCTAGAGTTTATAGTTGAAAGCTATCTGAGGACTCCAAATGTGTACGGGTATGTTAGTCAGGGTTCTCCAAAGAAACAGAATCAACTGTGTGTGTGTGTGTGTGTGTGTGTTGAGGGGGAGAGAGAGAGATTTATTTTAAGTAATTAGCTCAATTATGGTGATTATGGAGCCTGGCAACTCCAAAATTTGCGGAGTAGGCTGGCAAGCCAGAGACCCAGGGAAGAGCCAATGCTACAGTTCAAGTCCAAAGACAGTCTGCTGGCAGAATTACCTCTTGCATGGAGATGGGGAGTGTGTGAGGGGGGCGGGGGGAGTCAGTCCTTTGTTCAATGTTAGCCTTCAACTGATTAGACGAGGCCCACCCACATTATAGAGGACAATATGCTTCACTCAAAGTCCAATGATTTAAATGTTAATTTCATCCAGATACACCCTCACAGACACATCCATAATAATGTTTGGCTACATATCTGGGAACCATACATTGGAAGAGTCACGATTGTCTTTATGGGTTGCTAATAGATCTCCTCCTCCCCCTCCTCCACCCACCACAGGTGGCTGTTAAAGCATGTACTTTATAGGAATTACGAGTTCGGTTAATGTACAGTCATTGTCTCCATTAAGGGTTGGCTCTCACGTGGCAGGATGTCCAAAGCCTCCTCACCTCCCCATACCTCCCCACAGGTGACCTCACAGCTACCTCCGGAAAACACATCATAGTCCACAAAGCACATTCCCTCCCATTGTCTGCTCAAGCCTCAAGATAGCCACTGAGGAACCAGGAACATGAGCAGAGAGGTAAGGCGGCTGGACCCAGTCGGCTCACACAACCTGTAGGTGGAGAAAGCCGGATTCGATGTCACCTTCTGGTTCCAAATGACCGGAGCTGGGTTTTCAGGAGCTAACGCCATGTGGCAGGCATCCCCCTCGACACTGGTTTGCCTGACTTCCTGCACAACTCCGTTGGGGGGGGGGCGTTGCTTCACCCTTTCTACAGTCCCATCCGCCTATGGGCGGGGAAACTGAGGCCTTCCCACCACATCATATGGCGGCGCAGGGGTGGGGGGGGTTGGGTCTGAGGCCAGGCTGGCATCCATGATCTTCACCACCTTCCTCTGCGTCCCCCACATCCCCACCCCACTGCTGCTGCACAGCCACACCCCACATCCATGGCTGGAGACTAGTAACGATCGCCCTGTCCGGCGGTGTCACTAAAGGCCATAAGAAGAAGGTGGTGTAAGGATTTGGAAACCCCACAAAGAGGAATGAGGCTGGGGCTCCAGAAAGCAAGCGTCACCTCCCCAAACATCATATCTAGGGTTGGTCCCCAGTGCCCCAGCTCATCAGGACGGGCTCCAGGGCCTTGCTTCCCTCTGTCTCACGTCTCTTACTCTGTCCCCACGTGACATACGGGGCCCTGACACTGCCATCCCCACGAATGGCCAAATGTGGGAAGCGCATTCGTATGATAAACCTTTACCAAGCACCAGACACTGTGCTGAAAGCCAAAGCTGACGGATGAAGGAGGCAGATCCCGCCTCCCCCTCCCCCCGGCACTCACAGGCTGACAGGAGAGGCAGATTAGTCAATCCGACAGCACGCCCCTGATTGGTTCCCAGCCAGGCCTCTGGAAGCTACCCTGGACCCACAGAGGGAGGCCTCACCAGCTCTGCCCAAGGGATGCTAGCGGCTCTGTGGGGAGGGGAGGGTGGACCTGGAGCTGAAAGGTCAAGTCCACAGATGGAGGGTAAGGGAGGGGCAGCCAGGCTGAGGGATCAGCATGTGCAAAGGCACAGGGGCCCCGAGAGCGCTCGGTTCCGCTCAGCTGGAGTCTACAGCGTATGAGGCATGGCTGAGAAGGCACAGAAGCCCAGCTGGCTAGACTGTCAATAGCCTGAGGTCCCACCAAGAACAGGTTTGGATTTGTTGGCCGAGAAACACACTGCCTGTCGCTGGCGCAAATCCCTCGGTACTTCTGCGGCTTTGCCAGGGAGGTGTGGAGGTCTCTGATATACTCCAGGTGGTTACTGAGTCTTGGTTTGTGCTGAGCCTTAGGAAGGAGTTTCAGGACACGCAGAGAGGGCTAGAACCTGGCTTCTGACCTAAAAGAATTTATCATCCAGTTGAGGAACAGGATTAAGGAGGTGAAACATTTAGAAGCCATCCCAGGGAAAATAATTAAGTGTCAGGCAGCATGGCCTCGGGAGAAGTCACCACCTCCTGCTGCTGATCTGGGTGCAATCGCGTCCCCTGACCTTCCCCACGAGCCTCTGTGCTTTTCCTTAGCGGATGCTTCACACACAGCCTCACCAGCTGTCATTAGCCCGGTCGCCACTTCCCCCTTCCCTCCCGTACCTCTCAGCTCACGCTGGTCCAAGCTGAACCTGCTCGTCTCAGACCCTCTTACATTTGAGGTTTGCCTAAAACCACTCAACTCCCCACTTAACGTGGCCTGGGGGAGAAAGATGTCCTCGTACGTTCTCGAAGGATGGAGATGTCCAGTATGAGGCTTTGCGGTACGGGCAGCTCTCTCTTTCTGCCAGAACTCATTTCTCACGGCCCCCTAGGAAGGCACTTGTTTGTGCCTGGTGGGGGGGGGGGTGCTCCTTGGCTTCAGAGCAAGACCGTTGTCTCTGTGTGCGCCTGCCGCACGCGCATTAACTGCAAGCGTGGTCCCTCTTCTCCCCACCAGCGCCCAGCGACGATGATTGAAACGCAACATTTTCAACCCCAAAGCAAATTACAGCCGGGAATCAGTGTGAAATTACTCTCTTCGGCCCAGAGTTCCTTTTTAAAAGTCAGGCAGCAGCGCCCAGGATGAAAGTTGGCCCGTCAGACAAGCCCATTCAAGCTTGCAATTCCTCTGTCATTTGCCCGACAGGCTTGTGGTAAAGAGCAAGGATTAAAAAAAAAAAAAAAAATCTGCCAAAAATAGTGCCACCGAGAACCCTACACCGGGGCGGACTCAGAAGGCAACGCAGCCCTGGCGCTGGCCTCTGGGGTGGGACAGCCGCAGCGTGGACTTGTTCTGACAGAGATGTCGTGTGACCTCGGATTTCAGCACCGGAGCCTGGAGAGGAAGCGCGGCACGGAGCCACATCTGTGAATCAGCCCCTGAAGAAAGGAAAGGGAGAACAAAGTTTACGTGGAAGACCTTGACTTTCCAAACAGCGTGTCCAGACAGCCCCACGGCAGACAGGTTTGCTGCAGGCCTGGGACGCGCCCCGGGCGGCTGCGGGCCCGCAGATTCATCTAGAGAGACTGTAATGAGCCTCCTTCTCCCTGGTGCCAGGCTCGCTCCCCTTTGTACTCTTACGGGGCCTTTGAGTCCCCTGAGAGAGGGGCACCCTAGGGCCCCGGAAGAGGGAGCATCCCCTCCGAGGCCAGAGTGAGATGGGCCCAGGAGAACATGACAGCAGATCTGTCATCTGGTAAACTGTCTCAGAGGCCTCCGTACCCCGGTGACAAAAGCTCCGGACTACAGAGGCCATGCAGAGCCTGACCTGGCCCTGTGGCCGGCTCCCAGGAGGAGGCGGGCAGGCTGAGTCCCAGGGCCTCCAGAAGCCCTGCCACCTGCCCGGTGACTGCGAGACTTCTCACCGTCGAAGCTAAGAGGTCTTGCCTGTACCCAGGTTCAGATTTTGCTGATTTATCTCACCGCCTGGGGTGGCATGCCTCCTCTGATGGCCCCTCAACCCCCTGAGGCGAGGCGTCCTTCGCTCCAGTTTATCCGACGGGACCACTGAGTCTCAGAAAGGCCAGCTTGTGTGGCCCAGTTCACACTGCTGGGAAGTAGTTCATCCTGGAGTCAGTCCAGGTCTTTGGGATCTAAGCCCAGTGGCTTGCACACCAGGAGTTCTCCCAGCCTGCCTCAGAGGCGGCGGCTCGTGTGCAAACAGGGAGGGTCGTGTGGTCCCCCCGGGTCGTGATCTCACGGTTATGGGATTGAACCCCACGTTGGGGTTTGCGCGGAGCGTGGAGCCTGCTTAGGATTCTCTCTCTCTCTCTCTCTCTCTCTCTCTTCCCCCACCATTCCCTCTCTCAAGATAAATAAATAAAGGTCCCGAAATAAATAAGTAAAGGCTGGAGAAGCCGTGAGGATTCCAGTGTGGTAGCCATTTCATAATTTCACAATTTCACAGCCAAGTCCTTACCGGGGCCACAGCCGCAGAGCAGTCCACCGTTGGATAGACCCCACGCCTTGGAATAATCAGTGTCACTGCTGCCACCATGGTCCTTGTTACCACAGGACTCTACACGTCCACAGTGCACAGTGCTTCTAATCGCTGGCAAACCGCAGAGCTCCTCCCCACCCCCACCCCCGCCCCCGGGCTGGGCTGTGCCCACTCCTGCGGGCTGTCTTCTGTGTCACTCACAGCCTCCTGCAGCCAGAGCCTTCCCTGGGGAGGTTTCCCTGGGGAACCTTTTCTTTGGCATCCTTGAACAGCTGTCACAATGTCCCAGTTGTTTTTCAAGAAAGGAGGTCCCCGGGGTGTCATCAAGGCACACTTGAACTTGACCCCACTGTGTTGATTTATTCACTTCCACCCCTCCCCAACCCCCGGGGAAAGGGGTGCCAAGCCCTGGGTGCCCACGGCCAGGTGCTTCTGCCTCTCAGCCTTTTGCAGCTCATCTGTCACTTGTTATTTCCTACCAGAGCATAAGTTTGGACTTCCGGGAATTGCACTGGTTCTGCAAAGGCAGCCTTTCCTAGCAGACCCCAGGACCTCCGGGCGGACGGGCTTCGCGCGCCCCACGGGGCAGTCTTTCAGCAGAGCAGTCGGAGCGGGACATAGGGAACGTGCTACAGAGGGTCGGTGAGTGAGGCCATCATTCAGCACGTGATTCTGAACTTGTCATGGGCCAAGAGCTTCTCAGTCATTTCCATTAGCCACAACTTGTTTTTGTTTGTTTGGTTGGTTGGTTGGTTGGTTTTATATTTATTTATTTTTGAGAGGGGCAGGGGACAGAATCTGAAGCAAGGCTCTAGGCTCTGAGCTGTCAGCACACAGCCCCATGTGGGGCTTGAACCCATGAACAGGGGTTTGTGACCTGAGCCGAAGTCGGAGGCTTAACCGACTGAGCCACCCCGGTGCCCCCCGTTAGCCACAACTTCTAAACATCCTTGGGAGGTGGGCACAAACTGTTTCCTCCGTCTGGGAATAAGGAAATGGAGAGAGAAATATCTCCAGGCAAGCCCTACGTAAGGACCATCATCTTTCAGCCCTGGCCCCGCACGCATCCAGCAAGGTCACGGTCACAGGGGAAGGCAGTCCTGGAGCGTGGCTTTCATCCCGGAATCCTCTAAAACGTTAACTTGCTCGGGGCCGGGTTGAGGGCCAGGTCACTGTCCCGTGGTACTTAAGGGGCAGGCTCAGAGGGGGAAGTGATCTTCAGTAAATCACAGAGTGACGGCACCTGCTCAGCACAGAAACGGAGGCTCCCAGCCATGCCCCGGGCCAGCTCTGAAGCAAGATATATTTTTAAACGCAAGCCTCGTAGCGAAAACGTCCCCTAGCACGTCCCCATAGCCTACTAATGGGTCAACCGTTGGCAGTCAATACCGTCAGCCCGTGCTAAGGGCTGTGTTCTCAATTTTTGGTTCTATTCTTGTCCCCTGGCATACGATAGGGCTTGCTGCCCCAGGAGACTGCAGGCCACTGATGAAAAAGGTTTCAGTAGGTTTTCGCCTGCTCTCAATTTCAAGACTCTGATTTCGCTCAGACGTTGGGCCTGCGTGCCTGTGCTCATTTATCGGGTTGGAAACTTCTGGGTTATTTTTTTTGTTCTTCCTCTTCTTCACACAGACGCCATGGAAACTGCCCGATGCTTCCCAGAAGCCTGGGTAGCCCCTTGTTTTGCCCCCAGGGCAGTGAAGGGCTGTCGTTGGAGACCGTGGGCTGCCTCTCCGGCTCCCCGGGAAGGCAGCCGCTGTGACCCTCCCTGGTTCCCTGAGTATTCAGACAGCCCCTGCAGGTGACCAGCTTGCCTCTCTTGCAAATGCAGAGAACCATTCCAGGGCCAGATTTGCTGCTTCTGGCTCTGACCAGGGTCTGTTTCTTAGCCAGAGGAAAGAAAGACACCTTACCGCCCCCGTTAGAATGACTCTGGTCTAGTTTGTTCTGGGTGTCCTGCTAAACCGTGCAGGTGTATCCCTGTGTGTTGTTAGTGTTGCTGTAGCCAGTGTCATCGTTTTAAAGAGGCCCGTTTCTGACCGGGGCTGGAGGAGACGCCCTTTGTCTGCCTCTGGGCGCTGTGGTCCTGGCCCTCACCAAGGGAAGCATTCTCGCGCTGCTGTGTTTATTTGAGTTATGTAATATAAACAGCTCCAAGGAGATGGACTCTTCCACTTTTGTGTTTAGACTCGGGCTTCACTTGTCCTCTGCAGAGCTCATCGCTTGGGTGGTTTCCTCTCGCCTGCCCTGTTTTGCTGCTGGAGAACAAAACAGCCTGCCCTTGACCTTCCCCAGGACTGACCCTTTCCTCCCATGACCTGGCAACGAGGGCCAGACGCTGCTGATGCGTGTCCTCAGAGGCTCTGCCCAGGTCAAGGGCGGGGGGGGAGGGGGGGGTGGGGGGGGAGGGCCCAAACAGAGCAGAGACAAATCGGTTGTGGGTATTGCCTTCTCTGTGGCTTCTTCACTGATACCAGGGTTCCCTCCCATGCCCAGAGTAGCCCTAGAATATTCAAAACCTAATTCCACTTAGCGTATGGATTCACACCCCACTCTTCAGGAGCGCACTTGATGTGTAAAACGTGTGCGCATAGCCAGGAGGAGAGTTCAAAAGGTATTGTAGACGCCAGCTCAATATTATTGTACTATACACATCCAGTGAAATCAAATATTTTCAAAGCGTTTCATCGCTCGTTAGGCCAAGTTTGTGGTGTATGGATCCCCCCGCTGACTCCACACAACAGGGAAACACGGTGCGTCTTCTGGCTGAGTTTGGCTTGGCACCATGGTGTTCAAGGCCCAGTTGGATTATAATACATTTTTAGGAACAGTTTTCTTGAAACAGCTCCCCAGGGGTTGAGTCACTTCGTTCTTTATTTATACAGTTGTCTTCATGCAGATCACAGATATTTTCGGAAGAGTTCCCGGCTCGCCAGTTTCTTATGGCAAGATGCCATCTCTCTTTCTAATCACCCCTGGCGCTCCTGCTTGCCATCTACCGGGGTCACCAACCTCCTCGGGGTGAGAAGGATGCTCATTCTTGTCCCGTCTTCAGATCTGTGAGTTCGGGGAGGCAGGACCAGCAAAGCACAAGGCCTAGAGGTTTGGAGGATTGGGTCCCGAGGGCGCCTGGAGGAGGGAGACAGAGAGTGGGAATAACCTACAATAGAGCGAGAGGAGATGTGGCAGCCACACTTCTCTTCCCACTGCGCTCCTAGAACATTATGGGAGAAAGAAGGGAAGGAAGGAGAAAGAAGGAATTTATAGCAATGAGCGGGAGGGAAAATGGGACTGGAGCTTTCTGTGTTCAGGAATACTTGAAGGTCTCCCAGCTGAAGCCCAGCCAGGGCCTCTGACAAAGCCACACAGCACCCCGAGTGCCTTCAAGCCCGTCAGGACTTCTGTGCATTTCTCCGGCAGCAGCAACAGACGCTTCCAGCTCTTGTATCCCTTCTAATTTGTGAAGTCCCAGCCCTCACCCTCCCGTCTCCCTCTGCATTCCTCTCCTTCAAGGTCAAATCCCAGCGCACCACCGCACCTCAACTTTACAGTGTTTTCCGGGGCGGCGGAGAGTAGGGGAGCGGTCTAGGGACGGCGTCACGAGCAGCGGGGCTGGAAGAAATCTGCTGGGGCCTTGACTTTCTCACACATTTTCAGATGTGCCGGGTGTGATTGTAAACAGCATCTTAGGCGCTGCCAGAGCCGGCCTCCCCGCCCCGAGTCCTGGTCCCGGCACCCCAGGGGTTCCAGTAATAGGGCGTAAAGCAAACAAAGAAAAACAGTAATCTGGCGTTCCAATTGCATTTTTTGTTTTTAGAAAATGGTAATGATAGGTTATTTGATTACCCTGGGTTTGGCTCTGCTCGCTCTGTATTAAGCACATCTGGTATTTGGTAACAATATAAGTAGCTGGAGATTTTTGGCACTTGAAAATAAGCTCACCCAATGTTGCCATGCAATTTGGAAACCCGTCAGAGAGGCCAGCCAAACTTGTGGAGATACAAGACTTTTTCTGTAGGCCGGGCAGCCGGCCAGGACAGCTAAAAAATGTGAATTGGCTAAGCACCGCTGCCACGCAAACACTTCTGGAAATTTCTGTGCTCGGGCCTGCCAAATGCATTATGCACAACATGAATTACAAGTTTCTAGCTCTCCCAGCAGTTGTGTTTTGAATTTAATTCTCCTGCGCGCTTTACAAAACATACGCACACAACCGAAATGAGAAAAACACCGCAAAACTCCAGTACCCTTTTTTTTTTGTCTCTTTCCATTTGCGTTGCCAAACGCGCAACTTTTCCTGAATTGGGAGAAAGAGCCTCAAACTTTGGTTTCAATTACATTAAATCTAACACGTGGGAGGGAAATGTGCTTCCTGGAAATTCTAGAAAGGAAGGATGTCTCGCATCATGGAGACAGCCTAATATCTAAGTAGGAAAAACAATCAAGTGCAACAAAGGGACTCAGAAGGAGAAAAACACATACGCCCTACAGTCCTCGTGGCCAGTCATTGGGGGCTGGGGCCCTGCCGGAGGATTGTGGTCAGGATGGGGCGCAAACCTGTCAGTAGAACGTGTCTCTTCTGTGACCCTGGTCTGCAGCCTTGGGCGTCCATGAGCTCTTGGGTTGGCCGAATGACTGTCAACCTCACACACAAATTTTGAAGTGGAGGACAGGCCCCGGGGGGCACACCACAGCCGGTCAAAGGGCCAGCAGGCAGGAGAGAGGCAGTCGAGGCTTCTAGGCAGATCCCACTTCTACCCAGGCTTCCCTCACTTTGCAGGGCTTAGAAATATTTGCATCATTTATTTTGTGATTCCAAATTGAGACTTGCTCCTTTCTTGTGATTCAGATGAGCTGCGTTACTCAGACTCTGCCCCGGATCGTAAAAGGGCCTAGAGCTCTACTTCTATTCTGGAAATGACATTATTCATAGGACACATATGATCGCTAATAGGAGATAATCACACCAGCACATCATGAGACAGAACGTACTACGGCGAAATCTTTCCAGCGCCTACCAAGTGTAATGCGTTCTGAACACACAGCCTTTCTCGTGAGAACTTAGACAACCATGTCAATATTAGTAAGCTGAAACTCTAAGGAGTTCTACCTGAGGGCTAATGAATGGTCCCGACTGCATCCTCTGTCAAGCCCCGACGCTAGTCTGTGCCTCAGTTTCCCTCTCTGTGTTTGCTTGTCCCTACTATTCTCCCAGGGTATGGGAAACGTCTTGAGATTGAGCATCGGGTCCTGGCTAGGCCCCTTGTGACTCTGTGACCTCCTCCCGGTGGCAAGTCTCAGCATAGCATCCTCACTCGTACAATGGGGACAGTGACATCTTCCCCACAGCACGGTCATGAGGAACCAAAGGCAGTCATAACAATGCACCTGTGTTGCAAACTGCAAAGCGGTACACAAATGTGGGTTGTTATTAGTGCCTTTCAAGTCCTAATTATAGAGCTTTGATCACTTAGATTCCTGTGAACGTGATACAGAGCGTGTGAATCAAAGCGGTCCATGCACACGCGTCATGTGATCTGGGAATGTATTGGGACTGACTGGCAACGAGAAGAGACCGTTGCTTTCTGCAGCTGATGTAGGTTGACCTCTCTCAGTATGATTCTTAATTAAAGTATGTCACCTGCCTCCCCCTCCCCCCCCCCACACCTCCCTCCCCTCCTCTCTCAATTCCTTCTTTCACGAAGCTATTGGCAGCAATCACGGTTAATGTGCCATTTGACTATGTCGACCTGAGATGGAAGGTAAGGTTGCCCGAGCTAATTAAATTTCCTTTCCCATAGTGAACTGTATCCCAGAACTATCGTTCACACTAAGCAGTTAAACAGGTTTGGGCATGTGGAATAAAAAAGCTGGGGCCCCAAGAAAGCACTCTTGGCCTCATTTCCATTTGGCTCACAGTGTCCCGTTCTTGGTTTAAATTTGGATCCCAGGACACATTTTCTCAGTTTCCTTTTCTCATGTTCCTGGATCTTTGTTGTAGAATTGTAGGAAACACAGAGTCAGGGGAGTCAGCCAAAAAGGATTTCTCCCCTTCCCGGGAAGGTCTCGGTCCTGTCTCAGACACTACAGTGTGGGCGGCCCCCTCTCCGCCCGATGATCGTTTCCTTCGCCGTAGCCAGAAGTGGGGGGCTTTGAATTCACATTGGTCAAAGGGGCTTTTTCCTTTCTCAGTTTTAAGGAGGCACCCCCTGACGCCCCGCTAAGCACGGCACCCACCTGTAAGCCGGGCTGGTCCCGCCTTTGACCTCGGGGCTCCAGGGCTTCTGAGGACAGATCTAGAGCTTGTGAACCGGGGTGAGTGCGGCTCAGCGGAAGCGTGAACAGAAAGGAGACAGAAGGCCACTGTTGGGCACTGCGGAGGGAGAGAATGGGGCCCGGGGGCGGGGTGCCAGGGGCGGGGGAGGGCATGACTGGAGGGCAGGCCAGGCCGCTGCCACTGCCATCCCGGGCAAGCACAGCGACGATGACAGGCCACAGCTCACTCACAGCACAAGGGCTGCCTCTGCCGGCCCAGCACTCCCTGTTGAAACCAGTTGGCACCGAAGCTACTGGGATCACAGGACGAACACGGAATTTTCTGGAATAAAAGGCAGATTGTGAAGCCTTCCCTAGACATCGCAGTATCCAGCCAGCCCCTCTGCTGTGTACCGTTTAGGCTGACCGCGGTGAATCATAACCATAAATGTTGATTGAGCGCCCCCCACCCCCCCACATGGCTTGTCAATGTGAATTACTTTATTCTCATGGTAACGCGGCACAGGTTTGCTATGACTGGCATTGTAGTTATCCCTGTTTTTCAATGGGAAGAACCAAAGCCTGGGTGGTGGGCTAAGTGACCTGACCAAGTTCACACAGCTCGTAGCAAATGCTGGGCTTCTCTTCCGTGTCCTGTTTACGGTTAGGACAGGGCCACCCCCTGAGGCTTTGGAGGACTGACCCCCATCCTGTGTCATGGATATTATTTTTGTATTTGATGTCAAAATGGGCTTCCCATGGGCAGGGGTGCCCAGAGAAATTCACGGTCTCCTTTCCTCCTACCGGTGAGTTCCGTTGGTGCTAACTGGATCCCCACCCCCACCCCCCACCCCTGCTCTGTTTTCTCAGTGGTTGCATCCACTCTGGGCTGGCAGACACATCTCTACCCGCCCAGGGTACCGTCACAGCCCTCACTGCGTTCTGCTCACCAGCCCTCATGAGGCAAGACAACCCCACGCTTTTCCTAATAAAGCTCATATTCAAAAGGATCACTAAGCTTTCTGATCAAACCCACTGATGAGTGTTTCGTAGCCAAACGATTTCATCTGATGTCTTTTAAGTGAAGATGAGGGGCGCCTGGGTGGCTCAGTCGGTTACATGTTCATTCTTGACCTGGGTCAGGTCACGATCTCGCGGTTTGTGAGTTCGAGCCCCACGTCAGGCTCTGCGCTGACAGTGCACAGCCTGCTTGGCATTCTGTCTCCTCCTTCTCTGCCCCTTCTCGACTTCTGTGCGCATGCTCTCTCTCTCTCAAAAAATAAACAAACTTAAAAAAAAGTGAATATACTTTTGTATATTCAATATTTGCCGAGTACCTCCTAGGCACTTACTGAGTTCCTACTAGCACAAGTACTGTTTGAGGCACTGTCTCCAAGAGTCTGCATGTCAAGGATGGGCGTACTCTCGAAATCCTCATGTTCCGGAGAAAGCCTTTCCTGTGATTTTCCCGCAGAACCCACTCTTCCTCTCCAAGGTGACCCCTCTAGCTGTGAGAGAAATTAAAAATGCCTCCGTGGAATAATCATCTGAGGCTTCTCAATGTGATTGCTCACGTTACCACTAGAACCTTTCTACAAGTCGCTGGTTGAGCACCTGTGCGTCTGAGGCAGGGAGAGAGTGAGGGAGACATACAGCGTCGCCACTGTTTCCAAATGTCAAGATTGGTTTTACCACTGTGGTCTAATTACCAGCGCTACCTATCACCTTTACCTCTTATTTACGTAATAGTTTAAGAAGCTAAAAAAAATTCTTTATTTTTTGGCAAATCTTAGATTTTTACAGACACTTGTTAAATTGGGCTGAGTGTAAGCTTCTCAGATCATAAGTGTATTTGTCTTTTACTGCCACGTAAGAAGTTATGACGAACTCAGTGGCTTGAAACGACCCAAGTTTATTATGTCTCATCTTCTACTGGTTAACTGGGTCCTCTGCACAGGGTCTCACAAGCCTGCAGTCAGTGTGTCCACTGAGGCTGGGGTCTCTCCTCCGGGCAGGGTCCTTTCTCTCCCAAGTGCGTAGGGCAGAATTCATTTCCTCGAAGCCAAACATCTCCTGGCAGTCTGCTTCTTCCAGCCCAGCGAGTGGGAGGGAGAATCTCCTGCTTTGTCTCTGACCCTCTAGATTTTCTTCTAAGGGCTCATCTGATGAGGTCAGACCCACCCAGGATAATCTCTCTTTTGAGTCGCTTAAAGACAACTGATTAGAGATCTTTTTTTTTAAATGTTTTATTTATTTCTAGGAGAGAGAGAGAGACAGCGTGAGCAGGGGAGGGTCAGAGAGAGAGGGAGTCACAGACTGAAACAGGCTCCAGGCTCTGAGCTGGCAGTCAGCACAGAGCCCGATGTGGGGCTCGAACCCACGAACTGTGAGATCATGACCTGAGTGAAAGTCGGACGCTTAACCGACTAAGCCACCCAGGCGCCCCAGAGATCTTAATTGTCTCTGCAAAATCCCTTCACTTTTGCCACTCACATAATGAAACACGGAACGAATGATATCCTTACACCTTTGCTGTAGTCTATTGGTTAGACGCAAATTAAGGCCCTGTTCGCACCCCCAGGGAGGAGGTTACATACACCAGGCTGAGGGACACAGGGATCATTTTAGAACCTGTGGATAGCAAGGTTGTCTGCATACTTTTCCATCTATTTATACTTAGCAGAGCAACCGGCACACAATGGAAAAATAATTGATGGATAAGGAGAATGCAGCGATTGGAAAGAAATTAACATGTTTGAAGACACAAAGTTTCTTCCCGAACACTCTCTGAAAAAGGCCATTTTTTCCCCCAGTGGGTCTTTAATGGGGGAGGGGGAGGGAAGCGTGGGTAGGTGACAGTTGAGAAAGTACATGATCTAAAAGAAACATGAGCTGGAAAAATCTAGGCTCCCATTCTAGTTGCTCCTCAGAAAGCTGTGTGAGCATCCCCGGTCCGGGAACCAGAGGGAAATAGTACCTGCCGTCCCTTGCGGGGCTGCTGAACAGACAAAAAGAGACCAACAAACTGTGGGGACAAAGGTCCTACTGTCCTAACGCGGACTGCTGAGGAGCTGGTATAAGCTGGTGGCTTTTACTATGATGCTAACTCAAAAGGTGGGTGTGTGATCACATCACCAGGAGCTGTTTTTGTTTTGCTTTATTTTTTTAAAGTTATTTATTTGTGTATTTATGTATTTATTTAGAGAGAGCATTAGCAGGGCAGGGAGCAGAGGGAGGGAGAGAGAGAATCCCAAGCAGGCTCTGCACCGACGGCACCGAGCCTGACACGGGGCTCAAACTCGCAAACATGAGATCATTCCCTGGGCCGAAATCAAGTCGGATGCTTAACCGACAGAGCCACCCAGGTGCCCCTGTTTTTGTTTTTGTTTTTGTTTTTTTGATGCCAACCAGTGAGGCATTTTTGAAAGGCACCCAAGCCTCACCCGTAAGCTGGGGAATGCATTTTCCATGCACATGTTAGGGAGAAAAGAGCCCCTTACACACCTCCTCCAAAGTTGCACCTTAAACTTGGGGTCCAGAGCCTCTCATGCAGCCTCCACAGCTGGCTTCCCCAGTCCCCTGCATGTCTCTACGAGGCACACAAAGGAAGTGAGACAGTGAGGAGTGTGGGGCCGTTCTCGGTCACGTGAGAATTGCTTCTCAGTTAGCCAGGTCGGTGCAGCTGCAAAGAACAAACACAGATACAGTCCAGGCTGGGGGGACCGCGCTGCAGAGCGACCGCCTGCAGAGCGAGCTTCCCTCCTGCAAGGAAGCAGTCGGCTGATAATGTGTTAAGATCAGATTAATGTAGGAAATAAACATGTAATAAATAATAAAAGCGTCATAATAGTGGTTGTCATTGCGATGGTTATATCTGTTGAAAATATGAGACCCAGAGTATGGATTTCTTAGGCTAATTCTGCTCTTACTTAAAAGAAACGACAGATTTACTTTATAAAATGGAAGATAAGTTAAAGAGGAAAGAACGGAAGAACACCAACTCTTTTTCCTTGTTTAACCGTTGCCTTATTCCTTTGGCTTAGAAAGGACACGGGAGTTTTTGCTTGTTTGCTTGCTTTCTTCTTATTTTTTCTTTTTAGTTTATTTATCTATTTTGAGAGAGAAAGAGAGAGAGGGCATGAGCGGAGGAGAGGCAGAGAGAGAGGGAGAGAGAGAATCCCAAGCAAGATCAGCACTGTCAGCACGGAGCCCGACATGGGGCTCACGCGCCATGAGATCGTGACGTGAGCTGAAATCAAGGGTCAGACGCTTAACTAACTGAGCCACCCAGACTCCCCAAGTTTTTGTTTTCTTAAAGAACTGATATTCAGAGTTCACCCTCCACATCTCCCACCTTGTCCTCCGTTTCCCCAAGCCGTCCATTACAGATACAGGGCTATGCCTGGGTTCTAAATTCTCCAGGAAGCCACAGGACTTCAACCTCAATCCAGGAAAGAAAACAAGCATTTTTTAATGATCCGGAAGCCAGCTCAGTTTATGATTTGCACACCTCAGTGCTTTCAGTTAATGGAGAGGCCCCAACCGCGTTATATCAACGTGTTGTTGCTGACTCATCGGAAAGACTGGTCCTGTGAGGAAGGAACCTGGATTGTTCTTTCTCTTGTATTCCTGTATCAACTTAACATGCATTCTAGACATGAAGCAATTTGAGTAAACCACCTTGCTTTTGAATCACACACCTAAGATATTTTCATATCTGAGATGCTTAAAGCACAACTTACACACGATGCAAAGACATAGACCCACAATGGCCACATGGGAAACAGGAAGTGAAATGTCTTATAATAGCTGCTTGGCCTGGACTGTGGACTTCATTGGAGTTTTCAGATGAGGGCATCTTGTTGCGTTTGAAAGCCATGTTGACAAACTGATACAGTATTTTTAGCATGCCTCGAATGGAAAACACACAAGATATGTGAACAATATATTTCCAAATATGACACATATTTATAAAACACAGTAAACGCATGACAGATTGGATAGGATATGTGGAAAAAAATAACAGCTGTGGTACACCCTATTTCTTAGCGAATTCACACACAACAAATGACATTCATGTCCCATGTTTTGCAAAATCTATTTGTTAAGCATTTTCGGAAAGGATGTAGGGAATGAAAATAAAAGTTTGCAAAAGAAAAGAAAACCGGAAGGCGGATGTAAATGTACATGACATGTCACGTAATTATCATGTATAAAACAGATTCTGGATATAGGTTACCCCACAACCCCCAGCACGCGGCCCTTTGATGGAAATGATATTGAACGAGGCATTAGGAGTGATTTGCATTTCAAGGTGACCTAAAATGACATGTATACGGGAAAGCGTTTGGAAAATTTCAGTATAAAACAACCAAAGGTGTTAAGGTTTATTTGGATGGAGGAGAATTGATATCAGTCATAGTCTGCGGCCTCAAAGGCAAGACTGGGTTCTGAACTGAGAAAAATCTGACCAGAGACACTCGGATTTGAATAAAAGGCTGTGGGGATCCATGCTCTGTACTAAAGCAGAGACTTATCAAGAGAAGCAGTGTTTTTAGGTGGATAGTGTCAGCACCTGTGAGCACAAAGCAAACCTTTGAGGACAACGATCTGAATTCCTCATACTTGTAGTAGAGGCATTTATGATTGACAAAGGAGTTTTCTCATTTGCAAACCCATAATCTTATTTGAGCACTGGAACCGCGCATGCGTTCATCGTGCACGCTGTCCTAACAAAGAATTCAAGAGTTTGTGACTTCGGGGTCACACTCAGAGGAGGCGCCAATCCTAACAGCCAGGGCATTTGTTCGCTTAGGATGATCCCCGGGAGACAGGAGGTTACAGGAGTTTATTTTTCCTCTTCTTCTTTTTACTTCTGTGTGTTTCCAAATTTTCTGCAATGAGAAAATACTATTTTATAACCTTAAAGTGACAGGAAATATTACTGCTGTAAACAACGGTCAAAATCCCCCCTTCTCATTCCTTCTAGACCACTCCCTTTGCTCCACCCCCTGGAGCAAAGAACCGACTGGAAGCCAGAACCGACTTTCCTGCGCCATTCTTTGCTGGCCTCTGTCCCCAGCCACAGCTCTCCCAGAACACAGGGCTCTATCCGTAGGCCGAGCTGGTGTAAGTCAACTTAGACCAGTCTGGAGAACTAAATTTGCATCCTATTTTCTACAGTGCTGGGAAGTTCCTGCAGATCTGCTGCCCTAGTTTCCTGCTCAGTATCCTTTTTGCCAGATATGGAGCATTTCAAGATTCCCAAGCAAGCATTGCCTTATCAAAGAGGGGTGATGCTATGATTACATTCCTCTGGGAGACTGCGAACGTGTGGAAGTCCCCCAGTTGTGTTTTCGGCTTGGCCTTGGCCTTATCAAAAGGAGACTTTGGGTAGCAGAATTATGGGGAGGGAAAGGCGGGTGGGCACGGAGAAAAGGGGAAGGGAGGTGTACCAGTCGAACCGAGGATGGAGTCATCGGCGAGCATTCTGAGCTCCTCTGGGCCTTCCGGGGAAGGGGGCGTGGCTCTTTCGGGGGGCGTGGCTCTAATGAGACCTTCCTCGCTAACGCGCACACCACAGAAGCTCATTCAAGGAGGCCAACTGATCTAGCGTCATCGATAATAACAGACCAGACTGCTTCCTTGACCTCGGGCAAGCAACATAGCCTCTCAATTTCCCTCTTTCTCTACCTGTAAATAAATGATCTCACTGGGAGGGGAAGGATAATCAAGCTCAAATTTCCAAAGGATTTTTAACTCCATCGGGGGCATCGGTTTTAAACTTTGGGGATGGGGGGGACCCTTGGAACCCTCTGAGAATGAGGTAATGAAAGCCAAGAGGCTCTCTCCCAAAACAACATGTACCTGCATCAACTTTCATATAAATTCATATGGCTTATAGACTCCCTGAAGTTTAAACTTCCTCTAAGTTGGGGGGGGAGGGGGTGGAACCCCACACATGCCTTAAAAGCAAAGTGCTATAAACATGTAAAAGATAAATAATGTATCATTTTCATGTCACTGCCACCCTGTGGATTTCATTCGTGCAGCTCATGTGTTGTTATCACTACTAACCTCGTTTCATTATTGTTAAAGATACTCTGGGGCACCTGGGTGGCTCCGTTGGTTCAACGTCTGACTTCGGCTCAGGTCATGAACTCATGGTTTGTGAGCCCGCATCGGGGCTCTGTGCTGACAGCGTGGAGTCTGCTTGGGATTCTCTGCTTCTCTCTCTCTCTCAAAATAAATAAATACACTTAAAAAAATACTCTACTATCTCTATTGGCTTTTGTCCTTCCCTGACCCCCACCACCTGATTTTCGTTATTATTATTGTTTACATTAAGGGTCTTTGAACCAAGGCTGATTTGCTACTGGTCTGTGTGTAAGACAACATAGGTCTCTTCCATCTAAGTATAATCTAGTAAATAGACAGAACATGTATAACTAAAGTGAGCTACTAAAATGGGTTCTTTTTTTTTATCACCCTTGGACAGTGAAAATTGCAATGCTTGAGAGAAAATGAAAAGTGGCCCCTCGTCATGTTATAGAGGGCACTTGACACAGGCATTCAATCCAAGACTGATTAAAATTTGCATATGGATTATTCTTCTTATTTATTCTAAAATAATTGAAAAGCAGTGGTCTCGAAGAAAGACTTTTTCTGAAGAACAATAGTTTATGCGTCGGTTCAAAAGGAACCAGCCCATTTATTCAATAATGAAAAAAGGCATTATTTTCCCATTGCTACCTAATGTCTTCTGTTTTCTCCTGTCATTATTTAGCTCAGCTGGAAATTAGGCATCTTCCTCAGTTACGCTTAAAAAAAAAAAAAAACAATAACTTGCGCTGTGAAATAGCGATATCTTTTGTGGACACTGGACTTCAGAAAAAGACACTTGGCATGTGTTAACGTTTTTCTTGGGTTTATACTGGACCCTCCTTTCTTTCCCTTGTCCATGTTTGGCACGATGGAGAGGTTTTGAGCACACGAGCATCTGTAGTTCTTGCTCTCTGAGATGTATGTGTGTGTGTATATATATATATATTTTTTCCTTTTTACTATCTTCTATAAAAGGAACCCCGTATTGATTGCAGCTGACTGAGTCGCTTGAGTTGATATCTAAGCAACGCTAACCCAGATAGGGATTAGCATTGCATCAGCTGTCAGGCGAGGAAGCCTGGCAGAGTGCCAGCCTGTAAAAAACGGACCCCGTTTGCGTCACTGTTCCCTTGGTGCTGCTTCTTGGAGCCTTGTCAGCTGTCCCCTGAGGTTGTTTCCTTAATATGTCAACAGACATTCCTGAATCTTTAATGCTGAGGAGCTCTTTTCCTCTTCCCAAAACACTTAGGAGACCAGGCAGCCGGCGCATCCTGTTGCTATGATCTTTCAAAATGTGTCTCTTTCATGAAATAGGTGTTCGCTCGATTCAAAACAGTCGAGGGGATTTCAGAAGGGCTGGATCTCTGCTTCTCCATGTTCGAGGACCTATTTTTGAAGAAACAGGGCAGCCGGCTTTAGCGCCGAGAGCTGCTTCTCTGCTTTTATCTTCCTTCGGAAAACCCCTTATTCCCTCACCGGCTTATCCAAACCCTCCAATTATCCCGTTGCAGAGTGACATTTCATAGAACAAAACAGCTGGTTGAAAGACCCGGCTGGAATTTGCCCCCGTTTATGAATTGCTCTCTGACCTTGCTCTAAGAAAATCCGCGAGGCAGAAAAAGGTGTGGGCAGTGACCTTGAGCGTCCCCTGCTTACCGAGAACCACAAATAAGAAAGGTTTGTCAGCCATTGTCCACGTGAAATCTATTTCCTCATTTTCCCGACGTCTTTTTTTTTTTTTTTTTTTTTTTTGCCATCCTGGCAACTCGATCTCCACTTCCATCTTGGAAAATTTTACACTGAAGAGTAAGTGGGTAAAGCCTCGTGCTAACACACCCTCCTTTTTCTCTCTCTCTGTAAGTAAACGTAGCTCATTGAAACTGGGTTATTTCTCCCTGCTCAGGAACCCTCCAGACCATTATGCAGTTGCTATAACAGTGAATTGCAGTCAATAGTTTGAGCAGCTTAAATTTGGAAAGAAGTCATTCAGGTGTTGGAGGGGTAGTGTCGGGGTGTTATTAAATTCATTGAATCATGAGTGACCGTGATGGAGTAGGTAACTGGGGGCGGGGGGAGGGGGGAGCCGCCTCCGTGGTGTGTGAGCCTCAGACTCCACTGTCAGAAGGCGCCTGTCACCGAGCAGGCACACATCCTGTCCTTTGGAAACACACTAAGGGCCCCGAGAGTTCTGTGGCCGTGGAAGCTGTCTCTGGGCTGGGTCTCCCGAGAGGGCTGCTTCCTCATTCTGCCCGCGGATGTAGCAATCGGGTTTCTGTTCTGCAAGTCTTGGCCCCCACAGCACCCAGCCTCCCGGGAGCCCCTTGATCATCGCCCTGAAGAAGGTCTCCCACCGGCTCACCACGGGAGAATGGAAACAGAGCTGCCCGGGCGAGGAGGGATTTAGGACCACTGGGTTTTAGGACTGAAGGGAAATTTGTCTAAAATTCACGAACTAGACAGTTCGTGAAACCCAAGCTCGACATTCATTTTAAGAATGAGAAATCTGAAGTTTGCTGGTGTGGGCTAGCTGGTATCGGATCTGGGAGGAGGACCCAACTCTCTGCAATGGCTTTGTCCTTCTTACTTTATACTTTAAAAAAAAAAAAGTTTATTTATTTTGAGAGAGAGAGAGAGAGGGTATGAGCAGGGGAGGAGCAGAGAGAGAGAGGGAGAGAGAGAAAGAGAGACAGAGAGAGAGAGAATCCCAAGCAGGCTCCATGCTGTCAGCAAGGAGTCTGCTGTGGGGCTCGAACCCACAAACCTCAAGCTCATGACCTGAGCTAACGTTAAGAGTTGGATGCTTAACCGACTGAGCTACCCAGGCGCTCCTGCCCTTCTTCGAACAGCAGCAGCTCTCGCCCAGGGGCAGAGCCGGGCCGGGGCAGACCTGGGTACTCTTACCCCCAGTTCAGTGTCCTGTCCAGAGGAGTCAGTGGCTTGTGGGCCACTGAGGCCATGTGCAACGTGAACATGAGCACTAAGAATGAGGTTCAACTCCAGCAGGCTGTCACCTGAACATGTCTCTGTTTTTTCCTCACTTAGCTGGGAGCCCAGAGGGGAACTTTCCGGTGTGCGCCCCACTCCCAGCAGCCGGGGCATGCCATCCCCCACTGCACACATCGTCTGGCAGGACTGGAGAGGTAGCAACAGTCAGCCCAGCAGTTGCTGTGGGGCCAGAGGCACAGAGCGTGGATGGCGCCGAGGACAGCGTGTAACGAGACCCCTTCTCTCTTTCCCTTGGGGCCCAGGAGGAAAAAGGAAAATCACAGACACCTCTAAGAAAGTGGAAAGAGTACTTTTAAGCCTCGCATAGGGCTTCCATACCCAGAATAAGATTTCCTCACCTTTACTCCTTTCCTGTTGCCCCAAACTCCGCATCCCCCGTGGGCGGGGCTGGTGCTCGACTGTGAATCAGAGGGAGGACTTTGCACGCTCTGCCCCTTGAAAGCTGGGCGATCTCGGGCAAGACTTTCTCCTCTCAATTTCCTCATCTGGGAAATGGAGAGAACACTATGTAGTTTAATGACTACCAGAAGGATTGAGTAAGATGGAGCCCACAGCATGCTTGGCAAAGCGCCCGGCACAGAAGTGATCAGCACGCCTCAGTTGCTGCTATTAACATTGCTCGGAGAACTCTTGGAGAGAATTCTCAAGGCAACTGGTAAACACGCGTCTTCCCCGGTTTCGGGTGGGAGTGCGTTGGTAACCAGTGCATCAGCCTGGTGAGCAGGAGGTGAGCCGTAGTCGAGGAGACAGGTTGGTGGTAGCAACACAAATTACCTAGACCTTGACCGAGCTGCATGTCGGCATACATCCCGCCTAAAGGGTCAGGGCCAGCTTGCATTTGCCCGGGGGGCCCCCCATTCCAGCTTTTCTGGCCTATGGGCACCTGCCTCTACCATGCAGTCTGACCACTGGACATGACTGTGGGGTAAAGAGACAAAAGAAGCGCCAGAGTACTAATGGTTGGCATGGCACGGTCCCGGCCTAGGGAGGACCTTCAAGCTCTGTAGCCAACGCTATCGTCTTTTTACAGATGAAAGAAACGCTTTCTTAGACTGTAGGTCTGGGCTCAGATTGAAGAGTAACTGGTGGCGGTCAGGCCTGGACTCCGTCTTCTTTCTCAGAATGTTCCTCCCTACCCCTCACTCTCAGATGCGTGCACACGGGCGCACACACTCCCGCCCGTGTACACACGCACACACGTGTGCGCACACACGCAGGTACACACGCGCGCACTCAGATCCGCCCGATATAGACCAGGGAGACCCGGCGTTTGCAATGTGCTCTGCTTGTCCCGGTTCCCGGAGATCCTGTCGCGTTTGGGGAGGTGGCCACAGAGACGGGGGTCCGGGCCCGCTGCACCGAGGAGCAGATAAACCCGGCAACTGGGAACCAGACACCTGTAACCAGCTTCACGTCCCGCAAAGGGACTGGAGCAGACAGACTGGGCACGGGAAAAACGGCAATGTCCCCTTTTGTGTTTCCCGATGTGCGTTTTGCCATCATGGCATCTGCGAGGTGCTCTGGGAATCAGCCCTTCCCCCGCAAGCTCTAGACCGAGTCATTTGGCAAAGAACTTCATGCGGAAATGACCAAAGCTTCCGTGTCACCTATGGAAACCGTGGAGGGGGTTTGTTTGTCTTGGGTTTATTCTGCCGTTGCCTTCACTTCCGCTGTGTGAGAGGCCGGTGGGGAACCACGCACCTCACACGTGCCGCACTTGCGCGCCCCGCCTACAGATGGGGATGTGGAGCGCCGCGGGTGAGGGAGGGTTCCTCTTTCTGTTCGCCCTTCTGATTCCTCCGCGACCCCATCGGCTGCCCCTTTGCCCCTCAGGCCTCTGTCGTAGGAAAGCAGATTGGGCCAGTGGCCCACACCGTGAGCAGGGCTCGGCCACATCTGGGAGGCACCTGTAAGAAAGGCCTCATCTGGGAACACTTGGGACATGTTTTGCAGGGGCGTTTTCTTGCTTCATATCCTCTACAGGATCAGGGGTTTCTTTTACCATACCTCTTTTGTTTTTTTCTTTTTTCTTTTTTCTTTTTTTTTTTAGAGAGAGAGTATGCAAGAAGAGGGGCAGAGAGAGAGCGGGAGACAGAGAATCTCAAACAGACTCCATGCTCAGCGCAGAGCCTGATGGCGGGGCTGGATCTCAGGACCTTGAGATCATGACCTGAGCCAAAAAAATTTTTTTTCCTGGAAACAAGAAAGTAGCTCATAATTTTTTAATAGCAGTCTGTCCCCGTGGCTGTCACACATATAAACTCTGTCGCTTGGGAGTAGTGTTTGAGTGGTTCAGGCACTGTTCAGGGAGCTGAGGATATAGCAGTGAGCAACATGGACACCCTTCTCTTCCTTGGGAAGACTGGATAATGAATGATTGGAAAAACTTCCTAGAGGGGCACCTGCGTGGCTCAGTGGGGTGGGTGCCCAACTCTTGATTTCATCTCAGGTCATGATCCTGGGGTCCTAAGATCAAGCCCCACGTCAGGCTCCCAGCTGAGCATGGAGGCTGCTTAAGATTCTTTCTCTTTCTCTCTCCCTTTGCCCCTCTCCCCTCCTTCTCTCTCAAATTAAAACAACGACAACAACCTCCTAGATATTGCACAAACCAAACTTAGAATTAAGGTCGATACCCTGACTCCTCACTTAACCTTGATGGCCTATCTTTATTCATATATTTTCAAATACTGTTACCTAGTCACTTACTGGTGATCTGAATTTGAGGATCGGGACTTCATTTCTTTTCAGAAACCCTGAGCTGGTCTGGTCTACACACAGACATCCACCCGGCAGGTGGCTGACGGAGGCTGTATCACAGAAAGTCTGAGGTTCTGTGAATTCTCCTATGGTGATGATGGGACTTTGTTATAGGGCTGACAGGGCACCACCCAGACTATGGAAAAATTGGGTTTTGCTGTAAGTTTATCTTGGAAAAGGATTGATAAGTAAATATAACTTAAATGGTTCATTTCTTTTTTCCTTTAGAGACATGGAAAACAACTAAGACGCTCAGCGATAGAGAACAAACTGATGGTCACCAGAGGGGAAGCTGGGGCGGGGGGGATGTGTAAAAACAGGTGATGGGGATTAGGCAGTGCACCTGTCATGATGAGCTCTGGTCGAAGTGTTCCATCACTGTACTGTACACCTGAAATTAATATAACCCTGTAGGTCAACTATACTGGAACTTAAAATGAAATTTTAAAAACCCAAAATGCATGTCTTAAAGAAAGATGTTAGTTGAAGGGCAGCTAAAAAAAAAATAAACATTTAAATAAACTGCTTATTTTTGTGAAACTGGCCCTTGCTGATTTAATTGGTGGCTCACTCCTTCATTTATTTACTAACCATTGTGGTGGGCCAGGCATGGTGCTCTGTGTTAGAACCGCAGAGCTTAATGAGACATGGTCCTTGCCTTCAAGGAGCTCATAAGCCTCTAAGAAAAGCAAATGCAGAGACGATCGGGTGGCTGTGGTATGCGCTATCCTTGAGGCTGAGTGATGGGCTCCACCCAGCATGGGGTAAGTCTTCAGAGAGAAGACACTCAAACTGTGTCTTTAACATGAGTTTAAAAATAAGTGTCTGTTAAGAGCCGGTGCCTTGTCTCCCTCCTCTTCTGTCTAACATTTGTCCATGGTGGCTCTAAGGAATTCGGCTGCATTATCCAGCTACCGGTAAACAACTACGCCAGCCCTTCTGTGGGCTGAACTGCTTAGTATTCTATTTTGTGCAATCAGAGATTAAATTCCAAATTCACTGGCACTGAAGATGAAACAGCTAATTACATACAGTAATTGCATTTAAAATCCATGCCTTTGAGTGACTGACGAAATCTTCTTTTTAAATGCTCCTGAAACTCAATGTACCCAGCAACCAACTGTGGTTAAGGGGCAGTGTATTTTTAGTCTTGGAGTGTGGGCCCAGTGTCATCCTCTTTCACTCATGTCCTTTCCTTGAATTCAGCCTGTGCATTTAAAAGAACACTTTTGTCAAAAAGGAAGAAGTAAAATTGGCTGTTTGCAGGTGGCATGATATTACATATAGAAAACCCTAAAGGCTCCACCAAAAAAAAAAAAAAAAAAAAATTAGAACTAATACATACATTCAGTAAGATTGCAGGATATAAAATCAATATCCAAAAATTGTCTGCATTTCTTTTTTTTTTTTTTTTTTTACAAATAGTTTATTGTCCAGTTGGTTTCCATATAGCAGCCAGTGCTCATCCCCACAAGTGCCCCCCTCCATGCCCACCCCCTCCCTCCTCCCCCCCATCAGCCCTCACTTTGTTCTCAGCATTCAAGAGTCTCTCATGGTTTGCTCCCTCCCTCTCCCCCACTATTTCCCCCCTTCTTCTCCCCCACGGTCCTCCGTTAAGTTCCTCCTAATCCTCCTATACGTGCAAACATTTGGTATCTGTCCTTCTCTGCCTGAAATTGTCTGCATTTCTGTGCACTAACCACAACCTATAGAAAAGAGAACTTAAGAAAATCTTATTTACAATAACATCAAAAAAGATAAAATACTTAGGAATGAATTTAACCAAGGGGGGTGAAAGATCCATACCCTGAGAACTCCAGAACATCGATAAAAGAAATGGAAAGAGATACAACTAAAGGGAAAGATAGTCTGCGTTCGTAAATTGGGACAATTAATATTGTTAAGATGTCTGTACCACCCAAACTATCTACAGATTCTGGAGTATTCTTATCAAAATTCCAATGGCATTTTTCACAGAAATAAGAAAAATAATCTTCAAATTCATATGGGACCACCAAAGACCAAAGCAATCTTGGGATAGAAGAAAGCCTAACAGAGAGGCAATGCACTTCCTGATTTCCAACAAGGCTACACTCATCAAAACAGTGTGGCATTGGCATAAAAACAGACATACAGGTCAATGGAGCAAACAGGCAGCTCAGAAATAAACCCCCACACATATACAATCAAATACTATTCAACAAAGGAACTGAGGATTTACAAGGGGGAAAGGACAGTCTCTTCAATAACTGGTAGGGGGGAAACTAAATATCCACATGCAAAAGAATGAAATTGGACCTTTATCTTCCACCATACACAAAAATCAACTCAATATATATTTAAGACACGAATGTGAGACCTGAAAACATAAGGCTCATTGAAGAAAACATAGGGTAGACGCTCCTTAATGTTGGTCTTGGCGATGATTTTTTTTGACACTGAAAGCAGAGGCAAGGCAACAAAAACAAAGATAAACAAGTGGGATCCATCAAATTAAAGAGCTTCTGGGGATGCCTGGGTGGCTCAGTCGGTTGTGAGTCCAACTTTGGCTCAGGTCATCATCTCACAGTTCACGAGTTCACGCCCCATGTCGGACTCTGTGCTGACAGCTCAAAGCCTGGTGCCTGCTTCAGATTCTGTGCTTCCTGCTCTCTTTCTGCCCCTCCCCAACTCACGCTCTATTTCTCTCTCAAAAAGTAAATAAACATTAAAAATTTTAAAAAAGAAATAACAAGTGTTCATAAGGATGTACAGAAAAAGGTATCTTTTTGCACTGTTGGTGGGAATGCAAATCAGTGCAGCCACTGTGGAGAACAGTATGGAGGTTCTTCAAAAAACAAAAAATAGAATTACATATGATCCAGTAACGATGCTGCTGGGTATGTACCCAAAGAATATGAAAGCACTAATTTGAAAAGATATAGGCACCTCTATGTTTATTGCAGCATTGTTTACGAGAGCCAAATTATGGAAACAGCCCAAGTGTCCATCGATAGAGGAATGGATAAAGAAGATGTGGGATACGTATACGATGGAATACTATTCAGCCATAAAAAAGAATGAAATCCTGCCATTTGCAACAACACGGGTGGATCTAGAAAGTATAATGCTAAATAAATCAGTCAGAGACAGACAAATACCGTATGATTTTACTCATGTGGAATTTAAGAATCAAAACAAATGAACAAAGAAAAAGAGAGACAAACCAAGAAACATACTCTTAACTACAGGGAGCAAACTGATGGTTACCAGGGGGGCGGTGGGAGGGTGAAGGGGGAGATAGATGAAGGGGATTAAGAATCCACTTATGTTGAGTATTTAGTAGTGTATAGAATTCATGAATCTATATTGTACACCTAAAGCTAATATAACACTGTACGTTAATGATACTGGAATTAAAAAAATAAAAATAAGAGAAATTTTTTTTCTAAAAGAAAGGAATACTAATAACATTTAGGAGACCTGGAAAAAAAAGAGAGATAATAAATGCCAGCGAGGATGTGGAGGAAAGGGAACCCTCATGCACTGTTGGTAGGAATGTAATTGGAGCAGGCACAGTGTAAAACAGTATGGAGGTTCCTCAAAATATTAAAAATAGAACTACCCTATGCTCCAGCAATAGCATTTCTGGATATATATCCAAAAGAAAACAAAAATCATTGCTTCAAAAGGACATCTGCACACCGATGTTCACAGCAGCATAATTCCCGACAGCCAAGGTGTGGGAACAGCCTATATGTCCTTTGATGGATGAATGACTAAGGAAAATGTGATGTATCACAATGGGATATTATTCAGCCTTTAAAGAATCCTGCCCTTTGCAGCATGGGTAAGCCTGGGGGGTATTATACCAAGTGAAATATACTAGGATCACTTATATGTAGAATCTTTAAAACCAAACCAACAAATAGGCAAACTAGGTCTCAAACAGAGAGGTGAATGGTGATTCCCATGGGGGAAATGGGGAGAGGTTGGTAAAAAGGCACTTTTCAGTGATATGACGTATAGGATATGAGGATCTCTGGACACTCAGGTAGACCAACTCTTGATTTTGGCTCAGGTCATGATCTCACGATCATTAGATCGAACCCTGCATCAGGCTCTGCACTGATGTGTAGTGTGCTTGGGATTTTCTTGCTCTCTCTCTGCCCCTCCTCTCTTTGTTCTCCCTCCCTCTCAAAATAAACACTTTAAAATAAAAGGATATGAGGATCTCACATATAACACAGTAAGTATAGCTGAAAATATTGTATTGTATAATTGAAATTTGCTAAGGGCACCTGGGTGGCTCAGTCTGTTAAGACTCTTGATTTCAGCTCAGGTCATAATCTTGCAGTTTGTGAGTTCAAGCCCCATGTCGGGCTCTACGGTGACAGTATGGAACCGGCTTGGGATTCTCTCTCCCTCTCTCTCTGCCCTTCCCCCGAGTGTTCTGTCTCCCTCTCTCTCTCTCAAAATAAATAAACTTGAAAGTTGCTATGAGAGTAGAATTAATATATCCTCACTAAAACAGCAAGTGAATGGGTGAGGTGTTGGATGTGTTCATTAAATCAGTGGTGGGACTTCCTTCACAATGTCATGTTCATCACATCGCCATGCTTATAGCGACTTTCTTTTTTTCCAATTTTTAATTTTTCTCTATAATATTAGAAAGCTTACAATTTCAATATTTATCATTTGTCGCACTTAAAATATATATTTAAGACTCTGCTGTGTTCTCACAATTTTAGTCACTAGCTGTTAAAATGTATTCAGTCATTTATTAGAATTTATTCATAGAATCCATTATTGATGGTAAACATCTGGGGAAGGGAAGGTACACAGACCTTCTCCGGTGCCGGTGCTGAAGCCAGTGGCTCTGCTGGGGAATTCAGTTCAGGACACTGCTGCGTGTGTGTTCGGAGTACATTCCCTTTGGTTTTCTCTCCCCTTCATTCCTCGTTGCGGCTTTTGGAATAGTTTCAGTTGGACGAAAAACGAAGGAAGTTATGTCAGATGAATCATTTCACTGTGTGTTGCTGTACAGAATCACTTCCCCTGGATAATTAATAAAGGATTGACAGGAAGAATGTTCCTGGAATAATGAGCAGGCAGTTTCAGAATTGGAACTTGTATTTTCCTCCTTGCTCCAGTCGCACTGAGCACCCAGTTTTTGCCACTTAGGATTTTTGTTTAACACAGAGGTGGAGACAGGCTTCTAAGAACGACTGCATAGCTGATCCTCGGCAGGACACAGCCTGTGGATTCCCAGAGTGGAGACCCCCATCCTCCCCACCACGAAGAGACCACGGAAGGCTGCCACGACCTCTGAGCAGAGCCCCTCCCAGACCCCCAAGGCCACCTCTCCAGATTCACCTGCTCCACACACTGGTTTTGCCATTTCGTAGCTCTGATTCCCATCTTTATAATGAGATGAGGTTTCCAGTCCGTAGGCAAATAAGTCAGGCAGTGCGGATTCAGGTAGCATAACTTTTATTTTTTTCTGTTTTTACATAAGATGGTGCAATAAAGTTTTTGAGGACTACACCAGGAATCCTAAATCCTGGTTGGTCAAAAACCACATAGAGCTCATGCTACATCGAATCTCCTTAAACCCTAGAAACTAATATGGGGACGATAGAGAACTGATTGGCTTTTGGGGTCAAAATGGTGACCTGACTATAGCCATTCTTTTTCCTTACTGCGGTTTTCATATTTTGCTTCTAAACGATTCTGTTCCTGTCTGTGATTACCCTTTCCTGTCTCTCTTACTTTTACGTGCTGATACACGTTGTAACTTGATGAATACTCTTGATAACATCATTCAGATTAAAAAGGGACTCTGGCACTGATTTGGCATGTGACCTCTTGCAAGTCACTTAAAGGCTTTGAATTTCAGTTTCCCAGACTGGAAAAGGAGGCGATTGGACTAGAGCGTTTCTAGTTCCTTCCAGGGGGAAAAAGCTATGGTCTTGAAGTGCACCTAGGTTGGCTTGGGGTAGAGCTTTACGGCTTCATTGTGAGGTAGCAGGGGTCTCTCTGGGGACTCCGCCTCCCCCTCTCTCCATCTTGGCTTCTCCTATCCCTGGTGCTCACCTCCTAACCTTTCAGGGCGCAGCTGCCGCAGGCCAAGAGCTCAGACCACTCTAAGCTGCCCGTGGGCCATCCAGGACACGACCTTTATCTCTCTCTGCTCCCACCTCCACCCCTAACAGAGATTGTACTCTCTGCCTTCCATGGCGGAAACTCATGCAGTGATCTTCAAAGTGGATCCCCTAGGAGTGCCCGAGACCCAAAAGATGTAAATACGTTTCTCTGGCCAGAAGCACGTGATTTCTTTGAAAATGTGTGTTTTCTCTTAAAAGTTTGTGGAATTTGAAGCACCTGGGTGGGTCTGTCGGTTGCATGTCCAACTTCAGCTCAGGTCATGATCTTACAGTCTGTGAGTTTGAGCCCGGCATAGGGCTCTGTGCTGACAGCTCGGAGCCTGGAGCCTGCTTTGGATTCTGTGTCTCCCTCTGTCTCTGCTCCTCCCCTGCTCGCACTCTGTCTCTCTCTCTCAAAAATAAAGAGTAAAAATTTTTAAAAAATTAAAATAAAAAAAATTTTAAAGTTCGTGGAATCTATGCATTCCAGTCCAAAATGCATCTGTTTGTTTCATTATAAGAATACTGCTTTGGGGAGCCTGGGTGGCTTAGTCCGTTAAGCGTCTGACTTTTGCTTGGGTCATGATCTCGCAGTTCGTGGGTTCGAGCCCCGCGTCGGGCTCTGTGCTGACTGCCAGCTCAGAGCCTGGAGCCTGTTTCAGAGTCTGTGATTCCCTCTCTCTGACCCTCCCCTGCTCACGCTGTCTCTCTCTCTCTCCTAGAAATAAACAAAAACCTTAAAAAAAAAAAAAGAATACTGCCTTAAATAACAGAGAAAAACTAATCTACAGGTAAGACAGAAGCTCCAGGAAAATATTTGAGAAATGTGGAACAGATTCACTGAACCATTTGTACAGCTGGAAGAAGAGCTATTTGCCTTGTCTTGTGGTCCTTAGAGCTCGGACTCCTGTCTTACGAACGTGCGTTTTACATGCGTGCAAGGATTCTTATGTACATTAGTGCATTATTTCCCTGGATATCGTTTTTTGTGTGTTTTTTGTGTTTTTGGTTTTTTTTTTCACTTGCAGCCCACATGGTAGGGAGGGGGCCACGGTGAGGGGACACAATGGGGGCAGGGCATGCCAGGTAAGGGGATCGCCAGCTTTGCCCCGCTGCCTGGACTGTTCTGGATGCCTTGGACCCATGCCGCTCCGGACAGCTTGCTTTCTAAACCTGGGACGGCGGGGGACCCTGTTCACCCCCTCTCACAGGCCACCAACTTCTTGACGCTGTTGGAAAAGCTGCTGTTTTGACAGGCAGTAGAACCGTAACCTAATTTTCACAATTTACATGCCTAATTGCATATACAGATGATTGTTCCGTAATGTCTCCGACAGGGCGTTTGCCACCCTCCTGCTCAGATCCTTGGGGGGCTGGGGTCCCAGAACGGTGCCGCACGTTACACTCTCAGGGGACAGCCTATACCTCCAGGGCAGGAGTGGGCGGGACTGCTTCAGATCAAAGGCCTTAGCCAAACCGGGTCACCCCTTAGCTGCTCATTGACGACAGAGCGCTAATAAGGGACCTACCTCACCAGGGGGTGTGGGCGCACTTGAACTGATTTTATGTGGCAGGACACAAGGGCTAAGTATTATCATAGTTATAGGAAGAGAGCCACCATTAGCATTTTTAAGCCCTAAGGATACTTGAAAATCAGAACCTCACAGAGGTGCGGATAATGGCTGCCTGAGAGCTAGAAACTGCTTATGCACAATCACCAAGCTGCTAGCGTTTAACTCATCACAGTGCAGGGTAATTTGGATTACATCAGTGTGAAAGAGGGCTGGGGAATCTGGAAGGGGTAGTAATTAAAAAAAATCCTTTTCTGTGTGTTCATTTAATCAACAACTATCCGCAGAGTGTCAGGACTTGGGGCTGGCAGGGGGTTAAGGGGCCCTGCAGCAGAGCCAGCCTTCAGGAAGGGAGGGACAGTCCTGAGCGTGGGGGGGTCACTCCGGAGCTGATGGAAAGCTGCAGGATCCTGGGACAGATGGACAAGTGCTGGGGGTCCGGGAGCACCTGGCGCCCTGCGGAACCCCCAAAACTATTCGTGGAGTTAATGAAATAATAAAAAGGAACGACGGTTAGAAAGTCCAGACTGGGGAGGGTGGGGGGATGAATTCAGCCAAGTTAGAGGCAGGCCCAGGACAAATCACTGAGTGATCGGGTGTGTGAACTCACAGGGACGGCGCAATGTGGGGGCAGAGGTCCCAGGTACAGACCTGGGTTGTTCACAAGAAGCCACGGGCACAAAAAGGACAGAGAGAACAGAAGCAGGGCCAGCCCCTGGGAAATGAGCTGAGCCTAGTGGCTCCTCTAAGCAACACAGCTGAATCCCCTAGGCAAAGGGGACTTGCAGCTTAGCCTCGGAGTCCTCGCACGCCACGCCCACGCCACGCCCACACCACACGCCACGCCCACACCACACGCCACGCCCCCCGCCCCGCCCCGCACACCACACCCTTGCGTGCAGCCCCGCTCTGCTCAGGTAGGCCTCCTCCCAGCTTCTCCAGCGGGAGGTTTTCTGACCCATTCTTCCATTGTCAGCTTGCCGGGTGTTTTATAAATATTTTTTCAGTTTATCTTCACAGCAGTGCATTGGTAGTTGGCACTGGCCTAGATTTTCCGATGACGAACCTCGGCTCAGAGAGGTTAAGTAGCTTGCCCGAGGTCACGCAGCGAGTAAACATGAGAGCTAGGAGTTGGCACCAGGAATGTCGGACTTCAAAGCCCAGATTTGCTCTCTCTTGATCAAGTCATTTCATAGACTCTCGGAGCCTCCAAGCTGGAAGAGCTCTCAGTAATGGAGGAATACTTGTTCCCCATTCTCCATAAGTCGCTTATGCTCTTGCTCAGGGAAATTGCAAACAGGACAAAAAGAAAGAGGAAGCAGGTAAAGGGGGAAGAAGGAAGAAATGGACAAAGAGAGGAAGGAAGAAAAGTCCAGCTTCAGTGAACATACTTAGAATTTCATTGACAGAAAAAAAAAAAAAAAAAAAAACCCTAGCAAGAAGCTATTTTAATTTCGGCATACCTGAACAGTTTGGGATTCGTGTTTAGTGTTGTCTTATATCAAGTTACTCTTGGAGACGGGCCTTGTCGCCTTCCGGGGCTTGAAAGTCTCTGAAGGGCCCGACCTGCTCAGCTGCGTCTCGGCCTCTGAGAAGGGCCCTCCCAGGCAAGGCTTTGTCTCCTCTTGACAAAGGTCCTGATTCGCTGCCCTCGTAACGGAGCTTTTCTGTCACATCTCCCAGTTTGACCCCGTGTCTGGAACAGCCCAGGGGCCCCATCCTGCTGGCTGGGGCTTCCGGAGTGAGACAAACCCTGGGTGAAGGTAGGAGACGGCCGGAGACGCTGCCCCGGCCGGTGTAGATAAGAGAGTAGCTTTCCCGGACCCGGTTTCTCAGGGAGACAGAAACCCTGCGAGCCTGGAGTGGAAGTGGGGTGCAGAAAGGTGAATCGGTCGCTTTGCCAAGTCTTCGTGGAGCAACAGCTCCAGGGCCCAGAAGTATGGTCACTCTGCCGCACGTCCTCGTGGTTTGCAGGTACACGGGCTTGCGTCCTGCCTCCAGAGTCCCCGGTGAGCCAGGAGACAGCCTTCTGAAGAGCAGAGAAGGCTGTGACCCGACCAGGGTGGCTGCCACGACCCCCTGATGCCTGAAAATGGGCCGAATGGCCCCGGCAAGCCGAGAGCGCAATAAGGCAGGCTTCCTGCCTACAGGTTGCCTAGAATCTAAGCCAGGGACCATCTAGAAGCTACATGAAAATAACCATAAGGCTAATAAGGATTCAAAAAGGAAGGAACGTGAGCAGATGCGGGTAGCTGGGGAACTTTCTGGAGGGAGGAGAGTCTCAAACGAGGACGTGAGGCCTGGGACGGATCCAGGTGGAGGGTGGGAAGATGGGAAGGAAGACTCGGGAAGGGCTAGGGGAGAGCTGAGGGTGTCAGAGCCACCAGGACGGACAGGAAGTCCTCACCGGGATGTGACAAACTCAGACAAAAACAGTGCTCCCTTATGTTTACCACGGATCTCAGAGTAACTCTACATATTGTGTCCTGTGCCTTCGCCTCAGCTTGTCAACCTTTCTTGACAAGCGTAGGAAGCTATGGTGGCCCCCGTTCTCCGAGCACAGCCCATTGGGGTAAGAGTTAGGGGCTGAAGCTGTAAGAGGCCACGTTTGGAAGACTGGAAGAGTAGAGGAGGTCTGGAGGGAGGGAGAGAGGCAGCGAGAGGGAATGAGGAAGAAGCAGGTGTGCGTACGTCCTACAGTCTCCCTTGCATAAGCCACTTAGGTCTCCCGAGACAATGAGGCGCAGTGAGAAATTTGCCCCAGATCAGGAGCTAGGAGGTCATTCCACCTGGACTCCAATTCAGATCGGATCTCAAAGCCCAGGGTTTTCAACCACTCCCCCCCCCCCCCCCCCCCCCCCCCAGCGCCCTGTGTTAGGTGGCCAGGGCTGCTGGGACAAAGTGCCGCAAACTGAGTGGCTTTGACAATCAAAACGGTTGCCTTTTGATTCTGGAAGCTGAAAGTCAGAAATCAGGATGTCACCAGGGCCTTGCTCTCTCTGCAGCCTCTGGAGGGTTCTTCCTCGCCTCGTCTGGCTTCTGGTGCTGTAACGTCCTTGCCTGTGTCTGCGGTACTTCTGGTGGGCGTCTTCCTCCCTTACAAGGACGCGAGTCACGCTGGATTACGGGCCCACGCTCCTCCTGCACGACCTCATCTTAACTAGACTACATCTGCAAAGACCCTTTTTGCACATAAGGCCACATTTGCAGGTATGGGGGGTTAGGACTTCAACGTGTCTTCTCCGGGGACACTGCTGAACACTCCTCCTGAAAGTGAGATCTGAGTGGTGAGGGAGCTGAGGTCAAGGGATGCAGGGACTGAGCCAGGGCGGCCCAGCCCGTCACTGGGGGTCAGCTCTCTCGCACCTCTTTCCTGTTACAGGTGGATGGGTAAAGCTATCTTGCAGGTACGGCGGGGGTGGGGGGAGGCACAGAAAAGGAGGGAAATTTGGGAGGAGGGAGGGAAAAGCGGATATTTAAATCTTCGATGATGTAGTAAAAGGCAGTGGGGGCAGAGGGGTGAGGGAAAGGAGGAGCCCACGCTGAAATCACAGCGAGCCCGTCTGGCTGGCTCTTCACTTATTCCGTATTGAGAGCCTCACGGGTGCGCAGTGCTGGAGGGCGCGTCTAGCACGCAGCAAGCCTCCGACGGTGGCTCGCACTTCTGTGCCCTGGCGCGTTCAGACGCCCGCTTGACAGCTTTCCCTCCTGTCCTCTGTGTCTTTGGGCAATTCTGAGAGATAACTGGGCTTTACAGTCTTTTAATACCAAGATTTTGGGCTTTTCCTTAGGTTTTGGAGATTGGTGGTGACTTTTTAAAACTAACATCTTTGGGGAAGCACCAGAAGTAGCCAAGTAAGAGAAGAAAAAGGTAACGAGTTATACTAAACTTAATATGACAATTCGGTTCATCTCTGGAAACCCTAGCAAACAGCCATCTTCAAAATACACTTCATATACTATTCTGCACTAATAAAGATCTTGCTACTATATATATATATATATATATATACCATAGGCCTTAAGTATACGTGTAAGGGTATATGTGTGTGTGTACACACCCACATAGGTCCTAATTATATATACGTGTATATATATGTTACATGTGTACATGTATTATATGTGTGTCTGTGTGTATACATGTGTGTATATATGTATAAGCCCTAAGTGTGTATATATATGGTATGTACATGTGTGTATATGTGTGTGTGTACATATATATGTATAGGCCTTAAGTATGTATATATTTATGTGGGTCTATATATGTATATATGTGTGCATATATGTATATATATTTATGTGGGTCTATATATGTATGTGTGTATATATGTGTATATATGTATATATTTGTGTGTCTGGAAATATGTGTGAATATGTATATATGTGTATATATTTATGTGGGTCTATATATGTATGTGTGTGTATATATATTTATGTAGGTCTGTATATGTATGTGTGTGTATGTATGTGTATATATGTATATTTATGTGTGTCTATATGTGTACATATGTGTATATATTTATGTGTGTCTATATATGTATATATGTATATATTTATGTGTGTTTGTATGTATATATGTGTACATATTTATGTGTGTCTATATATATGTGTATATATTTATGTGAGTGTATATGTGTGTGTATATGTATATATGTATATATTTGTGTGTATGTATGTATGTGTATATATTTATGTGTGTCTATATATGTGTGTATATATGTGTATATATTTATGTGGGTGTATGTGTGTGTGTATATGTATGTATGTGTATATATTTATGTGGGTGTTATGTGGGTGTGTATGTGTATATATGTGTATATATTTGTGTGTATGTATATATGTGTATATATTTATGTGTGTCTATATATGTGTGTATTTATGTGGGTCTATATATGTGTGTACATATGTGTATATATTTATGTGTGTGTGTGTGTATGTGTGTATATATGTATATATTTGTGTGTATATATGTGTATATATTTATGTGTGTCTATACATATGCTGCGTTTCTAGCATGTCACACCTTTAGACATTTGATTAACTATTTTTCTTTCCATACTCTGAAGACAAGAAAGAATCCTCTTGAGTAAATGAGCACGTTCAGAATCCCTTGTTTAGCACTCGCCCCTCTGACTTGCCTCTCCCAGCGACCTCTCAGGATCGACAGGGCATCAGCAGGCCGGGCAGAGCTTTGATTCCTGGAGCCCCCTTTCTTCTGTCTCCTGTGGCCTTGGTCGTAGGATTGCTTCAGGACCCAGCAAGCCCACCTCCTCTTGTCTTTGAACTTCCCTCGTCTTGCCAGAGCATCCGAAAGAGGCCCCCTCTGAACTCCTGATGGTGCCTCGTGTTGGGCACTTTCTTCCCCTCCAACCAGAAAGATGCCGAGCGCGCATCTGATGTGGACCAGCGCCGCGCTTTTGTGCCTCACCGAATCCCCTACTGTATTTATAGATGGCGGCTGCAGATTCCAATGCCAAAGACCCAAAGGGAAAAGTCAGCACTTACTTCTTTCACTGAATCAACGTGCACCATAATTTTGAAAACCTGTCAGTCCGCTCACAGACGTCCAAGCCCTTGAGCTCTCTCTCCTATCACCGAAAGAATTGAAAGAGTATTCTAAAAACCCTGAAAGAGGACAAACATGAAAAGAAGCCAAGCTTTTCAGCACTGCCCATTAAGCGAGCTGCACCCTGAATGAATATAGAAACCAGTAAAGTATTGCACGAAGTGTTTGCTACGGGCTTCATCCTAGGACTGAATATTTATTTAGACTTCCACCATTAAAGGAAAGGGGAAAATAAGAAAACCGCAACCCCATGACTTTCTAAGAGAGGTAACTCTTTACAGCGCACCTAAGAAGTTAAGTGTGTCTTCTCTCTTTCAAAATATACAACAATATATGTAAGGAGGTGGTGGCTATTAATTAATCAAGGACTAATTAGCCAGTCTGGATTTGACCCAGATGCTTTTCTCATTTATTCCTTTCTCCCACCCTCGCAGATATTCTCGCCCCCTCCCCACCCCCCGCCCCGGACAGCCTGCATGGGAAGGGAGGCCATCACTTGTTTACATAGCAGTTTGGACTGGAATTCTTGCAAGGTCTTTTCATGGTCTTCATACCTGGCTTCTTCATGATTTCCTTGGTTTTCTTAATTAAACTGGGTCACTTCAGGCTGGTTCTTTAAAGGATCTTGAGGATTTATTTATTTTTCACTTATTTATTTATTTTGAAAGAGAGAGAGAGTGCATGCAAGCAGGTGGGAGCAGAGAGAGAGAATCCCAAGCAGGCTGTGCACTGTCAGCACAGAGCCTGATGTGGGGCTCAAACCCACGAGCCATAAGATCATGAGCTAAACGGAACCCGGGTCGGACACTTAACCAACTGAGCCACCCAGGCATCCCCACCCTGAGGATCTTGAGGATTTAAAACAAAACAGAACATTCTCCACTTGGCCATGCCCTTCGAAGGGCACCTTCTCGTCCTTCCCCTGTGACTCTGGGACAAGAGTCAGGGAGATCTGATCAATGCCCCGCATAGAGACGGACAATCTTTGGGGAATGCGCCCGGGGGCTCCCCCGGTGGCTTGCCTTACAAGGGTGCTTTGAGGAGCTACTAGTTAGCAGAAAGTACTGTAGAAACTGAAATTGTTTCTGAAAATGCGCAACAAGAAGACGTGTCTCAAAAGGGACTCCGTTATTTTGCAGGAAATCCAACTCAAGCAGCCTCGCACAGCCATTATCACGTAATTACCAATATAAATCTCACTGGCAACTTCCATAACTTCATTTGCAAATGAATATGCACACCTCCTAAATCACTCCCTCCTTTTCTGTTTCTCCCCAGAAAGCCATTCCCCGCCTGGAGCTCCGACAGAACTCCGCAGCAGCGGCCGTGATTTGCAGAGGCTCCCGACGGCCCGTGTCAGGCCAGGCCGGCGTGCGCCCTGGAACGGCCGTGCAGGCACCTTGGCCCCCGGTTCCTGCTCACCCCCATAAATCCCCGCGGGCACCGGTGGGGGCAGAGACATGGCAGAAGCCTGGCTCCTTCGGCTCACCAGGTTCACAAACCACAGTGAACTTTTTAGTGATCTGAGGCCAAGTTTCCGGTATGTAATGAAAACTGAAACCTGGTTTTGGGTTTCCTCACCGAATTCACACTGAGCGAGTCATGGCAAGAGATGTGTGAGGTGGCAAGGACGAGCAACATGGAGGCACCAGCGAGGCCCACGACGTGAAGTTCTATTTCTGGCCCTTCCACCCATGTGTGTGGCCTGAAGCCGCTCACCCACCCCCACTCCACTTAGTTGACTTGCTCTCATACGAAGAGGGTGCTTCTGACCACGATGTATCTTTCTGGGACGTGGGGGGGGGGGTTACGGGGCAGAGTGCTTTGAGCGTTCCCCTGAGTCCTTACATACAGCACACACAGCTTCAGGATACTGTGGCCATCCCGCCCCAACCCACATTTATATGTTGCCCTCTGTCTGCGTTCTGAAGCGTTGCTCTTATTTCTTTTTAGGCTCACCAAGCACATTTATAAACTGTTTGGCTTTCAGCTTCTGGAGAACACCAGAAGAATGCCTACATTATTTCGAGGGTTCACCTAAATGGCCTCCCAGCTCAGTCCCGACTTGGAGGTCCTGGGAGTCTAGGAGAATGAACCCAGGTTTGAAGTCAGGCTTTGAAGTCAGGCATGCCTGGTTGCAAGTCCCGGCTCTCAAACCTACTAGCTGTGTGACTTCGGGCAAATCTTTGAACCTCTCTGAGCTTCATTACCTCATCTGAGAAACTGGGCCAATGCCAACTACCAAATTGTTGCCACAAAGATCACGAAAGTACTTACGAGGCGTGGACGAGAGTGCCTAGCCTGTTGTAGACGCGATGTCGGCCTTAGATTCCACTTGTCTTTATTCACATGCGTCTCCCATGGGTCAAAGACAGAGGCCATCACACATTTGAATATTGCTTCTTTCTTCTCATCCAGGGCCCCACTGCAGAAAGAGAGAAAAAGAAGGAAATAAACAGAAACCCTCAGAGGCCCTTCTGAAAGCGTCACCCATCCATTGAAATGTACTTTCCATTCAAAAACTAGGTTATTAATTATTCATTCCTGTTGGAACTCAAAACAAGAACAGAGCTCACTGCTTACGACCCAGAGCTTGACGAGAACAGTGTTCCAACTGCTTAATGCCAATCATTTCCTGTGATCTATGTAATAGATCTCGAATCTGAGATGCGCAGTGTGGAGCATCAAGCAAACTTGAGACTGAATGACTGTCAGTAATATTTAGTAAATGCCCTGAATGACTGTTCACTTTACTTTCATTTCCACTCCAAGCAGTACATTTCTCAGGGATTATTTCACTGCATGGGTGGCCCAAGTCCCTTGGCTTTCAGCCTCATGGCTCATTCCACCGCTCTGGGCAAGCAATAACCACCCAAAAATGCAAGCTTTCCTTTCATGCCCTGGTGGCATGAGTAACATCATTAACTCTTCCCGGCTGAGGTTTGGGATTACGTAAAAACCTTACACCCCACTGTGTTCACAGTCAGAATACCAGAGTAGCGAAGTGTTTGCCGTCTGTTTTCAGGCCAGAAATGCGGTTGCCCTAATAAACAATCCCGGAAATATTTCCCTCCCCCCAGCAATTGCATTTCATCAAGATTGCGGGTTTCAAAATGGAAGCTAAGTATTTCCCCACTTCTTGTTCCGGTGAGAATATGCGTGAGGACCCTGGGCTCTGAGCCTCTTCAGACAAGGGGAAGCACTGATGGCCTGTCCCCAAGAGCAAAAGGAGAGAAAAGCACAGCTGTACAATATGGTGTTTCACATGTTTCTCTACAGATGAGCTTTGGAAAGAGTGAAAACCTTGCAGGCCGCTGGGCAAGAGGAGACACAGTAACACATTTCCTACGGGCCTTGGGCCAGCGCTGGGACAGACCGAAGACGGGGGCCCGTGCACCGTGGGTTCCGTGCGCCATCTGGGGGCCTGAGGCTGACATTGTGCGCACCATCCCGGCTCTTACACCATTGATGCGTGGCGCACACCAAGGAGGCATCGTGGGCTTTCAAGTTCTGCTGGGAGGTGATCGCGGGGCCCCAAACGCCAAGGGCCAGGTGTTCTGGCTACCATTCCTTGTTCTACAACAGGATACTGAGACCTCGGGTCCTTCATGGACACAGAGATAACAATCTTTCCCTGAGGACCAGCCTTCCTCTGACACATATCCGTGAGAGATTATCTCTGAGCAGTCTGGCCCCTCGTGTTCTCCACCTCCATGGCCCAGGTCTGGGCACAGGAGTCCCCCCCTTGCCCCTGCTTGGGACACACTCGTGTTCTCGACTCCAGCCCTCTGAATCCTGCGCTCCCCAAGGCTCGGCCCGCAGGCATCTTTACATTCTCAGAATACCTGTCTCCATTTTGCTCACCCTACTGTTTCCAAAGTGTGTTCCAAGAAGACAGGATTTATTATTAAGAATTATAACTTTAGGGCACCTGGCTGGCTCTGTCAGAAGAGTATGTGACCCTCGATCTCAGTGTAGTGAGTTTGAGACCCCCGTTGGATGTACAGATTATGAAAAATAAAGGCACTTAAACAAAAAACAATTGTACCTTCAAAAAAAGCATTCCGACTTGGGAAGCTCTAGGCTATGGCAAAGTTAAAACAGGTATCGTGGTGGACATCTGGAGAGCTTTGATGCTCTGAGATCCTAGCAGATTTTTAAGAAGGAGCTATGATTTGCTATAGATGCTAAACTGATCCGACATCAAAACCCTTTCCCCACCTCCACCTTGGAAGTGCTTCTTGACATATTGCGTTTGACAAAATAACTTTAGGGAGAAATCGGTCTAACCTACTCACTTGAGTGGATAACCATCTTTTCACAAGTGAGAGGCATCTGTGAGTCTGCTCCAGCTCCCTTAGTGAAAGTGCCACACGCTGGGGCGGCTTACACAACAGAAACATATTTTCTCACAGTTCTGGAGGCTGGAGGGCTGAGATCAAGGTGTGAGCAGAGTTGGTTTCTCCTGACGCCTCTCTCCTTGGCGTGTAGATGGCCGTCTTCTCTTTGTATCTTCACGCGGTCTTCCGTATGTGTCTGTGTCCTAATCTCCTATTCTCATGGGGACACCAGTCCTATTGAGATAGGGTCTACCTTCAGAATCTCATCTTAACTTAATTCCTTCCTTAAAGATTCTATCGCCAAATGCTGTCACATTCTGAGGTAGTGGGGTTAGGTCTTCAATGTGTGACTTTTGAGGAGGGACACAATTCAACTCATGAAAGTGTCTTTTTTTTTTTTTTTTTTAATCTACTGGAGAAAACATGTGCATCAGTGGAAGATTATTCATTCTTTAGAGCAGGGCCAGAAAACGATTGCTAAGGGGCCAGATAGGGACTGCCACGTGTGTGTATAAATAAAGTTTTATTGCCACAAGTCTATGCTCATTCCTTCCCAGATGTCTATGGTGACTTTCATGTTCGAATACTGTATGGCTTGCAAAAACCTAAAATATTTACTATCTGGCCCTTTATAGAATACACTTGCCAATACCCGGTCTAGAGCACATCCCTCAGGGTCATCTAATTCTGATTCCAGAGGGGCTCTGCCACTTTCATTACCTTTGAGCTATTTTACAACTCTGTCAGTTGTAGGTAACAGATAGCAATGCAAAATAATCTTTGCTCACGGATGCAGACAAGCCAGTTCCGCCTCCCAGTGCTCATTCTTTTCAGCATTCCTCACCTGTACATGTGATGGTCCTTTGGATCCTCTTTTGAACTGATTGTGACATCTTACAGTGCCCTTGTTAACCACGAGGTAAATCAAATCTTTAAAACATGGTCATTTTATATCTGGATGAGAGTCAAAATTGTACCTCTCTGACAGTTTCCCTTTAACATGTCGATGCTCTTATTCTTGGGTGTGGTAATAGTGCTGGGATTATGAAGGATGACAGTTTTGTTCTTAGAAGATGTGTACGGATGCATCTAAGGTGGAGTGCCGTGATGCTTACAATTTACTTTCAAACGGTTTGGCATATGTGTATATACACTTGTGTGTGTGTGTACATACGTACACATATAATGTGTATATGGGGGAAGCCAGAGAAAGAAGAAGCATATATGATAAAATATTATCTACCAGTACATCTGGATGAAAGCCACACGATGTCCTAGAATGGTACATGACTCATTCAACTTTTCTGTAGATTCGACAGTTTGCAAAATAAAAATGTGGAGGCATAAGATTCTGTCATATTCCCAGCTCAGCATGTAGCCAGCCCCATGTCCTGTGTCTGTGTGTTCCTGCAGTGCTTCTGAAAGCCGCCAGGTACAGACGTTTGTCAGCCCCCTGAGTCTTTGAAGAAGAATAAGTAAATGAAATATCGATGTCTCTTTTGTCATGTGGCTCCATTTCTTTGAGTCCTTGATGGTACCAAGTGACTAGGATGTTAAGGTAGAATGTTTCATTAACTAGACTTCTCATCTTCCCAAAGAATTCTTTTAAAATAAATAAATATTTTCTGGGGCGCCTGGGTAGCTCAGTTGGTTGAGCGTCCGACTTCGGCTCAGGTCCTGATCTCACGGTTCATGAGTTTGAGCCCCGCGTTGGGCTCTGTGGCGACAGCTCGGGGCCTGGAGCCTGCTTCGGATTCTGTGTCTCCTTCTCTCTCTCTGCCCCTCCCCCGCTCATGCTTTGTCTCTGTCTCTCTGTCTCTCTCTCAAAAATAAACATGAAAAAATACTAAAATAAATATTTTCAAATAAGCCCAGAATCTGAGGACCCACTTAGAGGATTTCATGCTTAAGCTTAGGATACTACTTTTGGGGGTGGGCATTGAGGTTTGTACCTCTCAATTGTGTACAGATGATATTGTATTAACCAGCCCATCCCACCCCTACACAGGAATGATGTCATGATCTTAATACAGTTAGGGACCTCATTAATTGTCACTTGTCTGCTGCTTGAGCTGGGACTATAACATTCAGAGTTTTCAGCATACATAGAGGTATGAATGGCAAGGTAACAATGAGGGAAGAAGATAAGCTAAATTCTCAAATATCGTGTCATTTAGCGTGAAGGTTTGGGATTGAAATTTTCTGCCTGAGGGGAGCAGAAAGAATGAGTTTTTACAGAATGCTGCCTGTATCTAAATCTAAAAGGCACACTAAAAATAGCTAATGGGACCGCGCTACCCAGAGACTTCTAGATGCCCAGTGGGATTTCCTGCTCGGGGAGTCTGTCCTTCAAAGCCACTGCTCCAAAGAGCTCTGAGTCGGTGTGAGCTGCCGTGGGGGCTTTCTTGGGCTGCCTTTCATCTGGTCCCAAGGAAGCAGGGGCTGGAATGGCCAGAGATCGAAGGAGGCCCTAGAGGAGGGGACCCTCTACCTTTGACAGAAGCTGATGGTCTGAAGGGAGAGGCCCAATGTGGGCTCAGATACCCACCATCCTGAAATCAGCCAAGAGCACATGGCCTTTGGCCATGACTTACACTAACTCAAGAAAACGGCCTTTCTTTCCATTCACGCTGATGTCACAATTTTTAAGACACTGCTTTTTCTTTTCTTTTTCTTATTTAAACGTTTATTCATTTTGGAGGGATGGAGACAGAGCATGACTGGGGCAGGGGCAGAGAAAGAGGGAGACACAGATTCTGAAGCAGGCTCCAGGCTCTGAGCTGTCAGCACAGAATCCGACGTGGGGCTCAAACCAATGAACTACCAGATCATGATCTGAGCCGACGTCGGAAGCTTAACCGACTGAGCCACCCATGCGCCCAAGACGCTGATTTTTCTTATCTGAGTTGTCACCGTAGCCTCTCATTTGGGTTCTCTGTCCCCCGTGTGGCTCGCTGCAGTGTACCTTACTTATCTTTCGGTAGCCCAGTTCAGTGGAGATTGTTCTGTTTTTAAAGTTTCCTGTCTCCATGGGGATGGCAGAGACTGTGAGATACTCATTTGTCTAAACCCCGGTAGAGTTTGGTCTAGTGTCATTCCCGGAAAGGAAGTTTAAGAAATAGACTTGAGAGAATATACTAAAAAAAAATTATTTGAGTATATATAGTCCCTTTTCAAAAGCAGGGACTTAAAGAGATATTTGCATTTTTGTGTTCATGGCAGCATTATTGACAGTAGCCAAAGGGTGGAAGCCATCCAAGTATCCACTGACGGATGAGTGGATACATAACTGTGGTCTCTCTACACAATGGAATATTATTCGGCCCTAAAAAGGAAGGAAATTCTTTTTTTTTTTTTTTTGTAAGTTTATGTATTCTGAGAGAGAGAGAAAATGCAAGAGGGGCAGAGAGAGGAGGGGAGAGAGAATCCTAAGCAGGGTCTGCACTGTCAGTGCAGAGCCGGATATAGGGCTCACACTCATGAACCATGAGATCATAATCTGAACCAAAACCAAGAGTCGCATGCTTAACCGACTGAGCCACCCAGGCCCCCCATAAAAGGAAGGAAATTCTGACACAGGCTACCACCTGGATAAACCTTGAGGATATTATACTGAGAGAAATAAGCCAGTCACTGAAGGACAAATACTGTATAATTTCACTGATAGGAGGTTCCAAGTAGCATCAAATTCATAGAGATAGAAAGGAAAATGGTGGCTGCCAGGGGCTGGGGAGGGAAGGGGAGTTATTTTTTTAATGGGTAAAGAGTTTCCGTTTTGCAAGATGAAAAGACTAGTAATGGTTGTACAGCAACGGAATGTGCTTAATGCCGGTGAAATGCACACTGAAACAAATGGGTGAGATGGTAAATTTCATGTGTGTGTATTTTGCCGCAATTCACAGAAAAAAAAAGACATAGTCCTTGAATGTTAAATGTTGAATTACGGAGCTCGTGAGTGATTTCTGCCCCACCTCTGTGGTCCTCAATACGATCACAGTTTTGAAACCTGCAAATCGCATCATCCGCCATTCCCTCCTCCCTGCCCCGACCCCCCCAAAAACCATGCAGTGGCTTCCCGCCCAGAATCGAGTCTGAAATTCTCAGCTCATCTCACACACACATCTTTTTTTTTTTTTTTTTTTTGTCTTTTCTCCTGCTTTCTCCTGTTCCAGGGTATCCATGTAGTTTCCCCCGGGGGGAAGTGTCCACCAGCTCTTATCTGACTAACTCCCTTCATTCTTTCCCTATCGGCTAACACACACCCTTTATCAGGGAAGCCAGTCCTGTCATGCAGACCGGTTGGAGCCTCTGGTTGTGGGCTCTCTGCATGTTCTTTGCTTGTTTTACAGAGTATGTACTGTACAGTTATTAATTTTTCACGAAATCATTCAGACGGTAAGCATCAGGAGGACAGAGACTCTTGACTGCCCCCAACAGGGTATCTGGCATATTGCAGGCACTCAGAAATTGGCCTGATGAATGAGCCTGATGTCACATTGTCCTTTCATAATGTGGACTCTTTCTGCCAGCCCCACCGTCAGGGCTATGACACATGTTAAGACCCCAGGCAGAATAAATTCACTTCATGTGGAGCCATCGGTCATCTCCTAATGGAAAAAAGGTCAACGTGGCAGCAATAATGAGTTCTGCCATCATTCTTGACCGAGAGGAATCAATATTCGCCGAGAACTGTGGTCAGGCGTTCAACTCATGGTCCTGCTTATTCACACGGATATTAATAGTTTTCACAACATCAGCTCTACTTATAAAAGAAATCGCCCAAATACAAGATTCAATGCTAGGTTACTGATACCTAGATTTTCAAACTGAATGCAAACAAGATCAAAGACTATTTCACCTCCTCTACAGTCACCCCCAGCATCCTGCTCCTCTTTGCAAAAAGGAACTGGATATTGGTGATGGGGTGGTACATTTGACAACAACTTAACTTTGTCTTTCATTGTTTCTTTGTCCTTTTTAACACCTTTGCTCACTCCTCTTTTCTGCCCCACACCACCTGCTCCCAAAGTCTTTTTCCTCTTGGATGATCCCTCCTGAAGTTAGGACATTCAGTCTTTTTCTGTTCTCACCATCTGCCGCTGGATAAGGGGTGGAATGCTGTGTGTGTGTGTGTGTGTGTGTGTGTGTGTGTGTCTGTGTGTCTGTGTGAAGGGTAGGGTGATCTTCAATTTTTTATTTATTCAAAAAATCTTTTGCGTGGCGCCTGCGTGGCTCAGTCAGTTAAGCGTCCAACTTCAGCTCAGGTCATGATCTCATGGTTCATGAGTTCAAGCCCTGCGTCGGGCTCTATGCTGACAACTCAGAGCCTGGAGCCTGCTTCGGATTCTGTGTCTCCTTCTCTCTCTGCCCCTCCCCCGCTCGTGCTGTGTGTGTGTGTGTGTCTCTCTCTCTCAGAAATAAATAATAAACACTAAAAAATAAATAACTGTTTTAAAAAAATCTTTTGATTTTTGTTTATTTTTTGAGAGAGAGTGAGCGTGCATGAGCAGGAAAGGGATACAAAGACTCTGAAGCAGACTCTGAGCTGTCAGCACAGAGCCCGATATGATGTGCGGCTTGAACCCACAGACTGTGAAATCATGACCTGAGCCAAAGTCAAACTCTTAACTGACTGAGCCACCCAGGCGCCCCAGGGTGGTCTTTAGTTTTGAGGATGGAGAAGGAAGCAGGAAGAGGGCCTCCAAAGTCAGATCCCTGAGTGGTGTATCTTAAAAAAAATTCAACCTTTCACACGGAAAAGATCACTTTCTTATTAACACATCTCCTTTACATTCTTACATCATGGCTGTCTCCTTCCGCCAGTGTCTTGCATTACAAAACCTCCCTTCCTTTAGGCACAGAGAAAGGGAGAGGAAGATAAACCTGAGAGATAAACCGCACTGTGTGGTTTTTTAAGTTTATTTATTTACTTTGAGAGACACGGAGACAGCACAAGTGGGGGAGGGCAGAGTGAGGCAGACCAATAATCCCTAGCAGCTCCACGCTGTCAGAGCCCGACCCTGGGCTCGAACCCCTGAAACCATGGGTCAAAACCTGAGCCAAAACCAGGAGTTGGACGCTCAACCGACTGAGACCCCCAGGTGCCCCCAGGTGCTAGCTTTTAGAAACCGTTTAGGGAGTATTTGGTGGATGGATGCTGAATGAATTTCTCTCGATTGGTTGATTGAGAAAAGTTAAAATTGTTAAGCAGCACCTGTTTCTTACAGACTCAGCAATACTAGTATTTATTAGCCAATGAGAACAATGCTGAACTTAACAATTAAAACTACCTATCATTAGAAAGACAAGAGATTATCAACTGAAAAACACAACAGTCTCAGGGTGCCTGGGTGGCTCAGTCGGTTGAGCGTCCGACTTCAGCTCAGGTCATGATCTCACAATTTGTGAGTTCAAGCCCTGCTTCAGGCTCTTGTGCTGACAGCTCGGAGCCTGTTTTCAGATTCTGTGTCTCCCCCTCTCTCTCTCTGTCCCACCCCTGCTCACGCTGTCTCTTTCTCTCTCAAAAATAAATAAAACATAAAAAATTTAAAAAAAAAACACAAGAGTCTTTAAAATGAACTAACATTCAGCAAATTTTTTCTTTTTTAGCATTGTGTTTAGTAAACAATGTTTTCAGAAGTAGTTACGTGTTTGGGAATTCTTGTGTATTAGGGTTCTCCAGAGAAACAGAAACATAGGATATATGTATGATCGATCGATCGATCTATCTATCTATCATCTATCTATCTATCGGGAGAGAGAGAGAGAGAGATTTATTGTCAGTTTATTTGCATGATTATGGTAGCTGGGAACTCCAGCTCTGCAGTGTCGGTGAGGAGGTTCGAGACCCAAGAGAGCCGGTGACACAGAGTATTCTGAGGGCCATCTGATGCCCTGTTTCCTCGTACTCAGGGAGGCCGTTTTTCTTGCTCTATTCAGGCCGTCAACTGATTAGACGAGGCTCACCCACAATCTGATTTACTCAAGGTTCATCCACATAATATTAATCTCAACCAAAACCACTCTCCAAACGGACACACGAAGTTGGCCATCACGTGTTGTGTGTGCACACTGACAAAGAAACACCCTGGGGAGGACATATTTCCACAAGGAAAAATACAGGGGCCACACTGCACAAGATCTAGAACCAAGGCTTGCAGAGGGGAGTGTCACCTACCGCACCTGCCTCGTGGGGATGTAAACCATGTCTGCCTTAACTACACAGGAAGAAGAATAAACCAAACAACATCTTTGCGTGCAATCTTAAAAACTCTCTCAAGAGCTCACCTTAAAAGGCTGTCACACCCCCAATGAGGAATCAGCAATTTCCACGTAATGCCCTCTGGCTCTGAGCCCAGGCACAAAAATGCAAATCCATACTTATCAGGGAAAGGAAATCCCCAGCATTTTAAGAAAAGCTACTTGGGGGATCGGCTATTATTGGCGGGAGTTTGATGGGCCTGGTATGTCTTGCATGTTAAGCCTTACAATGGCTTATCCGTGGGCTAGCAAAATAAAGAGAGTCGGTAATGGATTTCACCTCCTTCTTGATTGCAAATGCAGCCACCAAAGGCCCCTCCAGCGCTCTCACATTGGCTGTTGGCAAGAATTCCCTCGGCTCAAATTCTCCCTGCAGTGACTGGCTGCTTAACCTGGAATCACAATTCATCATTTAACAGGACTCCGTGTGTAACTATACACCAGCATCCGCTCCCCCGGGCAGAGCCAGCAGAGGGAGAGAGGCTGACAGCCACAGCAAAGCTCGAGAATTCTGACTTTGCTTCAGAGACGGGATGAGCGGGCTCAATCTTGGGCTCGTTCCCTGCCAGACTCCTAAGGATCCGGGCCCAGGGATTAGAGCAGCCTCGGTGGGTCATCCTGCGCTCACCGGAACGTGGAAGCACAGTGACACAGAACCCCCTACTGTTTGCAGAAAACCAGAAAAGGAGAGGAAAGGACCTCGTGGTAGGAGCAAGGACGATTGGTGTTTTGTTTGTTTTCTGTTTTAAAAGCTCTCAGATTGTGTTTGAAAGATGAGCTGATGGAAAATTTCACGGACCCATAGCATCGTGTCATTTTGGTCTCAGGGGACAACACTGAGAATAGACGTGTGTGCTCCCCCCCATCCCAGCATGGACACGCCCCCTCCCCTCCCCCTTGGTTGGGCCAGAGACTTGCTCAACTTGCTCCGGTTCTTCTTCGCACTTCTCTTCCTAAGCATCTTCCAACGAGCAAGGCAGTCCGGGGCGGAGGCGGGACAGTATCTGTCTCTAATAGGCTGATTGGCTGAGCGTCGAAAGGATGACTTGTCCCCAAATATTTAACTTTTCTTTTCCTCCCTTCCTTCCGTAATTTGCTGTGAATATCTACCATGAGGGTGAGAAGCGCATGAGGGAAGCCAACAGTTTTCAATCAGCTTGTAGAGCTCTCAAAAATATATGTGTGTGTGTGTGTGTGTGTGTGTGTGTATGGATATACACATATATATCCATATATATATGTGGATGCTTATATACCACGCTCTCAGTTTCTGGTTTAATTGGTCCGTAGTGAGGTCAGGCACTCTGTATGAGCAGGGCTGCTCTGGGGATGAAAGATTCCTGGTGATTCTCCTGGGCACCCAGGTGAAAACCAACGGACCCTGGGTTAGGCCAACACACGTGACGACCTTACGGCCTAGAAAGGCAGAACCCAAAGGGTCGTATTCATCGGAGGCTAATGACCGTCCCTCCCAAACTTCCCCTCATCAACCACTTGAGTACACGCTGAGAAACAGAGCAAAGAGGAACGGATGACCAGCTAGGATCGAGTGTGTTGCCTCCTTTTGTATCGGGCCGTGCGTCACAGGGCTTCGTGACGGTGAATGGGAGGTTCGAGGCAGAAATGATGGTGGCCACTGGTCAGGATGAGACTCCTCAGCCCGGAAAGAGTGAGCAGCTCAGGACTCAGTAAGCTAATAATTCTAACTGATGTGCAGCTGCAGGAGTTCTGTATCCGGGAGGAGTACTTGATGATAAGTATGAAATAGTCAATGCTCAAGCAAACAAGGGGCTTCTTTTTCTTTTGTAACAACAGTAAGTCCTGAAATAGATACTTTCTAGCACTGGCCAAGCGGCTCCAAGGAGACTTGGTTCTTCCCTTCAATGCAGAGTTTGCCATCTTATGCTTGTGATGGCTGCTGCCGGTTGGTGGGGGGGGGGGGGGGGGACACTGTTCAGGTAAGGAGAGGTGGCCTGGGGCAGGTATCAGTCTCTCTCCTTTTATCAGAAAGCAAAAGCTGTCCCAGCCATATCCCTAGCAGAGTTCAAGTCTCTTTGTCAAGGACGGGACACACAGCCAGCGCCCCCTCCCCAATGCCCTAACGTGGGGGGAGGGGAGGGAACACGATTGTCCTGCTGGCTGTCTAAGTAAGAGCCGTTGCCCCCGGGGTTTAACATACCTCCATCTGGAACAAAATCAGGATTCTGTGAGCAATGGAGGAGGGAGGTGAGATACTGGATTAACAGCTAATGGTGTCTGCCACAGATCCCCACAGGGAATGTGTCTTCTGAATGTCACCCTTAACATGAACCTGTGCCTGATACCGTCGCAGCAGTTTTCTCCACGGAGATTTTCTTGGGGGGCACAGGAGCCATCACAAGGCGAAAGTCTCAGATAGAACCTCTCAGGCAGCTCTCTCTCCTTAGACCCTCAGAGGTAAACAGCGGAAGACTCCAGCTGAAATCTTGCTAGTAATTGTAATTCTTTCTTTCTCTACATTTCTTCCACTTTGCCGCTGTGAACAGAGAGGATGGAGCATGGACGACAGCACTGTCTCCTATCCCGAGAAATGTCAGCTTCTAACCAGATCCTTTTTTTTTTGTTTTGTTTATTTATTTTTGAGCCAGAGAGACAGACTGCTAGTGGGGAAGGGGCAGAGAGAAGGAAAGGGAGACACAGAATCTGAAGCAGGCTCCAGGCTCGGAGCTGTCAGCACATAGCCCGACGAACTCACTGGCCGCAAGGTCATGACCTGAGCCGAAGTCGAACGCGTAACCAACCGAGCCACCCAGGCGCCCTTAACCAGATCCGTTTTGGTGATACATCTGTGCATTCAGCCCAGCGCCCCTGAGCATGCAAACATGATGCAGGCATTTAAAAAGGACGTTTTCAGTGGGTTTCGAGCCCTGTATACCTATCTCTGGATGGATGTTCACCATGCACTGTTTTCTATGGATATGTATTAACCACAGCATCATGAAAGGCCCAGGTGAGTACCAGCAAGGTGCCTGAGCTGCAGCAAACAGGGAGCTCACACAAACATTCCTATAAGACCCTTTTGAGAAAACGTTCACCCAGATGGCTTTCCCTAACTTACCCTTCCTCCTCCCCACTCACCACTCTCCATTACCCTTACTAAGAAGAAAATGGTATTCATTTTGAATTGGAAACGTGAGAAGAGGGGCGCCTGGGTGGCTTAGTCGGTTAAGAGTCCAACTTTCGCTTAGGTCATGATCTCGCGGTTCGTGGGTTCGAGCCCCGCGTCGGGCTCTGTGCTGACTGCCAGCTCAGAGCCTGGAGCCTGTTTCAGTCTGTGACTCCTTCTCTCTCTGACCCTCCCCTGCTCACACTGTCTCTCTCTCTCTCCTAGAAATAAATAAAACATTAAAAAAAATTAAAAAAAAAAAGAAACGTGAGAAGAGTCGGGATTAAAAGTCAGAGGCAATGCCCACCAATCGTATTTCTTTCTTTCTTTTTCTTAAATTTGAAGACAAGGATATTAGATTTTATTACTTTCCTTGATATTTTGCACTTTTTTTAAACTTAGTTTTAAATTTATGTCCAAGTTGGTTAGCATATAGCGCAATAATGATTTCAGGAGTAGAATCCAGTGATTCTTCCCCTACGTATAACACCCAGTGCTCATCCCAGCAAGTGTCCCCCTTAATGCCCTTGCCCATTTAGCCCATTCCCCCTCCCACAACCCCTCTGGCAACCCTCCGTTTGCTCTCTATATTTATGAGTCTCATGTTTTGCCCCCTCCCTGTTTTTATATTATTTTTGCTCCCCTTCCCTTATCAAACAATCACATTTCTAAGTGCACTATTTCAGCTTGGAAGGGAATCCAGCATACATGGGAAGATTTAAAACATATGGCGCAGACAATAAACGACCCCAAATTTGAATTGTTTGTATGTTGCAACTTGCATGGTGAGAGCCCCAACATGGTGATCGTTCAACTGTGAGAGCCAGAGGTGGAGCAGGGGGGCTCAGCCCAGGGAATCGCCCCTTAGAGGCCACTTCAGAGACTTGCACCCACCAGATGGCACAGGCAACGTTTCTTTCTCAGAAGCGTACACGTCTGTGGTTGGAAGATACCGTATGTGGCAGGCTTTGGGTGTAAGGGATGCGGGAGAGAATGCTGAATACATGAATACTTGAGCTAAAGTAGCTACACAGAAGGCTGGGGACACCAACCCTTCTCTCTCCTGGCCCCTGTTTTTGCTGTTAAAATAACCGCTAGTCATAAACTCATGCTCATTTCTGGGTGAGGCAGGAAAATTGCAAGGATCGGGGGCAGCAAACTTCTCTGAGCCCCATTCTATCACTGGCAATTGTAACCATTCACCTTGGCAAGGATGAGGAGGGGTAGCTGGGAAGCCTCCTCTATCAAAGCAGCACATTATTACATGTTGATCAAGGGGACAAGGATTTCAGTTTTCAAAGGCTCGTGTTTCAAGAGGAACTGTATCACTGCTAATTTTCTGCCTGATGAATTTATCATACTGTCACTACAAAATACTGGATTCTTCTTTTTAATGTCTTTTTAATGTCTACTTCTTAATTTTTCGAGAGAGAGAGAGAGAGAGAGAGAGAGAGAGAGCGCACAAGTGGAGGAGAGGGAGTGAGAGCAGGAGAGAGAGACAGAATCCCAAGCAGGCTTGGTGCTGACAGCACAGAGCCTGACGCGGGGCTCAATCTCACAATCTGCAAGATCATGACCGGAGCCAAGATCAAGAGTCAGTCACTTAACCGACTGAGCCACCCAGGCACCCCTGAATTCTTGTGTATCCAGGTTCAAACACTTACTGCAGAGCTACCATATTTCTGGTACTGTGTTTGGTGTGTAGGATACAAAATGAATTGAAGCAAAATCCTAATTCTTAAGGTGCTCATAAACTGTGGTGGAAACATACATATTCATCTATTCATATGACAATAATTTCCCAAGTGGCTAGACATGGGAAGTGCAGAGATTATGAGGCAGTTAACCTCACATACTGATCATATACTTTTCTTTCTTGATCTTTTAGAGGTGATGTGGCAGATGTTTTAGAGGTAATGTAGCACAAGGGCATGGCTTCGAGTCTGCTCTGCTGCTTTTTTGTTGTGTGACCTTGGGGCAAGTTATTTAACCTTGCCCATGCTTGGTTTACTTTTCTATAAAATGAGGAAAATAGTAGCACTTCGTTTATGAGTTGTTTTGAGGGTTAAATGCCATGCATATATAAAAATGTTAGTGTCTTCTTTATAGTAAGTATAGTGGACAACTTTTAGCCATTACTATTACTACCATGGACCATTTGGAGACTACAGAAATGGGCATTGGGAATGGCTTTCTGGAGATGCCTTGTAATTTGGGTCCCCATGAATTAGAGATGGCTAGTCACTCACTAATCATTTCTTGAGTGTGATACAGCTAGAGGTGGAAGAACCCAGATGAGTGTGATTAAAGACATAACATTCCTCCTCCCCACCAATTGCTCATGGTGGGAGGTGGGCAGAAAAGCAAGCCTGCAGTTATATCACAGCATGACAAATGCTGTGGATGTGCCAGGGTGTTTGGGGACTTTGGAAGAGGGTTATCACCTAAATTAGGTGGGGTGGGCGCTGTTGGTGGGAGTGATGTATAAAAAAATTACTTTCCAGGGGCGCCTAGGTGGCTCAGTCGGTTAAGCGTCCGACTTTCGCTTAGGTCATGATCTCGCGGTTCATGGGTTCGAGCCCAGCGTCGGGCTCTGTGCTGACTGCCAGCTCAGAGCCTGGGGCCTGTTTCAGTCTGTGACTCCATCTCTCTCTGACCCTCCCCTGCTCATGCTGTCTCTCTCTCTCCTAGAAATAAATAAAAACATTAAAAAAAATTACTTTCCAGAGAGATGACATTGAGCTGTATCTCAAAAGGAACTGTATCTTGAGTGTGCTTGGGTGGCTTAGTCGGTTGAGTGTCTGACTTCAGCTCAGGTCATGATCTTGTGGTTTGTGAGTTTGAACCCCACACTGAGCTCTGTGCTGACAGTGCACAGAGCCTGGAGCCTGCTTCATATTCTGTGTCTCCCTCTCTCTCTGTTCCTCCCCTGCTTGTGCGCTCTCTCTCTCTCTCAAAATTAAATAAACATTAAAAATAAAGGGGGGGGCTGTCTACTCAGGTGGAGTAGAGGGAAGGACTTTCCAGATGATGGAAGGGCTTTTAAAAAGACAAAGTCAGAGCATTTTAGGGATTTCAAAATCCAGGTGAGTATGGGGTGTTTGGGAGGTGGGCAGGGGCCACCTCACATGACATCTTGAATGTCATGCCAAGAAATCAAAACATTATCCTGAGGGCTATAGGCACCCGGCAGCTTGATTTTAGGAAGATCATCCTGGTAGCAACATGGAGTGTGTACTGGAGTGGAGGATGACTTGGGCAGGAAATTGTCGCTGTTATTTTAGTAAAAAATGACATCAGTTGAAAACTAAAGTATTCGTTGGGGACAGAGAGGAGGGGACACTAGAGATTTAGAACAATTCACAGACAGATTCAAGGAGCGATCCTATGTGGCAATCAAGGAAGGGAGGGAGAAGCCTCCGGGGTCCCAGGATTTTTGACTCGGGCACCTGAGTGAATAGGGTCATTCCCCTAAATGGGAGCTACCTGGGAGGAAGTAAGGATGCTGAGGGATGAGGCTAATGAGCTTAAGTTTATAAACCTGGAAATTGAGACTGATGACCTGGTGGTAAAGCCAAAGGACAGTCTGGTAGGCAGTGGACGTGCAGGCTTGGAGCTCGGGAGAGAGACCTAGGTTGGAGATCTTGATTTCCTCCCACGTCGTTAGTATGTAAAGGGTAGCCCGATCTATAGTTTCAATGAAGTTATTCAGGGAAAATTTATAAAGTGAGATGAACAGAGGCCTGAAGATGCAACTCTGGAAACAGGTCAGGAAGAGAAAAAGGAATCTTCCTCCAAAGAGGTGGAGAAGAAACAGCTGGGAAAGCCGAGGAAAGAAAATAAGAGGAGGGAGCTAGGTAATGAGAGCCAGAGGAAGACAGTGTTATAGGGAAAAGTGAAGTACAAGGAGAGAAAAAGTAGTTTTTGTGGTTGGGAGACGCCTGCCCACTGTGGCGAGCCAGGGAAGTGGTGACTGGGGGAGATATTCGGGCAGAGAAAATAAGGAGTGCAAACTTGTGGGAACAGAGGAGTTACATACTGATAAGATTCTTTGGTTAAAAAATTATCTCCCATTGGAAGAGTAGGGAAAATTCGATTATGAGGCCAGTTGGCTTTCACTGGATGCCGGAGAAGCCATCGATGTGCTCCAAAATTGGGCTTTCTTCTGTAGGTAATAGGAAATGAATACATAGGCCAACTTAGGAGTATGTTTTTAATAAGTCATTTTTTTAAAGATTGCTTTTAAAGTTTATTTATTTTGAGAGAAAGAGTGAGTGCTCAAGTGGGAAAGGGGCAGAGAGAAAGGAGAGACAGAATCCTGAGCAAGCTCCTTGCCATTAGTGCTGAGCCAGACTGGGGGCTGCATCTCATGGACCTCAAACTGTGAGATCATGACCTGAGCGGAGACCAAGAGTCAGTTGCTTAACTGATTGAGCCACCCAGGTGCCCCAATAAGTCATTTTTAAAAACTGAGGTAGGAGCACCTGGGTGACTCAATCGGGTAAGCAACTGATTCTTGATCTCAGCTTAGGTCATTATCTCACGGTTTGTGAGTTCAAACTTCACATTGGGCTCCTCCCTGACAGTGCCCAGCCTGCTTGGGATTCTCTTTCTCTCCCTCTCGCTCTCTCTGTGTCTTCCCTGCTCTCACATGTGCTCCCTCCCTCCCTCCCCCCCTCTCTAAATAACTAAATAAACTTAAAAACAAACAAAACCCTGACGTAAAGCTTACATGCAGTGAAATGCATAGATCTTGGACATCCAATTCAAGGAGTTTTAACAAGTGTGAAACCTCATGTAACCAACTAATCAAGATAAAATACTTCCACCACCTTAGAAAATTCCCTTGTATCCTGTTTTAATCTCTAGTCCCTACAGGTGACTATCATTCTCATTTCTACCCAAAATTTTATTTTTGTCTATTCTTGAAATTTCATATACCTGGAATCATGCTGTATGTAAACTTTATTCTCTGGCTTCTTTTGTTCAACATGAGGTTTTTGAGATTTATGCATGCTGTTGCACGGATTAGTAATTTATTCTCTATTGCCGAATAGCATTATTATATGAGTAAGTCACACAGTTTGTTCATCTATTCCTCCATTGATGGACATTTAGGTTGTAATAAGGTTTGGGTTATAATGACTAATGTTGGCAAAAACATTCATGCACAAGCATTTTTCGTGGAGTATGTTTTCATTTATTTTAGGCAAATATCTAGGGGTGCAATTGCCTAGTCATAAAGGAGGTACATTTTAACTTCATTAGAAACAGCTTTCCAAAGCGATTGTACCATTTACACGCCCACCAGTAATGCAAGGGAGTTCCAGTTCCACATGCATGGCTCTTTCCAATCTTTAAAATTTTAGCCATCCTGATGGATGTGAAGTGGTATCTCTTTGATGGCTTCATTTTAATTTCTTTAGCAGCCAATATTGAGCACCTTTTCAGAGGTCTACATTTGCTTGTCTTCATTTGGTAAGTGTCTGCTCAAGAGTTTTGCTCATTTCTGTTTGATAAGCATAAGAAAACTGTATGTTGAGGGAAACTGATATTTACTGGCAGATATTATGTTGAAGGCAATTGATATTTACTGACACATTCTTAGTGGATTTACAACAGAACCATTGATGCATTCTATTAACGGAAAACTGAATGAGTCTGAAATACAGAAAAAAACCTTGCATCTTGGATGTCCAGTCCCTTTATATGATAGAAAATCAAAAATATAAAAATAATTTAAAATTATATACAAAACACTTTAAATAACTTTATACCTCATCAATTATGTTTAATACGACTCGAGCTATTTGAAGATGGAATTGTGTCTTCTCCGTTGACTACGGGAGAGAGCTTTAGGGTTAGAAGGCAAAGAAAACCCACGTGACGGATTCAGTTTGGCTGGGATGAAGCCAGGAGCCAGACCAGTAAGTTACAGAAGACCTAAGGTGAGGTCTTTTGTTTTCGGACGTCGCACGATACACAGAAAATACACAGATGGGCAATTTTTGAGATTGCTCGTCGGAGCACAAGCACCATGTGGAAACCTCTTCATGCTACAGTCAGCTTGGGGATTTACCTTAAACGCTGGGGTTGGATAGTTTTCTGCCCTGTTGCTTACAAATAACTATAGAACTTTTCAGGGTCTCTGAATCATTCTCAGTTTTCGTTTTTGTTTGTTTGTTTTGTGGGTGTCCGGAACCCATTTCAGATCCACTGTGGGTGGTGCCGACCTGGGCCTTTTTGAAAATAAGCTTTTAGGAGACTGTGAAGTACACCTTGGCCTACTTAAGGCCCACGGTCACAGGTAGGCCTGCTTGGTTTAGGGTCCTGGGGCAGGCCAATCTCCAATTAGGAATTGATGGAGTTGATGCACCGACTCCAACAGCGTTTAACCAGGGCTTTTTTTTTTCCTACTACAAAATAGTACGGGAGGGGCGAGGGGGATCGGGTTGCAGGCCGGGCTGCAGGAAGGAGCCCCGGAGCGCGCAGGGCCGGGCCTGGGCGGGCTGAGGGCTCGCTCCGGGCAGGCGTGCGCCGGGCCCGCCGCGCACGCGCACGCGCACGCACTCGCGCACGCCGGCCCCTCATTTAGGCGCCGGGTGTCGGCGGCGCGCGCGGAGGGCAGATGGAGTGGGTGCTCGCCGAAACGCTGCTGTCGCAGAGCCGGGACCCCCGGGTCCTGCTTGGGGCGCTGTGCCGCGAGGAGGCATCCGCGGAGCGCGTGGAGACGCTGTGCTTTCTGCTGCAGCGACTCGAAGACGAGGAGGCGCGCGGCGGCCGGGGCGCGGGCGCGCTCCCGGAGGCGGCGCGCGAGGTGGCCGCAGGGTACCTGGTGCCGCTGCTGCGGGGCCTGCGCGGGCGCCCCGCGGGCGCCTCGGACCCCGGCCCGCCGGCCCGCCACCGCCGGCGCGTGCTGAGGGCGGCGGGCGCCGCCTTGCGTTCGTGCGCCCGCCTCGCCGGGGGCCCGCAGCTGGCGGCCGCCCTGGCCGAGGAGGCGCTGCGCGACCTGCTCGCCGGGGGGCCGGGCGCCGAGGCGGCCGTGGAGGTGCTGGCGGCCGTCGGGCCCTGCCTGCGGCCCCGCGAGGACGGGCCGCTGCTCGAGCGGGTGGCGCGGGCGGCCCTCGCCCTGGCGCTGGCGGCCGACGGGGACGGCGGCGAGGCCAGGCCCGCGGAGGACGCGGCGGCGCTGGCGGCCGGGCGGCTGCTGCCGGCGCTGGGCCAGTGCGGCGGGGCGGCGCTGCGCGCCGTGTGGGACGGGCTGGGCGCGGCCGCGGCGCCCCCGGGCCCGGGCCGCGTGGGGCCGCAGCTGCGGGTGCTGAGCGCCCTGGCCGAGAGGCTGCTGCCGGAGCCCGGCGCCGACCGCGGCCCGCGCACGCGCGAAGAGGGCCCGGACGCGCGGCGCTGCTGGCGCTTCTGGAGGACCGTGCAGGCGGGGCTGGCCCAGGCCCCCGACGCCCTGACGCGCAAGCGGGCGCGCTACCTGCTGCAGAGGGCGGTGGAGGTGTCGGCTGAGCTGGGGGCCCGCTGCACCTGCGGCCCCCAGGAAGGAAACGGTACTTGCCTCTTTGCCCCCGGCCCAACCCCTTTCCGCTGGGGAGCCCCCCCCTTCCGAAAACCAGCTCTCCGCCCCCCCCTCCCCCCAAGCGCCTTCCCTCGACCTTAAAGCCAGGGGACCTTGGGAACCTCACCTCGAGGCTGTTCTCCAAGTGTCACAAATCGCTGCACCTGAGAACAGGCAGCATTTCCTAACCTTTCTGACCCCGAGCCGGGCGGGACCCTGCGTCCGTGCAAGAATGGGGAACGTGACTGAGCCCGTGCAGGATTTTACAGACCAAATTTGCCGGGTCTCGTGCTGGGTCCATCCTAATAGGAAGGGTTAGCTTCCATCAGATTGAAAGAGCAATTCTTTACCTGTCCTGAGCCATGCATTGAGGTTTGAGTGTTAGCGTTCTGTTCTGGAAATTGTCACATTCTTTGGAAATTTCTCTTGGCAGTTCTTTCTGGGAGTTCCTGAAATTTGTCAAATATATATGTATATATATAGTCCTTAAGTCGACCTTTTGAGGGTATTTTTGCTGCTGATCTTAAGTAATTTTTTAAAAATCATTTGAGCCTGTGCTTCCTACCAGAGGAGTTGAAATAATCAGGACTCCTTTCAATTTGGTACTTACTGTTAGTTGGTTTGTTCGCTGAAATGTGTGAACATGCCCTTCAGTCATCTTTTTGAGCTCTCCAAGACCGAAAATAGGTTCAAAATAGTCGCAGTGGATACAAAATTTCTGCTTTTTTAGCTATAGCTGCCTATTACTGGTAAAGGATTTCTGTTTGGTTGAAGTCGTGAGTTGATTTTCACGTTTGTCTAAAGCATTAGATAGGAAATATTTTGAGAGTCTGTGAATAGGTGATCATCTAATGAGAGTTTTCACTGGAGAAGACTTTTTAAGAAAATATTTTGAGTTTTGAGAGAGTGCAAGCAAGGGAGGGAGACAGGATCTGAAGCAGGATCCGAAGTCGGCTACTAGCTGACAATGAGCTCGATGTGGGACTCAAACTCATGAATGGTGAGATCATAACCTGAGCTGAAGTCAGATGCTCAACCAACTGAGCCACCCTGAGGCCCCTGGAGAAGACTTTAAAACTACCAAAATCAAAGTCATTTATTTTAAAGAGTCATTCTGCAGTTTTAAAGATAAGCAGTGGTTTTTCTGTGCCCTCCCACTTGTAGCACCCATTTCAGAAAGCAACTGCTTGTCCCTCTTTTAGTGGATTATTTTGGTACTTACCTCTGTGTCTTCCAGTAATCTGGATAAAATCAAAATCCACTGTCATAGTTACCCCTTGGTTAAATGTGAATTCTACATTCACAAAAGGATGACCAAAAATACTGTTCACAGGTGATCTGTGTAGTAAGCTACGATTATTTTTTTTTCCTTCTTGCAAGTTTCCCCTGGAATTATGCAATTTAAAAATTTGTTTGGTTCTATCACTAATTCAGCCTCAGATTTTCAGCTAGTTGTCTAAATTTTTCTTGTACAAAATTTCTCTGATTTTTCTCTTAGATTTCTTTAACAAGTTTTTAAAATGTTTATTCATTTTTTAAATTTATTTCTGAGAGAGAGAGAGAGAGAGAGACACCGAGTGAGCAGGGGAGGGTCAGAGAGAGAGGGAGACATAGAATCTGAAGCAGGCTCCAGGCTCTGAGCTGTCAGCACAGAGCCTGACACAGGGCTTGAACCCACGAACCGTGAGATCATGACCTGAGCTGAAACTGGATGCTCAACTAACTGAGCCACCCAGGCACCCCTAAATGTTTATTCATTTTGAGAGACACAGAGTGTGAGTGGAGGAGAGGCAGAGAAAGAGAGAGGGAGATACAGAAACCGAAGCAGGCTCCAGACTCTGAGCTGTCAGCACAGAGCCCGATATGGGGCTCGAACCCATGAACTGTGAGATCATGCTTTACTGACTGAGCCCTCCAGGCACCCCTTAGATTTCTTGATCATTTCTGTTAGATACCCGTAGAAGTTTCGACTGGTGCACAGCTGCTCTTCTTCGATCTGCCTTCGCCTGAGTCCTGTTTTGGAACTCTTCTCTCCTGGAGTTCTTATCTTCCCCTTTTTTGCTTTACTCACTTGTTTTGGTGTAGAGCATTTTCCAGAGATCAAAATTTTTAAGAGCACGTCTGATAAATCCGTCAAAGGATCCACTGTGTCTGATACGTTTTATTTCTCTTATTTCCATCTGACGCTTCGGTCCACTGAGAATCCCCATCTGTTCATATGTGCTCTCTGCCTTCTCCACTACATCCTTTAACATCTTTAACATACTCATCATAGTTCTGTATGTAGACAGGAGCTACTTCTTTTTTTTTTTAATTTTTTAATTTTTTCATTTATTTCTGAGAGAGAGATAGCGACAGCGTGAGCAGGGGAGGGTCAGAGAGAGAGGGAGACACAGAATCTGAAACAGGCTCCAGGCTCCGAGCTGGATGTAAGCACAGAGCCTGACGCAAGGCTTGAACCCATGAACTGTGAGATCATGACCTGAGCCAAAGTCGGACGCTCAACCGACTGAGCCACCCAGGCACCCCCACAGGGGGTACTTCTGAGTTTGGTTTTGGTTTTTGTTCGATCTCTTGGCAGTGGGGTCATTCTCTTCAGTAGAGACTGAAGTAAACATTTATACATTGAGGTGGGCGCCCTTCATCTGTTAGGCCGCTAGCGTTGGGGGCTGACTCATACTTGTTTATAGTGAAGCAGGATTTGGATCTGGTTGTCAGCTGTGGTTGTGGATTGTTGCTGCCTTATGTTTAGTGTGAAGCCTGGGGTTTTGTCAGTGTTGTTTTTCTGAAGCCCTGGATGCTGACACTACATTTGGGGTGCTGCCCTCAGGAAGGGGTCGAGCACTGGTGTTTGTTGCAAGGTTTGAGATGAGGGTGAAGGGGGGCTGGGACTTCTTGCTTCTGCTTCAAGCCTCTTCTTAGGTCCCGTGTGCCTGAACCTCAGGGTTCCTGCTTTCTTCGCTGTCTCTGCCCCCACTGCAGTGGCAAATAACCTCTGTCTCCTCCTTTTGTTTGACTGCCGAAGCTAGCCCACCCCTGCCTCCCACCTAGTGGAGGGTTTAGAGTTTCCTTACCCTGTCCTGTCGGGCTTCATTCTCCTTGTGTCTGTGGTGGGTCTTGGCTCCTGGTTTCTCGCCTTTCCCTCTCAGCGGTGGTGGCAGCAGACCTGCTTTACATCAGTGCAGGACTCTGGACATGAGAGGGTTTCCTCCCATCGGTGCAGGTTTTCTGCCCATCCCCAGGGCAGCCAACTTTTCCCTGGTATCAGGACTTGGGACAGGCATGGGGGTGTGGGAGGCTTTCCCCCAGGGCAAACAGCTGTGGCTGTGGTATGAGGAGGGTCCGGAGTGCAGACAAGATCGAGCAGTTGACCACCATCTTGTTCTCCCGTAGGGCTGGGCTGGGCTTCTCCAGTGAGTCTTGCTGCCCCTTCAAACCTAGGTGGGCCCTGCACGCTTGTGCTCGAGTCTCTTCCCTTTCCCACAGTCTTTCTCAGAACACGTGGAGGAGGCCTGAGGAATTGAGCTGGTGAGTCGTCGCGGATTCCCTTTGGGGTTCTCAAGGTTCTGGGCTGTTAAACTCGCCCACACCTGGCCTTGAAAACCTCATCAAACGTTCATTGTTTTTATTGTTTCTCTATTTTTAAAGTTTTATTATTTCTTTATTTTGAGAGATTCAGAGAGAGGGGAGAGAGAGAGAGAGAGAGAGAGAGAGAGAGAGAGAGAGAGAATCCCAAGCAGTCTCCGCGCTGTCAGCGCAGAGCCGGATGAGGGGCCCGATCCCATGAGCTGCAAGATCACGACCTGAGCTGAACTCAAGAGTTGGATGCTTAACTGACTGAGGTGCCCCTCGTCGTCATTGTCATTGTTGTTTGTTTAAACTGCTTTTTGGTGACCACCTCTTCCTGCACTTGGCCAGGGGTAGATGGATCTGGGTGCCCTGTCTGTTGTTGGAGAGGCTTGCTGCCCTTCCAAGTTCAGATCCCTTGGTTGCTTGGCAGCCGTAGGTTTTAGGAGTCTAGGATTTTGTGTATTGTCCAGCTTTTTCGCTTTGTTTAGTAGGGCAGGAATGTTCTTTGGCCTTCTATATCCCGAGCGGAAGCTGAGACCAAGCGTGTCTAAATGCCTTTGTTTTCCCATCACGTTTGATTTATGGTTTCACTGGCGGTAGAGTTGTAGGCTGGAAAACGTTTCCAGTCACGATTTTGAAGGCATCAATCTACTGTCTTAGAAGCTAGAGCTTTCGCTGTTGCTCTTGAGTAGCCTGATACCATCCTGAATCGTGTTTACTTATAAGTGCTGTGTTTCTGCTCCTTAGAAGTGGGGACTGTGCCCCCATCATTGTGAAATGTCACACTTGTGGCACGGGTCAGTTTTCATCCCTGTGTTGGGCACTTGGCTGACCTAGTCAATCTGGAAATCGTGTTCTGTGGTTCTGAGAACTTTTCCCGAATTACTTTATTTCCTTCTTTCCTTCTGTTTTTTAATAAACTTTTTTTTAAAAAATGTTTTATTTCTGAGAGAGAGACAGCGTGAACAGGGGAGGGTCAAAGAGAGAGGGAGACACAGAATCTGAAACAGGCTCCAGCACAGAGCCAGATACGGGGCTTCAACCCACAAACCGTGAGATCATGACCTGAGCTGAAGTCGGGCGCTTAACCGACTGAGCCTCCCAGGAGCTCCCTTACTTCCTTATTTACGTTCTCATGTTGGATATTGAAACTCCTGGACCAGTTATCAAAGCATCTTCTCTCCTGTTTTCTATGATTTTATCTCTTTGTTCTATTTCCTAGGTGACTCCTCAGCATTATTTCCAGTCCTTTCTCTGCGTTTCTTGTTGTTTACCAGCAAATTTTTATTCCCATGTGATCTTTCTTGTTCTTATAATGTACCCTTATTAATCGTATCCTGTTCTTATGACAGCATGAGATTTATCTTTTCCCCCTAGTTGTGTTTTCTCCAAATCTCCTCTGTCTGTCTTGGTCTTGATCGTTAATGTGCATGTTCCCCCAGACATCTGGTGATCCTTAGATACCTGTTGCTATTTAAGAGTAAGGAACCCCAACTCAGGTTTAAGTCTCTAAGCACATGAGCAGAGCCTGCATGGACTTCAGTGCAAGGTGACCTGACCAAGCCACAGTACTGGGTAATCTCCCATGACCAGTCTTCCCTCTCGGGCTGGCCAGAGTCCATGGAGACTCTTCAGTCTGCTGCCGCATAGCCAAGTCCTGGTGGGCGTTCTGGGACCCGAGGGGCTGGTGTGCTGCAAGGGGCAGGCAGAAGGGGATCTCCGCACCCAGGGTGCCTCCTTGGTCACTTAATTCCCAGCATATGGCCCTCACTCCTGACCTCAGCAGAGTCCAGTGCCTCTCCGTCCAGAGACCCACAGTTTTACCTTCTCCAGAGAATCAGTTCCAGGCTTTTTCCTGCTCAGACCATAGGAAGGGGCACCAAGGCTCCGTTGATCGAAGATACTGAACGAATCCTCTTTAGTTTACCCTTGATTTTTGCTTCTACTTACAGAGTTAACGTTTGCTGCCAGTTCCTTAGGTCTGGGGACATTTTTAAAGTATAAATCAGTTTTTTTCGTGGCTTTCCCCTTGCGCACTTACTATTCACTTTTTTTGAGTCTGCTTGGTTTTTCTCGGGTTTTTCAAACCAAGCTTCACTGCTCTTGTTTGCTCCCCTCTTGTCTCCATGCTTCTGGGCTTTTGCCTTTGAAGAATCTTCCACTGTTACAGTGAGGTTCTAAGGGAGAGAAAGGAGAGCTTATGACTCTTACCCAGAACTCCCAAACAGTAATCTTAATTAAAAGAAAAGAAAAAAAAAACTCCTTTTGAGATTCCTGTTAGCCTGAGCCTCCTACCTGGGCTTCAATACAGGGTACCCTGCATTATTCGAGAATACAGCATTTGGTAACCGTGGCGTGATTTTAAAAATGACCGTCATTAAGAAACTTAAGACATAGACAAAAGGAGGAACTAATTTTCCTTTTTAAACCACATCAGGCCCAAGTCTGTTTTGGTGGTCCGAGAAGAAAAAAGATGAACTTCTCAAGTTTTGGGAAAACTATATTCTAATCATGGAGACTCTAGAAGGAAATCAGGTAAGTGTTTTCATATTTTAACAAATCCGAGGTAGACGCAGTTTTCGTTTCTTTCAAATGCTTTTTGTAAAAGCAATGCAAAAAGACCAATTTGGATAAAGCATAATGGGATACAAGTGTCCTTTGTTCTCCAGCACAAATGCAACTTAGAACTAAATGTTAACTCAGGAAATTAAAGCCTTTTTTTTTTTAATTGACTTAAATTGTGACTCAGTGGGGCGCCTGGGTGGCTTAGTCGGTTAAGCGTCCAACTTTCGCTTAGGTCATGATCTCACGGTTCGTGGGTTCGAGCCCCGCGTCGGGCTCTGTGCTGACTGCCAGCTCAGAGCCTGGGGCCTGTTTCAGTCTGTGACTCCCTCTCTCTGACCATCCCCTGTTCACGCTGTCTCTCTCTCTCTCTCCTAGAAATAAATAAAACATTTAAAAAAAAAAAATTGTGACTCAGAGACGTTTAGCCTTATTTGTTCTTCCCTTGACATTTACTTCTAAAGTGTTAGTTTTTAGTTTCTCGGTGTTCTGAAAAATCTCCAAAGAAATACATACTTAGGAAAATGCTACTTAAGGTGATTCTGAGGTGAATTGTTGTTAAGTAAATAATTGTCCTTTAATGTTGTAGGCTGGCCTGCCTCCCTCCTTCCCGTCTTTCCTCCTTCCCTGCCTGCCTCCCTCCCTCCCTCTCTTCCTTCCTTCCTTCCTTCTTGCTTTAGTTCTTACATCTGTTTGTACCTAGTCATGCAAGTGGAAACTTGAAAAATTATTTTCAGTTCCTTTTGAATTTGTTTTTGTAGAATCATGAAATTTTTAAGGTGCGAAGAATCTCTCTGAAAGAGGAGAGAGTGTGCATGTGTGTGGGAGGGGCAGAGAGAGAGAGAGAGAGAGAGAGAGAGAGAATCCCAACCAGGCTCTGCACTGTCAGCATGGAGCCCCATGGGGCCTGATCCTGAGCTATGGGATCATGACCTGAGATGAGATCAAGAGTTGGATGCTCAACCAACTGAGCCACCCGGGCAGCACTCAGTTTCTAAATTTGGGGCATCTGGGGTGGCTCAGTTGGTTGAGAGTCCAGCTTCATTCAACTCAGGTCATGATCCCCCAGTGCGTGAGTCCAAGCCGCGCATCAGGCTCGCTTCTGTCAGTGTGGAGCTCACTTCAATTCCTCTGTCCCCCTCTCTCTCTGCTCCTCTCCTGTTTACGTGTATGCACTCACATGCTCTCGCTCTCTCAATCTCTCAAAAATAAATAAACATTAAAAAAAATTTCTAAATTCAAATAAACTTTATGGTTTTCCTAATTGGTAGATACATAAGACCCCTATAATTTCTTTAAAAACTGATTTACCTGCATTTACCTACAGTAGTGTAAGTAGTTGAACACTGAACTCTGAACTGGCTGTCCTTTTAAATGTGTGGCCTTGAACAACTTGAATGACTAGAGAGAATATTTTTTCCCTCTTTGTATTCTGTTGGTATCGCCAGCTCTGCCTGTATCTCAGCGCATGTGAGGATTACATGACACGATTTCTGATTCTCACTGTACAACTATGAAGTTACTGTTACTCTATCCTAGGCTGTATTCATTAGCTTTGCTGCACCCAGTCTCATGCACTGGAATTTATATGATTTAACAACTGGGAGAATCTGGCAGAATTCTGCATAGAATCTGCATAGTTTTTCTATGGGGAGAAAAAACCAGAAGTGCTACTGTTGTATAAAATGGATGGAAAGAAGTTTCATTTATTTTTTAAAGTTCACCTCAAGTTTTCAAAGGTGAATTTTTATTTCCTACAGTGTTTTGTTTTTGCTTCCAGATCCATGTTATAAAGCCAGTTTTACCGAAGCTCAACAGTCTGTTTGAATACGCCGTGGCCGAGGAAAACGGTAATGGTTGCTTTTGTTTTGATTTTTGTGACCTTTGTCGTTTCTTGTTTCCTCCTTGTTTGGATACGTATCTCTCATTTCAGAGAGTTTGGAAAACTTGTAAAAGTGTAAGGAAGATAATGTGAATCTGCCGCCACCAGAATGGCTGTTAACGTTCCAGATACATGCCTTCTGGATTGATTGACCATAACGTTTTGTCTCACTTAGCAGTACGTCCACATGCATTTACCTATATCCATTAATAGCCTTTGAGAACATAATTTTATTTTTTTGTTTTATTTTTTAATTTTTTAATGTTCGTTTATTTTTGAGAGAGAAACACACACACAGAGTGTGAGTGGGGGAGGGGCAGAGAGAGGGAGACAGAATCCAAAGCAGGTTCCAGACTCTGAGCTGTCAGCACAGAGCCCAAAGCGGGGCTTGAACTCACGAATGGTGAGATCAGACCTGAGCCGAAGTCGGACGCTTAACCAGCTGAGCCACTCCAGTGCCCCGAGAATAATGTAAAATGAACCTCCTTGCCCAGCTTCGGATAGTGATCAGCACATGGCCAACCTGTGCCTTATATCCTCTCTCAGCCTCTCCTCCTCCTGCCTCCCCACCAGGGACTACGAAGCCACCCCGAGGCAGCCACCCCGAGGCAGCGTATCATGTGGTCTGTAATTATTTCAGCATATATCCTTAAAAGATGAGAGCTGTTTTGATGTTGGTGTGGTGTACATTTTTAATAATAGCTCCTTGGGTATTATATATTTTCACTGCTCTCTGTTCGTATTCTCTAGATCTGTTTCATTGTTTGTTAGTTACTTTTCGGAGAGGTTCAGTTGTTATTCTGTCTCTTGAATCTTCTTCGGAAGATTCTAAGACAGAATTTGAAATCTGGTTTTTTAAGCCCTTCCTTGGTACTGTGTTTTGAGAACCTTTTAGGAGAAATAGAAGGAAGTGGAGCTTCCTAAAATTATTGTGATAGGAAGTTTGAATGAACAAAACCGCTAGATGCACGCTGACAGTATTCAGTATGCGTATGAATGATAAACTGCTACATTATCGTGTTTATCCGTGAGAATTAACCTAGGTAAATGGGTTTTAGTGCCTACTCTAGATAATTACAACTTTAATAGTTTGACCCCTTAGGAGTTGAGCTTCTATTCAGCCAAGCGCTGTAGTTGTTTTTGGAGACACTGGGATTTTTCACAGAGCGAAAGAATCTGTAGTCACCTGGGGCTAGAATTTAATTGAATCCTGTTGTGACTTCACTTAGGCATTTACTATTAAAATGATTCTCTTATTACCATGTTTTGCCCACAGCTCTTGGCAAGCCATATCAAATAGCAGTGACAGATTTTGAAAAATTACATTGTCAAGGCATTGAACAAGCATCTTGGCGTAAATTACAAATAATGGACCAATTTATTTCTAGAATGCCATGAGTTGAAAATGGTGAATTTTTTTCCTAGAAGAATTAAAGACTATTTCAAAAAGAGTTAGAAAAAGATCTCTAAGGTACCTATTCCTCTTTTGTGTGTTTTTCCCCCCTCACTCATTTATATACTTAACAGAAATTCACTTAGTGTCCAGTATATGCTAAGTGCTAGGAAAAAAGGCGGTGAGAGAGATATACTATTTTTCATTTACTTTTGTCACTTTTCCATGGAAAAAAAGTCTTACGATTAGTTTTGTGAAGGTACCAAATGAGGAACTGAAATGGGAGTGTATAGTGAGTGGGGCACGGAAGGCCTGAGAAAGGACATCTGAGTTCAGAGTTGAGGCGACACTGTGTTCAGAGGCCCTGAGATAGGAACAAAGAGCAGAGTGGCAGAGAGAGAGAGAATCTTAAACAGGCTTCATGCTCAGTGCAGAGCCTGCTGCGGGTCTCGATTGCACCAACCGAGAGATCATGACCTGAGTCAAAATCAAGAGCCGACTGAGTCACCCACGTGCCCCGTTAAGATTTTATTCCAAGTATGAGAAGCCGTTCCAGGGAGGAGTAACAGTTTCAGTAGTAGGTAGTTTGCTGAAGTAGGGTGACGGGGATTGTTCGAAAGGACCCCAAATCTAAAGTTCCAACCCTGTGCACCGGAGCAGTGGTAAAGTCTCCTGCAGTCTCTCTAAATGAAGCTATCTCACTATGGGACGCTGAACACTGAAGTCATTTTGGTCACTCCGCGAGCGCCCTTGGACATGATTTAAGAACTCGGTGTTGTAGTGTTAGAATGAAGCTAGTGTGTCTGTGTGTAAATGTGTTTATTTATGAATCTATAGTCTGTGTGGAACAGCATCACGTGACAATCAGCGGCCAACAGCATCAGGTGTTTATTTCCACAGGAAATTGGCTCTTTCACCCATCCTGGCACATGTGTATTTATAAAAGGATGTTTGAAAGCGAAAATAAAATCCTGACCAAAGAAGGTGTTATCCATTTTTTGGAGCTGTATGAGACAAAGGTTCTTCCATTTTCACCAGAATTTTCTGAGGTAATGACAGCCTCTTCCCTGCCTTGCTCCCTTTGTCAAGAGAGATTTGTTGCGTCGTACGTGATCTTCAAAAAATCTCTATGTTGGGGCTCTCTCAGAGCAAGGAACACTATAGATTTGCGTAATGATGCTGCTTCCACAGTTCGGAATCCCTGAATTGTCGTTAGCCATTGTATCATGCGGAGATTGCCTTTTGAGCTGTATTTATTACCGTCTATACTTCCCTTGATCAGAAATCACACCAAGCGGAGACTGAGAATTATAGCCGTGATTTAAATCTTCCAGTGCTGATGAGTCACCTGATCACTTGGCACCGTGATTTACCCCCTATTTAGGGACACCCTAGTAAACTTTCCTAATAGATGACATGCTATCATGTTTCGATATGTATCATTTTCCACATTCTCCTGTCCTTCCTGCACTTCCTAGACTCTTGCTTTTTTGACCCTATGTCAGGTAATATTTTTGAAAATACAATCCCCCCCACCCCATTTTATTTCCCAGGCATAGGAGCTTACATTTTCTCTTCGGTATCTTTTTTGTTTTTCCCTCTGTAACTCTGCTTATTTTCCACTGTATATTTCTTCTTGGGGCTTGTTTCTTCCTTCCTGGCCCTATATGCATGCTCTCCCTAAAAATTTTTATCATGTGGGAAAGTTCTGTATTTACTTTGTTGTGGCGATGGAATTGAGGGACCCTCCAGGGTTAGCACTGAATTAGCCTACAGGGTAAGAGATCAGCTTTGCTTAGACAAGCTCATCTGCATTCCTGTTGGGATATGCAGTTAGGGCAAAACCGATTTTTCAAAGTTGCAACTATATCTTAACATTGGTTACCTTTTTTTTTTTTTAGTTTATTATTGGACCATTAATGGATGCACTTTCAGAGAGCTCTCTATACAGCAGGTAAACAGGCATTATGTTAACGAGCAGCAACGTAGGAATCTGTACCTGATATATAAATTTAACATGTTTGTGAAATAAGACCAGGCTGTTTAATGCATTTAGTATATCATGCATGTTACTGAAGGGACATTAACCTTTTTCTTCTCATAAAGTCCCTCTCTGTGGTTCTTGCTCTTCTATTAGTTGTATCAAGTGTTCCTTCCATTTCTCTTAATTTCTTACCTTGAACCCTTCTACTCTTGAGCTTATGGAAAGTATATGTCACAAAGTTTATTTACTTTCTTCCCCTTGCTCTGATTTCTGCCCTTTCTGAAATTGTAGTGACTTTGGCTAACCAACACTCTACAGTTTTGTTTTTTTTTTTAACTTTTTATTTTGACTTCTGGAAAAGTTGTGAGACTAATACAGAGAATCTCCGTTTACCTTTTACCCTCACTCCCCAGGTGTTAATGCATCAGCACATTTGCTTGATCGTTCTCTCTCTCCCTGTGTGTGCACACTGTTTTCCCAGCTCTGTCTACTGAGCGGAGTTACCCATCTGTGTCCTAATCAGGGTCGGCCTGTCCGTCTGTCTGTCCATTTGCCTCTCCATCCATGTGAAAAACCAGGGGTTCGCAGCAGCACATCCCATTTCAGTCCAATACCATGGGGCTCACTGACCTTGCGGTTTCCAAATCTGACAGCGGCTGCCATTGTCCAGAGTATATCACTTCCTGCCCCCGCCCCCTTTGAAAAGTTAGACAGAAGTTTATCTTTATTGTGCCATAGCCTCATTTTCCTCAGCATTATCTGTACTCGAATCATACCTTCAGAATTTCCCCTTCCTTTTGAACTTCCATCATCTTTCCAACATCGATGAAGTAAATTTGTACTTGCAGGTCTTCTGTTTGGTGTACCTCTAAACAGAAAAAAAAAACAAAACAACAAACCCCACTGCCAGTCTCTTTAAAATGTTTAAGTTAGTTTGTGCTGTTATGTGAATGTTTAATCCTATTTAATAAATATTGAAAGACCATAGCCATAGCAATGCTGGATTTGCCAATTTTCAGATAACTCATTACTATCGAATAGTTCTGTGAAGCAATTAGACAGCTGGAGAGCAGTAAAACCTACTTGGTGCCTCTGAAGGAGCCGACAGACACATTTATTATGCAATGCCTTCAGTTTTAGCCCACTCTAATGTGTTCAATTAACAGATAATGTCCCCGGCGGAAGCACATAGCAGAAAAAAACTCTCACAACTTGAGTAGACGTGGACGATTCCGTGCTCTTGCAGAAGTAATTAATTAGTTGTATATGTTTTTCTGGGAACATTATTTATTTAATCCTTAAAGATTTAAAATTATTGGATCATGTGTTGGAAACAGTAAAGTCTGATTGAAATTGATCATTTTTAGACTTTTTAAAACAATGAATTTACCAAGATTCATATACACGTGTCAGGGAATGGATCACAAAAAGGAAATCCACAGCTACTTAGTATGTTAACGTTACTAACTCATGTCCATTTTCCTAGAAGACCCTGATGTTATTGTAATCAGAAGGATCTTTAAAATTTCACTGAAAAATAAACTGCAGGTTCAGAAAAAGATGTTTGTTGTTGAAAGACTTTTGAGCAATGGTTAATTTAGTTCTAGTTTACTTATTTATAAATTTTAAATATTTGGTTTTTTTCCCCTCATTTGTCTACAGGTCCCCAGGCCAGCTGATAGGAAGTGGTTCTCCATTGGGACTGAAATTACAGAAGTTTTTAGTCACTTATATTTCTCTTCTTCCAGAAGAAATAAAAAGTATGTGTTGGCAAAGAGTTTTTTTAATTTATTAGCTTTAAAACTTTAAAAAAAAGTTTTAGTATATTGGTGATAAGCACTATCCTATAACTATTATAATCAATATTATCAAAATAATTGCCTTTTTCCGGAATTTACCTGTTTTGTCAGACTTATAGGGGTGTTTATTGTAATTGAGTACATACTTTTGCCTTTATATATAACACATAATTACTAGTATTGGCATGAGTAACCTGGAAGTAATTAAAAAAATTTTTTTTAAAGTTTGTTTATATTTGAGAGAGAGACCGAGCACGAGCAGGGGAGGGGCAGAAAGAGGGGGAAACAATCCGAAGCAGGCTCCAGTCTCTGAGCTGTCAGCACAGAGCCTGACGTGGGGCCAAAACCCACAAACCGTGAGATGACTACCTGACCCAAAGTCGGACATTCAACTGACTGAGCCACCCAGGTGCCCCAACATAGATATAATTTTAGAATGTGTGCTGCAGTTGACTGTCTAGTTTTCTTTATTCACTTTCCAAAAATTAGTAAAATTGGTTGAAGAAAGAGAAGCTTGGGTTTAGGAAAAAGTTGTAAACAGAATATTCTTTGTGGCAAAACTGTCCCTCTATAGATACGAACTTAAAAGTTCAAAGAAAAATACAGTTGCTTTATGTAAGACCTTATATCTTAGAAATCTCCACTTCACACTGGGGACTTATCTTCCTTTCTGAGGAGTTAAATTGGTAAGCAGAGAACAAAACCAATGTTTTTTTGTTTACTGAGCCGAAAGACTTAACTCTACTTCCTGGGTCCTTTTTTCACTCCTAAAGTGGCTAATAAAAAGTGATCCTGGGTCTGAAATACATGCACATTGCCTTTTGTATTTCACCTACAAATAGAGCAAAATGGTGATCTGTTTAAAAGGGGGGGGGAAGGGAAAAGATGATCTGTAGATCTCAACTTCAGATCTATATAATGGATTATTTTGATTACTTTTGTAAAAAATCAGTTCCTGGAGAAGGTAGCTCTTAGGCGCTCTTTAGTTTGCCCAAAATCAGAAGTGGAAGCCGTATGGATATTACAGTGCTGCCCATGTTGGCACATCCCGTCAGCAGCGTGGAGCGTGGGGGTGGGGGGGCGTGGGTGGATGGGGGCCAGCACCCCCAGGATCTCAGTGCCTGCTGCCTGTGGCCCGGGCCAGCACACAGTGGACTGTAGGCGTGTGGAGCGAATGTGAAATGACATCGTGAGGAGTTAGGGAAAAGTGGGAACTTAAATAGTCTGACAGGAGAGGGCAAGTAAAGTGTTTACTCAGGTTTTACTTGGTCGTTTTTCAGTCAGCAGTTTCCGGTGAGTATCTTAAATGCGGCAAGTTTTGTGCCAATTACTTTGGAAGATCTAAATACATGATATTTTATAAATAACTAACATAAAATATTATTTTGTAAGTAAAACATGAAACACAAGTTCTTTTCAGGAGCTTCCAAGGATTTCTTAAAAGTCATTTTATAGGGCTGAGCAAAGGAAACATTTACACTAACTGCATGACTTGAGGGTCCTTAAGAAATCACGTATTAGCAGAGAAGGCAGGACAGCACACCTTATGTTTGTATCTCAAAATAGAAAAATAAGTAGTTATTAGATCCATTCTTTTTTTTTTTTTTAAAGATGTGAAATGTCTCTTTTTTTTTTTAAATTTTTTCTAACATTTATTATTTTTGAGAGACAGACTATGAGCAGGGGAAGGGCAGAGACGGAGGGAGACACAGAACCTGAAGCAGGCTCCAGGCTGTCAGCACAGATCCTGACATGGGGCTCAAACTCATGAACTGTGAGATCATGACCTGAGCCGAACAAAGTTGGATGCTCAACCGACTGAGCCACCCAGGTGCCCTGATTAGACCCATTCTTACCTTGTTTTTCTTTAACATCTCCAACAGAAGAATGGCTTGTAACGGTAAAAAATTGATCTTTTGCCTTGAGCTTTTTTTTTTTCCCCTATAGCTGCATATTATCAGAATCTTTACGATATAGTAGAATACTTCTAGGAATACAGTTGATATTTCATTGATTTTTTTTTTTTTCCCAATACGTTTGTTGAGCCAAAATTCACATACCATAAAACTCCTCCTTTTCAAGTGTTCAGTTTTTAACATTCACAAAGTTGTACAACCATTACCTCTAATTCTGGAATATTTTCATCACCCCCAGAAAGAAGCTCTATGCCCATCATCAGTCACTTTCCATTCTCCCATCCCCCCAGTTCCTGTCAGCTACTAATCTCCTTTCTCTACAGGCTTGCCGATTCTAGACGTTTCATATAAATGGAATCATGCAGTATGTGGCCTTTTATGTTATGTCTGGTTTCTTTTATTTGGCATAATGTTTTTAGATTAATCCATGATTGGGTCATTCAGTAATGATACATGTTTCAATGTTTCATTCTTTTTTGTGACTGAACAGTACCTTACTGTATAGATCTCTCACATTTATCTTTTTATCAGCTGGTAGACATCTGGATTGGTTCTACTCTTTTAAGTTAACTTATTTATTTTTGAGAGAGTGGGTGAACACAAGCAGGGCAGGAGCTGGGAGAGAGGGAGGAATAGAATCCCAAGCAGGCTCCGTGCTGTCAGCGCAGAGCTTGATGCAGGTCTTGAACTCATGAACCATGAGATCACAACCTGAGCCAAGATCAAGAGTCAGATGCTTAACCAACTAAGCCACAAGGTGTCCCGGTTCCACTTTTGAATATTATGAATGATTCTCCTGTGAATGTTCACCTACAAATTTTAGTATGAACATGTATGCCTTCAGTTCTCTTGAGTATATGCCTACGAGAGGAATTGTTGGCTCCTCTGGTAATTCTTGGTTTAACTTGGGGAGGAGCTACCTAAAACTGTTTTACACAGTGGCTGCACCATTTTGCATTCCCACCAGCGGTGTGGGGCGGGGTTCCAATTTCTCCGTATCCAAGTCAGCACTTGTTATTGTTTATCCTTCTGAGGATAACCCTGCTAGTGGGTGTGAAGTTCTGTCTCATCCTGGTTTTTGATGCATTTTCATACCTGACTCCTGATGTTGAGAAGCTTTCTGGGTGCCTATTGGAACAGTGATATGTTAAAACTTTTTCTTCCAGGCAGTTTCCTATTAAAGTTTATTCAGAAGATGTCAAGCAGACATTGGTGTGCCATTCCCATTTTGTTCCTGTCAAAGGCTTTGGCACATGTCCCGAGGTGTAAAGCCCTGGGTCTGGAAGGGCTTCTGGCTCTCAGGTACTTTACTCTGTGCTCGCATATGTTTGTATGTTCACATATGGTTATCTGCCATAACTTTCCATCAGTACATTTGGTTCTCCCCTCTGCTTTAATCTCTCGTGAGTGGTGTTGGTCTTGGGAGTTTTGAACTCTTAAATTTTATATTTAGTAAAAAAAAAAAAAAAATCTGTGTATAACATCGAACTTATTTTGTTTTATGAATTCCTGATGTAAGTATGTGTCAGGACACCCGTTATTGGAGTTTGATTCTGAAGCAAGGCCAGTAAGGTTTTCTTCAATTTCATTGATATGTAGGAAACTAGAACTAGAATATCAAACTGTAATATTGATTGCAGAGTATCTCAGAAAATGTAAAATTCTTAGTTTTAAAGTGTCTTCGTTTACAGTCTTTGAAAGAGGGATGTTTCATATTAAATCGAGCTCTAATAGAGACCTTAATGGAAAATGGTAGCTTCGAAGTTGTGCTGACCGTGACTTTCTGCAGTGGGGATCGTAGGTACTGTGACTCAGCTTGTCAGTATGTACAAGTTACCGGAATGGTCTTTGGAAAGATGGAAATGTGTGTGTGTGTTTCTTGATGTCAGGGATGTTCTTCAGTGCACTATGATCACCCATCAGATTCTGTTGAGAGGGGCGGCCCAGTGCTATCTTCTTCAGACAGCCATGAATTTGGTAGATGTGGTAAGTTTCTCTTCTTTATTCAGGACACTTCAATTTACAAGCCTGTCTCTGTGAGTAGGTGTGCCAGAGAGGGTCAACATAGCAGGCCTGCGATGTTTGTCATTAGAAAGCTCTGCTCATAAGGTCGGCCCGGCCCTTGCTGGGGGCTGGGAACTTGGATTTCAGGAGGTTCCCCCTTCCCTCACTGGTTAGAGTGATATACTGGCTCAGGTGTCTGCACACGCAGTGGTTTGTGCTCAACACCTGCTCTCCTTCTCGGAGTCTGGGGTTTCCGTAGGTGCTCCGCAGAGATGGCTGTGTGATCAGCGCCCTGGAGAAACCTGGGGCCTGAGTCTCTTCCGTGGGGGACAACCTTTCACATGTTGTTTCGGCTCGTTGGTAGAGGGATTAAACCTGTCTCTGGGGACTCCACTGGGGGAGGGGTTTTCTCTCTACCTGTTCTGCACATCTTCCTGTAAATCGATCTTCCAGGAATATAGAGTATCTTTGTTTTTACAGAGCCACACCACCATGATCGCCGAAAAAAGGGCGAGCCAACTTTTTCTGGGAAGGGCCAGAAAAAGTCCCATTTTTTAAGGCTTGTGTGTTTCTGTTACAACAACTTAAAAGCAGCCATAGACCGGTTATAAATAAAGTGACTCTGTGCCACTAAAACTTTATTTACAAAACAGCCGTGCGTAGTTTTGCTGACTCCTGGCCTAGAACAAGGTATCTTAGATGTTCAGCCTTAAGAGGATGAAAAGACTTAGGTGGTTTTCATACGGCAGGGCGTCACTTCATAAAGCAAGGGTTTGAAAAAGGCAGCATCACTTTTCGACTCAAGTAATTTGTTAGAGGATGTTTCTGTTTTGCTTTTAGACCGTGACCGTCTTGTCTTTAAGGGAGTAGCCTTGATTTTAAGGAAAACAGACGTATAAAATAATCTTTCATTTTATATAAAAATGTGATGCTTGTCAGTATTTTCATTTCTAAAGTTGAATATTTTCTTCTAAAAATGGCTTTCTTTTAATTTACTAATATTCTACTTTAAATAGTATGCCAACTTGCATTCACAGTGATTTCATTTTATTTGATTAAAAATTTTTTAGTGACTATTTTTTTTTATTAACTGCCCTGACACCTTCTCCCCCGGCCCCTGCCATCTTACAGGAGAAGGTGTCACTTTCTGATGTTTCAACTTTTCTCATGTGTCTGAGACCAGAGGAGTCCTTAGGACGAGGAACCTCATTGTGGACAGAGGTGAGATTGAAAATAATTTAATAATAAGGTCTTTGAAATGTGACAAAAAGTTTTTTCTGATTCACTACCTTAGTCACTTATGTAAAATATAGCGATGGCTTTGTGATCTACTAACAGAGGTTTTATTTTTCTTTTTAAATTCTTTTTAATGTTTATTTATTTTTGAGAGGGAGAGAGAGACAGGCAGCAGGGCAGGGTAGAGAGAGAGGGAGACGTAGAATCGGAAGCAGGCTCCAGGCTCCGAGCTGGCGGCACAGAGCCCGACGTGGGTGTGGCATTGGAACTCATGGACTGCGGGATCATGACCTGAGCTGAAGTTGAACGATTAACCGACCGAGCCACCCAGGCACCCCTACCAACAGAGCTTTTAAAACAATGTATATTAGCTCTGAGTGGACCTAACTAGTAGTGCTGCTAAGATCCTTATGGGGAGACAGGAGAATGTTAGGGATAGAGACAGACTTACTGAGAGGAGAAGGTAGTGCTCGTGGGCAGATCTCGATTCTGGACGAGATGTGTTAAGAGTCACGATAACGTGTTAGACTCAGAAACGGTAACACAGACCTCCTCCTTTGGTGGGTTTTTTTTTTTTTTTTTGGTCCATTAATGGCACTTCCATCTACCCATCTGCCCAAGTCGGACATTTTGGTAATTCCTGGTTCTTCCTGACTTTATGCATCGAACCTATCATGAAATCCTACATGCCTTCCCTTTTCTGCCACCCTTGATCTTGAGAAGACCCTCCACTAGTGCTGCCTCACCGCGACGGCCTCGGACGGCCTTGGGATGCCACTGTGGCCCTGGGGTGCCGCTCTTGTCCATGGGGTCTTCACTGCTCTGCTTCCTCCTCCTGGTGGGACTCCATCCACAGCTCTCACATCAGCTCTCCTCCATGGTATGGCTGGTGGAATTCTAATCTGTCCTCTGCAGGTTACATAGTTTTTGAGGTCAGGGAGCTTTTTCAAGAAACAATTCTGTTACTCCAGTGCGTAAGACATCACTGAGGGCAGGGATGTGATTATTTCTCTCGGAAGGCAAGTCTGCATGTGTACGCGTGGAAACAAGAGAAATCGGCTTGAACCATGTTAAAATAACTTCAGTGTGAAGTCATGAGGCCATAGAGTAGGGTAACAGAGGGAATGAGGGAGGAGGAGAAAATTGGGGCCTTTAAACAGTAGAATTTCATCATATTTTTCTTGATCACAGTGCATCTGATTAGTTGGAATCTGAAGAATACAAAAGCATATAAGGAAAATAAAAACTACCTGTAATGCCTACGACCAAATTAAATCCATAATTTTTGCCTTAATTATTGACTTTTTTCAGTGTATGTGTTCTCAGTCTTGCTTTCTCACTATACACACATATACTTAAAATGACATAGTGGGGCGCATGGGTGGTTCGGTCAGGTAAGCATATGATTCGATTTCAGTTCAAGTCTTGATTTCGGTGTTGTGAGTTCAAGCCCTCAGGTTGGGCTCCACGCTGGGCATGGAGCCTACTTAAAAATAAAAATAAGATAAAGTAAATACTAATATGTGTGATTTTTCTAAACAAAGTTACAGTGATACTTTTCTGAATTTTATCTTTCATTTTCACATACATCTGAGCATTTTAACATGTTGCTAAATAATCTTCCATCATGTGATGTTTAAAATTTCAGGCGATTAGGGGCACCTGGGTGGCTCAGTCAGTTAAGTGTCCGACTTTGGCTCAGGTCATGATTTCATGGTACATGGGTTCAAGCCCCACATCGGGCTCTGTGCTGACCGCTACCTCAGAGCCTGGAGCCTGTTTCGGATTCTGTGTCTCCCTCTCTCTCTGACCCTCCCCTGTTCATGCTATCTCTCTCTCTCTCTCTCTCTCTCTCAGAAATAAATAAAACATTAAGAAAATTTTTTTAAAAATTTCAGGTGATCAAATATTTTAGAATTTATTTAATCAGTTCCTTTTGTTGGGCTTTTGTGTCATATCCTATCATTTCATCTAGAAGTATGTGCTGCTAAAAGATAAAGACTTTAAAAGGGCCAAAATAGGGGTGCTGGTTGGCCCAGTTGGTTAAGCGTCTAACTTTGGCTTGGGTCATGATCTCCCAGTTCGTGGGTTCAAGCCCCTCGTTGGGCTCTGTGCTGACCGCTAGCTCAGAGCCTGGAGCCTGCTTCAGATTCTGTTTCCCTCTCCCTCTGTCCCTCTGTCCCTACCCAACTCACACTCTGTTTCTGTCTCTCAAAAATGAATAAGGCATAAAAAAAAAGGGGGGGGGGCTGAAATAGGCTCTTATCATACCTAAAAATGTTTGTGATAATTTCTTTTTTTTTTTTAATTTTTTTTTTTAATGTTTTTATTTATTTCTAGGAGAGAGAGAGAGACAGCATGAGCAGGGGAGGGTCAGAGAGAGAGAGGGAGTCACAGACTGAAACAGGCTCCAGGCTCTGAGCTGGCAGTCAGCACAGAGCCCGACGCGGGGCTCGAACCCACGAACAGCGAGATCATGACCTAAGCAAAAGTCGGACGCTTAACCGACTAAGCCACCCAGGCACCCCTGTTTGTGATAATTTCTTGATTTCGGATGTTTGGTGTTTGAAATTCTCCAGATGTCCAGTAACTGTGTTTGTTCATTGCTTTTTGTTTATTCAAATATACAACTTTGCTCAAGTATTCCCACGAAGCCTGTTCATTGCATTGATGTGTACAGTTTGTAAGTTGTGGTGAATCCATCTAGAATTTATCTTGGGATACAGTATGAACAGTGAGGTTCTGGTGAGAAAATGCGTGTGAAAACGTTTCCAACTATGCTTGATCCACACTAAGTGTAACACACTCAACCGTTTTTGGTTTTTGTCCTTTCCCTTTTGACCAGCCAGTTCGTCGTTATAATTGTCAGCTAGGAGCACCCCCCCCACCCCGACTTAGATTTCTTAATTTGTTCCACTTAACTTTCTCCATTCTCTTATTCATTAATATGTCTTCATCTTTTTCCTTCTTTTTAACTTTCTTTTGGTTTGTTTGCTTATCCCTTAATGTCTTCGTTTACTGAAGACTATTTTGTGCACGCTGCACATACCAGGCTCTGTGCTAAGTTTTTGGAATTCACGGTCAGCTGGATAAACGTGGCCACTGTCCTCATGCGGCTTACAGTCTGGTGGCTTATAGCTGAACCCAAATTTTAATTCTTTCTGTCTACAAATTGAAGCAAATATGTATATATGTACCAGAGCATACAGTTTTGGCTATAGCGCGTATGTGGTGGTGTCCTCGTTACAGTAAAACTCTCTACGTTGAGTCACATAAGATCGTTGATATTCAGTCACTTTTAATGTGTGGAAATGGCATTTTCTTATAGCTCAATCTAAGTAATTTCTTAAATCCTAGGGCAGTTTGAGATTCACAGAAAAATTGAACAGAAGGTGCAGAGAGGCCCCTACACCACCTCACCACTCCCCTCCTCCCTCTCTGTTATTACCATCCTGTATTAATGGGATACACTTGTTATAATTGATGAGCCAGTATTGACACATGATTATTAACTTATGCCCATAGTTTACATTGACGTTCACTCTTTGTATAGTTCATGGACTGACAAATGAGTAATGACATGTATTCACCATTTCCATATCATGCCAGTTAGTTCCACTGCCTCCTTGTCCCTTTCTTCTTTTGCTCCCCCCAAAGCCTGGGCAACCGCTGATGTTTTCTCTGCATCCATAGTTTTGACTTTTCCAGAATGTCCTATAACTGGAATCCTGGACTATGAAGCCTTTTCAGGTTAGCTTCTTTCACTACGAAATATGCACTTAAGGTTTTCCCATGGCTTTTCCTGGCATGGAAAATACTTCGAAGAAAATTCTTATTTTTTAGAAAAACTTATTTGATACTGATTGACCTCATATTTAAATCCATATGTTGGATGTATACAGTAAGAGATGTGCTATAAAAGGAAAACCGAGAACATAATTAGATTTAAAAACCATTCTCGATGCATGATCAGAGTTGATTTCTGTGACTTATAATTTTGCACGTCTTCCAAAAGATACAATGGGGAAGGACTAGTATTTCTCTTTTTAGTTAATATATTTCAAAAGGTACATGTGATAGAAAGTAGCCTTGTGAGGAAGGTGGGAACTTTAATTATTATAACTTCTACATTTCTACATTCTCTCAAACATACCCTTGTTTTTGTATATGAAGTTAGAATGAATTTTAATTTACGGTTGTAATTTGTTTTACATAATGTGTCCTTTTTCACAGAGATGTTCTTTAGAAGACCTTATGAAGATGTGTACTATATATTAGGTACTTTAAAAAATGTTCTTAAGTTTGTTTATTTTGAGAGAGAGAATGTGGGCATGCGTGTGTGCCTGTGAGCACAGGAGGTGGGAGAGAGGGAGAGGGAGAGAGCATCCCAAGCAGGCTCCGCACTGTCAGTGCAGAGCCCTATGTGAGGCTTGATCTTATGAGCCGTGAGATCATGACCTGAGCAAGATCAAGAGTTGGACAGTTAACCCACTGAGCCACCCAGATGCCACCGTTCCTTAAAAATTCTTGCCTGTGAATGAACTTTACACATTCTTTGAGGGAGGTTGAAATGCCCATACGTGTATATACACAGATACCTACATATATATATGTGTATATACACACACACACACACATTTTTTTTCTGCCTTCACTATCTGCAGAACTTCATCATGACTAAATGTTTTATTACTTTGTTGTGTTCAGTTATTTAAATTCAGTGTATTGTGGAAGAAAGAAAATTGGCTTAGGCAAATTAGAAACCCTTTGTTAGGTTTTTGAAATACAGTAATAACTATTTTCTTTTTCCTAGCTCTGTGATTGGTTGCGTGCTAATGAAAACTGTTTTAGGAAACCCTTAGCTTATAGTTCCGTTGGCCCACCTGAGACCTGGTCTCTGAATGCTTACGTGAAGAGCCTGGTTCAAGAGTATATTAAGTCACCTGCTTTGGAAAGTAAGTCTGAAATCATTTCTGTGGATTGGGATTACCAAATTGTTTACAAAGAAGTTTTAACTTGTTTTTCAGACCAAGATACATGCTTCACAAAATGTGTGCCGCTTTACTGACCTCAAACTCCTATTTTTAGCCAAATGTGAATAATGGAACGTAAAATATGTTTCCTACTTTATCTGTACTTTATCTGTACTTGATGTGTACTTTATCTGTTCTAGGACTTGAGATGTTAAACTATTTTTGTGTGTTTTAAGAAATTAGTTGCCAGAGTAAGAATAAGACAAACTTATTCTATAATTACTGAATATTTACAGGCTACATAATGCATATGTGTTTAGAGCCTCTGTAAGTGGAAATAGTTGTAGATAAATCTGTGTAGCTTTTATGTGTTTGTTTTCAAAGCATCACATGTAATATGAACTGATTATGAAAAGTAGCTTTAGAGAAAAATTATGTTTGAAAGGATGGTTTTGTTTCTTCTTTGTACCAGATACTTAGCCAATGTCAACTCCCACCTTCTTTGGAGAAATGTGTAAGACTACATGAAGGAAGAACTATTAGCAGATTCTTTAATTAGGATTCTTCTTACATTTCTAATGCTGCTGCTTCATTAAAGTCGTTAGGGATAATTTCGGTAAATTGCATCCTTGAATTTAACGTGTCTTAAATTTCCTAGTGTTGTTTCAGACCAAGTTGTGTTCGTGTACTGATTTCTCTGATCATGGAATAGGGTTAAATGATCAGACAATTATCCTTCTGAAATATGAGTTAATCTCTTTTTCCTTCTTAGAACATTTCTCTTTTGTGTTTTATTCTCTCTATATCTAGTAAATTTTCTGTTCTGTTACTTGGAGGATTCTTTTCTTAGGCCTATAAAAGTAAGAAAATGTTAGTTCCTTCTACAGTAAGCATATGTTAAACTCTGAAATGTCTGGAGAACTTGTTATATAAATCAGAGTATATAACAGTGTCAGATCCAATTAAATATTCAAAACCAGATGAAATGATATTTTTAGAATTTCTTCTTTAATATATCTAGAACTTAAAATATACTATTTAATATAATACGCTATTTTAAGTTTTTAAAAATCTTAAAACTTGATTTCAAGTGCAAAGGAGCCATTTGCATTTATTTTAATATTTTTGTTTGGTTTTTAATGCCCTTGCCTAAGTGCCTTTATAAAGTTTAATTGGCAGTTACTGGGCATTTCTCAGACCAAGTGAATAAATTCCAAAGCGAACAATATTTAGCTTGAGTTTCTGAACGTAAGATACATATAATATTCAAATTCATTTTTACATAAAGACTCATTGGACAAAACACTATTTTCAATCAGATTCTACATCTAAAGTCTTTGGCTTTGAGTGTATAGTTAGTACAGATAGATTTTATACTGTTGATTCAGCAAGCATATATCCCGTGTTTTCTAAGTGCCAGGCATTGGAGTTGCAGAGATAAAAGTTGTATCCCTTACCTTCAGAGGGAGCATCCTCTAACAAGGAAGTTGGTAAGCAGATAACCTTAGCCCGGTGCCTTGAGAACCGTAAGCACTGGGGATGGGGAGTCTGTGTAAGCAGTTGTCTATTTAGAACAGGTAGACGAGCAGAGGTAGAAGGATATAACCAGGTGGGTGATGTCTGATGAGTGAATAGAAATTAAGGTGAAAAGAGGGAAGGATCCTCCCACAAGGCTTGGATGAGCTTGTGTCCAGGGAGCTGAAAGTAGGTAGGCATCTGTCCATCTGTGTATTTACGTATCTATGGATCTATCATGTCTGCTTATGGCATGGAGCTCAAGGAGTGGTAAGAGGGAAGGATGGATATGAGGTACACACGCACACGCCGTGTTGTACACACAGTACCTAAGACGATAGGACAAACAGCGACAGAAACCACACAAAACCAGCATCACCTATAAACCAACAAAAATGTTAAAGAACTTTCAGAAATTACAGAAAGTACAACAGTTTGGAAATAGCACTAATGACTTAGCAGAACTTGGACGTACCAAGATTAACCAGAATGTGAAATACATGTGAAGAAATTGATACTGAAATCAAGTGGTCGGTCCCTGAGAAAGGTATTTCCTATGAAGATTTTGAGATTAAATGATGTACCTACTTAAAACTTAACTAAGAAACATAGAGCTATGGAATAGCCCCAAAGTAGTATGTTGCAGCTGTACAGAAAGTTATAAAAACAACTTTGAGGTATCATTGACTTATGCTAAACTGCACACATTTAAGCTGTACAGGATGATGGGTTTCGACCCACATATCTGTGAAAGCACGGGCCTAGCAAGGTGTAGCGAACAAACTGCCACGCCCAAAAGTGTCTTCACACCTCTTTATAATCCGTACCTCCCGTTTCTACCTCTTTTTCCTCCCAGCGCGACAAGCCGTGATGTGCTCCCAAGACACTGGAATAGTTTGCATTTTCTAGAATTGCCCCCCGTTTTTAAAATTCATGGTGGCAAGATGTGACTGGAGATTCAGGGCTAAGTTGCATTAAGGTGATTGATAACAGCGAGCCATTCTTTGGTTTCCTTAAGATCACTGTTGCCTCCACGTTTCTAGCTCCAGTGAGAGAAAATGGAGCATAAATAGGAATTCTCTGCCAGTTTGCAGAGTATGGTTTTCAGACCAGCAACGCCAACCTCATCTGGAAACTGTTTGGAAATACAAATTCTCCAGCTCTATCCCAAACCTATTGAATCAAACCCTGGGTAGGGGCTCACCCTCTGTATTAACAAAGTCTCTGGGTATTTAGAAGTTTGAGACCCACTACCCTGAAGCATGGATTTGTTTAGTATGGTGGGTGGCAAAGTACTCAGGAAGCAGTGTGCAGCAAAAATCCCTGCAAGGGTGTGCCTTCTTCTGGAGGAGTAAGGCACCCAGTTATTGCTGGCCTCATACTGGGCATTCCTTGACAACAGAAATGATTAAAAATCCACTACACTTCTGATTTACAGCCTTCCCCTTCAGTATCCAAGGTGAAAACTTGCTTAAGATTTCAGACAGGATCTGTGCTTCTAGAACTCTGTTCTTGGTTTTGCTGGAGGAAGTGAGAACGTCAAGTCAGCCACTTTGAGGACCCAGCATGTGCTATTGATATGGAAACATAGAGTATTTACATCCAAAGGCTTCCTGCTCACACGCTGTGTAAGTGGAGAAGACACTAAGGGCCACTAGAAGCCTCACCCCACTCCCATCTCCTGTGAGGTCAAGGGTATCTGATTACATGATTGCTCTGGAAAATAGAAGGAACTAAAAAAAAAAAAAGGGACCTGAAGAATGTATTGGTATTTGATTTCATTTTGGCCTGTGTTTATAAATGAATTTTCAGTGTAAATGTGGGATGTAAAGCATTAACGGGAGGAAAAATGTTCCAGAGAAGAAGTTTGAATAACTCCTCTTTGTACTTACAAATGCGACTTACAGAATCTTTCTAGATAGCACCAACATTGGAATTTTTTTAATAAATATGAGTGGATTTTTTATTGATGGCAACTAAGTGCCCTTTATAAGATTTTTAAAAATATATGCCAGAGTTGATCCTTCTGTTGTAAGGATATTTTTTTTAAATCCCTTTTTTAACTGAGTTCTACATGCAAGTATGTTTTTACTGTTGTTCATCTTCTGTACTACTCCAATAAATTTGTATCAAAATAAATTATCCCCAAAATATATTAGAGTGTTTAAGAAAATGGTTTAAGTATTTAAACTCCTGGGCTGGAAAACTAGATCTGTTCCCAAAAATTTTCTTGAGAAATGAGGTGAAAAGTGTGATCTCACTATACTAATATATCACAAATAAAGAAGTAGTCTTCTCTTCGTGCCTTATTTTAACTTAACTGGCTTTCAAAGGTGGGAAGATGACCTAAACTTTTTATTTACTTATCTATCTACCTGCCTACCTATTTATTTATTAGCGTAGTTGACATACAATGTTACGTTAGTTTCAGCATAGACCTAAGCTTTCTGAGAGGACAAGCAGTTATTCCAAAGTCCCACAGCTGATGAGCACAGGACTGGGGTTCAGACGCAGGTCTGAGGCTCCATACAGAGCCTTTGTGTCCATACCTATTTCATCCTCCTCCTGGTTACATTTTAGGGAATTTTCTTCTCTCAACTGAAATACTAGAATTGTCTCTTAACCTGTCCCCTGAATCTCCTCTTGCTTCCCCTACAATCTCTCCCACATTGTGCCTGGAGAAATCTGTTTAACTACTAATTTGAATCTACAGATGGTTCCTCTCTTTCTTTATATGCCTTCACTTTAACCTCCAGTGGCTTCCCCTTGCCTTTAGGGTCAAGGCAGGAATTCTTTGCATGGCCTGCTCAGTCTTCCGGTCTCTTCCCTGGCTGTTTCTGCAACCTCATCTTTGGCGCCCCTACCGCTTGTGTGTCCCTGCTGCGTGGGCGCCCTTCCATCTCCTGGGGCGCAGCAGGCTCTGTCCTCCAGAGGACTCCTGATGTGCTCCTCCTTCCTTGGGAAGCCCTTGCATCCCTTTTTCCCAGCCTTTATGCTCAGCCCATTCATTCTTCAGGGGACTTTCTCTTTACTCCTCAGACAGATGAGGGCATAGCCTCCTAGCGTGCACTTCCCTCATGCCATTTTATACCACTCACTGCAGTTGGTGTTTTACATTGCTTTGTATGTTCTTTGATGAATGTTTTTCTTGTCTGCTGCAACATAAATTCCATTAGCAGAGGAGCCATTGTGTCTTCAGCACCTAGGTCAGCTCCTGTATCTGCCTGTGGCATAAGGTTTGTTTATTTTTGAGAGAGAGAGAGCAGAGGAAGGGCAGAGAGAGAGGGAGACACCGAATCTGAAGCAGGCTGCAGGTCCTAAGCTGTCAGCACAGAGCCAGATGCAGGGCTCAAACTCAAAAACTGAGATCATGACCTGAGCTGAAGTGGGACATTTAGCTGACTGAGCCACCCGGGCGCCCCTGTTTTGTTTGTATTTAAATGCACGTAACAATGAGCTATACTGTAAGGTGGTGTCCTGCATTTCATCTCCGCTCTTATAATTTGATATTGATCAGGCTTAATTATTTGGCTGTTTTATTTTGAAACCTCATCTTTGATGGATTTTGTTAATGTTTTGCAAACTTTGACTCTTGTTATTCAAGCAGGAGAAAACTGCTTTATGCCTGACTGGTTTGAAGCCAAGCTTGTTGCAATGATGGTATTGCTGGCTGCAGATGTGGAAGGAATGAAGTCTCAATATAGGTAAGTGTTTCCAAGCTTTAAAAAAAAAAATGCTAATCAGATCTATGGTACCTGTTCAGGCTTTTCCATGATTATTGGTATGGAGTTAATCACAGGGTATTAAAGGAAGAAACTAGAGCATTGTCAGTACGCTAAAGAAATACCTTAAATTAACAGTAAATGAATATGAATAGGGCTTTTATTAGTCTTTTGAGGTTCATAAGTTCAGTTGTTTGAGAAGGCCAAAAACATTATATACAGTAATTACTGGTTTTATATAAGAATATTAGAAGACCAGGCTATAAGATTCTTGCATAAGATTGGGTAAAGAAATTTACTGGGTTTGACCCCTTTGTAAAAAGTGTAATTTTTGTTAATGTAATAAAGATAAAGCTATTTCATTCAGACTTTGAAAATGTGCGCACATCAGTTCTCAGCAGATTATGATTGTAGCAAAAAGCAGTTTCCATTTGCTAGTGCATTTGCATGACATGCAGTTAATTCGATTAACATCAAATCTCTTTTCTAGACAAAGCTTTAATACTAAAGTTGGTTACGATGGGTTTTTTTTTAATAGTTTCTTAATTTTTTGTATTTTTTTTGTTAACGTCTCATTTCCTTGACTAGCATATGTTTGTTTTGTTTTTAAATTATTGTAGCAGGGTCTCAGCATTTTAATTTACAGATAAATTGGTATAGCATTTCCTTCATACTTGTGCCGAAAGTTGAGTGCAGTACATTCTTCCCTGTGCTTTCTTTGCGAGTGCAACATCGTACTCTGAGAAAGCACAGACTGGAGAGGTCAGCGAAGAGGCCAGAGGGAAAGGTCAGTCCTAACAGGTACTAGGTGTCTGAGTCATCCATTAGACTAATTCTGTCTAACTGAATCTATTAGCTAGCCAGTTCCACAAGTTGTAGATGGAAATGAATTTCTTCATGGTTTTGAAATGCTTGATTTGGGCATGTCTTTTAATATCTAGTGAAAAGCGGAGAACACAGAATGTATTAAGGATATTCTTAGATCCTCTTCTGGAATCCCTTATGAAGTTTGGTACAAATGCCTACATGCCCTTGCTGAAAACTGACAGATGCCTGCAGTTGCTGGTGAAGTTATTGCACACTTGCATGTTGAAAGGTTCCAGTTCCCAAGATGGTGAGGACAAATAGTTTCTGTTGGTGTCTTGCTTGGTATATTGTTGGTGTTTGGAATGAGAGGACATTCCTGGCCCTTTGAAATAAAAGGGTTGCTTCATGCATATAGCAGATATCGACTGAGTATTTCCCGGTGATGCCGGTATCCAGCAGTGAAGAGGCAGGGCCCCTGCGCTCATGGAGCTGACGACAGAGCCTTTACGCGTGCTGGTTACTGTTGCTGTTACAAGGTCATCTTCTTTGCTTGTCTTTTTTTTTTTCCCCATTTATGCTCACTCATTGATTTCCAGACCGTGAAAATGATCCCTATTCCATACACGTTTCAGCAAGATCCCTTTCTAACGGCCACTATGCTAGATGTTGCAGAAATTAAAGCACAAGAATGGCAGTCATTTTATAATGACTTGTTTTTAAATGCATTGGTCTCTAAGTACCTTTTTTTTTAAATCTTTATTTATTTTTGAAAGAGAGAAAGCATGAACGGGAGGGGCAGAGAGAGAGGGAGACACAGAATCTGAAGCAGGCTCCAGGCTCTGGGCTGTCAGCACAGAGCCCCACGTGGGGCTTGAATCCAGGAACCATGAGATCATGACCTGAGCTAAAGTCCGATGCTTAACTGACTGAGCCACCTAGGCGTCCCTCTAAAGTACCTTTTAAGTAGAAAATACTTCATACAGAAAGTATAGTGGTAGTGGAAGCATCGAGTTCTTCTCTCCTTAAACAAAGATACATGTAAAACAGTATCTGAAAACCCACGGACACTAGAGACAAGAATATTTATGGATGTGCCTTGATTCCCAATCTGTTCTCGCCAGTTTCACTTGGCATTTTAGGAATTGCTGTGTGAAAATCTGAAAGAAGCATTGGTGTGAGTCTAAGCCTGAGGATAACAGTGACAGGATTCAATTTTAATGCATACTTGTGAACTTTTAAAGCCAGTTTCCAAATTCTGATATTTTTGATACCGGCAGCAGAACCAAATGCTGTACACATCTCACAGGAACTTTTTACAAGATTTTCAGCTCGGGAAGGGCATAAATTTGGGTTCATTTGACACGTCTCGACTGTTTTTACTAAGCTTAGTGCTTTCAAGTGCAGGGCTGGGTCAAGGCGCCATTTGGAAAATTGTGATATTTGACACACGCACGAGTGTGTGACATTATATGTAAGTTACGAAGCCCAATAATCAGACATCCGTGAACTTATTACCCAACCTGAGAATGAGTTTACTTGTTACTCCCCAGTCCCCTCCTTTGCCTCCTTATTTTGACTTTATCTTTGTCTTTATCACTTCCAAGTGCTTTAAAAAATGGTTTGACTTTGTCTATAGATACTCCTCAGCAATGTACTGTCCAGTTTCCCTGCTTTTGAGCTCTACAGGAAATGTCGCTTCACTGTTGGAAGGCTTCTGTAACTTTTCCCACTTCATGTGTTTCTAAGCTTCAGCCACGTCCTTTGTTAGACTTCATTATTTTCCCTTTTGTGTCATCTGTCATCCGATGACACTGCTATTTATGCATTTTCTTAGTGCTAGACGTTGGAGGGTAGTTAATTACAGTCACGTGTGTGCTGCCACCAACACGTGTCTGCATGTCGTCTGGGCCTGTGTGTGAGTCCCTCCAGCGTGTGTACTGGTTCCTAGGGTACATGCACACTCAGCTTTATAAGATCACGGGAAGTGCCTTTCTTTCAATTTTGTATCCCGAAATGTGTACCTGCTTCATATTCTTTCCCGCAGAATGTCAGTGTTCTGTTATACCCCAGGCATCTCTTTATGTCACCCAGTAGAAGCCCAGGAAATACCTATCTAATTTTGATAGCTGTTGGCTTCCATGTGATTGGCAAACCATATCAAGCTTAATTAACTGTAAATAGATCTTAATCCTGAAAGATTTCTTTTATGAAGGAAGAGGAAAATAGAAAATAGTTATTTCCATTTTATAAATGAGGAGACAGTCTGGGAATTAATTACCAGTACTAGGGGCAGTGAAGAAATAAGGGTAAAGTCAGATACCTAGGTAGACTTACTGTGGGCAGGTGAGATTGAGGCTTGGCAGTATGCTGTTTGGGGCAACTTTGACTTACTGTGTTTAAAATTATTTACTTAAAGTTTACTTATTTTTGAGAGAGAAAGAGAGGGTAGTGCAATGGAAGAGAGCAGAGAGGGAGAGAGAATCCCAAGTAGGCTCCTCGATGTCAGTGGAGAGCCCGATGTGGACTTGATCCCACAATCCTGGGATCATGACCTGAGCCATAATCAAGAATCTGACTCAACTGACTGAGCACTGAAGCACCCTTTGTTTAAAATTATTTAAATTTGGGGCCCATGGGTGGCTCATTCAGTTAAGTATCAAGTGGGAGCAGGTGGAAGAGGGGCAGAGAAAGAAGGAGACAATCCCAAGCAGGCTCCATGCTATCAGCACAGAGCCTGACATGGGGCTCCAACTCAAAAACCTGAGATCATGACCTGAGCCGAAATCCAAGAGTTGGATACTTAACCAGCTGAGCCACCCAGGCACCCTTATTGATTTTTTTTTTTCCAATTTCTTTTCTGTTTTTTTGTTTGTTTGCTTCTGTGTGCTTGTTTTTGGTTTGTTTCACCTATTTAACAAAGTTAAGATGGACATTTAGGTTATTGATTTTAGATCTTTTTGAAAATGACCTCTAATGCTATAATCTTTTTTTTAAGTTTTGCTTTAACTACATTCCCAAAACTTTCGGTGTGTTGTATTTCAGTGCAAAGTATTTTCTAACTTTTCTTGAAACTCTCTTTTATTTGTGAATCACTGAGAAATGTGTTCGGAGATTTTCTTATTATCTTTCTGTTGTTTTTACTCTAGTCAGAGAGAATACTTTGTATGCTTTCAGTTTTAACGACTTCATTAAGGTTTGTTTTATGATCTAGAATATGGTCTGTCTTGGCTACTGTTCCATATGCACCTGGAAAGAATATGTATCCTGCTGTTGTTGGGTGGAGTGTCCTATAAATGTCAGATCCAAGACTTTTGTGGTGCATTTCAGGTTGATATACTTGATGTATCTGTTTCCTCTGTTACTGAGAGGAGAGTGCTGGAGTCTCCAGGTCTGAATTTGAATTTGTCTCTTTTCTAGTTCTGTTGGTTTAGCTTCCTGTATTTTGCAGTTCTGTTGTTAGGTGCGTATGTGTTTATGTGTAGGGTAGTGTTTTCCTGGTAAGTTGACTCTTTTCTCAGTATGTATTGTCCCTTTTTATCCCTGGTTATTTCCTCTACTCTCAAATCTAGTTTGCCTGGTAGTAATATAACCATTCCTACTTCCTCTTCTGATTAGAATTTGCATATTATTATTCCCTGGCTCTTTTACCTTTATTCTATTTGGATCATTTATTTGAAGTGAATTTCTTACAGACAGAATATGTCATGATTTTTTATCCATTCTGACACTGTCTTTTAATTGGCATAGATTATTCACATTTAATAGGATTACATATATGTTTGGGTTTAGGTCTGTCATTTTATTTTTTGCATTCTGTTTATTTCCTGTTTTTCATTTCTGTCCTTCTTTGGCTTGTTTTGGGCAGTTTGAACATTACTTCATATTCCATTTTAATTTATTCATTGTGTTTTTTACTAAATGTCTAAAGCATTGTGTGTGTGTTTGTGTGTGATTGCTCTAGGGATTACAGTGTACATACCTAACAGTCTGTTGAGAATTAATGTTCTACCACTTGAAATTAATATAGAAACTTTGCCACCTATGGACTCCTTTGCCCTCCCCCCATGTATTATGGTTGTCTTATGTCTGCATTTACTGAAAACTACCAGACAATGTTTGAATTTTTTGCTTTCACCCATCAAAGAGATTTTTAAAATGTCAAGAGAAGTACCTATTGTATTTACCTAGATGTTTGTGGTTTCTTTTGCTTTTCTTTCATCCCTGATGCCCCATGTTTTCCTGGGGCATCGTATACTTTGTGTTTAAAAAAACAGCTTTTAGCATTTCTTTTGGAACAGTTTTTCTGGCAGTGAATTCTTAGTTTTCCTTCATCTGAGAATGTCTTTATTTCGCCTCTTGAGAAATATTTTGCTGGATATAAAATTCTGGTTTGATGGGTCTTTTCTTTCAGCAATTTAAAAATACTCCATTTGCTTGGGGCGCCTGGGTGGCTTAGTCGGTTAAGCGTCCGACTTTCGCTTAGGTCATGATCTCGCGGTTCGTGGGTTCGAGCCCCGCGTCGGGCTCTGTGCTGACTGCCAGCTCAGAGCCTGGAGCCTGTTTCAGTCTGTCACTCCCTCTCTCTCTCTGACCCTCCCCTGCTCACGCTGTCTCTCTCTCTCCTAGAAATAAATAAAACATTAAAAAAAAAAAAATACTCCATTTGCTTCTGGCTACCATTAGAATTCTGTGGTAATTCAAAGTGTTCTTTGCCTAGGTAATAACACTGTTTTTCTCTGCTTTGAAGGTTGTTTCTTTGTCATTAGTTTTCAGCAGTTTGGTTATACTCTTATATGATTTATTTTATTTTATTGATCTATTTTCAAGTTCACAAATTCCTCTTTCTTGCCTCTCCTTTCTGTTATTGTTCCTATCCAGTGAGTTTTTAAATTTTCAGTATTTGTACTTTCCAGTTACAAAATTCCTACTTGGTTTTTGTGTATCTTCTGTTTCTTTGCTGAGACTTTCTATTTTCACATGTTTCCAGAGAGCGTATTGATTGATCGTTGAGGCATTTTATCATTAGCTGCTTGGGAGTCTTTGTCAGATTATTCTAGAGTCTCACCATCTCATTGGCTTTTGTAGATTGTCTTTTCCTCCGAGAGGTAGAAGTTTTCTGATGCTTCATGGGCCCTGTTATTTTGGATTGGATCCTAGATATTTTGAATATTGTGTTATGAGACTCTGGGTCTTGCTTACATCCTGTGGAGAACATTGATATTCTTGTGTAGACCTCAGTGGGCTTCGGGTTCGGCCCCAATTCCTGATGTTTCAACTTCTGTGCGTGTTGGTTCTGCTGTCCTTTTTGTTTTCCAATCCTTCATAGTGTGGTCTTGACCTTGACATGTGATCTACCCAGTGGCCAGTCGGGGACGTGGGCAGCTGTATCTCTGTTAGTTGAGTTCCAAAAGTCTCTGGGATGCTGCTTAGTAGCAGGTCCATGCATGGCAGCTGCGGGAGAGCCCAGCAGATAACAGATCACTTTCTGGGGCCATTTTCCTGAGCACCTCTCTCTCTCTGGAATCTCCTAGGGACTCATTGTCTGCTTCTCAGGGGTTCTCCCTTTGTCGTTCTCCCAGTGAGAAAGTTGGGGCCCATCCTGCTGCCTGCTTTGACTGTTCCTGCATGCTGTTCCAGTCTGCAGGAAGACCAAGGTCAATGCTATTGGGTGTTACTGCTTCCTGAATCCGCCCACTACTTTTTGCCTTTTAGAGTCTCCACATAGTCACTCAGGTATTCAGTCTGGGTTTTATTGTGAGAGAGGGTGGTGAGTCCCTTTTCCACCTCACCCAGAACTAAAACTCCTAAATGACTTTTAAGGTGAATTACAGAATTCCCCATAATACTAATGACTCTTGTACTCTTGGAATTCAGTTTTGGTAAGTGATTCGCTCATATGCTTAACATAGATGTACTTTTACTAGAAAATCTGGCGTATTTTGCACCAAGGGACTTACGTTGCATGCTTTTTTCCCAGTACAGATGAGGTGTTTACTCTTCTTCAGAACTTTGTCTTGTCCACAACGGAGAGCATTTCCGAATTTATTCTCCGACGGCTTACTATGAATGAACTAAGTACTGTGAGTATTTCCGGGAGTAACTTTTCATTCTTTTCATCAATTTTTGAGTGATTACTTACTGGCAGGCACTGTATTAAATTGAGGAGAAAATTAATATGATAGTTTCCAGGGAAGACCCCTTAGGAAGCAGAAAAAAACATAAGCTTGGGAGTCTCCTCCTTACATTCCATCTGTGTCATAAACGAGGCCTTGGAAAAGTTACATAGCTTTTCTGAGCCTCAGTTTCCTCATCTGCAAAATGGAGATAATACATCTACTTCCCAGGGGCTAGAGAGTTTTGCATGGCATAACGTATCTGAAATATTTAGCATATTCAATATGTCTTTGGTCCTGGTGTTCAGAGATTCTGATTTGGGACGTTTGGGGCAGGACCAGGTAATATAGTACATGGATGTTTCTAAAGCTCCGTAAGTGATTCTGAAACACAGAGTAGATAACAGTCGGTCTGAGGTAAATGTCCTTATCTTCTCTGTCTCTATTCTCCACAGACTTTGTTCCTTCTAGAACAGCTGAGTAAAATAACACCTGAAACGAATACAACACTAAATGTTAACTATACTAGAATTTAAAAAAAGAAAGAAAATAAAGTTTTCCTTTTTCTTCAAGAATATTTTGAAAATACCAATTCATACATAAATGCTTATTCTTAATTTTTTTTTTTTTGGTTGAAATCTCTAGGGACAAATGTCGAAGCTTTAGAATCACTAGATTGTGAATAAAGTGTGAAAGTATGCTTATTTTTAACTTTTATTAGAATACTCAGTTAGGTACATTTGAAAGCCTTGTGAGCAAGTGTGAAAATACAGAAAGGCAAGTTTTAGATGGAAAGACCTGAGCTGTTACGACAGGAAGGCGAGGATATATGGAGAAGTCCGTTGGTGTGGGGGGCGGTTAGCTTTGTTCGTAGTAAGCACTTCTTCATAGTGGCCTTGCTACACCTACTTTCCAAGAAGGCGTTTCATAAAGAAGCAACTCTTTGGATTGGTTTTGTGTCAATATCATTTTGTTACCATCAGTATTACATTATCTTCCTGTTAGGGAGATTTTCAGACATACACGAAAGAAGTATAATGAGCCTCCATGTATCCAGTAGAGAACATAACTGTTTTGGTCTGTTTGGAATTTAAAGCTAAATTTAAAGGGGAAGGATTAGGGGCGCCTGGGTGGCTCAGTCGGTTATGCATCTGACTCTTGGTTCCGCTCAGGTCATGATCTCATGGTTCCATGAGTTCAAGCCCTGAGTTGGGCTCTGCGCTGTCAGCACAGAGCCTGCTTGGGATTCTCTCTCTCTCTCTCTCTCTCTCTCTCTCTCTCTCTCTCATTCTTTCTCTGTCTCTTGCTCTCTCTCTGCCCCTCCCCCACTCGCACTATGTCTCTCTCTCTCAGAATAAATAATCTTTTAAAAGAAAAAGGGGGAAGGATTAATGTGATCTTATTTAATGACCAGCTCTCAGGAAAAAAAGGCCTGATCTTTAGTGTCGTATCAGTTTCCATGGCTACTTCAAGCTGCCTCCACGAGGCCACAGAATCGGAGCGAGGGAGGACCCCCCCCCCCAGCACACTCTCCCACCCCCAACATTGGGGACCAGCAGCAGCCACCACACCTGAACCCATCTCCCGCCTTCTCTGGTTCCTGCAGAGCACAGCGGTGGGCCCTTTCCAATCTACTCAAGGACCTTACTGCTGACCCAGCTCTCCTCTCTTCTCCCCCAACTCCCCCATTTTCAGCCTCTCCTTGTCTCCTGGATTTTTTTCATGAGCATTGAGACAGCTTTAGGAGCCCCACATCTTAAAGACCCTCTCAATCCCACGGCCCCTCCGGCCTTCTTCTCTTTGTCAGCTTGTCTGTAAACCTGCCCTGCAGCTCCATTTCTCTGGTTTCTGCCTCTGTCGTGACACAGGAACAGCCGTCTGTAAAGTTGTCATAAACCAAACGGGAGCTTTTCATATCATAGTTTTGTTGAGTCCTCAGCCCCACCGGACACATCAGCCACTCCCCTGTGGGAACACCAGCTGTCCTTAGCGTCGGTGACCCCTTCCCGTCCTGGTGTGGCCGCATCTCTGCCATCGCCCCCACTTCTGTTGGAGCGTCCGCTCTCTGCTAGATAGACTTGAACGTTGGCGCTTCTATAAGGGAGGCCCAGGCCCTTTTCTCACGCTCTGTTTGAGGGAGGTGCTCTTAGCTGTGCCCCCGGCTTCAGCCAAGCCAGAGACCCTACAGCTCCGTCTCCACTGTGAGCTGCTCTTCCCAGCCTTCCTCCCTGTCAGCCTCGTGCTCTTTAACGGCTCGAGTTGCATCTCTCGCACTTGAGCCACTCAGAGCCGAGCCCCTCACAGTTCCCTTCCCGGTGAATGTACCACCATCTAGCCAGTTTCTCCAGCCTCACACTCAGGGAACCCTCCCCAGCACCCTGCCCTCAGTCTCCCCGCCAGTGTCCAGCCCCCACCGGGTCCTGCAGCCGTTACTTGCTGTCTGCCCGGCGTCCTGGCGCTTGGCGGGGTGCCTCACGTGCGGTTGCTCAGTAACCACTGATTAAATGGATGAATTCTGTGCTTCCTGGTGTCCTGGAAGACCTCCGAGGATATTGTTAGTACTTAGCATGCTAATAATAATCGGGGCCCCCATCCAGAGCTAGTCCACTTGCCTGCTTTCTCTCCACTCTTCCAAAACCCCTGTGACAGATGGACCTTACCCTCCACATCTGTCGGATGAGGAATCCACAGAGGTTAGGTCACAAAGCCGGTGGGTGGTGGAGCTGGACTGAACCATGTCTGCAAGTCCCAAAGGCCTGCGTTCAGCTCCGCCTCTGCTATACACCAGTCCCGAGATGCCGGGTGAGCTGTGTGTCCTCTCTGAGACTCAGTCACCGACTTAGGAAAGGGGGACTGCGGCCTTCCTAGTAAGAACGGAGCGTTGTAATCTGCCCGAAACAAAGGCCGCTTCGTTGTTCTAACTGCTAGTATTTATGCTGGCCCTGGGATTCATGAGTTGGTGGGACACAGTCACTGCCTTCCAGGGTTTCACGACCAGGGTGCAAGCCAGAGGTGTACACAGTGACATGTGCTCCGGTCAAGTCAAGTGTAGTTGCCGTGTCAGTGCGGGGAAGTCAGTCCTCAGCTCTGCGTGGGGAGACTATGGAGGGCTTCTTGGAGGAGGTGACTTTATCTGTCATTAATACTTTGTGTTACTGCATTTGAATAAGGTCACTGATTTCCTGTCTGAAGTCTCATAGTTGTGTGAAAATAACGGGCCCTGCGTGTTAATGTGGTTTATTGTTTGTCTTAGGTTTCAGACCTGGATCGTTGCCATTTATACCTGATGGTATTAACTGAGCTTATAAATCTCCATTTGAGAGTTGGGTGGAAAAGAGGCAACCCCATTTGGAGAATCATGTCTCCTTTGAAAAATGCATCCATTCGGCACCTTCAGGAGATGGACCGTGGACAGGTAATCTTCGATTCAAAATGTCTAGTTCGATTGAATGAGGCATGTGTAGAATACATATTTGATTATCGCACAATATTCTGACATGAAAACCACTGGCTGAAATTTAATTTTAAAATAGTATCCTTTGTTCATAATATGTGATGAAGATGGAGACTCCTGCCCTAATCTTAGGTATATAACAAAGGCGTGGTGACTTCAGTCTTAAAACCATTTAGATACAGATTGTGGATTTGCACTGAATCTTTGCCCACATACCAATAAAGGACACTTTAATGTGTCTAAATATATGTAATGTAACATGTGACATATAACATACATAATAGCTGATATGTGGCATATAACATATAATGTGTACTTACACATGCAGCAGCCCCCATCCTTGGCTCTTTGTTTTCTGCCCCGGTCTTACACTGCCTCCCTCTTACCTCCCCCAACCAGTGCCATTTTGCTGCAGTCACGCTAGGCCATTTCATAGAGCTTCATGGATGACAAGCACACGCCGCATCCTTCCCCATCTAGGCTTTCCTTCTGTCTGCTCCTTCCACTGACAGTGCCTTCCCCTCCAGTGTGTGCTTGTCAGTAATCCACGCAATCCTTTAGGGCCCAACTTGGGTCAGTGTCTCATTCATTTGTCTGTTGTTCTTTATGCCTCCATTGTAGTGTTTATCTCTGTCTTATTTTTGGAATAACTTATGCGTATGTGTCTTTTCCTCTAGGTTTTAGTACCTAGAAGCTTTTCTTAAACATGGCATAAAAGGCATAGTGGTTATGAGCACAGGAGTTAAGACTTCCTGGATGTGGATCCTGCTTTTAACCTTGTGTGACCTGGAGGAAGTTACCTAACCTCTCTGTGCCTCATTTACCACCCCCACAAAATGAGGGTTACAGGGTTGATAATGAGAAGTACAGTGAGCTCATACACATTAACACTTCAGAACAGTGCCTGGCACGCAGAAAGCCCAGGCTGTTAAATAAAACAGAATGTACATGCTTGCTGTAATAATCTAGTTATTAAAGATCGTTTTTAAGAACTGTCCCACAAGAAAATGATAAGGAGGCCTGGTCACTACGTCAGCATCCTGTCTAGTATGTATTAACATATCAGCGCTGTGAAAGGACTTCATGAGCCTAGAACATACACCGAAATCCTGAACCATATCGCAGCGGTTCTTAAAGACGGCTTGTTTTAGTAACTCAATTATGTTAAGGGTAATAAGGCCATATTGGCTAAAAGTAACACTGAACTTTACCTCTTGCGTGGACAGTGTTGCTGTGTAACATTTATCCATAGAGACACTGGATTTATTTTACGGGGGGTTGGGAAGGGAAGGCATGGCATGAGGGGTCCTCCCGCGGTGGCGGTACTTGGGAGCACCCTTTCAGACTCGGTGCAGCTGCTTCAGTGCGTTAGGTTCTGGCCTGCGCTCCTGGCCTCTGTGGTAGAGGCTATGGATTTCCTAAGTGTGACGCCGGGCTGTCCTGGTTTCCTTCCTTTGTGCTCCTGCTTCCTGTGTAGTTTCAAGTGCTTCCCATGAAATCCTCTATTTAACCTTCACCGTAACGCTGTGGGGTGCACTCTGTTATCATCCCCATGTTACAGGTGAGAAAACTAAGGTGCAGCATGTCCACGGCCAAACCGGCACTGAGTTCAGAGCCGGGATTCAGACCTCGTCCCCGTGGTTCATGAGTAGCTCTTAACTGCCGTGCTGTGTCCCCCGTCCCGAGGCAGCTTACAGCGGAGCGCAGGAATTACTTACGTGTGTGCCTGGGGCCGTGTTTCCTGCACACGCTCCAGCCAGACAGTTAAAGTAGAACTCACTAGAGACACATCCAGACGCTTCTGTGAGTAGGGCAAAGACCGAGAAGTCCTGCTCCACGTACACTCGCGGGCTCTGTGTGCGGCTCCTCTGCCATGGGCCTGCTTTCAGGAACCCACCCCCAAACCGAAGAGATCAAGCCGTCTCCTTAGTCGGAACTGCTGAATTTTTATTGCCACCTTACATTTGCTCGCCGCCCATCTGTAAGGAAGCGGCGAAGCTGACTGATGCATGGTGGCGGGTCTCCTCGTTGCCTCAGCGACGTGCAGGAGCCGGGAGGGGGACCGGGGGGTGCCAGGCGTCCTCAGGCGGGGCTCCCAGCCAGACCGGGGGAGACTGGCTTCCGTGAAGTAAGACTGCTCCGTTTCCCCCTCAGGAGCCCACGCTGGGCACGCAGGTTCAGAGAGCCGTGAGTATGGCTGCCCTGGCCCTGGTGTGTGAGGCCAGCGATCGGACTCCGGAACTGCAGCCCAACCCTCTGGAGGAGGCCGGGCCTATGGAGAGCTTCGTCTTCGCTCTCCCGCTCAACCACACGCTGCGGAAGCCCCACACAGAGGTGGAGAGCAGGTGCGTTCACCCTGGGGGACAGCTGCTATGGGAAAGACATCTTTCTGCTCATCTTTGTGAGTTCATTTTTGTTGCTAGTCATTGAGATAATGAGGGATCTCCTGGCCTTACTGACAGGGGCTGGAAGTTTGGACATGAGGCCGCGGTCAGGACGGGCCCCTGTTATCCCACGATGCGTCTCTATTCCTGGAAACCCACAGACTTGACTGCATGTTTTCAGTGAATCCCCTTAAGGTGAATGAAAATTCCTGCCTTCAGAGTAGTTAGAAAACTGAGGTTTATGTGGTTCCCTTGCTTTTCAAAGGTAGACAGGCTGCTTGATCCATGACTGTTGAATTTCTCTCCTCGCGAGGATAGTGCCCTGCATGCAGAAGCAGCCAACCCGGACTGGCCGAGGCCTGGGGTAGTGACGCGATCTTTCATTTCAGTCTTCGTGAAGAATCCTCATCTTCCCAAGGTTGGGGGAAAATCGTTGCACGATATATCCATGATCAGTGGGTCTGCCTGTCTTTCTTGCTGAAAAAGTATCACACCCTGATACCAACCGCAGAGGGCGAAATTCCGGAACCCATCCTGCCTGCGGTCCACATGCCAGCGCGGACCCTGCAGTCCGCTCTCGAAGCCCTGACGGTCCTGCCTTCGGACCAGGTCTTGCCCGTGTTCCGCTGCATGAACATTCTGGTTCCCAAGGTGAGAGGGGCTGAGACCGCGAATGAAGAACGGCTACAGGAACAGAGAGCGGTTTCTGAAACTAAGTGATAATTCCGTATTTCTTTTTTTTCCTATCAGCTTTTGACCTCCTCTGAATCCCTCTGCGTAGAGTCTTTTGACATGGCTTGGAAAGTTATATCTGCGTTAAGCAACACTCAGCTGATATTCTGGTCTAATTTAAAAGCTTTTGTTCAATTTGTTTTTAATACCAAAGTTCTTACCATTGCTGCAAAAATCAAGGGCCAGGCGTACTTCAAAATAAAAGAGGTAACTTTTTTTACACTGGGGTAAAAATACATAATGTAAAATGTACCATTTAAAAAATTTTTAACATTTCTATTTTTGAGAGAGACAGAGCACAAGTAGGGGAGGGGCAGAGAGAGAAAGACATGAATCTGAAGCAGGCTCCAGACTCTGAGCTGTCAGCCCGATGCGGGGCTCAAACCCACAAACAGTGAGATTGTGGCCTAAGTCAGACACTTAACCAAGTGGCCAACCCAGGCGCCCCTAAAATGTACCATCTTAATCATTTTTTAAGTTCAGTAAAGTATGTTTAGGCTGTTGTAACAGGTCTCCAGAACTTGTTGAACTTGAACTGAAACTCTGTACCCATTAAACAGCTGCCCTTCTCTCCCTCCCCGGCCCCTGGTAACCACCATTCTACTTTCTGTTTCTATGAATTTGACTATTTTAGATTGAAAGGAAGTAACTTTTTCTTTGCTTCTTAATTTGTGTGCCCTGCAGCACAGGAGGAAAGAAAGAGTTGTTATTAGTAATCACATACTAGATTTGCTCTTAGGTATCCATTCCGGCAGTGTGTATTTTGAACCCTCCTGTCACAAGTAAGACCAAGCTCTGTTAGATGTAAGAGTATGAGCAGAAGGGTAGCCTGTGAACCACACGTGCCATAGAAACTCACTTTGATTCCTATAGTGCTTAAAATATTTTTAATAAATTGCCAACTTTTAAGAATTAGGAAATTTACATGCAAATCTGTATTTCCCTTCTCTTGGAATGCTGGAAAATCGGATGACGTGGCCACACTGGCCATTCCTAGGAGCCGCCCGTCCACATAGGGCACGCCCCTTGCGTTTCTTCCCCCCACAACCAGTCCTTGACCATCCTGGGGACCAGAGGCAGACGGCAGGGGCCAATCTGTTACCACATTCATGCTGTTGCTTTTCTTGTACAGAGAAGTGTTTCTCTGAACATACCGTATCAAAAGGGCTCTTTATGGGGCGCCTGGGTGGCTTAGTCGGTTAAGTGTCCGACTTTCGCTTAGGTCATGATCTCGCAATTCGTGGGTTCGAGCCCCGCGTCGGGCTCTGTGCTGACTGCCAGCTCAGAGCCTGGAGCCTACTTCAGAGTCTGTATCTCCCTCTCTCTCTGACCCTCCCCTGCTCACACTGTCTCTCTCTCTCTCTCTCCCCCCTAGAAATAAATAAAAAATTAATTAATTAATTAATTAAAAAGGGGGGGCTCTTTGGTTCCTGAAGGCACTTGCGCTTGCCACCACTGGTACGCACCAGCGGACGTAAGGTGGTGGAAGGATGGCGTGTTTGGGAACTCGTGTAGACCTCGTGTCTGCCTCTCTGTCCATGCCTGCCCCACAGCACACACCTGGGGACCGGGCTTCTGCTGCCCCAGAGAAGGGGCTGTGGCAGAATGCAAAGGAAACTGAAAATGTAAAGGGTGAGACATTTTTCTCTCTTTCATTCCATTACTTTGGGCAGTTTTTTTTTTTACCCTTGGAGAATCCTGGGAGAATGTCACTATCAGTGAAATTGTATTTACTCTTATTATTAAGAAATGAAAAATTAGCATTCTGGGATTATTGATCATCTTGAAAGACTAACGATAAAGAATTCTTAGGTTTTTATACTCTGTGGTTATGTTGAAACTGTCAGTGGAAGCCTTCAAACAAGTTTTTTTAGCAACAGTTTTTTTAAACAAAATGGGCCAAAGAATAAAATGACTATTGTATTTCATTCCAGATTATGTACAAGATAATTGAAATGTCTGCTATAAAAACTGGAGTCTTCAATACACTGATAAGTTATTGCTGCAAATCTTGGGTATTTTCTGCTTCAGATGTGTACCAAGTGTCTTTATCAAGTGCTAAAAATTACAGCGAACTTGTCTTCGAGGCATGTATATTTGGAACCGTGTTTAGGCGTGATCAAAGGTAAAAGATAACGTTATTTCAACCTGTCTTGATTTCTGTTAAGTACCTACTTGAGAAAATTATGCCTTTATTTTGAGGCTTTCAATTAGAAGAATATAAAGCATTAATTAAATTTAATTTAATTAATTAAATTAAATAAAATTAATTAAAAGCATTAATTAACTTTGAACTTTGAATTTCAATATTTTCCTCTCTAAAACCTGTTCTTTGTCAACTATTTCTTATGGGAAGACTTATTCAGGATGTGCAGACCTACGTAGAAAATTTAATTTAATTAATTAAATTAAATAAAATTAATTAAAAGCATTAATTAACTTTGAACTTTGAATTTCAATATTTTCCTCTCTAAAACCTGTTCTTTGTCAACTATTTCTTATGGGAAGACTTATTCAGGATGTGCAGACCTACGTAGAAAATCTCGGCCACGATTGTGCAGCCAACATTGTTATTGAAAAGTAAGTATGGTGGCTTTTCCGTTGTCTTGATGTAAATAGAATATTCCAAATTTAACATCAGCTGAGAGACCTCTTGTGTTTGTTAAATAAATGTTTCCTAGTGATATCTATAAGATACTGAAAGAGCCTTCAAAAGGAAGTTAGAAATCACATTCCCTTGCTAATATATTTTCTTTAGATGTAAAACTTTTTACTAAAATTTGATAACTTCAAAAAATGTTTTAAAGATGAAGAAAAAGGGAGAAGAAATTGTAACATGGCACTGAAAGACATTTTACAATGTTATCACATTCTTTTTTTTTTTTTTTTTAATGTTTATTTTTGAGAGAGACAGAGACAGCATGAGCGGGGGTGGGGCAGAGAGAGAGAGACAGGATCTGAAGCAGGCTCCAGGCTCTGAGCTGTCAGCAGAGAGCCTGACACGGGGCTCAAACTCACGAATCATGAGATCATGACCTGAGCCAAAGTTGGATGCTTAACCAACTGAGCCACCCAGGCACCCTGATGTTATCAAATTCTTGATGGAATAAGAATTTTCTTGGGGAAAAACAAATTTTAGTGCAGAGTCCAGTATAAATAAGAAAATGACTAGGGGATCATAAAACCCCTATCCCTGTGCAGGGTGGCGGGTTGGGGGGCCGTGGTGATCAGCATATACATAGTTCTCTCTCAGTGTCGGTCACAATTCACCATTTAACAAGTCAACATTCTACACATAAAAAATAAAATTACCTCTGTAATAGGCCCTTAAGTATTGATTTTTGGGATGAGACTCTTCTTATCTAACCTCTGAATTAATTTTTTTGGAGCTTGTCAAGTAGCTTTCTTAAAATTTTATTTTTTCACATAATTTTCAAAAATACGTATGTTTAGATGTTCATAAAAAATGCACAAACAATAATTACATATAGGTATCACAGAGTGTTAGTTATTCCGAAAGTTAGAACTGTTTTTTAAATCATTTGCCACGCTTCTCTTTAATACGTTTTTCATTGTTAACTGTTTGAGTTTTTGTTTTCTCGGCTGGTTTAAAGTAGCAATAAAAGTGAAATTTTTTATCCGATGATTCCAAAATACTTTGATCTCTACTAGACAAATGTTTTGTTAAAGTGACACTTCTTGACATTATAACAGCTCTAATGAAGTTTGGAAATACGTATTAACAGTGTCACATAACCGACCTTCCCGCATGTGGGGACTGAACGGATGGGGTGCTCAGAGCACGCACTGCTCAAGTGTTTGCCCAGCGCCTGGAGCTCATGCGTGTACCGTGCACGGCGAAGACGAGCCGTCAGCTGTTTGATGTGTATTCATGCCCCCGAGCAAACAGGTGTCCATGATGCTCTGGAAGGAACTGTTCCTGAGCTGTGATCTGTTCTGCCCACAGAGACCTTCCTGACACAGGATGGGTCGCGTGTGCACTGTTTTACTGGAGGCCTGGGTATATCTGTGCTCCTCCAGACTTTCTGTACAGGTTCTCTGTCTCATATATCCGTTTGCCATCTTGCGTTTATCCTGAATACAAAAAGCATTGTCATTAAGTACGGAGCTCCTCGATTTAGAAGGTTCTGATGTTTTGAAATAAGTACGTGACATATTTTTCTGCTTTGAAAATGTATTAACAGAGTTTGTCATTTTACGTTTTTTTAGTACTAAAAGAGAAGACCATTATGTGAGAATTTGTGCTGTCAAATTCCTGTGTTTATTAGATGGCTCAAATATGTCTCATAAGTTGTTTATGGAGGATCTTGCAATCAAGCTATTAGATAAAGTAAATATGCCTTATTTTACTTTAAATCTTTGCTTTTGATGGATAACTATGTGACACAGTATGTATTCTAAATATTTTTTTATCAAGAAAAAAACGTATTTTTAGTTAAATATTAGTGATTGTCCAATTGTTTGGTTTTAGAGAAGAGTATTTTCCCTGTAGTATCTAAACTTTGCTCAGAGCACTCAAAGCAGAGTGGGCTGGGTAGCTGTAGTCCGGAGGGGTGCCTAGTCCTTTGAGCCGGGGGAGGGGGTAGGGGAACAGCACTGAGTCTGTGTGAAAGGAGGGAACGCCTGAGACACCTGTGTCCTGAGCCAGGAGGCAGGGTCCTTTCTAGAGGGAAGACACAGACACAGTTGGCATTTGAAAACCGAGGTGAAGGCTGCTGAGGCCTGTGTGGGCAGCTTTCTGCTTACTTTTTACTGGAAACGTGCAAATGTCTTGTAAAAGTAGCTTTAAAAGTGACCAGTTCCTGGCCCTGTCATCAGCGATGGACAGTCTTGTTGGCCCGACACTCCCCCCAATGCATTTCATTTTGAAGCCAACCCCAGACATCAGTTTCAGTGGTAAATATTTCAGTATGTATGGATCTCAGAAAGATGAGAGTTCTTTTTTTTTAGCCACACCCACAATACCATTTTCACCCCTGAATTCATAATTCCCTAGTATTATCAAATCTCCAGTCAGTGTTTAAATCTACCTGACTGCTTTACGTTTTTGTCAGTTTCTTTGCCGAAAATGTGACCCAAACAAGGTCCATCCCGTCGGTTGGTTGAGGTGTCTCTAATGTGCCTTAATCTACAGATTCCCCTCCTCATCCTTGTTAAACTTGAATGTACTTTCTGGAGAAAGAGGATTGTTTTCATTGTAGAGCCTTCCACAGACTGGATCTTGTTGTTTACGTGGTACTGTTTTTGATTTTTCTCTGACCCCTTCATATAAGATGATATTGAGATTTAGAGTCTTGATCAGGTTTAGGTTTGATTTTCCTTTTGGGGGTAGAGGTGGGGCAAGAGTATATGTCCATCAGGAAGCCTAGAGTATTTGGCTCTCTCCCCTTTAGGGATGTGAGTCATTGATGAATTGTCTCATTCCATTAATTCTCTCAAAATGGTGATACCCTAATTATTTTATTCCTTTTTCATTTACCGACTGAAGTTCCTCTGTATCCAGATATGAAGTATTTAGACCTCCTGAGCTATGTTTCCCATAGGAGAGGCAGGATAAGTGCTTGGTTTTTTTCCTCTTACTCCTCAGTTTTCAAAATAATGAATTAGCTTCCTAGTATCCACTAGTTTCTTCTAAAGGTGACCAGTGAGGTTTTTCATTTTTTTAACTAAAACATATTGATGTTTCAGTCCATTGTAGTTGTTATTGTTCAAATTGTCCCAATTTTGGTCAGGTGAAGGAGAAAATCTGAGAACATAATTTAGTGTGGGGGGTGTTACATTTGAGTTGCTTTTGGGCCTCCATGTGAAGTTACCCAGTAATAGACAGTTAGGAATATATTTAGGAAAGGAATAGAAGCCACCATACCTGGTGATGGCTGAGACTTTGAATGAGGACAAGACTCTATAGGAAGAGGCTGAAAATGGGAATTTAGAAAACACCGGCATTGGAAGTATATTGGTAGGAAAAAGAACCAAAGATCATTAAAAAGAGGACTGAGGAGAGAGACTAGAAGCAGAATTAGATGGTGTTGGCCTGGTGTTGCTAGTGTTCTTAACTTACGGAAAACTCTTGTCTGTAGGGGGTGCCTGGGTGGCTCAGTCCATTAAACATCTGACTTCAGCTCAGGTCATGATCTCATGGTTCGTGAGTTCGAGCCCTTCATCGGGCTCAGCCCGCTGTTGTTAGCAGCACAGAGCCCATCCAGATCCTCTGTCCCCCTCTCTCACTGCCCCTCCTCTTCACACTTTATCTCTCTCTCTCTCTCTGAAAAATAAACATTAAACATCTCTCTTAAAAAAAAAAAAAGAAAAGAAAAGAAAAATCTTGTCTGTAGAAAATTTGGCATAGACTTCTATGAATTTGCCCATGATTATAACCTTTAGCCTCAGAGCAGCAATTCAAACTCAGAGCCTCTTCTTTTCCACCACAGGGTGTGTCTGGGGGCTGTTACCGGTGGTGTGCACTGTAGCTGAGAGCAGGCCGGGCGCCGAGGAGAGAAGCTGGGGGGCATTTCTGAGATTTCAGAAGCCCGTTGGGTAGGGCCAGTTTGAAGTAGAGTGAAGGGGCAGCGACACGCACATAAAGGCAAGAATTGTACTTTTTAAAAACTGATTTGATGAACCTCTAAAGGGAATAAGGACCTTTCTTCCTCCGATACGAGAAGATAAAGGTTGAAGACAGAAAGGTGAATGGGGAAGGTTGAAGGAAGATTGTTGAAGTGTGAAAGATCATATGGCCAGAGTAGAAACCTGGACTGAGCTAAAGGCTTTGGGAAACTAGGAAAGATTTTTCATTGTGTTTGTGGAAATGGGGATGGGAAGAGACTTGAGAAAGGTGAGATGATTGTTTAGCATAGTAATTCTTTCTTTCTTAATTTGAGTGTAGTTGACACACAATGCTAGATTCGCGTCAGGTGTACAACTTAGTGACTGGACAGGCTTGTACCTTATGCTGTCACTGCAAGTGTAGCTGTGACCTGCCCTTTTGTATCGCTGTTACCACGTCCCTGACTGTTCCTCGTGCTCTGCTGCTTATTCCCGCGACTTACTCATGGCATTACTGGAAGCCTGTGTCTCCCTCTCCCCTTCACCCATTTCACCGAGCCCGCTGGCCCCCCTTCCCTCTGGCAGCGACCAGTTTGTCCTCTGTATTTGTAGTTCTCATTCTGTTTCTTGTTTGCTCGGTTTGGTTTGGGTTTGGTTTTTTTTAGATTCCATTTATGAGTGGAATCAAACTCTTATACTGTATTCTCTGGAATGGCAGCTTCAACACCACCAGGGAGCATGTTAGAAATGCAGACTCCAGGGCCGCGTCCCCCTTCTGCTGAATCAAAAGCTCTGGGGGTGGGGCCAGCAGTCTGTTTGAAGGAGCCCTCAAGGTGATCCTGAAGCACCACAGACTTGGGGACCACTGGTCTAGCAGCACTCAGGGCCCAGCTAAAGCTAGAATACATACTTTTGATGAAGTCGGTTGGGGCAGGTGATTTTCCTTTTCTTCAGCAGTGCCTGGCAGCTTGAAAGTAGGGTCAGATTATGTTAGACCACTGGGTTGTTTCAAACGTAGGGAATTTACACATGGTTTTGAGGGTATAGTGAAGGAAATCAAATGTGCCCTTGAAGATACCGTAGAGATTGTTCTTAGGTCCCAGGTAGGTCCCAGGTTGGGTCAGGAAGCGCATGAAACTAGAGAGGTTGACGGACTGACAGAGAAAAGAAAGCTGTTTCTGAATAAAAGAGCACATTGAGTGGAACAAGTAAAAGGACAGATTTTGAGCCGAAGAGGGAAGCTTAGTACTTCCAGGTGAGGCCAGTGAGGCCCCGGTGGCAGGTGCACTGGGCCAGCAATACCCCAGCCTGCTTGTGTGATCGCGCTAGTGATGGTTCCGTTCTGAGCTGCATCAGGGCTGAGTAGGACATCCAACCTGAAACCCCTCTTTCAAAAGAAAATGTCCCCAAAGAAATCATGGCACGAGAGGAGGCTGTGAGATTTTCATCATTAGGCATCATCAAAATATGTTAACTTAGCTATTGTCATAAAATTGTATACCTACCGAAATGCATAGGCTGGGATCAGTGAAGGAAGATCACAGAATTTACCAAGTAGATGAGGATTGTCTACATTCAATGACTGGTATTGGAGAGAGTAGATGACCTACTTTTTTCACCGCTAGGACATTTGAGAATGTTAGCACACTCTGTATTGCAATCATAACCTAGCAGCTAAGCACTAGCAGTTACAGAACAGAAGTCAGCCTGGCAGTTGGCTGAATTTAGACGGCACAGACCATCACAAGCAAGAGCTGAAGAAGTCTCCCCGCTGCCATTCTCTGGTGTCAGGTGAAGGCATTGACCGCACTGTCCATTAATGTGCTCATCCCTTCATGGTGTTTCCATCAATTTGCAGATATCATGACTGCAAACTTGCCCAGGACAGAGAGGCAGCAACTGAGAGGCTCCTATATCGGTTCATCATAAGATATGTCAAATGTCTCAGTCTCTCCTCACCCCCGTGACCCAGTGTCACCACATTAGAGTGGCCACAAAGGCACAGACGGATACTTCCAAATACTTTTTGTGCCAACTACAGTTTTAGGATGCTTTTTCTAATTTTAAAAGCAGATAAATTAACAAAAGCAACTAAATTCATGGTTTTGAAGGGAAACCAATTTAGAAGAGTCTTTCGCATCTTCCTTTCCGCCTTCAGGAGGGTCATAAGCTTCTCTACACTTTTAAATTTGAAGTTGTCATTGATTTGGTTCTCACAGATCACACATTCAGTGGGTAACTCGATACTGATTCTTCCCCGCCCCAGGATGAGTTGGTGTCCAAGTCCAGAACCCGATACTATGTGAATTCTCAACAGCACAGAGTGAAGAACCGAATATGGCAGACGCTATTGGTGCTTTTCCCCAGGTTTGATCAGGTAGGATTTTTATTCTGTTGGTTCCGTGAAGCACAATGTTTTGATACGAAAAAAAAAAACAAACAGTAAAAACTGTCATGTGTTGTTTTAATACTGAGAAAGTAATCTTAAAATATATTCTTTAATTCTTAAAATTGAAGTCATTTGTTTTTTTTGGTTTTTGTTGTCTTTTAGTAGAAAAATCCTAAGGCAATTAGGTCTTGTAGAAGTAAATTGGAAACTAGTTTAATATATTGGCACTACTTAATTTTTTTTCTTCCCTTAATGTCAATAACATTTTAACTGTTTAATGTCTGGTGTGCCATTTGATTAGAAAGTATAGGCACATTCACTTCTAATGTCCCACAGCTGAGTTCCTTTGGAGTGCTGTTGTTTTGTATGAGACAGTCATTTGCCATGGCTGATTTTTCCCCCCTTCCATGAATTCTGCAATTATATAAACCAACAAAGCCAAGGCCAAGATCTTAATCTATTACAACAGTCTTTGTCCAGTTACTTTTCTCTTCCCTGAGGAAGAACGAATGGAATCTGTCTGATTTCTCTGATCATCTTTGCCGAATATTCCTGTTAAGAAAATAGATCGTTGTGGGAAAGTTAGGTATCTCTCACACAATTTTAAAAAGCATTTCTGAGTGCAAAAAGTTTTCTTCTGACCTCAGAGTTTCTTCCTGTTCTTCCCTCCTAAAGTCTTTTAAATGTTTTGGAGAATTTTAAAAACATAGCAGACTCTTTTTAACACAATTTTATGTCCATGTAAATTGTAAAGTACCCAGTAAAGTACCTTATCATTATGATTCAGTAAACAGTTTTTAGGTTTGCTGTTTAGATAGTTGTAGATCTGATAATTACTTACATTAACATTTTAAGCTGTTTCAGGCCTCCAGTCTGTAAAGCATGCAGCTCTCTTTTTATTTTTATTTTTTATTTATTTTTTAAGTTTACTTATTTTGAGAGAGAACATGCATGCAGAGGTGAGGGAGGGGCAGAGAGAAGAGACAGAATCCCAAGCAGGCTCTGTGACATCACAACAGAGCCCAATGTGTGGCTCAGACTCAACAGACTGTGAGATCCTGACCTCAGCCAAGATCAAGAGTCAGATGTTTAACTGACTGAGCCACCCAGGTGCCCCAACATGTGACCCTTTTTAAATGTTTAGTTACTGATTTTGGAGGGAGAGAAAGAGAGAGAGAGAGAGACAGAATCCAAAGCAGGCTCCAGGCTCTGAGCTGTCAGCACAGAGCCTGATGCAGGGCTTAAACCCACGAACTATGAGATTGTGACCTGAGCTGAAGTCTGATGCTTAAACTACTAAGCCAAGTGCCCAACCATGCAACTCTTGATCTCAGGGTTGTGAGTTCAAGCCCCACGTAGGTTGTAGAGCTTAATTTAAAAAACAAAACAAAACAAAATGTGAAGTTAGTTCTCTTTAATGGTGACTATTTAAGTTAAAATTAATAGCCTTTTTTTTTTAATTTTTTTTTTTTAATGTTTATTTTTGAAGGAGAGAGAGAGACAGAGCTCGAACTAGGGGAGGGGCAGAGAGAGGGAGAAACAGACTCCAAAGCAGACTCCAGGCTCTGAGCTGTCAGCACAGAGCCCAACGCAGGACTTGAACTCACAAGCTGTGAGATCATGACCTGAGTCAAAGTCGGATGCTTAACCAACTGAGCCACCCAGGCGCGCCCCAATAGCCCTTTTGAAAATTGCTACAAGACTATATCTTAATTGTTCCCACCATAGTCATACCCTGGTGGTAATCATATTGCAATTTATGAATGTATCAAATCAACATGAGTACACCTTAAACTTACAGAGTGTGTTGTATGTCAATCATATCTCAATAAAACAAAAGTTATTAACCATAACCTACCCATTTAATGTATGAACTTTATTTTTCTCAGAATTTCTTGAATAGAATTATTGACAAGATTTTCCAGGCTGGTTTCATCAATAATCAAGCATCCATAAAGTATTTTGTAGAATGGATTATTATATTGATTCTTCATAAATATCCTCAGTTTCTTCCGAAGTTCTGGGATTGTTTTTCTTATGTAAGTAAAAAGAGATTTTTCATAATTTTTGAAATTCAAAGATTTTGGCTATGCTGGGAGATTTGTTTCATCTTAATAGTTGTTTTTTTTTTTTGACTGCTGGTTGTCCTGTTCCTGATACATTGACTTCCTATGTTCTGTTTTGCAAAATCTGAATTAAGAGACAGAAATTTCTGGCATCCATCCTGATTTATCAGTTTTCTGTTCCAACAAAGTAAAGACGGAAAAGGCATGTGTTACTAAGAAGTAAGAGAAATGGGTGCCTTCTCTATCCCTGTTCACCAAGCAATGTCTGTGTTTTTAGAAATAAGAACAGTGAGGAATTAAATGCAGTCTTTACATTTTAAGGAGTTTTTAGTAAGGAAATTCCACACAAGCCAAGTAGAGAGACTGGGAGGGAGCCCTCTCACCAGCTGAGAACAAATACTGATTGATTTCCATTCTTACTTGACCTCTACCTTCACCTCCCCCCTTCCATGCCCCTCTGCCTGACATTTCTTGTATGTCTTGAAAATCATTTATAAGGAACAGATAAGTGGTAGAGTTTAATTGCAGCCTCCTGCAAATAATGAACTCTTTCTAAACATCTGTTCTAAGTCCTTGTCCTGAGTGTTTTTCATTGGTTCCCCAAAGCACCTTCCTTTTTTAATATAAGTGACCTTGCCTTCTGCTTTGTGTGAAAATGGAGATGCCTTCCATCCTCAATGTATATTTTCCTGTTTCTTCCTTTCTGTTTTAGGGGAAGAAACTGTCTTTGTCACATCTTGTCCCCATGTCCTTATTAGTATTTTGGGGGGACTTTATTCTTCATTCTTCTGTTGACTTTTCTTCTATCCAGCCATTGTCTTAGCGCCATCTTCCCTTTACTACAGCCACACCTCATCTTGTTGTGATTGGCTTGGTTACATTGCACACACACTGCCATCCAGACAAATGCAAGGTCTGTGGTAGCCCTGCATCACGCATGCCTCCTGGTGCCATTTTTCCAACAGCATTTGGTCACTGCATTTTGGTAATCTCACAGTATGTCAGACTTTTTCATTATAACATTTATCATGGTGATCTATGACTAGTGATTAGGGTTCACCCAACGCCCAGATGATGGTCAGAGTTTTCAGGAATGAAGTATTTTTTTCCTAATTAAAGTATTTTTTAAAGTATGCACATTGCATTTTTAGGTATAATTGCTACCAAACACCTCATTCTCTGCTGTAGTCTGGTGTACATAGAGTCTAGGAAATGTCACCTTTATATGCACCAGGAAACCAAGTCATTTGACTCATGTTATTGTGATACTTTGCTGGGCTGGTCCAGAACCAAGCCTGCAGTGTTTCCGAGGTGTGCCTGAGTTATACTGTGGGATCAGCGATCTTTGCCTTCCGCTCTTCCTTTACTTAAGCCACTGTAGTCGACTACATTTTCAGGAGTCCTATACTGAGGATTTCATATGCAGCTGCAGACCGCCTTTCTCTGTCTCCGTCTTCCTTACGTTCCGGGCTGGCACCTGCTTTCTCTGCAGCGGACATCCACTGCGGTGAACTATGTGGCTTTTCCCTGGTGGCTTGATGGAATGCTTCTCTGTTAGTTTGATCTGTTCCCTTTCCTTCCCTCAACCCATACACTGGTTTTATCTTAAGCCTCCTTAGGCTTGCGGTGAGCAAAGCATAACGTGCAAACGTGTTGAGTCACTGTGAACTGTAATCCCTAACATGAACATAACGTGTCAGCTGTACACAAATACAAACATTTATTAATAAAGAAGAGAAGAGATCTCTGCAAGAATGCCCCGTCCATGTTGTTTGTAAGAAACTCAAATCTCTAACAGTAGGAGAATAAGAAGAATCCTTATTCAGCCCCAGGTGCTTCTCTTTCTGCACTCTGCTCTGTAAACCCATGTGTGCGGCTCCCTGCACCCCCCAGCCCCTGGCCAGGCTCTCTCACACGGTCACTTCTGATCCGCGCGTAAACCTGACATGATGATAGTACCTTTCCCTGATGTCGATCTCCTTTCTCTTGTTCTTTCTCCCCAGTCTCCTTACTTGAAACCCACATGTCCATAAACCCAGGGGCACCTTCATTCTCACAGTCATCCTGAAAGATCGATAGGGCTTTTTTTTCTTTAACAATTTACTTATGAAGACACTGAAGTTCAGAGAGATTGACTTTCACATCAGTAAGAGATGACATAGCTTTAATTCAAACTCTGTTTAATTTCCGAAGCTGCATTCTTTTTTGCTACTCTGAGATTCCTTATCTGGCTCCTCCTTCCCCTCTTGATGTATGTGGAACCAAGAAAACTACTCCATCATTTTTCCTTGAATTACTTCTGTCTGCTGCTTAATTAGTGTCGTCGGCTTTGTCTGCTCTCCAGTGGGGAGGCTCCACCTTGGAAAGTCTCCAGAAGGGCAGGTTGGCTCTGGTGTCCTTCTGCTAAGTCCTGTCTCTCCTGTAATAACAATGGTTCTGTGACATTTTTCCACTTAGTTCAGTCCTCTCTTTTCATAAAGATCTTTCAGGCCTTGTTTGATTGAATCAGAAACGGGCTTTGGGCACCTGGGTGGCTCAGTTGGTTAAGCATCTGGCTCTTGAATTCGGTTCGGGTCATGATCTCATGCACGGGTCATGAGATTAAGCCCCGTATCAGGATCCGTGCTGGGCTTGGAGCCTTCTTGGGATTCTCGCTCTCCCTCTCTCCATGCCACTCCCCCACTGTCTTGTGTGCTCTCTTTCTATCTCTTTCAAAAAAGAGGCGAGGACTTCAGCAGTGGCGGAGCAGGGAATCAGGAGGATGCCCAGAAAGCTGCAGAATCCGGCTTGGAAAATAAGAATAAAGGAGGTGGAATGGCCCAGGGCTGCACGACAGCCATGCCACGGAGCCGGTGCACTGGGGGCTGTCGCCTTACCCCACCGGAGACAGCGTGCCGTCCCCGTGACCTGTCGTACACCCGTTGCCTCTGTGAGCTTTGCCCCTGTAGTTAACAGTTCTCGAGTCGGGCTCAGGGCAGGTGCCTCTGGATCCTCGATCCAGGTCTCAGGTACCGTCTCTTCAGCGGCCAGGAGGCCGGGAAGAGGAATATATGCGGCATTTTCAGCTTCCCACAAGACCCATATGGTGGGAGAGTTCCCTAAGGTGGGAGAGTTCCCTAAACTCAGAAGGGGATTCAGGATAGATACCCAAAGGAGGGCAGGTATCCACAACGCCCTTTTCTTCCTTTATTGGAAGCAGATGACCCCTTTTATCTTGTAGAGAAAACCGAAGTCACCCCATAGGAATACCTTTACCTTCTCCACAGCAGCGCGTGCCCACCTGCGTACGTATCCATCCGAGACTCCGCCTTCCCTCCTTGTAGCATAAAGGACCCGGATCTTTGGTTGACGATCATTCTTCTGCTTGTTCTCTGGCCCCCCCATCCCCAGACTTCTCAGGAACCTTCTGTTTTCAGTCTGTCTTCTGTACTCTCTTCTCTCTCTTCTTCTAAACCACCTGGTTTCCGGTGCTTTCCACGTGCTCCCGTCTCCTCCGCGTGCTCCCGGAAGTCTGCACTGCACCGCCCGCCCCTCCCCTGCGGTCACCCGGTCTCGCTCCTGTGTTGTAGGCCGGCCTCCTGCAGGGGGCGTCCGTGTGCCACCCCTTCCACCGACCCTGCCGTCCCGCGCGACCCCTTAGCGGGGGACACTGTCCAGTCCTTGTCACCCTGCCCTTTCTACTTTCGGCCCGGTCCACGCTCTTGATGACTTCCTTGGTCTCGGTGCATTGACACACCCTCAGGTTCCTCTCTTCCTCTTTCCTGTGTCGTTTCCAGCCCTTTCCTTTCCCCAGCAGCCATTAAATGTCATGCTTCACAAGACTGGGCTTTTTCTTTTTCTTTTTCTTTTTTTTTTTTTTTACCCCTCTCCCTTTAATTTCTCCTTGTTTTGTAGTTTCAGGTGTATTTAAGCTACGGATTCACTTGTCTGATGTAATGGCCAATTTGTATTTCTAGTCCAGGCACCTTCCCCTAAGTGCTAAATCAGGGGTTGGCAAACTACAGCCAAGTTCAGCCTCGTGATTTTACTGGCACACAGCCTTGCCCGTTCCTGTCCATACCGTCTGTGGCCACGTTTGTGCTAAATGACAGAGCTCAGCAGTTGTAACAGAGACTGTGCGGCCTGCAGAGCCGCGGTTCTATTTACTGTTTTGTTTGGTCCTTTACAGAAGTCAGCCCACCCTGCCCTAGACATTGTCCTTGAGTGTTTGTAGATCACCCGGAACTTGGATGTCTGACACTACGTGCCTCATATTTTCCCCACACTTTATCTTCCAACTATCGTGAACAACGCCACCCTCCATACAGTTGCACAGACCGGACACCTTGATCCATGACCAGCTCCGTGGACCTTACATCCCACAGGCTTCTCGTTTACCTCCCTTCTGTCTCTACCATCCTGTCTCAGTCCAGGCTGCTGTGACCCAGTGCGGTGCTTCTGTCACTGGGCCACCTGCGTCCACTCTTGCCTCCATTTCAATCCATTCTCCACCCTGAAGCCAGAGCAGGTTTTCCAGAGTGAAAATTTAGTCAGGTTATCCACTTGCTTCTAACATTGCTCTCGGAATAAAGACCAAGAGCCTTCCGAATGGCCTGCGGATCTTAGGTGCCCTTACACTCCTATTGATGGTCTCCTGTTTTCTGTTGCTAGAACAGTCCAGAACCTATGAGTGTAGGCCACAGTGTTTTATTATTTTTCACGATTCTGGGTTACGTGGGCCTGGCTGGGCACTTCTCTACCTGGTGCCTGCTGGAGCTAGAACTTCAAGGGCTTCTTCTGACTGGCAGGGTGGCTGGACCCCTTTCTGTGGTGGCTTGGGGCTCCCGGAATGAGCATTCCAGCAGGACACCTTGTGGTGTGCATGTGCTTCCGCAGCCTCTGCTTGCATACTGCTCGCTGATGGGGCACAGGTCGAAGCCGATGACGTGACCAAGCCTCACACAGTGGGAGGGGCCTGTATTAGAGCACGGGCACAGGGGAGCTGGGGTCGCTGGAGGCCACAGATGCGACTGAGCATCACTCTGACCTTTGCTGGTCCTTCACGCACATCGCATGTCCTTTGGCTGTGCCCTCTACCTGAACTGACCTTTCTTTTCTTCATCTACAGAACTGTTTGTCTTCGTTTAGATCTCCGCCCACACGTCCTTGGTGTCATTTCTTAAAGGAAGGTTGGTTTGGATCCCCTTATTAGAGGCCTTTGTAGCACGTAAATAGTGCTTGTTGTGGGAATTTTACTTTATTGGGCGATTTCATCCTTCTTCCCCACTAGACTAAGGTGGTCCCTGAAGGCTGGAATCTTATTTACTTTGTGTCCCCTGATTTCCAGCACCATCGCTGGCACACGGGAGACATTCAGTAACTGCCAGGTGCATAAAGGAGTTAACCGTCTGGTCTGCCTTTGGAGCAGCTTCTGGACTGTAGGGTCTGTCGTCTCTTTCCTTTCCAGCCTGTCTGGGGTCCATCAGCTTATTATCACTGGAATGTTGTGTTCTTCCAAATCCCTGCTATTGGGAAGGTTTCTGAACCCCAGTTCAACACTCTCACATAGCTTTTTGTTCTGGCTCTAAAGTCATCTTCAAGGTCCCGTCTAATTTTCGAGCCTGTTACACACCCCCCCCCCAACACACCGCTGCCTCACTGCCTCTGCCTCCCCATCACCTCAGACTTAGTGCATTGTGTTTACTTTTTATAAGTTCTCTTTCCTTTCTGCTCCCCCGTGTTGCCTGTGCCTCTTCTGAGGTGAGTGTGCCCTTGGCCACACCACATGCCTCACAGTTAAATTCGTTTGTAACCTTGTGGCGTCTGCTGAGTGTTTTGTTGGCATTCAGCTTTAGGAATGTGAAACTCTACTTTTCTGTTACTATCATCCCAGATCCCGCCCAGGCCCTGCCAACCTCACACCCCGCCTCTGTCCTGGGCCCCACTGCCGGCGCCACAGTGAACCTTGAATGACTGTTTTATTTATCTGACTTTTTTCCAGGGCGAAGAAAACCTTAAAACGAGCATTTGTACATTTTTATCGGTTTTGTCACATTTGGACATCATTATGCAAAATGTTCCAGAAAAGGTGAGTTTAAATATGTCT